>NW_028317900.1:7112500-7785000 GCF_062004578.1 Staurois parvus | reverse complement strand
AGACATTTGGCAGGCAAGTAAGGGGGAAAAGGCAATATGCGGAAATGTAGGAGGCCGTATGAGTAGTACAAGCATCCCCTTACATGAAACATAGTATCAACAGGACAACATGTGCAATAACAGTTAAATCAATGCAAAAACAGAAAAAACAGCGTTGAGTCCCAAGCATTGTGCAAAAATGTCTGGGCTACCCCAGGATCAGCGCCAATCAGTATATCTCATAGAGTAGAAAGGCTAAGTGTCAAAAAACAAAAAAAAAACCCCCATCTGTGGCATCCCCCTATAAGTCCCAGCTTCCTCCCCGCACCCAACCCCCCCTCCCTCCCAGGCCCCCAGCACACCCCCAAATGTATCATATACTGTACTAAGTCTGTCAGGGTCTCCTTCGAGGACACCGATTAAGCAGAGCATGTCGGGACGGGCAGCAGAGAAGCAGAGGTCATCTGGATACTTCCACGGAGAAACAGGTCTTCTTCCAATATAGCGGGAGGAGGCTCTGGGGGAACAAAAAGGACAGGGACAATGGAAGACAGATGACTCAGAGGCCCACATTAGATTGGAGTGCGTGGGGGTCTAGCTCATAGGGCAAGTCGGCGCGAGGTCTGTTGGGTAAACCGGGATGCTGAATGTCGACAGAGAAGAGAGAGCTGAAGATTAGGTCATCTGTCCAGGAGGAGGAGCCATTCGTATGATGTATAGATCTCCTCTGACCATGGCGTAGAGACGATCAATAGGGGGCCCACAGAAATCCACCATTCGTTAGTTGCGGAGCAGACCTCAGGGGCATTGATTCCCTTTTGGGAGGTCAGATAGTGAAATGAAAATAATGAAGGTCCACTGATCATTGCGTGGGAGAGCGAAGAATCGCCGGGACTCCTGTGGAAAAATGGTATAGAAACATGAGGATAACAGTAAAACTGCAGGCACCTGGTAAAAAATGCGCATGAGTTGCAGGAGTAGATGAGGATTAGGTAGGATTAGGTCTCGTGCCGTGACTTTCTATGCGCAGGTGAGGCCGTAGGGCTAGGGGCAGCCGCAGTACCCCCTGTGGGGTGTCTTGGAGGAGTCGACGGGACTGTCCGACGTCTACGATGGGAATGGCCTTGCCAATCCATTGCGTCTTCCACAGATCCCGCGTCCAGGGCCGGCTGCAGTCCCAAGAGTCCGTACCAATCTGGCAGGTCTATCAGTGGGATGTTCAAAGAGGAACAGAAAGACGGTAGATCTTCGGGGTTTCGTAAGTTAAAGGTGTGAGCACCAGCCTGTACTGAAAGGCAAAAGGGAAATCTCCACCTATAGGACAGATTTCGGGAGCAAAGCGTGTCTAGTAATGGACGCAGAGCTCGCCTTTGGCGTAAGGTCATGCTGGATAAGTCCTGGTACAGTTGTATTTCCGCCCCTTTGTAAGTTAGATGTCTTCTGTCCCTTGCACATCTGAGGATATCCTCCTTGATCGGGAAGCTGACAATGCAGCATACAACATCCCTGGGTGGGTCCGCGTCACCCCCCCTAGGCCGGAGGGCCCTATGTACGCGCTCGATGTCAATTGGAGTTGCTGGCGGGCGGCCTAAGAGGTCATTAAAGATGGTAGGTACTGCCTTAGGAATGTCAGTGGCTTCCATGGATTCCGGCATGCCACGGATTCTGATATTGTGTCTACGGCCACGGTTGTCTAAATCCTCGATATGCTTGTAAAAATCCCGGATAGTCGAGGTGTGCGACTCTTGACTGTCGCTGTAAATATACTATGGCGGTCTTATTTTGCCTAGCGGCCATCTCTACTTGATCCATTCTGGACCCCAAAGCGTGGATATCCTCGCGCAGGTCGTTAAGGGCAGTGGTCAGTGTAGTGGTTAGTGTGACCTTAATGTCTGCAGCCACAGCTTGTAAGTCCCTTAATGAGAGGGACTGTGTTGCAGATGAGATATCATGTTGTGGCACTGTATCCTGGCCAGCGTGTGTCTCAGAGCAGGGAGAGCAGCCTGTGTCCTCGGCTGCAGAGGGAGGGGGAGAGGGGGACGGAGAGAGAGAGGAGAAGGCTGCGGCCCTGCTCTCTGTTGGTGAGAGCTGAACAGCTCCTTTATGTTCCTCCCAGTGGTGCTAGGGCCCCTTGGGGACCGGGACCATGCGCCGGAGGGCATCCTGTCGGGTTTCCCCATAAAGAAGGGGCACTGTCTCACCCGACTCCTCTGTGCGGTGTGGTGGATCGGTCCGGCTGGCGGGAGCTCCGGATTCAAGCAGCCATGCTCGTCGGCGGCTAGCCACGCCCTCATGTTTGTGTAGTATTATGTTCAGCAGACTGTGTTCTTCTATTGTTGTGACTTAGATGACGTTCAGAGTACATTTTATGCCCAATTCATGCAAAACTCCACGTAATCCCAAGGGGTTCACATACTTTTTCTTGCAACTGTGTACATTTTTTTTTTTCTATGGTTGAACTGGATGGACTTTTGTCTTTTTTCAGCCAGACTAACTATGTAACTATGTAATACCTGTCAGGTGTTTATTAGTGTCTGTCCCCATTAGGGAGATTAAACCTCTCTGTTTGTCCTGTTTACCATTATTACTGAAAGTGAAAGTAAAAGAAACCCCACATTTTGGGCTGTCCCCAGAAAAGTAATAGAGGGGAAAATTTTCCAATGGGTGACCTGGGGGTCCACAAAGAAATTTCCTTAATTTACAAAGATTTTCTCGCTTCCTGTTTTGGCTATGGACAGGAAGTGAAGGTAAATCTCCCCAAAGAGATACAGATGGCAAAAAATACATTGACAGGGGGTTATAACCCTCCCTTACTCTATTCAAAATAAAAAAAAAAAGTTTTGCCTATAGTTCTACTTTAAATGTATTAATATCGCTAGAATGGAGGCTCCCACGTAATTTTTCCCAGATTACTGAATATGTTGTCCAGCTGCAGAATAATTGAATTTTAGGGCTCTGTTTTAATGGGTGAATTAATAGCACATCTATGTATTTGATACAAAATCTTACCACAGTTGTGTTGTTGGGAAAAATAAATTGCATTCAGAAAGGTCAAATTTATGGTGATTCCAGTGATTTTATTGTTCAGATGCTCAGTGAATCATGTTTACAGCTACTTGAGCCGGCTGCAAAATCTCATCTTCGGTAGCTGCTCCCGGTGAGTTCTCTACTTACAGTATACTTGCAGCCGGTAACAGACCACCATAGAAGGTACGAGAGGCAGCAAGCATGACATGGCCCTGTACTATAATGACAAAGTTAGAGTGGTTGACACAGGTTACAATACATCATTTAACCAATGCAAAATAGTGATTGTATTTAATCTGAGGGGTCTTTAGACTCTACCCCTACTGTAATATTCTACCCACATCCTTCACTCTGCATCATTATTGATATTTCTTCTTTCAGACTTCCTCTACATTCATATTTAATGTGCACCCATTCTCTTATGTACAAAGTTCATATGTGTTCTGGAAACAGGACCTCTTTTTAACTTCTGCATTCTGGAAATAAGGCATTGACATTCATACTTAAAATGAAAATGATACTGTGAGCAAAATGAGAAGTTTATGGTTATTGATACCGATTTGTCACTGCTGTGCTAGACTGTTTCTACATCCGTGGATACTGTTTGCGTAATAACAGATTTTAGTTTAACTAAATTATTTAGCAACTATGGATCCCCTTGTATTCTTTTGTGACCATTACAATTGTATTTGTCTCTGTTCCATATTTTAATTGTTATATATTATATACAGATTTGTAAAGGCTCCCTGTACTTATAATCTTTATGTCAGGGTATTGATTAGCATCTGTGCTTAAAGCCTGTCAACATAAGATCATAAGTTAGTCTTGCCAGCTGGAGTTACACTTTAGGAATCTTTAAAGTGTATCTTTAGTCCAAGCTGTTTTCCTATTTTGGATAGAGTAGGTAATGATTAAATTCTTTGGCAGTTTGTTTTTGTTTTCTGCCATCTATGTCCTATTCAAGACATTTCCCTTTAGACACAACTGGAAGAAGGCAAGAAAATTGACTCTTGTCACCCTTCTAAAGACTTTCCCTTATTCACGTTCTGGTGGCAACCTTAAATTTTTAAGTATAAAAAGAGTATATAAGCGAGCGCAAACTCGAGAACAAGTATAAATATGAGTATACAGGCAGCTGCTGGCACTTCAGGGTATAGGCAACGGTCCCAATAAAAATGTGTAAATGAATAAAGTGTAGCGCTATAAACGCACAAATAGTATGAAAATATGTATACAGTAATTCTTATAATATACAGTGAGGAACAGAAGTATTTGAACACCCTGCGATTTTTCCCACTTAGAAATCATGGAGGGGTCTGAAATTCACATTGTAGGTGCATTCCCACTCTGAGAGACAGAATTAAAAAAAAAATTCAGGAAATCACATTGTATGATTTTTAAAGAATTTATTTGTCTTGCACTGAACATAAGTATTTGAACACCTGAGAAAATCAGTGTTAATATTTGGTACAGAAGCATTTGTCTGCAATTACAGAGGTCAAACGTTTCCTGTAGTTCTTGACCAGGTTTGCACACACTGCAATAGGGATTTTGGCCCACTCCTCCACACAGATCTCCTCTAGATCTGTCAGGTTTTGGGGCTGTCGCTGAGCAACACAGAGTTTCAGCTCCCTCCAAAGATGTTCTATTGGATTTAGGTCTGGAGACCGGCTAGGCCACTCCAGAACCTTGATATGCTTCTTATGGAGCCACTCCTTGGTTATCCTGGCTGTGTGCTTCGGTTCGTTGTCATGTTGGAAGACCCAGCCACGACCCATCTTCAATGCTCTGACTGAGGGAAGGAGGTTGTTGCTCAAAATCTCACAATAAATGACCCCATTCATCCTCTTGTTAATACAGTGCAGTCATCCTGTCCCCTTCACAGAAAAACACCCTCAAAGCATGATGTTACCACCCCCATGCTTCACAGTAGGGATGGTGTTCTTGGGATGCAACTCATCCTTCTTTTTCCTCCAAACACGACGAGTGAAGTTTAGACCAAAAAGTTCTACTTTGGTCTCATCTGACCACATGACTTTCTCCCATGCCTCCTCTGGATCATCCAGATGGTCATTGGCAAACTTCACACGGGCCTGGACATGTGATGACTTCAGCAGGGGAACCTTCCGTGCAATGCATGATTTGAAACCATGACGGCGTAGTGTTCTACCGACAGTGACCTTTGAAACTGTGGTCCCAGCTCTCTTCCTGTCATTGACCAGCTCCTCCCTTGTAGTTCTGGGCTGA
Organism: Staurois parvus; assembly: GCF_062004578.1. NCBI lineage: Eukaryota > Metazoa > Chordata > Amphibia > Anura > Ranidae > Staurois > Staurois parvus. Next base: position 7,779,747 of record NW_028317900.1, on the reverse strand, counting down.
TTCCTAACCTTTCTTATCATCAGTCATACCCCACAAGGTGAGATCTTGCATGGAGCCCCAGGCCGATGTAGACTGACAGTCTTCTTTAAATATAAATAAACAGGGCAAATTTAGATGATTAATCAATATAATAAATAATAAAAAAGGTGCATAAATTAATCGTGTTTGTCCTTAACCTCTTGCCGACCGCGCATAGCCGAATGACGGCTTCACCGCGGCCGGCCAGTTCTGAGTGGACGTCATATGACGTCCTCCCAGAACGCGCTCTCCTGCACGCCCCAGGGGGCGCGCACCCGGCGATCTCCGTGATCGCTGTGTCCTACGGACACAGCTGATCACGTGATGTGGTGAAAGGCCGATCCCACCGGCCTTTTACCACGTGATCAGCGGTGTCCAATGACACACTGATCACAGGGAAATGCAAGTGCCGGTTCTCGGCTGCACTTTCCTCACGCTGTCAGATCGTGAGGAAAGTACTGCCGAGAACCGGCAGTTGTCAGAGCGGGGATCGGCACCGATCATCAGGGCACTGATGATCAGTGCCCTGATGATCGGTGCCCAGCAGTGACACCCGCAAGTTCTGCCCAGCAGTGCGCCCACTAGCCCCGCCCACCCGTTCCCAGCAGTGCCCCCACCTGTGCCCAGCAGTGCACCCACCTGTGCCACTCTGCAGTGCCACCTACCTGTGCCCAGAAGTGCCACCTACATGTGCCCAGCAGTGCCACCCACCTGTGCCCACCCACCTGTGCCCACCAGTGCCACCCACCTGTGCCCACCAGTGCCACCCACCTGTGCCCACCCACCAGTGCTGCCCACCAGTGCCACCCACCAGTGCAGCCCAGCAGTGCTGCCAGTCAGTGCCACCAGTCAGTGCCCAGGGGTTGTGCCAGTCAGTGCCGCCAGTCAGTGCCCAGAAGTGATGCCAGTCAGTGCCGTCTATCAGTACCCATCATCAGTGTCACCTATCAGTGCCGCCTATCAGTGCTGCATATCAGTGCCGCCTATCCGTGACCCCTAATTAGTGCTGTCTATCAGTGCCGCCTATCCGTGCCACCTCATTAGTACTGCCTATCAGTGCCCTTTAGTGCTGCCTATCAGTGCCCATCAGTGCCGCCTATCAGTGCCCATCAGTGCCGCCTCATCAACGCAAATCAGTGAAGGAGAAAAAATACCTGTTTGAAAAATTTTATAAAAGAAACAAATAAACTTTTTTTTTTTTCAAATTTTTTGCACTTTTTTAAATTTATAGCGCAAAAAGTAAAGCGCCCAGTGGCGATTAAATACCACCAAAAGAAAGCTCTATTTGTGAGAAAAAAATGATCAAAATTTCATATGGGTACAATGTTGCATGACCGCGCAATTGTCAATCAAAGTGCGGCAGCGCTGAAAGCTGAAAATTGGCCTGGTAAGGAAAGGGGTATAAGTGCCTGGTAGGCAAGTGGTTAATCTTAAACAAAAACACCCAAAAGTCCATGTGCTGACTTTGGGAGGGGCGAAACGCGTTGACGCATTTTCCGGTCCACACTCCATGCGCCTGACGTCATTTCCGGTGAGTGGAACGCACGCTGAGCGGTGCGTTCCAGCGGCCATCTTGGTTCACTGTTTGGTCTAAGAGGAGTCCTGTCTTTGTTCCCCTGTGGATGTGAGAGTCCTGGAAGGGAAAGTTTGTATATCTGCTGGAACTGAAGCCTATTATACATAATAAACATGCCTTTAGCAAGTGTTTAACATGTGAGTGGCCTTAATCTCCATTCGGAAAAAGTTACTATTGTGTGACAATATTATGCTATGTGAGTTTTTTTCTTTTGGTTGGATGGTGGAGTCTATTCGGAGGGTGAAGATTTTCCCTAGCGTGGCACCAAAGAGGGTTTAGGATCCCTAAAAATTCCTTAAAGGTCTTTTACTCACCAAGTTCTGGTGAGTGTATTCGATGTTGGTTTGTGCACGGGTGGAAGGTGAAAGTATTTTTTGAAGAAAAGAAGTTTGCACTTTTATTTCAACAATTTAATTATGTTTTCAGCACATGGACTTTTGGGTGTTTTTGTTTAAGATTAAGGACAAACACGATTAATTTATACAGCTTTTTTATTATTTATTATATTGATTAATCATCTAAATTTGCGCTGTTTATTTATATTTATATTGTTTGTGTTTTCACGATTGGCACAGCAGCATATTTAGAGTGTTATTTGGAAAGTTTTGGCGCAGGAATAAGTTTTCTTGTATAAACATGTATTGACAGTCTTCTTTAGCTTCTTCCATTTTCTAACAATTGCTCCAACAGTTAAACTATTTTCACCAAGCTGCTTGGCAATGTCCCCCGTAGCCCTTTCCAGCCTTGTGGAGGTCCACAATTTTGTCTCTGGTGTCTTTTGACAGCTCTTTGGTCTTGCCCATGGTAGTAGTTGGCGTCTGACTGACTGTGGGGTGGACCAAATGCGATATCTCCTGCGCTCCGGGACCCAGACTGGTGGTAAGTAGATGGAATCAGACTCCAAAAAAGCAAGGAGGGGACCACCGAAATAGTTAAGGTCGTGCAGCTCCACACCAAGGCTGGGGAAGCCCAAACAGAACTGTGAGGAAGAACAAAAAAGAAAAAAGAAGCGCACCAACCTTGCGCATTACCTCAGTAACCAAAATTTATTAAATAAAAGAATGGTACTCACAAACAGCGAATAAAAACAGGCATGTCAGTCCTCAAAGGGACTTTAAAGGCAAGATGCAAATGCGAATCCCATCATGGAGGAAGCCACTCAGTACAGCTGACGCGTTTCGAAGGACAAGCCTTCTTCCTCAGAGCTGTCTGTGGGGTGGACAAGTGTCTTTAAAGAACTCAGGCAGGTGCTACTAAGTTAGATTAATGAGTGGAGTAGAGGTGGACTTTTTAAAGGCACAGTAACAGGTCTTTGAGAGCCAGAATTCTTGCTGTTTCTTAGGTGTTCAAATACTTATGGTCAGCAGTGCAAGACAAATAAATTCTTTAAAAATCATACAATGTGATTTCCTGAATTTTTAAAAACATTTCTGTCTCAAAGAGTGGGAATGCACCTACAATGTGAATTTCAGACCCCTCCATGATTTCTAAGTGGGAGAACTTGCAAAATCGCAGGGTGTTCAAATACTTCTGTTCCTCACTGTATATATATACAGTATTTGCAAAATAATTAAGTGCTATTAAATGAAGTTGTGCATATAAGTGAATCAGTGTCCATGATATATCTAAAATCCAATCAGCAAATAATGAACAATAATAGTCCTAAGATTGATTGCAATACATCCAAGTGAAAAAGTGCAGATGTGCATATATCCACAGAAGGAATACACCACCTCAGACGGGTGTACACTCAACAGAAATTATATATTAGCAGGCATCTGTTATAATCTGTCACATCTGGGGGTGCAGGAACAGAGAGGCAGTTTAGGAGTTAATCCTAAAAAAAAAATGTATTACTTGTAAACCTTGTAAACTACACTATATTAGCATCTCTGGCTCCTGTGGTTGAGCTATCTTTCCCAGGACAAGGGCTACTCACCCCACCTGTACACGGATGATGCTGTAGGATTAACCCCTAAGCTGCCTCTCTGTTCCTTTCAGAATCAACATTTTTTTTATGGGACACCATGCTACAAAATACCCCCACAAATGCAGCCCATTGATTGCAAACAAGATTTGTTAACTTGCAAACACAAAAAAGTATTTTTCCTAACAAATTAATTTAAGACCATACTGCAAAAATGAATACACCCCAGTGAAAGTCTTAGGAGCAAAGCTAAATTATAGACAACAAAATCCTAATTAACAAGAATTCATCTACAGGTGAGTCTAATTATTCATTAACCACTTGCCTACCAGGCACTTTTACCCCCTTTCTGCCCAGGCCAATTTTCAGCTTTCAGTGCTGTCGCACTTTGAATGACAATTGCGTGGTCATTCTATATTGTACCCATATGAAATGTTTATCATTTGTTCACACAAATAGAGTTTTCTTTTGGTGGTATTTAATCACCACTTGTTTTTTTATTTTTACTCTAAACTAAAAAAGAGCGCAAAATTTTGAAAAATAAATGTTTTTCTTTGTTTCTATTATAAAATTACCTGCAAACAGGTAATTTTTCTCCTTCACTGATGTGCGGTTCTTGTTTTCTTGATAGGCGGCACTAACGGGCACAGATTGGCAGCACTGATGGGCAGCACTACTGGGCACTAATGGGCATCACTGTTGGGCACTTTTGGGGCTGTACTGATAATCAGGACACTGATAACCAGTGCCCTGATTATCAGTGCAGAAGTCTTATTTGACAGTTGCCGGTTATCAGCAGTACTTTCCTCACGCTGTGCCAATAACCGGCAAGTGTATTTACATGGTGGTCAGCTGTGATTGGACACAGCTGATCACATGGTAAAAGGCTGCTGTGAATTGCCTTTTACCATGTCATGTGCTCAGCTGTGTGCAATCAGACAGCGCCGAGGGCGCACCACTGGGAGTGGGGGGGGGGGTGCGTTATGGAAGGACACCCTCCCAGAACTGGACAACCGCGCTGTAGCCGTCATTTGGCTATAGCACGGTAAGGAAGTGGTTAAACAGGTGTACAGCAGACAGTTGATTATAAAAGAGAGTTATTTAACAAAGATAACCCCTTCCCATTTCATGCTGTCAGCAATGGCACCACATAGAAGAGAAATGTTACAAGGCTTGGTGAAGGCCTTGAAGCACCTTCAAGCCCTTCACCAAGCCTTGTAACATTTCTCAAGATCAGTAATGCTTTACTTATCAGTCAGAATACTGTAGCAAAAGTGATACAAAAATTTAACAAAGATGGAACTGCAAACATCTCACAGAGACATCCATTTTCTGATGAGAAGGGTTGAAGTTGAAGCTAAAGAAGTAGAAAGCCAAACTGGGGTGATTTTTTTTTCCCATCACACAATACGGCATACACTGAAGACGAATGACATGCATGGGTATCGTCCACGAAGGAAGCCTCTCCTAAACTGGGACTCTGTACTCTGAAGCGATGAGACAAAGGTAAATGTTTTTGGAACTGATGGCTTCAAAACTGTATGGAGTCGCAAAGGTGAGGAGTACAAAAAAAATGCATGGTGCCTACAGTGAAACATGGTGGTGGCAGTGTACTTCTGTGGGGCTGCATGAGTGCTGCTGGTGTTGGGGAGCTGCATTTCATTGATGATATTATGAATTCACAGATGTATTGCTCTGAAAAAGAAGATGCGACCATCACTCTGTGCCCTTGGTCATTGTGCACTTTTCCAACATGACAATGATCCAAAACATCAAAGGCCACTGTTGCATTTCTGAAGAAGAACAGGGTGAGAGTGATTCAGTGGCCAAGTATGTCTCCTGTTCTGAACCCAATTGAACACCTATGGGGAATTCTGAAGAGACAAGTTGAGCATCACTCTCCATCCAGTATCCAGGCTCTAAAAGAGGTCGTTCATGAAGAATAGAAAAAGATAGACGTTATAATATGTCACCAAATTGTTCATTCCATGCCTAATAGACTTGGTGCTGTCCTTACAAATCATGGAGGTCCTACAAAATACTAGATGTAGTCATTTTTGTTGTGGGGTATATTGGTTTTTGCATCAACTAATTTAAATAACACTGAAGATTTTGTAATCTAAGTTATATTATTAACCTTACTTTTATGTAATGAGCTAAACAAATGTTCTATAAAACTCAGTTTTGTCAAAATGTGGGAAATTGTTCTTGTGTCCATTGAGATGTTGATGAAAATCTTACTTATCAAAAGGGGTGTACTCAGTTATGCCGAGCACTGTATATGATTTCTAGTTAAATTAGTGTTGCGCTCTTTAAATGTTACAATATATCAGGGAATGTGATTTTATCATGTATTAACATACAAAAGTGATTCACAATCACAAACTTAAATATATATAAATAGTGCACCACAATTATGTGTCAATGTAAAGTTTATGTAAACAATATGAAAGTCCTGCCCCACGCAAACTCCATGCAGCAAAAGCCTTCCAGCATCCAGTGCTCCCTCACTAAAGTGCAAGCCAACTGCTTACCGGATGCATATGACCTCCCATATATTGAGGTCTCCAGTGCTTATAGTAATATCATGCAATAAGGGCACAGTATACAGTTGTGTCCAAAATTATTCAACCCCCAATGCTGTAAAGGGGTTTAGGGACTATAGTGTACATTTGGAATTGTATTCAGAATCAAATCCTACAAGGACGTTGTAACTACCCAAATGCAACTAAAATGACATCAATTGTTTATGTAATACAGTAGTAAATGGTTCTTATGTGGTTTCTTCATTGCCACAATTATTCAACCCCTTAAAGACTACCACTCTGAAGAACAGAGGTTCATACAGGTGCTTTCCATCAGGTATTGAAAACACCTGTGGATGTCACCGAGCAGCAATCAAGCATAATAAGCACCAATTAGGCAGCTTTAAAATGACTGTGATACTCAGCTCCTTCTAGACATTTACTGGTGTGGTTACAAACATGGTGAAGGCAAGAGAATGGTCCAGGAAGACAAGAGAAGAGGTGATTTCTCTTCACAGGAAGGGCAATGGCTATAAGAAGATTGCAAAGATGTTAAACATACCAAGAGACACCTTAGGAAGCATCATTCGCAAATTCAAGGCAAAGGGCACTGTTGAAACGCTACCTGGTCGTGGCAGAAAGAAGATGCTGACTTCGACTGCTGTGCGCTACCTGAAGCGTAGAGTGGAGAGAAGTCCCCGTGTGACTGCTGAGGAACTGAGAAAAGATTTGTCAGATGTGGGTACAGAAGTTTCAGCCCAGACAATAAGACGCACACTGCGTAATGAAGGCCTCCGTGCCAGAACTCCCAGGCGTACCCCCTTGCTGTCTCCAAAGAATAAGAAGAGTCGACTGCAGTATGCCAAAAGCCATGTGGACAAACCACAAAAGTTGTGGGATAGTGTTCTGTGGACTGATGAAACAAAATTAGAACTGTTTGGGCCCATGGATCAACGCTATGTTTGGAGGAGGAAGAACAAGGCCTATGATGAAAAGAACACCTTGCCTACTGTGAAGCATGGTGGAGGGTCAATCATGCTTTGGGGCTGTTTTGCTTCTGCAGGTACAGGGAAGCTTCAGCGTGTGCAAGGTACCATGAATTCTCTTCAGTACCAGGAGATATTGGATGGAAACGTGATGCAGTCCGTCACACACCTGAGGCTTGGGAGACGTTGGACCTTTCAACAGGACAATGATCCCAAGCATACCTCCAAGTCCACTAGAGCATGGTTGCAGAGGAAAGGCTGGAACATTTTGGAGTGGCCATCGCAGTCACCAGACTTAAATCCGATTGAGAACCTCTGGTGGGACTTAAAGAAAGCAGTTGCAGTGCGCAAGCCTAAGAATGTGACTGAACTGGAGGCCTTTGCCCATGAAGAATGGGCGAAGATACCCGTAGATCGCTGCAAGACACTTGTGTCAAGCTATGCTTCACGTTTAAAAGCTGTTATAACTGTAAAAGGATGCTGTACTAAGTACTAAGATTGAATGTCACTTGGGGGTTGAATAAAACTGATAATGCTGTGAGCACAGAAAAGACATTTGTGGTTATTTCATTATAACTGTTATGTTATATTTGTCTGACCTACAAGTGCCTCTTTAATGTAAATGTAAGCAAGATGACTGAATGATCAAAAGCAATGTCAAACTGGCCAAAACACTCAATTTCAGTGGGGGTTGAATAATTTTGGACACAACTGTAGATCAGGGGTGGGCAAACTTTTTGACTTGAGGGCCGCAATGGGTTCATATATTGGACCCGGCGGCCGGACCAAGAGTAGATGAATGATGTGTATGTGTGAATTAATATAAATTAAATTAAAATTTGTAACATTAAATGTTTAGATTAATTTAAGGTAGAAAAGCATAAAAAGAGTTATTTTACAAAACTTTTATGCAATGTATTTCTTTCATAAAATAGTGCCTTCAATTTTAGTGGGAACAGTGTTGTTGGTCTCCCTTTTTTGTTAAGGCATCAAAGTCAGGAGTTAATTTTGTTGTTGCAATTCGCAGAATAGATCTGAGGTGTTGGTCAGTTAACTGGGATCTGTGACGGGATTTATTGATGTTCATGACGCTGAACGTCTGCTCACACAAATAGTAAGCCAAGTCCCCCCTGTGTCAATTTACTTACCTTTGCTCCGCGCGTTCCTCTCGCCGTGTTCCCGCGCCGTTCCGGTCTTCAGGGCGGACTGTGAGAGGAGCCTAGCTCCCCTCACGTTCGTCACGCTGCCCCGCCTACACACATCCTGACAGCCAATGTTTGCCTGCCCTGGCTGGTTTTTTTTTTATCACGCTCCGTGGGCCGGATTAAAAGGTCCGCCGGGCCGTATACGGGTAATGGGGAATGTGGAAGAAGGGGAGGATCAGAGAAGACAGGATCAAACATCCTTTTTACACAATGCATAGGATTAACCCCTTAGGTTCCACAGTGAGTATAACAAGCATGCTTTACTGCATATACAGACTGATCTTACTGTTGTGGGTTTAGTAAGACTTTAAAGGTCTACCTATTCCAAATATCAGTCAGTGTCATCTAGTGGGTCTTGACTGAATTACAATTCCCACTGTTGGTATATATTGCACTAAGAATATCTATAAAATGTATAAAGGAAAAAGAGAAGAAAGACCCCCTCTTTGTTTATCATATACAGTATATGGCAAGTAATTACACATCATATAATATCTTAGAAATAAATGGATAACATAAATTTAAATATTAAAAAACAATCTACAGCTAAAAAAAAGATATAACATTGACTATTGTTAATAAAACAATTCAGATCCCATTCAATGTTTAACCCAAAAAGACAGTACCGTATTTGCCGGCGTATAAGACGACTTTTTGACCCTTGAAAATCTTCTCAAAAGTCGGGGGTCGTCTTATACGCCGGTACACATGTTTAGGGGGGCTGTGGCATTAAATACAGGGGTTTGCAGGGGCTGATGTCTCTTACCTGGATCCAGTCCCACGACGATCCGGTCCAGGAAGCGCGGCGTCTCCTTCAGTTCGGCCACTGGATGTTCATGCGGCTGCTCGGGTCCGCCTCCTCACCGGTGATTGGCCGCCAGAACTGTAGCTCAGGAAAGGCACACAGGCAGCCAATCACCGGCGAGGGGGCGGAGCCGAGCGGCCCCGCGAAAATTGAGTGCCGGAGCAGCAGGTAAGTGTTCTGTGTAGAGGTGCTGCTGCAACCACATATGCTGGCTGCAGCAGCACCATACGAGAACAGGGTCAGCAAGTCTCAGTGGGAGGAATAGTGCCCCATCATTGGTGTCACAGATACCAATGATGGGGCACTATTCCTCCCACTGACACCAACGATGGGGCACTATTCCTCCCCCCCACTGACACCAATGATGGGGCACTATTCCCCCCCCCCACTGACACCAACGATGGGGCACTATTCCACCCCCCACTGACACCAATGATGGGGCACTATTCCTCCCCCCACTGACACCAATGATGGGGCACTATTCCTCCCACTGACACCAATGATGGGACACCATTCCTCCCACTGACATCAATGATGGGGCACTGTTCCTCCCACTGACACCAATGATGGAGCACTATTCCTCCACTGATACTAATGATAGGGCACTATTCCTGCCACTAATGCCAATGATGGGGCACTATTCCTGCCACTAATACCAATGATGGGGCACTATTCCTCCCACTGACATCAATGATGGGGCACTATTCCTCCCACTGACACCGATGATGGGGCACTATTCCTCCCACTGGTGTGCATTGGAAGAGGGGTAGTCTTATACGGCGAGTATAGCCCAAACACTACATTTTAGCAGGAAAAGTAGGGGGGTCGTCTTATACGCTCAGTCGTCTTATACGCCGGCAAATACGGTATGTCTTCACTTCACGTAAATCCACTGGATTTTTAATTGCGAAATTTCCCTTCTATTATTATTTGCCACGCCAATGGGGAAGAAAGGTATCAATTCCTGCTAGTTTTAGACCCATCGGTTCTTTGTCATGGTGGGAGGCATAGTGTCTGGACACTGTCTACAGGAACCCTTTTGTATTTAGGCTACATATTCAGATTATATATATTATATAGGCTACATATTTGGATATCAGATTGCCAGACAGAGAAGCGGGATTGGTCACTCCAGAGAACACGTCTTCACTGCTCTAGAGTCCAGTGGTGGCGTACTTTACACCACTGCATATGACGCTTTGCATTGCACTTGGTGATGTAAGGCTTGGATGCAGCTGCTCGGCCATGGAAACCCATTCTATGAAGATCCCTATGCACTGTTGTTGTGCTAATATGAAAGCCACATGAAGTTTGGAGGTGTTTAGCTATTGACTCTGCAGACAGTTGGTGACTTCTGCTCATTGTGCGCTTCAGCATGCGCTGACCCCACTCTGTCATTTTACGTGGCATAACACTTTGCGGCTGAGTTGCTGTTGTTCCCAGTTGCTTCCACTTTGTTATAATACCACTAACAGTTGACCGTGGAATATTTAGTAGCAAGAAAATTTCATGGATGGACTTATTGCTCAGGTGACAACCTATCACGGTACCACGCTTGAAGTCACCGAGCTCCTGAGAGTGACCCATTCTTTCACAAATGTTTGTAGAAGCAGTCTGCATGCCTAGGTGCTTTATTTTATACACCTGTGGCCATTGAGGTGATTGGAACACCTGAATCCAATGATTTGTAAGGGGGTCCCAATATGTTTTGGCAATATAGTGCATATAGCACTGTGAACTATAGGAAGGGCAAGCAAGACACTGGCCTTCCTACTCACAAATTGTAGCACCACCACTGCATGCTTACAGACCACTATTCTTTCTGATAAAAAGTATGAGGTATTATCACAACAGCTTGTACAACAACCTGACATAAAGTCTGCTTTGTTTTCACAAGCCTGCTATTTCAATGGGGCCTTTTCTTGAAATATTCCGATAGTTAACAAACCTGAATGTGAGCCGACCGGCTCTGCTGTTTCTTCTTTTGAATGATAGAAGGGTCAGTGGACGCATTGTTCTGTGAAACATGTAACTTGGACCCTGCTCCTCTAGAGAGAAGAAGAACCGGCTTTGTGACATTAGCAGGTGTGACTGATTGGAAGACTTGGTGATGTCACATCCTCTCTGTCAACTTAGTACAATAACTAGATTATATTGGAAGGCTTTCAGCATGCCCTACAAACCTTACCATTCAAATTTGACATTCCTTTCCAACAAAAAGAATACACATCCTACCTGACAATTTCTAACTGGCCTAACAGTATCTCAGAATTGCACATTAGTCATACATGTGAAAAGACAATAAATAAATGAACTATGGTAAACACATTGGGGGAGTGTTACTAAAACTGGAGCGTGAAAAAAAAAACTGGTGCAACTCTGCATAGAAACTAATCAGCTTCCCGGTTTAATTATCAAAGCTTAATTGAACAAGCTGAAGTTAGAAGCTGATTGGCTGCCATATACAGCTGCACCAGATTCTGATTGCTACAGTTTTAGTAAATCTACCCCATTGATGGTTTCTATTCACAGCTGCAAGGTTTGAATAGAACAACAACAGGTGAGTTTTCTTGTTGGAAGGTGCATGCTAACTGTGCTACTGAGAAACTTATGCAGGCCATACATGGCTCAAATTCCAAAATAATTCTCTTAACCGTAACCAAGAATTTCACACCATTAGTGGGTCACATCATTGGCTGATTTTTGTGCGGCCATTGAATTTGAGTGATGCGGCATGTTGCAAAGTTTTTTAAAAATGGGCTAATTTGTAATCAGTGATGGGAGAATCGTTCAAGAAATATAATCAAAAAAGAAATGAACATGAACTGTGACCTGAAAAGACACGAACATTGAAGGCTTAATTGGTCAAAATTTCGACATTAATGTTGGCACCATCGGATTAAAAAATGCACAAAATTTCAGATTTTCTAAAGAAAATTTTTTCAGAATTCGACCCATGTATGGCCTGCATAAGGCTTCATATATACAGTGATACATAGTATTGTTCTGTACATGTGTATATTAAAACCAAAATCCAAGCATGATCTTTATTCCATTTTGGACCCATGTAAGTTTATATATTTCATACCTGATGGACCACTGAGGAAGCTGACAATCACAATAGTAGTCGGTGCTACTACAATGATGGTCATGATCTTCTTGGTCTTGTGTGGAGTGGCTTATTCTTTGCACACTGACCACAGGGGATGCATTGCTCCATTCACACAACAATTTGTATTTTGTTTCAATGAATGCAAGGTGTTTTTTGATTGGACGGAGTGGAGAGTTTAATGTCACCACCCCTCCTCTCCACCTCCTCAGGCCCTTAGTAAGGCTTTTGTGAATTAGGTGCAGACTGATACTGATTGTAGATCACAGTTCAGAGAGGGTCTACAAATGTTCTTCTGAAATGGAACAAATGTTCTGAGACTGCAGCAGAGCTGGTAACCCCTGTAGGCTTGCACCAGGAAGGAACACAGTCCACTGGAACTGTTGACACAAAAACACCCACCCTTGTTGGTTGAAGTTGTAAGATCTGAAGGTAAGGTGACATTAGGGCAAGGAATAGAGGCGACAAAATCCAAGACATTAGATTGAGGCAGGGACAAAGGAACAGAAATATCAGCAGCTGAAGTTTTACTATGACAGTGCTATTTAAGGGTTGGTAGAGAGGTGCATTGTACTGATGATGGCTAATGTTAGCCAATGGATGAGAGTGAGAAGCGTATTGTGATGGACTTGTATTATGTGTGACAACCTGCAGTGCTTTAGCTGTACTAGTAGCTGTCACAGTACAACAGGTCTGCTCTGTCTATCATCTAAGCTACCTGAAGAGAACCTCATATGGGCTCCAGGATCTCCTGGCTCCTGTCACTGGAGCAGGTATCTCTGACTCAACGGCAGTGATACTGGGAGCAGGCTGCCAGGGAGGCTGAATTTTCATCCCTAGCGCCAGATGTTCCAGGATCCTCCTGCCTTCTAGATCTATATGTAGAACAGCCAGAACCCAGACTAAGCCAGGTCAGCTGAGCATGTAGGGACCTACAGGGGGTGTCATTAGGGGGATTAATAAAGTAGAACTGTAGGCAGTTTTTTTGTTTTGTATAAAGCAAGGGAGGGTTATAACCCCTGTCAGATTTTTTTTGCCATCTGTGTTCCATTGGGGAAATTTCCGTTCACTTCCTGTCCCATGGCCAAAACAGGAAGCAAGAGGAAATCCCTGCAAATTAAGGAAATCCATGGGGAATCCCCAGGTCACCAGAACTAGTACCTCCATTGGAAGATTTACCCTCTAGTACTGTTCTGGGGACAACCCAAAATGTGAGATTTAATTTCATTTCACTTTCAACAATAATGGTGAACAGGACAAAGAGAGAGGGTGAATATACCTAATGGGGACACAGGGGGCAATAAAAACTGACAAGTATTCTAATCCATCTCCACTTTATCCAAAACCAAAAAAAACTCCACATTTTTCCTTTAGTTATACTTTAAGCTGAAATCATCTAGTTATATCGGATCAAGTATGCATTGGGAGCTTTCCGGTCCCCATCAGTAACTGTGCTGGGATTGCGAAGGGTGTGCACTTTCAGCACAGAAAACTGTTTACATATATTGCCATTAAAGCCCACTTGCCAAGAAGCCACATATATGCTGACCTCCGGTGGGAAGTGTTAAGAACAGGCTGTACTGAAGTAGAGGCAGAGCTGCGTGGATTGCTGGATAACAACACTTCCAGCCATGCAGCATCTCCTTTCGCCAACAGCTGCTTGAATTGGGATACAAGTTGCTTTGTGTCCATCCTTACAGGCAGCTATCTTGAGTTGTTGCAGTCCAGCAGTCTAAATCAGCTGAACACCTGACCAAAGCCCCTTTTCTGTATTCTACCTGGTTTGCCCATTGTTATTCTTTAAAGGGGGTCTCTGCACCACTGACTGCCATGCTTCAAGACAGTCAAGAGCCCCTTTTCTAAAGTCCAAGGGCTATTTCAAATCCACTCATGCCTACTTCAAACATGAAAAGCAACCCAAAGGCCAACTAGATTAGTATTCATGGCAGACTGACAATGTTGCTGTTACTTGTTGTCAATAATGAATTAATGAATTAAGCAGTGAGGTAGCGTTGTCAGCCTGTAACAGGAAGTGCTGTTTGTTGGGTAGGTTCAGTGTGGTGAGGTGCAGTAAACACGCAGGCCTGGATTGTCAGAAATCATGTATTGCAATTTTTATAAAACAGTACAACAAACTCAGCGGGAGTAGGCCAGAGCAAAGGAAAGCACCTGCCAAGGGGAGTGGAGTGGGGCCTGGCCGGGGCAATCCACAGGGGAGCTTTCTACAGAAGAAAATGTAGGCCCTACTCTTTCCTTGCTCCTCAGGAGCCTCTCTCTCCATTAATGCTATCCCTGACAGACAGGTATCCTGTGTCTACACTAGGCACTTGCACAAAGTGCACCATAACCAGGGGGCAGAGACTAGAAAAGACTCTGTATGACCCAAGATGGCTGCCAGAGTTACCTGGATCCAGCACATTCAACAAGATTGCTGCGCCAGAGGACTCAGGAAACCATAGAGAAATCCAGTTTCTCACAATTTCCTCCTGCAGTTGTAATGCCTCTTCGGACGAGCGCCACCTGCAGTGGAGACTATAGACCTCACCTGCCTACATGTTACTAGCAGCATCTCTGGGTAATAAGCATTTCAACAGATTTACAAAAACTGATTTAAGAAAATGTTTTGTAGTGAGGTGCTATGCCAAGCATACTAAAAAAATTGATTTAGGGTATTCATACACTTTAATTTATGGTATTCATACACTTTAAAGTGATTGTAATCCCTCCCCTTGTAAAATAACCAATTCAGTTTCAAATACAAATGAAAGGCAAAACAATGTGTATAGATATAAAAAGCATTATATACATCTTTTTTTCCCTTTTTTGGAAGTGATCATATAGCTTCTGTTCTCAGCTGCATAAAAGCTGGGGGAGGAGAAACAGCAGAACACTAATCTTACCAGTGAATGGCTGTGCAGGGGAGCATGTCAGGACAAGTCTGATCATTAGAAGAGAGCAGGCTGAGGTCCCAGCAAAACTATAGAACTTGCAACACTGTCCTCTCCCGCTTAGTGTGGTCAGTTTTTAATAGGAAAGCAGACAGACTGGCGGGAACACCAGGGATTTCACACAAAGGAAGCAATACAAAAAGAACAAAATACTTTTTCATACAAGTACATGGCACAGCAGGCACATATCAGGAATATGAAATGTTGGGTTTCCATATGCTTTATTTCACATTGTGTTGCTTTAGCAGTCTGCACATCTAATCTCACCTGGCTGTACATAGGCTCTCCTGGTATTGAGGTTTTCAGAGAGGGCCTGATGGCAGAACTGCAATATAATTCCTCTATAAGGATGGAGTCACGATGGGAAAAAGTAATTGTTCTGTATGCTGCAATGCTCTTCTTTGTTCATCTAAAGAGAAGACATAGATCCATTGTCTTTACATGTGTAATGTATGAAAATGCAGGCTGAGAGTAATGGATATAATGGCGGACGTAACAGAGCTAAAAAAATATAACAGTCATATTTAGTTACCAAGTGAAGACGACACAAAATATTTCATATTACTAATCCGGACATGGCCTGTCATAGGAAGTGGCATAAATATACAGTAAATGTCATTCAGGAAAAATAACCTATCAAGATGGATGGTGTAAATGAGCACCATGGAAAGGTAGATGCTCATATACACTATCCATCTAGTTTTTTTATTTGCTGTCTTTGCGTTTACTTTTTAACTGTTTAATGACACTACACTGAAAATGTGCTACAAATTAATTTACTGTTTTTAAAGCGATTGTAATGTGTATATATACATATACTGTATATTTTTATTAATAAACATGATATATAGTACTTACATGCTCTGTGTGATAGAATTATGCAGAGTGGCCGCGAACCTCCTCTTCTCGGATCCCCTGTCGGCGCTCCTGGCTCCTCCTCTTCTTAGTGGCTTGCTATGGGGGCCCGCTTCAAAGCTGCGCTGCCTGCATCCATTGACACAGACTGCATGGCCAGGCTCCGCCCCTTGCTCCCTTGTCACAAGATTTGACTGGATGAAATGCATAAACGTAAAAATGTTTAGGCTTTAGAAATCAGCCATTTCATAAGAAAGGTTTATAACTTACCATGTCACTAAGGCCTGAGGGGATTGAGGCCCTAAAGCAGAGTTTCAGTTTGCATGCTTCCCCCCTCCACTGCCACATTTGGCATTTTTGGGGGGGCAGGGGGGAGCGGGTAACTAGTTTTGACAAAAACAGTATTTGTCAAAGTAGTAGCTGCTGACTTTTAATTTTTTGGGTGGAGAGTCTTTAACTAATCCTCTTTCACCCACCAGTGCCCAGCAGTGCCCCCCATTAGTACCACCAATCAGTGTTGCCCAGCAATGCCACCCAGCAGTGCCCAGCAGTGCCACCAGTCAGTGCCACCCATCAGTGCTGCCTATCAGTGCCCATCATTGTTGCATATCAGTGCCGCCTATCAGTGCTGCCTATCCATGCCACCTCATCAGTGCCCATCAGTGCTGCCTATCAGTGCAGCCTCATCCGTGCACATCAATGAAGGAGAAAAATTACCTGTTTGCAAAATTTCATAATATAACAAAGAAAAACTTTTTTGTTCAAATGTTTTGCTCTCTTTTTGTTTATAGCGCAAAAAGTAAAAAAAACACTGATTAAATACCACCAAAAGAAAGCTCTATTTGTGTGAAAAAAATGATAAAAATGTCATATGGGTACAGTGTTGCATGACCGCGCAACTGTCATTCAAAGTGTGACAGCGCTGAAAGTTGAAAATTGGCCTGGGAAGTAAGGGGGTATAAGTGCCTTGTAGGCAAGTGGTTAAGGTAGTAAATCCATCTTGTTTCATACTGTAATATATGTTTATCAAAGTCTCCCCCCACAGGGAACTTCATAAATTCTGTTCAAAGCGATAAACATCATGACTGTAATGTCATAGTTATGCACCAAACCAACTGTGCCGACTAATCAGTGACTGATCACTATTTTACTATTACTTTGTAATACGGGTGATTGTGTTCACATTTATGAAACTGTCTTTTGGTCTTGCCCACGCAGAATGCGCTGCAGTTACAGGTCATAAGGTAAACCACCCTGGCTGTGGTACAATCTACGTGGGGCCTGGAGGTGAATAATTTACAACTTTTTTCCTGTCTGCTCCACGGACATTCGGCACAGTCACCACAGTGGTATGTGCTTCTAGATTTGGTTTCTGATTCAGTGGTATCCGTATAGTGACTTTTCACTAATTTGTCACAAATAGAAGTATTACGTCTGTAGTCAATTTGTGGGTTAGTTTTGACATATTTACCAATAATATACTATTAGTATCAACTATAAGCAAAACTTTCTTTTTCATTTTGGATGGAGTGGGAGGGTTATAACCCCTTTCAGTGTTTTGCCATCTGTGTCTCATTAAGGAGATTTCCCTGCACTTCCTATCCCACAGCCAAAGCAGGGAATGAGAGGAAATCCCTACAAATTAAGGAAATCTCTTTGGACCCCAGGTCACCAGAACTAGTGTCCCCACTGGAAGATTTCCCCTCTATTATTTTCTGGGGACAACCCAAAATTCAGGATTTTCTTTTTTTTTTTTTTCAATGTTAGTGGTAAACAGGACAAATAGAGAGGGTTACTGTTCCTAATGGGGGCACAGACAGCAATAAAAATCTAATAGGTGTTCTAATCCATCTCCACTCTATTCAAAACTAAGAAAAAAGTTTTGCCTTTAGTTATACTTTAAAAAATACCAACATTTTCTTATAGCTAATATATCAATTCATGTTGAAAATCTAGTAATTAGTTTACTATATTGGTGTCATTTTGCATTTTTTTACTTAAACAATAGGTCAGTGTGTCATTTACTAGAGGCTTTTTGGTAGGCTTTTTTTATGGTATGCTTTTGATCAGAATCATAGGATGGACATTGTCAGCCCTTAAGATTGTGTTACCTGCAGTCTCTTTATGAAAAAGTGTAGTTGCCAGTGTATCATCTGATCAAGATATCTACATTGCGAAAAGAGATCTTTTTGGTACTGAATTTGTATTTAAATTTGAGATTGTAATTATAGTCATTAAAGATTTGGATGAAATTTGTTTTTTTTTCAAGGCCTGTCTTTACCATTGTCACGTACCTTGGTTGATGGCTGAGTTGACGAGAGGGCTTCCCTTGCGGCTCTGGTCCGAGCACCCCTGAATGTGGTGAAAGTGGTATAAGACTCAAAGAAGCACGGGTGCCAATAGCTAGATAGGTGATTTCCACGGTCAGGGATGTAGTCAAGATGAGCTAGGGTCATACACTGTAAGACAGCAGCGTGGTCAGTAGGCAGGCCGGGGTCAGTACCAGGTTAGCAAGCAAAGCGAGGTCCTGTAGCAAGCCGAGGTCAGCACCAGGAGATCAGGCAGGGAATTATCAGAGGTAAGCCAAGGTCAGCACCAGGAGATCAGGCAGGGTATAGTCAGAGGTAAGCCAAGGTCAGCACCAGGAGATCAGGCAGGGTATAGTCAGAGGTAAGCCAAGGTCAGCACCAGGAGATCAGGCAGGGTATAGTCAGAGGTAAGCCAAGGTCAGCACCAGGAGATCAGGCAGGGAATTGTCAGAAGTAAGCCAAGGTCAGCACCAGGAGATCAGGCAGGGAATTGTCAGAAGTAAGCCAAGGTCAGCACCAGTAGATCAGACAATGAATAGTCAGAGGTAACCAAGGTCAGCACCAGGAGATCAGGCGGAGAGTAGTCTAAGGCAAGCCGAGGTCAGAATCCGGAATCACAGAGCAAGGTCAGGAGCAAGCCGGGTCAGCAACAGCAGATCAGTCAATACAAGCAGGAACACAGGAACACGGGTCACGGGAAGCTGAAGAACATCCAGCGATTAGTACACTGATGAGTCTCCTTTAAATAGGCAGCTTGGTGCCAGGGCAGGATCGAATATGTGTCAATGAATGCTGGATATTAGCCTGGGCTTGTCTATGTGCTGGTACACGTGAATGAGCAATAGCTGAATGGGAATTAGCATTAGCAGCACAGGAATTAGCATTAGCTGAAGAAGAATTAGCATTAGCTGAACTAGTTTCCTGACAACCATGTGGATATTGTCTATGTACCTGTGTCATGAAAGTATGTGATTCAAGTACACAGACAAGACCTCCTTGGTGAACAATGCATGCTCCCATGCCCCCAGGTATAGGTTGCGTGTGGTGGGGCACCGCATGTCCCCATTGCAAAGCCCTGCACCTAGAGGTAGTGGAAGCCCAGATAGATGAACAAAATTGCAAGTAAGAATAGGCCTATAGAGACAGAGAATGAAATCATTTAATGGCCATGTTGACCTTTCCTGTTCGTACAGAAATGAAACAACAGTGTGCAAACCATGGTCATAAGGAATTTTAAAATATGTTTCAAGATCTATGGCAACTAGTAGAGTTTTTGAAGGGATGTTGAATCCTTTTAGGGTACACAATAAATATGATGTATCCTTGATATATGACAGTAGTCTTATGACATTATGCATTAGATGGAAATCTATTAATCTACTGGACAGTTTGATTTGTGCCCTATCAGATATTATCAGGTGACCTGGTGATTTCTTAGGAATCCTATGGATTTTAGGCAATGAATAGAAGGTCTGTATCTGCTGCTGTTTAACTTTAGGTTGATATAAGGGGTCCTTGTCTATTATGGCTTCATTATATGCTGCTGAACAAAATAGAACTCAATAGAAAAATGTAATCGGACTCAGAAAGCACAGAAAAATAGGCTTGCATTACAATATGTAAAAACAAAATCAAATTTGATTATAATTGACTCATAAAATCACGTGTAGGTCTATTGCAGGTGCTAAAATAAGTGCCTACGTATACTATTTTCTATCAATAGGTATACATCAACGTCTGCCTATCAACCACAATAAAAGGCTTAATATACTCACTTCTTGCTTTGACAAAATCCGAAGCCTTGTGGCAATAAGTCCTCATAGGTCAACATGTTTCACAAGTAGCTTCTTCAGGATGCAATGAGGATAATTGCAGGGGTAACTCAAACTTGTGACCATGGCAGACATGTAAGAAACTCCCGGGGTGGGGACTGAGACAGAGAAAAGAGTGAGCAGCAATCAAGGATTACTCTTGTGGCTATTAAATATCTGATGATCTTAAAATACTGACCATGGTGTATGGCCAAGGTGAGTTTCAGCAGAATGCCTGTTGTGGCATTCCTGTTCATGAGCAGCACAGAGATCAGCTTCAATCCAGGCCAGTCTAAAGACACTGAGGGCTATTGTCCAATGTCACTCTCCATACAGATTACTGCCACATTCATCTTTGGACAATGATGGCAAGAAAATTCCAAATGCCTCCATGTCAGGATTTGTGTGATCACCTGGGTCATCTGCTGTGGCACTGTGGTTCCAAGAGTCAAAGGGCACAGGTCTGGTGGTCACCAGTGGGTGTCTACCAGCAGTTGGGCTGTCCGAATAATTAGGCTGCACCTGACGTGGGCTGCTAGGAGGTATATAATCCCGACCATAACTAAGGATTCAGTGCTTCAGTATTCCTCCTGCTATCCGTGTCTCCGTGTTTCCATGTACATTTTTCTTGTACATGTACGTGCACCTGACCCTGAGACTTGCTCCCTCTACCCTGCAGCCAGCTCTCTCATTTCCTTGCTCCCTGCTCCTTTTGTTACTTGTCTTAGTCCTGACCTTGTGTGTGCTCCCTGCATTTTATATATAGTTAGGTTATTATTTGGATTTTTGCACTGTCACTTTTTTTATATAGAGCCCAGCTGTATTTGATACACATCTATTCTGGCTGTGGAGGGGCTATACCTTTTGGAGAAGTTGCTGTACAAAAGCTCATTTATTTTTGGCTTCTGGTGGATGATTAGGATGAAGGATTGTCACGGATTTATTTTTCACTAGATGTCACTCCATCTCATTCATTATTATTTAACACTTTTGGACACTTTACTTTTGGACTTTTTGCTATTTATAAATGCACTTAAAATATGATTTTTTTTATCATGTGTGTCATCAGTTTTTATGATATAATTATTCTAGTGCTTTTACTAGTCGTTTTACTATTATTTATGGTATACACATTAGCGCTGCACCTTTTATGTATATGTTTTTGTGGATGAAGTGGGTTTGTCATTTTGTGCCAGCTGCTTGTAGATTAGCTTTTTTCCTTTTGCGCTCATTACATACCTTTTACATTTAATTTGCCTTAATAAACTTATTTTAACTTTATCCAGTCTGGTTCCTGATTCCTTAAGATACAGCCTGATCTGGTCATCCTTGCTGGATCCCTGTGGTATCCCTGACACTCCCTATTCATATGAATCCATTGTGAGAAGATAGAATTCCCTGAAGGAAACATGCCTTTTTTGTTTGCCCTATTCCTATGTATCCACTGGTAGAACCCCTGTGAGGTAAAATCATACTTACAGGGCAGAAGATTCGGAGGTGGAAAGAATCTGATATTGAGGATGTTTTTGAAAAAGAGAACAGAGGGGAGATGGAGGAGAAAAGCCACAATGAGGATAAGAGGACCCCGAAGAAGTCCAAATGTCTCTTTCGGGCATTATTTGATTGCATCATATATTTCAAAACTGTACCATGTGGGAGCTTTGAACACTCGTGAAAAAATTACAAGGCTTATGAAATGTCTTTTTTTTCTGAGAGCAAGGCTGGGAAACTGATCCAGGAGACAGGAACTGAATTGTTCCATCATAACTCATGGCAGTTGTCATGGATTTACCCCTCTGGGTTAAGGGTGGACTCATCCAATTACAATCCACAGGAATGTGAAACATTGGGTGTCATATGGTGGCCCTGAATTTCCAGACACCAGAGGTGGAGATGCATTTAAACCAAGGTATGTTTCAGCAAAATGCTCATTGTGTCTTTAAACCACTATTCATGAGAATTGAATCCAATAAGACCACTATAGTGCCACATCCATAATGTGAACCAAATGCAATAGAAAAAAATAATTTTTACTTTACTGGCACAGAAAGAAGCACACATTACAATATTTGAAAACAAAATCGAATTTTATTATAAATAACTCATAAAGTCACATGAAGATCTATTGCAGATGTTAAAAAAGTGCCTAAATATACTATTATCTACCAATAGGTATAAACCAACAATAAAATGCTTATTAAACTCGCCTCTTTTTGTATGACAAAATCTGTAGAATTGTGGAGATAAGTCTTCATGGGCCAACACATTTCTCAATTAGCTTCTTCAGGATAGATTGAGGATAATTGCAGAGGTAACTAAATACAAAAGGAAACCATGAAGACATATTCTACAATAATACAGTATGTACAAATTTATATTAATTGGATGATCCACAAGCTTGTAACTGTGGCAGTTATATAGAAAACCCCTGGGGTGGGCACCAAGAAAGGAGTGAGTAAAAGGCGGCAATCAAGAATCACTCACGTAGCTGTATTGGGTTCAAAATTTAAGTACCGTATATATTTACTAAATCCTAACTCATCAATCTTATAGAAAAATATGTCAATATGCCCTGATTTTCATTACACTTACATTAAATACCTAACAATCTTATGATATTGACCATGGTGTATGGCGATGACACAATGTTGTTTCCCAATATTCAGGGAATCATAACTATCAACAAACTCGGTGGCTTGATCTGTATTCCCCCCTAAATGTTCAGCAAATTGGTGTCATAAATCTAATAAAACTAAGACTAGTTGTTACAGAAACCCCTACTGAGCTCAAAATAAAATGGATCTCTGTTTACCCCTCACAAAAGCATGGAGTTATGTTCCAGCCAATTAGATCAATATCCTGTTGTAATTGGAGAATATTTGGCACACAAAAACCTTTAATATTAATATGAGTCCACTAGATGGCAGGCACATGCAATGGTACCCGGTAATATACTGTACAGGTACTCCTCGCTTAACGACCGAGTTCCGTTTCAACGACTTGGTCGTTAAGCGAATTGGTCGTTAAGTGAGGAACTGCATGTACTGTATACAGTAGTACAATATATGCATAGTATTTGACAATACAGTATTCTGAATAAGTAAAATAACAAGAAAGATCAAACTGAAAACTTCCACTTGTCTTAATTTGCATAGGTTGTGTAATTTACACACAGTACTGGAATGTTGTATTACAGAACATAAAGTTAGCAAAGTACGGTCGTAACGGTGAAGAGATGGTCGTAAGTGCGAGCGGTCGCTAAACAGGTAGGTCGTTAAGCGAGGAGTGTCTGTATATCAAACCAGCTTACTACTCCTGGGCCAATAGAAAAAAAAAAGGCAGAAAAGCATCTAACCCCCAGGCTAGATAGAACTTGAACTGCCAACTCAGTGCAAAAGAAAATGAAAGGCCAATCGCAGTAGTTATCAAGTAAACCGCAAGTACTGCACCAGGCGACCACTATTTCCATACTATGGTGCCCAGAGCTCCCAGCCTGCCTACCTCCTCAACATCCTCCTCATATATCTGCCTCCACCATCCAAAGATGCCCATAAACCGCCACATTCAGGTGAGGCCGGAGATGTCATTGGGCGGTGCGCCTGCTGCAACTGAGCATGCACAAAATGGCGCCCGTTCAAATGAATGTCTACATCAACCCACCAGACACCGCTCCCAGAGGGAGTGATAAAAGAAGCAAGGATAGAGGAAAACAGGAGGAGGGGTGGACCAGACAATCCAGAACCGCTTCCCTCCACATTCACACAGACCAGTGAAAGCCAGCCTGTCAGCAGCAGCCGAGTGCTCGCACATACCATAATCCACACTGCCACGACTCAAACTTAACAAATTTGTGGACAAAATTTCAACGATCTCATACATATATGTTATCAATAATAATAGAGATCTCCTGCGCTACTAATAAATGATAGATCAAGTGTGTGGGAGCTGCTAACACCTAACCATATACCAAGTGGAAATAATGAATAACTAAATAAAATGATGCAGGACTACCCTAAAATAATCATGAAATACAATATAACAGAACAAATGCAGAGTAAATAAATAACACAAGTGACAATTAATCAGTGAATCGATTCTCTCTGGGATCTAAAGTGAATAATAAACGTGATCTCACCTGGTATCAAGACCAGGAACCAGTGACACCAACTGTCCAAATGGGACCATAAGTATGGAAAAAATAAAAAACGTTAATCTCTGAAAGGGATCAATATTTTCATGCAAAACTTGACCACAGACAATGGCTGAATTAAGCCATATACATACTACAGTGTGACATAAAGTGGATCCTTGAATGTGGGATCAAATATTCACAATAGTGCCAAGTGCCATAATCGTATATCAAATGCAAAAATATGTGATAAATAATACAATCACATCAACTTAAATGGATCACATAAAATAGTCCACAAAAACAAGAAAAATAACAAGTCCAAAAAAAGGTGCGTGAACACCTAAATATTCCAAACACTTCTACGTGCAAGTGATATTGTGGATGTGCATGACCACCGATGGAAATAATCCGTATGTGGCTAAAATGCCCCCTCACCTTCTTGAAGCGACCCTCAAAAGGCAAAACGCTTTTTTGTAATTAAAGCCAGGGATCTTCTCTGATGAGGTTTCCTCACGTTATGGATACCAGTTCAGGTTGATAATATCCCCCTTAATAGGAACAGCCAGGTCCCCTCCAGTATAATGCAGCTAGCAACCAACTCACATCACAGGTATGGTAAAGATAGAAAGAAACCTCCCATAGTGTAAATCAGTATTTAATAACTCTCAAAAATTCAGAACAGCCAAATGCCCACTCACAATATATGAGAATATACTGTATCAAGCATTAAACCTCATACTAAAGGTGTACTTGCATGGGTACATTGGGTGCAGCAAGATGGCGTCCACGCCAGAAGTACGTCACCACTCTCCTGTCCTACGCAGCATTACGTCACGTTGTCATGTGACTTCATCAGGGCAACTAAATAGGTGATAGGCAGACATTATATAGAGAGTACAGATGTCAATCACGGAACCAAGGCGGACCTACTACGGCCATTTTCTTGGAGTCCGATAACAAGGACAGACCTATCCTGCAATACTAATACCGCAGTCTTCCTGCGGCCAATAACCAGAGAAAGCTATTAAGTAAATTAAGCGGAGCCAGGAAAGTTCCCTCCGTGTTGTGTGTCCAGAGAAATAAAGAGAGGAGGAAGAGGAAATATAAGACCCCTGGAGGACAGAGGGAGAAATCTATCCATCCTGAACAAATACAGGGATCAGCAAGCCTAAGAGACCCCGGTGGGAAAACTGAAATATTACATCTTGCGACCCATCATTCCTGGAAGTATACTACCACTGGAAATCACCTCATCTGTCCATTTGAGGACAAAAAGCTGTTTTAGCCTATACATAATAAAATTTTATCCAGTTATTCAGAATATAATCACGGAGTGGACACAGTATTGGATTTTATATTTTGTACACTGTTTTGGATATTATTTTTATATATTTTTTATTTATCAAATTATAGATTTTTACATATATTTATTCACTATTTTATATTTATAGTATATATATTTGTTTTTTCCATCATATATTTTGTCTTTGGATCATATATTATATGGTTAAATTGAGCACATATTGCACTTTATATATTATAGTTCATATATATAATTTATTTAGTGGAGCGCGACACACATTAATTATAATTCATTAATTTATTCACACAGGTATATGAGTATGTGTAACAGTGTCAGTGAACCACATTAATTAATTTTATATTAATTAATTTTCAATTTATGGATTTAATTATTTATGCACATTAATTATTTACCATAGTAGCTCCCAAGCACAATTATATTTAAGAAAATTCCACATGCCTCCCTATTCATATGGGAATGTTGAACCTGGGGTGTCATAAGTGGGCCCTGAATTTCCACACACCTGGAGTGGAGATGCAATTAAATCAAGGTCTGTTTCAGCTAAATGCCCACTGTGGCTATTTCCTCAAACCATTGTTCATGAGAATTTAATCCGATAAGACCACTATAGTGCCACATACATAATGGTTGCTTATTGCCAAGAGTGATCCTGTTTTCTTTCTCAGAAGTCCATTGATGATACATGTGTAAGAGAAACCTTCATAAAAGGCTGTGACATCACATAAACATTTATATTCCTTTGTTTTAATGACCTCCCTATTTATTTTGTGTATATATTTCTTAAGGCCCCATACACATGAATATCAGACGAATGATTGTCGTTTTTTTTTTTTTTTGCATGCTAGTCTCATATAGAAAGTGAAGAGGCTAATAAAGATACAACAATTCTTGTATGACAGAATAAAAATTTGAAAGTGATGAAATGTATTATATTGTATTTGTATTGTATTTTTGTATTTTCGTCCAAGAACTGTACTGGTTAAATTAAAATCGTACAAACTGGTATTGTATGAGAAACACTTTTGTTTTTTAAATTAGGGAGATCTGAGAAATGTTGGGAAGAATTTGTACTCTCAAACCTATTGGACATATCCATTCAGTGTATATGACAATATAGTCTGGATGTTTTTGACAATATGTTGTGAAGTTTTGACATGAACGTACCTAACTGTATGTCCGGCTGTAATTTTTTTTTGGTATGCATCTTTGACCTGTCATTAAATCTGTCTGTGGTATTTAGTAAGAGGCGTGGCAAGTTTTTTGAAGTTGTAATTTTTTGTCATCATTTTTTAAAAAAAAAGTGATTACATTTCTTTTTACAAATACTGTCATCATGTAACTGGTGTGGCGGTGATCAGGGACACTGAGAAGTGACTGTGTGAGAAAAAATAAATAAATAAATAAATATATATATATATATATATATATATATATATATATATATACACACACAGTGCCTTGAAAAAGTAAAAAGTATTTTATTGGGATTTTAAGTGATAGACCAATACAAAGTGGCACATAATTATGAGGTGAAAGGAAAATGATAAATGGTTTTCAAAACGTTTTACAAATAATAAGCTGAAAAGTGTGATCTGCGTTTGTATTGAGCCCCCTTTACTTTGATACCCCTAACTAAAATCTAGTGGAACCAATTGCCTTCAGAAGTCACCTAATTTTTAAATAGAGTCCACCTGTGTGTAATTTAATTTCAGTATAAATACAGCTGTTCTGTGAAACTCTCAGAGGTTTGTTAGAGAACATTAGTGAACAAGCAGCATAATGAAGGCTAAGAAACACACCAGACATGTCAGGGATAAAGTTGTGGAGAATTTAAAAGCAGGGTTATGTTATAAAAAAATATTCCATGCTTTGAAGATCTCACTGAGCAGTCTTCAATTCATCATCCAAAAATGAAAAGAGTATGGCACAGCTGCACACCTACGGAGACATGGCCGTCCACCTAAACTGACAGGCCGGGCAAGGAGAGCATTAATCAGAGAAGCAGCCAAGAGGCCCATGGTAACTCTGGAGGAGCTGCAGAGATCCACAGCTCAGGTAGGAGAATCTGTCCACAGAACAACTATTAGTCGTGCACTCCACAAATCTGGCCTTTATGGAAGAGTGGCAAGAAGAAAGTCATTGTTGAAAGAAAGCCATAAGAAGTCCCGTTTGCAGTTTGCAAGAAGCCATGTGGGGAACACAGCAAACATGTGGAAGAAGGTGCTCTGGACAAATGAGACCAAAATTGAACTTTTTGGCCTAAAAGCAAAACGCTATGTGTGGTGGAAAACTAACACTGCCCATCACCCTGAACACACCATCCCCACCGTGAAACATGATGGTGGCAGCATCATGTGGGGATGTTTTTCTTCAGCAAGGACAGGGAAGCTGGTCAGAGTTGATGGGAAGATGGATGGAGCCAAATACAGGGCAATCTTAGAAGAAAACCTGTTAAAGTCTGCAAAAGACTTTAGACTGGGCGGAGGTTCACCTTCCAGCAGGACAACGACCCTAAACATACAGCCAGAGCTACAATGGAATGGTTTAGATCAAAGCATATTCATATGCACACCACACTTTTTAGATATTTATTTGTAAAAAAATTTTGAAAACCATTTATCATTCTCCTTTCACTTCAAAATTATGTGCCACTTGCAAGGGGTATGATTACATTTTCAAGGCACTGTATATGTGTATATATATATATATATATATATATATATATATATATAAATCCTTTTTTTTATTTTTTATTAAATAAAACACTGTGACCAGAGTAATATAATGTTAATATAGTAACATTGTACTACTCTGGGTAAGTGATCAGTACTTTTTTTTTACACATTATGATTGCCTAAAGTAAAATCAATTCAATAAGTGTTTTTTGTTGTGATTAGTTGTGATTGGCCACAGCTAATCACATGACGCAGATGGGCTGCGATTGCCCAGTATGTACATGTGATCCCTGTGACCAATCACAGCTAACAACACAATTGTATACAATGGCTGGCGTGAAAGGAAGCCATCCATTGTTTAAAATGGTCATGTGATCCGCTGTGATTGGTCATAGCGGTCATATGTTACCAGCAACAGGCCGGTACGCAGATCGGTCATTGGCTGTGTCCTATAGACACAGCCGGTGACAGATCTCGCCACAGCGCAGCCCTATGAACGTGTGCAAGGCAGCGATCCGGGAGGACGTAATATGACTCCCACCTGGATCGACGAGAGCCTTGCTCGGTCGTCATTCGCCTATAGGCTGGGCGGGAACTGGTTAAAATAATGACCTCTGTACACTGCCGTACATCCTACTGACCTCTGTAAACTGTCCTAAATACTTCTGATATCTGCACACTGCCCACATCCAACTGGCCTCTGTATACTGCCCTACATCCTACTGACCTGTCTTACACTGCCCTCCTGCTCTCCCATTTTGTGCTCTCCTCCCCCCCATACTGTGCTCTGCTGCCCCCCTGTACTGTGTACTGCTGCCCTCCTGATCCACCTGTACTGTACCCTCCTAACCCCATGCTGTACCCAGCTGACCTTCTGTACTGTTCGCTCCTGCCCTCTCCTGTACTGTGGTACTGTGCCCTCCAGTCCCCCTATACTGTGCCCTCCTGACCACAAACTATGCCATGCTGACTCCTGTACTGTGCCCTCCAGTCCCCCTATATTGTGCCCTCCTGACCACAAACTATGCCATGCTGACTCCTGTACTGTGCCCTCCAGTCCCCCTATATTGTGCCCTCCTGACCACAAACTATGCCATGCTGACTCCTGTACTGTGCCCTCCAGTCCCCCTATACTGTGCCCTTCTGACCACAAACTATGCCATGCCGACTCCTGTACTGTGCCTTCCTGACCACAAACTATGCCATGCTGACTCCTGTACTCTGCTCTCCAGTCCCCCTATACTGTGCCCTCCTGACCACAAACTATGCCATGCTGACTCCTGTACTGTGCCTTCCTGACCACAAACTATGGCATGCTGACTCCTGTACTGTGCCCTCCTGACCACAAACTATGCCATGCTGACTCCTGTACTGTGCCCTCCAGTCCCCCTATATTGTGCCCTCCTGACCACAAACTATGCCATGCTGACTCCTGTACTGTGCCCTCCAGTCCCCCTATACTGTGCCCTTCTGACCACAAACTATGCCATGCCGACTCCTGTACTGTGCCTTCCTGACCACAAACTATGCCATGCTGACTCCTGTACTCTGCTCTCCAGTCCCCCTATACTGTGCCCTCCTGACCACAAACTATGCCATGCTGACTCCTGTACTGTGCCTTCCTGACCACAAACTATGGCATGCTGACTCCTGTACTGTGCCCTCCTGACCACAAACTATGCCATGCTGACTCCTGTACTGTGCCCTCCAGTCCCCCTATATTGTGCCCTCCTGACCAGAAACTATGCCATGCTGACTCCTGTATTGTGCCGTCCAGTCCCCATATACTGTGCCTTCCTGACCACAAACTATGCCATGCTGACTCCTGTACTGTGCCCTCCAGTCCCCCTATACTGTGTTCTCCTGACCACAAACTGTGCCATGCCGACTCCTGTACTGTGCCTTTCTGACCACAA
Source organism: Staurois parvus (assembly GCF_062004578.1). Lineage (NCBI taxonomy): Eukaryota > Metazoa > Chordata > Amphibia > Anura > Ranidae > Staurois > Staurois parvus. Next base: position 7,749,626 of record NW_028317900.1, on the reverse strand, counting down.
ACTATGCCATGCTGACTCCTGTACTGTGCCCTCCTGACCACAAACTATGCCATGCTGACTCCTGTACTGTGCCCTCCTGACCACAAACTATGCCATGCTGACTCCTGTACTGTGCCCTCCAGTCCCCCTATACTTTGCCCTCCTGACCACAAACTATGACATGCCGACTCCTGTACTGTGCCTTCAAGACCACAAACTAAGCCATGCTGACTCCTGTACGGTGCCCTCCTGACCATAAACTATGCCATGCTGACTCCTGTACTGTGCTCAGCTAAGCCTTCTGTACTGTTCCATGTTGACCCCCTACCTCCTCTTGTAAGGTGCCCTCCTGCCTCCCTGTACTGTGCCCTACATCCCATCATATTGTGCTCTCCTGCTTAACAGAGAAGCCCAAAATCCAAGAAGCGCCTTTAGGTTTTCTAGGGACATAAATTTGCACCTCATTTCCTAACTACCTATTATATTTTTTTGAGGCCCCAGATCACTAGGACAATAGACACACCTACAAAATGACATCATTTTGGAGTGAAAACACCCCAAAGTATTTTTTAGGAGGCATTGTGAGTCTTTTGAAGACTTAATTTTTTGTCATATGTTTCTGGAAAATGCAGAAAGAAAATGAAAATGAATTTTATTAAAGACAAAGTTGTCTATTCAATAAGATATTTCTCACACACAGCATGGGCATACTTACAACTTAGAATTACAACCTAAAACACATTCTACCACTCCTGAGTATGGTGTTACCACGTGTGAAACTTTTTCACTGTTTGGACTGATTATGTACCAATTGTTTCAAAACCAATGTACTGTAATGTATGAGTGGTCAGGGAATAAAACTTAGTGTAGTGTCACTTATAGCAGTCCCCATTGCTATAAGCCAAGCAAGCCTAGCCTACTGGTATGTGACTGCCTCCAGGAATGCCATGTTCACTGGCCAGAAAGTACAGGAGGCTGAAGAAAGGAAGAACGAAAAAAAAAAACCCAGTGGTTCCAAGAGTGCAGTTTTCTGCAGGGGATGGCTGGGACTGATGTCTCGCAGTAGTGTACTCAGTCAGATGTGACAGTTCAGGTGGTAAGCAGAGACATGGTCAGCAAACAGGCAAAGGATCACTCCAGGCAGCAGGCAGAAAAATGGTCAATAAACAGGTCAGGCAGCTGGCAGAGGCTACTCAGTCTGGCGGTGATCGGGAACACTATTGTTGGCTTACACTGGTCTGGTGACAGTGGGGATTAGTATGGCAACTTACACTGGTGTTGTGACACTACGACTGGTGTGGAGGTGATTAGGAACACTGGTGCTGGCACACACTGCTCTGGTGACACTGGAACTTGTATGTCGATGATTAGGAAACTATTGCTGGCTGCACTGGTCTGGTAGCAATTGGGAACACTGATTCTGGCTACACTGGTCTGGCAACACTGTGACGGGTGAGATGGTGATTGGAGACATTGACTGGCTGCACCAGGGTGTCAAACTGGTGGCCCTCCAGCTGTTGCAAAACTATAAGTCCCATCATGCTTCTGCCTTTGGGAGTCATGCTTGTAACTGTCAATCTTGCAATGCCTCATGGGACTTGTAGTTTGGCAACAGCTGGAGGGCCACCAGTTTGACACCCGTGGGCTACACTATTAGGGCTCGTTCACACGTGAGGTTGGGTCATGGTATGACCTCTTGCTTGAGCCGTGCTGTTACAGTCCCTCAACTGCTAACCCCTTTGGTTTGCAGAGGGAGCGAATGGGCAGTACACATGCCGAGGATTTCCTTTGCAGCTGTGGCAGTAATTATACCCCATGTACATATACAAATATATGACAAATCTGGAACAAATATTCACACAAAAAATACAAACTGTGTTCAGTTCACTGTCTGTAGAACCACTCAGTGTCAAACAATAATAAAACAGTGCAGTGCATCTGGCCCTGAGGACCTAACATGCAATATCCAAGTGCAACATACGTGAGAAAATCAGAAGTGTCCATAAGAACTCTTCGTGTGTATTAACTTACCTCTTGTGCTCTTCCCTGGTGCAACTCAAAATGCTCATCTTACATACAGACCCCTTAAATTATAGAAGATGTGCAAGGTCTTCATCTTAAGCTTGTTAGCATTTTGAGTGGAACCAGGTGCAGGGAAAAGCCCAATGGTGATTTATTGCACAATAATAGGTCTGCATTTTTGAAGACTTGGGGACTTTATATACTGTTCATAAGTTCTCATTTTCTTGTGGCTATTGCACTTGGATATCGTATGTTAGGCCCTGGGGCAAGGAGCGTTGCACTATTATCTACAGACAGTGCGCTTAACACAGTTTGTGTTTTTTGGTGCTTTTTTTGGTGAGTAAAGGATCAAGTCAATTAAACTCCTGGGATATTGATCTGGTCAGTTAAGTAGCAGAGGGGGTTGTTAATCAGTTTCAGCTGCTTTGGTGGTATAGAAACTCCTCCAGGATGGCACATACGTGTCATTGCCAGAAGGTTTGCTGTGTCTACCAGCAGTCTCAAGAGCATGGAGGAGATTCCAGGAGACACGTAGTTACTCTAAAAGAGCCCATCAGCAGGACCAGTATCTGCTTCTTTGTGCAAGGAGGAACAGGATGAGCACTGCCAGAACCCTACAAAATGACCTCCAGCAAGCCACTGGTGTGCATGTCTCTGACAGAACAATCAGAAACAGACTTCATGAGGGTGGCCTAAGGGCCCAATGTCCTCTAGTGGGCCCTGTGCTCACTGCTCAGCACCATAGAGCTCAATTGGCATTTGCCATTGAACACCAGAATGGTCTGGTCCACCACTGGCACCCTCTGCTTTTCACAGATGAGAGTAGGTTCACCCTGAGCACATGTGACAGACGCGAAAGGGTCTGGAGAAGCTGTGGAGAACGTTATGCTGTCTGCAACATGGTTCAGCATGACCATTTTGGTGATGGGTCAGTGATGGTCTGGGAAGGCATATCCATGGAGAAACCTCTACAGGCTAGACAATGGCACCCTGACTGCCTTACGTATCAGGATGAAATCCTTGGACCCATTGTCAGACTCTATGCTGGTGCAGTGGGTTCTGGGTTCCTCCTTGTACACGACAATGCCCGGCCTCATGTGGAAAACTATGCAGGCAGTTCCTGGAGGATGAAGGAATTGATACCATTGCATGGTCCCCACACTCACCTGACCTAAATCCAATAGAACATCTCTGGGATATCATGTTTTGGTCCATCCAACGCTGCCAGGTTGCACCTCAGACTATCCAGGAGCGAAGTAATGTCCTAGTCCAGGCCTGGGAGGAAATACCCCAGGACACCATCCATCGTCTCATTAGGCGCATGCCCCGACATTGTCAGGCATGCATACAAGCACGTGGGAGCCATACAAACTACTGAGTACCATTTTGAGTTGCTGCAATGAAATTTCAGCAAAATGGACTAGCCTGCTGCATAATTTTTTCACTTTAATTTTTGGTGTGTCTTTGAATTCAGTGCTCTGTAGGTTGATCATTTTCATTTCCATCAAACGATGGGGCATCTTTATGCTCCTAACACATTACCCAGTCTATATCAGTATAGATATCCAGCATGATATTTTTCCCTATTGAGATCTGATGTGTTTTCAAAGTGTTCCTTAAATTGTTTTGAGCAGTGTATTTGTATATGCACAGATAATTCACTTATTTTGTGTTTTATATTATGGAATGTTTCTAGCACACGTAGTCTTGCACTTACCTCCTATTTTTTATTTTTACATGAGTTTGAATCACTTTACTAAGTGCTGGCTAGCAAGATGCAAGTGAGGATTTTAGTTCATAGTTGCGCTGACAGTGTTTTGGTTGTTCGGTTTATATATCCCATACACCCATGAATCATAACTTGAAAGTGAATGGGGGTACATGTGCGGGGGGTCCAAGAGGTTAAAAGCAAGTGGCAAGGAGGCAATATAAAGCCTCCTCACTGCCTGTCAAATGCTTTCTGAAGAGTGATCCAAACACAGATCACTCTTCAGAGATCATCGCACATGTGAACAAATCCTTATGGTGACACTATGTGGTTGACTTACTAAAGGCAAATAGTCTGTGCACTGCAGTTGCTTTAGATATGAGGGGAAGCTCCCCTGATTTCTATCATCCAATCATATACAATCAAAAATGCTTTTTTTTTTTTTTAAACTTTCCTTGCATGTGTTTGGGTATTCTTTGCAAAGTGAAGCTTTACCTCATTTGGTAAGCGCTGAAGCAAGTGCACTTGCCGTGCACAGTATATTTGCCTTTAATGCATCAACCCCTTTAAATGGTGTAGCATTGAACACTAGGACTGTTGTGGTGATCAGGGACACTGCAGTACAATGTCACCAGACCAGTGCTGCCGGATTCCAGCAGCACATTTTTGCTGCCAGAATGACCAGGGCAGGGGAATAGCAGCGTCTGCTCAACCTAAATAAACTGACAGGCTGACAGCAGCCGCTGGTACTCTGGGACTGCTCTGGTGGTGATCAGGGACACTGGCTGGTGTGGCAGTAATCAGGGACCCAGCAGTGCAATGTCCCCAGACCAGCGCTGCTGGATTCCAGTGGTAGATTCTTGCAGCTGGAATGACGGGGGCATACGAATAGCAGTGTCCGCTCAGCCTATATAAACCAATGACAGGCTGTCAGCGGGCTGCCAATGCTTGTAAGCTGTCACACACACAATTTACCTGCAGAAGTCAGCTGGGTCCAGGCTTGGACATCCGCAGGCACCCCCATACAATTGAATGGATTGTGTTCAGCAGGCGAAACCGATACAGGGGATAAGTTTTGACGAACCACAATGCAAAGCCATACAGCAAACATACACAACTAAACACCTTTACTGTGATCATCATGATAATGATGATAATCATCCTAAGCATCTCACTTATCATGATGATCACAGTAAAGGTGTTTAGGTGTATACGTATGCTGGATGGTTCTTTGAATACTACAGTCTTACTGTACCTGCACTCTTTCTAGAAGTGCTGATACTGTGCACCTGCTGGGATCCATGTGCTGTGGACATCTCGCTGGTTCCTTGGTCACCACCTGGCTACAGACTCAGGATTTATTGAAGCTAATTGCATATCTCTCTGCCTGGGGCAGCCAGAACTTTAATTTTAGTGTCAAACCTGCAAAATGGATTTAATTGATTGAGTGCCCGAAATATAAAACCCTGCACTCTGTACATAGTGTACTCCTAAACTCTACACTCTGTATGTAGCGCACCCCTGAACCCTGCATATACACCCTGTTCCAAATTATTATGCAAATTCTATTTAAGTGTCACAAAGATTAAATCATTTGTTTTTCAGTTTAACTCATGGATGGCATTGTGTGTCAGGGCTCTTTTGATCACTGAAAACAATCTCGGACACCTGTGATAATTAGATTGGCCGGTGAGCCCAATTTAAGGAAAAACTACTAAAGGACGGAGTTCCACATTATTAAGAAGAGCACCATTTTCAAGCAATATGGGGAAGAAAAAGGATCTCTCTGCTGCCGAAAAGAGTGAAATAGTTCAATGCCTTGGACGAGGTATGAAAACATTAGATATTTCACGAAAACTTAAGCGTGATCATCGCACTATTAATTTGTGGCTGATTCAGAGCACAGACGGGTTCGTGCAGATAAAGGCACATTGAGGAAGATTTCTGCCAGATCCATACATCGGATCGAGAGCAGCTGCTAAAATACCATTACATAGCAGCAAACAGATATTTGAAGCTGCTGGTGCCTCTGGAGTCCCACAGACATCAAGGTGTAGCGTCCTCCAGAGTCTTGCAACTGTGCATAAACCTTCTATTCGGCCACCACTAACCAATGCTCACAAGCAGAAACGGCTGCATTGGGCAGAAAAATACATGAAGACTAATTTTCAAACAGTCCTGTTCACTGATGAGTGCCGTGCAACCCTGGATGGTCCAGATGGATGGAGTAGTGGATGGTTGGTGGACGGCCACCCTGTTCCAACAAGGCTGCGACGCCAGCAAAGCGGTGGTGGAGTCATGTTTTGGGCCGGAGTCATGGGAACAGAGCTGGTTGGCCCCTTTAGGGTCCCCGAAGGTGTAAAGATGACCTCTGCAAAGTATGTGGAGTTTATGACTGACCACTTTCTTCCCTGGTACAGAAGGAAGAACTATGCTTTCCGTAATAAAATCATCTTCATGCATGACAATGCACCATCTCATGCTGCAAAGAATACCTCTGCATCAATGGCTGCTATGGGGATAAAAGGAGAGAAAGTCATGGTGTGGCCTCCATCCTCCCCTGACCTCAATCCCATTGAGAACCTTTGGAGCATCCTCAAGCAAAAGATCTATGAGAGTGGGAGGCAGTTTACATCCAAACAACAGCTCTGGGAGGCTATTCTGACATCTTGCAAACAAATTCAAGCAGAAACTGTCCAAAAACTCACAAGTTCAACGGATGCAAGACTTGTGAAGCTGCTATCAAATAAGGGGTCCTATGTTAAAATGTAACGTGACCTGTTAAAATGTTTAAAAAGTTAAAATGTTGTTAAAAGTTTGATTGAAATAGCTTTTGATTTCAGTAAATATGCTGCAAACACAACAAATGACAATTTTCAGTTCTTTACAACCTATAAAGTGTTTTGAAACTTACTGTGCGCAATAATTTGGAACAATGCATTGTAAGTGTTTTATGTTTAACAAAAATCCTGTTATCATTAGGAGGTTTGTTCAATAAAATGTGAATTGTACTCTTAATAGTTGATAACATGAGAATTATGCTGACTGTTATTTACTTCAATTATTTAGGTAAATGAGAAAAATATCATTTGCATAATAATTTGGAACAGGGTGTAATGCACACCTGGCATTTAACAATGCCTCTTAAAGACCCTCCTACTGTTAAAGCAATTTGGCCACATCCACTATTTAATGTCCCTGTATTGTCTGAAGAAAAAAGCCCTGGGATTGAACCTTTGTCTGAATTTAGGACCATTCAGAAAGGTCAGTTGCACATGGGTGTCTAGCTCCTGTATCTCCAATCCCAGCATTTTAAGGTGCTAGGGAAGGACAGGTGCAGGCCCACTATTGACAGCCATAGTCTATGGCAGGTTGAATTATGCTGCAGATGGATGCTATAGTGAGTGGTACTCATGTTTAGGGCTGAATGCCTCTAATATAGAATTCTTGTGTTCCAAGCATTTTGTCCCTCTACACATAGGGGAGGAATTCAATAACATTGCTGCACCACTTTTCCTGCATTAATCCCTTTTGTTAATGTGTGGCACCAAATTCAAATAGCATTTCAGTTCTGACAGTGAGTTATGTGTCAAATTCATACAGTTCTAAAATGTAACTATAACAAAAGTGTTGCGCTAACTCATAAATATACTAACATATGAAATTAATAACCAAAAAAGTCATTATAATGAATGTGCGTCCAATCAGACAATGGTGCTTGAAAAGGTACTTATTGTATGCAATGTGCTCCAAAATGCTGTAACTAAAACAACAGCGCTCCACTGTGACTTTAGTGCACCTCCACCTGCGGGTACGGATGACCGCTCACCTCATACAGTGGACCTATAAATTAATATAGGCCAACCAAGAATAGTAGTTCCATCAAGGAGGCTCCAGATGGCAGCAGAGAGCTGATAACAGGCACCACTTCAGATGGCACTATATACGGAAATCGCAGCTTTATACTCCAATGTAAGAGTGAGTACTCACTGGTGCCCGGTGATTTCCGAAGATCTCTGACAGGGAGGAGGACTGTTTTGTTTACAGTTCTCCTCCCCATCAGCTCGGGCACACTGCTCTGGCTGGCTGTGCACAGCACAGCCATCCAGAGCAGTGTGATTACAGCGAAAGAACACTGACACGGCCCCCTTGCAAAACACTCCCTGCACACAGGTAACCCTTTGATTGCCCCTCATGTTAACCCCTTCCTGTCCAGTGCCATTAGTACAGTGTCAGTGCTTTTTTTTAGCACTGATCACTGTATTGGTGTCACTGGGGATGTCATTGACAACAAGTCAGTTCCCCCCAGTGTCAGAATGTCCACCGATGTCCCGCTATAAGTCGCTGATCGCTGCCATTACTAGTAAAAACATTTAAAAATCCCAATCATATACTGCCATTTGTAAACGCTAAAACTTTCATGTAAACCAATTAATTTACACGTATTGGGATTTTTTTTTAGCAAAGAGATATAGCAGAATACTTTCTGGTGTAAATTTATGATGAAATTAGATTTTTTACATTTTTTCACTGGACATGTTTAATAAAGCAAAAAATATTTTTTTTCTCAAAATTGTCAGCCTTTTTTTTATAGCGCAAAAAGTACAAAACGCACAGGCGATCATATACCATTGAAAGAAAGATCAATTTGTGGTAAAAAAAAAGGACATCCATTTCATTTGGGTGCAGCATTGCATGACTGCGCAATTGTCAGTTAAAGTAATGCAGCGTTGTAACATAAAAAATGGCCTGGTCAGGAAGGGGGGTAAATCCTCAGGAGGGCAAGTGGTTAAGACCTACTCTCTTTTGGTGTACAGAGAGAAACCCTGGTGCAGACAGATTTTGTGAAAGTGTCTTGAGTGCGTTCTAAGGTCCCGGTCACACTAGAACATGGTGGGGGAAATCTACGTTCTGCGTGCATGCAGTGCGTTACCGAAAGTAGTCCATACACTACTTTTAGTGTGGTGCGATTTCAGCCCACTCCATTTTAAACTGTTTTAAGGGAAAAAAATATGTTTAGAATCACTTTAATTTCTGCAAAACAGGTAGATTACTGCTATATTGGTATATAGGAAGCTGAAATAAAGAAGATATATGAACTTAGCCTTTAACTACAGTGCAACTTATTCAGAGAAAAAAAAATTACTTTCAAAACAGAAATTGCCTAAAATAAATTCAAGAAACCACCCATCCAGGCCTAGCTCCACCCTCCCTGATATTACATAGACTGTTTTCATGTCTGTAGGGCTAGGAATGCCACACATTACACTCCCCAAGAAAAGTAAAAGCATTTCCCTTAACAATGACAGCACTAAAACACACACTGTATATTCTAGATTAAAAGAAGAGGCACACAAGGCAAACATGGCAACAAAAAACATCTTTATTAAAAAACGGGTCAAATTAAATTTGAAAGTTAAATTTAGACTGTTTTTCGTTAGGATATACAGGTTATGACAAATATCACTGGCATGCTGCTTGATAACAACCAGTTATATCACCTAATGCTGGCCATAGATGACAACCAGCAGAATGATAGAAAAAAACTGAACACATTCCCCCATCCACACAAGCAAGGTGGATGGAGGAATCCTATATACGGCCTTCTTATATTCTGACAGCGGGACTCCTCCACTGTGAGAATACACTGATCATCGCTGCAGCCAATTGACTGCAGCACTGGTCGCACAAACATTTACCAATAGTGCTGTTCAAAAGCAGTCGATCATTAGGTTGACTCATCTCAAATGGGAATGGCCATAGAGAGAGCGAAATCCAGCCGGTCTGTGCATCTACAGCCAGCTTAAGTCGGGTCCAGCAGCCTCCTGGCAATTTTATAGAACCCCCTATAATGATGAGGCATCGAGTCATCCAACTGCTTTGCGTTTACCACCATAGCAGCAGCACACCTCCCCACAATGGTGACAGGCTCTCAGAGGGACCTAACAGCACATACAGAAGGCAATGAAGGATAATGTCACTAAAGCCAGCGGGGTATTGTTTGGAATGCTGTTATAAACTGGTAAATTGTCTGTAGAACCTGAACTGTGATCACTGTAGAACTGGGTATACACATATTGAAATTCAGTTCAACAGAAACTGGATGAATTTCGATCCTTGTGTTGCCCTCTTAGTCCTGCTGGAAAACCAGCATTCGATCAGCCACTGCAGCCAATGGTTGCAGAGCGGATTAGTGTATTCTGAGAGTTGGAGAGTCCCCGCTGTCAGAATACAATAGCAGGGTGATCCCTGCATCCATGCAGCTTGTGTGGATGCAGGAATCTGTGAGTTTTTTTTCATTCAACCTCCTGGTTGAATGAAAAAAAAACTTACAGTGTATACGTAGCTTATGTTTTGAATACAGGTGTATAAGCGCTTCAACCTTCTCACTTCCCAGCTCCGCCCGGTGCTCAGACGTATGGGCCGCTAAAGCCTCAGGTAACATGGATCACAAGAGGAGTCAGCACTCAGAATGGCATCTAACAATGGTTATTCTTTATTGCAAAAACATGTATAACAGTTGTAAAACAGCCAACGCGTTTCTGCCATCAGGCCTTAGCCGTGACTAAGGCCTGACGGCCTAAATGCATTTGTGGCTTTACAGCTGTTATACATGCTTTTGCAATAAAGGACAACCATTGGATGCCATTTAGAGTGTCCGCTACTCCTCTTGTGATTCCAACTCATGTTTGGGTTTGAATGTAATGATAGGAAAAAGTTGTGAAATTGAAGTAAAAATGTATCTGATTACAAATAAAAAAAAAAAGTCTGGAAGCACCCAATAATAAAGACACATGACACAAACAAGTATCTGACACTTGTGTTATATTCTATGTACCAGAGTGTATAAATAATGTGACATAACACAGGTAGATTGGAGAAACAGATAAAAGCTGAATAAACAGTAAACCATCAGAAAAACCCAATACACTGATAAACAGCTTCAATAACCATTCAGCTGCCAGAGACAGAAAGGTCACCTTTCTACAGCAGCAGGACTCAGCCCTATACTGGAATGTCCCAACTTCCAACAGGAACACAGGGGAAGTTGGGCAAGGAACAAACTTTAAGAAACTTTCTCCCAAAAGTCATAAAATGTTCTTGTACCGTACATTTAGTTAAATATAGACATTTGTTATTTGTACATAAAATCACTTGAATAAAACTAGAAATTATTTAGTTTCACTAAAAATTCATTTAGATATTGTGTATTTGTAGGCTGTCCAATTCCTCCATCCTCTATGCACAGCGTTAGTTATTGGAGGTTCCAGAGCCAATAAAGTGTGAGGAGCAAAATTGGGGCACGTAAATATGTATACACACACACACACACACATATATATATATATAAATATATAAATATATTTATATATACATATTTTTTTTTGTTCTAAAATTTTCAAATGGCCTAATTTCCATAAAACATTCAGCTTTGATCATCCTTTCAATGAGCATTCTTGGGTTTCAGGTCATTTATATGTTACAAGTTGGTTGAATTACATCTGCATTCAAACAGGAATGGCAAATAAAAAATAAAATATTAATTACAAAAAGGAAAAAAAATAAAATAATATATATATATATATATTTATATATATCTAATGCAAGACTGGCACTGTTACATATTCGCGCTGGTCCTATCTGAACACAGATAGCTTTGCTACAGTCCTCCTTGTGTAACCCACTTACAGCATCACCTAAAACTGCCTGCGTCCGTCGGGTCCAGCAGCCTCCTGGCAATTTAAAGGATTCTTCCAGGTTTGGATGAGTCATTGAGTCATCCCGCTGCTTTGTGCTTACCACCGCAGCAGCCACACACCTCCCCACAGTGGTGACAGGCTCTCAGAGGGAGGTAGCAGCACATACAGGGAGCAATAAACGATAATGTGACTAAAGCCAGCCAGCGTAGGCATAAGTTTTCATCTGAAGTGTCACAGGAGCAAGGGTCAGAGAAGTCTCCTTCTGAATCAGACATGCAATGGTACAGCATGCTCTCTGCGCAGAGCATACAGCTAACCTGGTAGATGCATCGCCTGATGGGATCCGGAGCATCCTGGCATTTCCCTCGTCCATTCTCCTCGTGGTTGAAGCGCTCCTGACAGTATATGCACCTTGAACGCTCCCCGTCTTCTTTCCTCCGCTTTTTAAGCGAGGACATAGGTTGAGTCTTAAACACTCCGGATGATTTTTGCTCTTTGAGAGAGTCTCTACCATTGGCTGGGGAATAAAGATAGTTGCTTTTTTTACTGTCTGCCTTGTTGAAGGGAGCACTTATCTCATGTTCATCCCGCTCTGCATCATTCCTCCATATGTCAGGATGCCGATAGTCTGCATAGCGACGTATGATGATGTCACGTGGGTTTATACGCACAATTTCATCTTCGTCCTGGAAGCTGACATGTCGGAGTGGCTTTAGAGGGACCTACAGTGAAAAAAAATATAAGATCAGTTACAGTGAGACCTGGAAAGCCTAAAGCCGGCCATAGACGGTTCGAATCTTGGCCAGGTCAGCAGGGACTGGCTGAGATTCATACCAAGTATGGGCAGTCTGAATGTACCCAAGTTGATCAATCGATCAACCTGGGTACAACTAGCCTGTCAGATATGTCCGATTTTACATGCAATTACTGCTAACAGTAATCACTGTGGGTACAGGAAAGAAAATTGCTCTGTTTATGGATGACTTAAAGCTAGCCACAGATAGAAGAATATCCCCCCAAAAGTTGGCATACATACTACAATCCAGTTGTAAAATATCGTTTAGATTTTAACAATATCCCATTAGGAAGATTTCCACTCCATTGTCACCAAGGCAGTAAATAAAGGAAAATCTATTGATGAATGGTGACAATCTGTGACCGTGTTCCTTATAAGGTGATGAGTGTAGATTGCACTAACCAGAAAGCGCAATTTAATGCGCATTTGAGTAATTTATAACCAACTCCTGGTCATCCACATCTGGGAACTGGAACACAGTGGGGGTCATCTGGCCAGCGTCAGCTAGGCAGGTAGCACACCATCAGGGTCTCCAGGTACCAGGGAAAGCACTCTTCTCACCAGCAGGGGGAGCCAGTCTCACCATCAATGTAGAAGCCACCAGGTCCCAGGTCATTGGGGTATGCCTTGGAGGGGGGGGGGGCTCGAGAGTAACGAGCCAAACACAGAAAATCCGTGCGGAGTGACGTCACAGGGTAAGGGCACCTCCCCCACCTGGCCGGTGGCCATCTTGGATTTCCCCTGCCAACTCCTAGGCTGCAGCATGTGAGTTTATTTCAGTGTTATACCCCCTCTGTTCAATAAAAGTACTACACTATTGGGATTTTCTGTGTTTGGCTCGTTACTCTCGAGCCCCCCCCCCCCCTCCAAGGCATACCCTGATGACCTGGTGGCCAGGAGTTGGTTATAAATTACTCAAATGCGCATTAAATTGCGCTTTCTGGTTAGTGCAATCTACACTCATCACCTTATAAGGAACACGGTCACAGATTGTCACCATTCATCAATAGTTTGCCTCGCATGTTGCCATTACCACCACTGTGTGCACTTTATAATGCTGACTTTGGCCGTTTGCATTTGTCACTATTCGTTACGCCATTGAGCATCATTTTATTCTATCATTACCTATACGGCATTTAGCTATTCATTCCTCGATTCAGAGGATTGAGTTTTTATGAGTCTGATGTTTGATGTTTTTTCTTATGTACCTATAGTTTTTACTAGCGCTGGATGTTTCATTTATTTGTAGATTTCGGAGGTTTTTTGAGGTTCTGCCTTTCATGCTAGCTGCTTTACTATGTTATCCAGCGCTCGTTCATTTACCTTGTTATATAAAGGAAAATCTGCTTTAACCAAATTCATTTTACAATTCCCCACTCTATCCAAAAAGAATAAAACATGTTTTTACTTTAGCTATATAAATATACTTTTAATGTGCTACACAGAAAGGTGAAGAGTCAGGACCCCACAAAGAAAGATTTTCCAAAAACAAAATCTCCATATTATCTCCATAATAATGGCCTCAGATTATCCAGGCTACTCATTATCACCCTCAAGCAGAGACGCAAAGGCCCAACAATCACAAGTAATGCAACCAAGTAGCAGCATTACTGCCTTGTACTGAGCAGCCTGTAGCCCACTAGAATGAAAAATAAACTCAGACTAGATATGAATAATTGTGTTTTCATTAGTGATTTGACTGAGTCAAGCAAACCAAGAAACAACTGAGCAATATATAGGTTTTAAACAATAGATAAACTAGCACTTGCGTTAGACAAAGCTCTATGCAAGTGCTGATCTCAGCCCGTTGTCTCAATAATGTCCCAGCCAGGCTCTTGTTCTTCCACATATATCTGCAGCAAACCTACAAAGTGACTTCCTGCCTTCAGCTAATAACGGAATCTTCTATTCCTATCAGTTCATCCCCCACAGTTATTACCTTTTGTACCACTAGCTCCTCCCTCTTAGAGTGTAAGCTCCAAGGAGCAGGGCCCTCCTAACCCTTTTGTATTGAACTGTATCATTGCTGTATTGTCTCCGTTTATATTGTATAGCTCTGAGCAAACTGTTGGCGCTATATAAATCCTGTATAATAATAATAACTTCATTCATTCCTAAGGTAATGCCATCAAACTTTCATCTCAAAAGTAGAGGGCCGTTTGATAGAAATGAATGGAGACTGTATAACATACTGTATGCATGTTAGAAGAAGGCAGGACGACTTTTGAAGTAGCGGCTTTATTACTCCTAAAATGCCACACAGCACAGATCTTGGAGACGTGAAGAGAGGTAAATATAAGATTCGAGGAGGATGCATTTAAATAATTTAAAATACATTTTGATAAATATTGTCATGAAAAGCAACCCAATGGCCAATTGAAGTAGCATTCATGGTAGATGAATAATTATGGTGAATACTTGTGAGCTATTATGAATCGAGGTGTTCAATAAGTTCTACAAGTGTATGGGGTGCGCTGGCACTTGCACTGACTCACTTAGCTAGTGTGTATAAATGATAGAAAAAAGATTGCGCCGCGCTCCTATATATTTATATATACAGCTAAAGCTTCTAAAGTGTATCAAATAACAATGTTACCAAATGTGAACTGTGATTATACCACTAAATGCATATGAAATAATACATATAGATAACATGCATAGTAAATAATCCTAAAGCAATAGTGCCTTAATGGGTGCCACGGTATAAACCTATGTTGCACCTATATATAACTGTGTAAACTCTATATTAATAGTGCAAAAGCATATGTGCACGTGCTAATATTAAACAAATATATATACAGTCTTTAAAGTAAATGTGCAGGTAGATATTCTGTTCCTTTTCTCCGAGTGCTAGATGGTCTCCTTATATGCTCACCTCTATATTTGCCTGAATGAATCCAGGCAAATACGCTTTTTATCCTTCCAGGATAGATGAAATGGGATGATGCCTTTGCTCTAGCCGTCCTATGAGGTGGACATGCATATGGATGGATCCTCCTGTTATCTCCTTTATCTCCCTGTGTATCTATGAGTACACTGAATAGCTCTCTTGGGATCTCCCAATTCCCCTCCTGGGGTTGTTTCCTCGTTCACTCCTCCTTATATCAGCTCATGGGATGTTTGGTCAAAAAGAGGAAAAAGCAGACCATAGTGTCTTATCCTTATACACAAGATGGATTTATTTCTGCCAATAACAGGTATAACTTGATGGTATGCAGCTCATATATGATCCAAACAGGCATGAATGGCAATCAGCAGGTAAAAAGTAGGTAAAAATAAACCTCTCTGCAGCTGCCCCTGCAGTGCTGTCTGCCTGTGCTTGTGCTTGGATCTGCTCGCTTCTACAGTGCAATGTCGTGACGTCAGAGCCCCTCCCCTACGCGTTGCGTCACAGGGTCATGTGACTTCATCAGGGGGAATTTGATTGGATGCCACGACTATGTATGCCCAGCTATTTATATGTCCATCTTGTGTATAAGGATAAGACACTATGGTCTGCTTTTTCCTCTTTTTGACCAAACATCCCATGAGCTGATATAAGGAGGAGTGAACGAGGAAACAACCCCAGGAGGGGAATTGGGAGATCCCAAGAGAGCTATTCAGTGTACTCATAGATACACAGGGAGATAAAGGAGATAACAGGAGGATCCATCCATATGCATGTCCACCTCATAGGACGGCTAGAGCAAAGGCATCATCCCATTTCATCTATCCTGGAAGGATAAAAAGCGTATTTGCCTGGATTCATTCAGGCAAATATAGAGGTGAGCATATAAGGAGACCATCTAGCACTCGGAGAAAAGGAACAGAATATCTACCTGCACGCTTACTTTAAAGACTGTATATATATTTGTTTAATATTAGCACGTGCACATATGCTTTTGCACTATTAATATAGAGTTTACACAGTTATATATAGGTGCAACATAGGTTTATACCGTGGCACCCATTAAGGCACTATTGCTTTAGGATTATTTACTATGCATGTTATCTATATGTATTATTTCATATGCATTTAGTGGTATAATCACAGTTCACATTTGGTAACATTGTTATTTGATACACTTTAGAAGCTTTAGCTGTATATATAAATATATAGGAGCGCGGCGCAATCTTTTTTCTAGCATTCATGGTAGGCTGACAATGTTGCTGCTAATAGTGAGGCAGTGTTTTAGCATTGTCTACTTGCAAGTTCAGGTAAAAAACGTTGCAACAGATTTACAAAAATGATTTGTTTAAGAAATTTTTTTAATAATGAGGCATTAAACTAAACATACTTAAAAATAGATTTATAGTTTATATACAAATTATGCTCAGTTTTCACATTGTGTTATTTTAGCAGTTTTCACATTTCATTTCACCTGGCTGTGCATATAGGCTCTCCTGGTATTGAGGTTTTCAAATGGAGAGGGCCTGATGGCAGAACTACGATATAGCTCATCGGTTGGGATGGAGTCACGACGGAAAAAAGAGTCATTGTTCTGTATGCTGCAATGATCTTCTTTGTTCATCTAAAGAGGAGACAGACATAGATCCATTATCTTTATATGTGTAATATATGAAAATGTAAACTGAGAGCAACAGAAATACATATGTAACATGAAAGAGCAGAGGGTTGTATGATAATCACTGTGATCTTTAGAACACTATATAACTAATAACAGAACATGCACTCTTATTTGGCCATGCATGGACACAAACAATATCTAATCTGGTGATTCCACACACCCATTATGAAATATACTTATAACACGAGACCCAACAATGCACACCATTCTGGGAATTCAATCAAACTTCAATCAAACTTGCAAGTTGCTGTCCAAGTTGATCTGCAAGTATCATAATGAATGTCTATGGAAATGACTAAATCCTAAACTGATGTAAGAGCTGAATTGTTCACTTCCCTGTCACTGAATCATCTTCATAGCAGCTATAAGTCTTTCTGCTTATTTTCCTTGGTAATGTATTGCTGGATACAGACTTACTGCTGTATGTGACCACAATGCTTGTCTAGGCAGCAACAAATTGCTGGTGTGCCATGATCACCAGCAGCTGATTTGGGTAACATGAGTATCTACTGCAGCTGGAGATTCTGTATCTCTAAGGCTAGGTTAACATCTGTGCGGGTGGTGCTGCTGCGGATCCGCACAAAAATCCGTGCAGCCGCACCACCCACACAGAAGAAAGTGGACCCGCGGGCAGGTGCCATTAATTCTAATGGCACGCCGCCTGCACTGGAAATCGCAACCACACTGGGAATCAAGGTTCCTGTGCAGGCTATGGTTTCCAAAGAAGTGCAGGGACTTCTTCCCTGCATGTCACGGGAGTCCATTCAAATGAATGGTCTCTCGTGCCCGCGCAAAACGCGGCCTGTAGGAATGCACTTATGTGAACCAGGGCTAAATGCTTCAAAAAGTCAAGCGCTCAGCCACCAAGCTAGGAATTGTGCGGATTTTTAGCATTTCAGTAGCTGCTACAAGATCACTTGTGTGAAAAGGGTTAATGTTATCAGGTCCTACTGCTGTAAAACATAGTTTGCTATGAACTGCATGAGAGCAAGACTCCTGCATCATGGTTGCTGACATCTTCAATTTATGTTGTCAGTATTTTGTTAGGACTGTGCTCTGTTAGTGAATAAGGGGGTACGTGCACCAACTGTTCTCAAAAACTATCACTGACACTATATTCAGCTAGCTGATCAGTTCTCTCTACACTAAACAAAAAAGAAAAAATGGAAACATAAAAACTATATGGGCTTACCCTTTTATAGCAGAACTAAACCCTCCTATCATTTTCAGCCAAGGAAGCTGCCATCTTAACCTCCGTTTGATCTTCTACTGCCATGGTGCTGCACATGTGATCACTTGTGACACTAGCCATTTGATAGTTTGACAGTTCCATTAAAAGCACCAGCAAATGTGACAGTTAGCTTTTCCGGCACATGCTGGGAATGTACGGTAGGTAACTGTTTTTTGAAATTGTTAAATTGATGGGTTTAGTTCCGCTTTAAGGCCTCGTTCACACCATACGTGCAGAAAAACTGATCGAAACGGATTAACAGATTTAAATCAGTTTACATGAGTTTTCATGTGCGCTCAAATGAGTTTTATACACGTTGCAGATTCCAGCACAGAAAAAAAACCTGCATGTGATATTAATGTAGTTGTCTGAACAGGGAACATAAAAAACAACTGATTTAGTTGAGACCTTGAAAAACGCGTGCAGAAAAACTGATGTCTCTGCACCATGGTGTGAACAAGCCCTAAATGTTCCAAAAAATCTCCTTCCCTTGCTGTTCTCATTTCCGCTCTCCTTGGTGTGTCTACCCATTGTCACTTCCCACGCCTGGAATCACTAACCTTCAGTCTAATGCCCTGTACAAAAGATGAGAAAATCGGAAAAATGGTTGTCTGTTTTTTCTTTTTTATTGCATGCTAGTCTCATATCGAAAATGAAGTGGTTACTAAATTATAAAAATTCTCATATGACAGAATACAACTTCGGAAGTGATGTAATGTATTGTATTGTAATGTATTCTTTTGTTTCTGACAAATACCGTACCAATTGAATGAAAATCGTTTGTTCTGGTATCGTATGAGAAGCATTTTTGTGATTGTCCTTTTGGATATTGTCACGTGAACTATTATGATCGGCTGTCGAAAGCTGTGTACTAACCATCAGATTATCGTACAATCCCTTCGAAAGCGATTTTCTGATCGTGTGTAATAGGCATTAGTACTGTTTTTTTTTTATTGCTACTATGAATGTACTGGTAACATTGTTAATAAAGTATTGTTCAGCCTTCCTGGCAAAAACGACATTCTTATCTCTGTGATGGGTGCACATTTAGGCCTATAGTAACCACAACTGGTCTGTACAACATTCAGAACTGATCTGTAATTCGGCCAATTTACTCTTCCACAGGGGCGGACTGACAACTCATGGGGCCCCCGGGCAATAGAGGATCATGGGGCCCCTGTGTCCTTGCCCAAACTCAAAAAAGCCTATGAAAAAGGTACCAGGGGCATCTCATGGGGCCCCCTACTGACCCTGGGCCCTTGGGCAGTGCCCGAGTTTCTAAATGGTCAGTCTTGCTACTTCAATGTTCCTTTTGGGTAACAGCAATGAAATTATGTTTGAAACTAACATCAGATTAGACACTATGAGCTCATCAAGCTGTGATATGTGATACGTATGCTAAAAGTGGCCTATCGAGCAATGCTGTTATGTGTGACGTTACTTGATTCATCAAAGTAAGAAAAAAGTCTTATAGCATTAAAAATTTCTCCTTAACTAAATACATTCCCCTTGCATCAAAAAGACACTCGGGTGCCACAGTGTTCAAAAACCACTATCCCACCTAGCGCTCCAATCCACATCTGCAGAAAAAAACACCAAAAATAAAAAGTGATATCCTATGGATTAAAGCTAGATGTTGTAGTGAGCGGCCGCAGATGAAAAACTAAATTGTGCGGATGACTTCTTAGCACACAATAGAACATTAATAAAATATCATAAAATACACTGAAAAGCAATAAAAGTGGGTATCCCTGAATCTACAAATCACACACTGACACTAAAAACTGGTCTGCAGCTGCATGCAAAGAAGAGTAGAGGTCCAAATGTGTAGAAAACAAAGCAGGGAAAGACAGAGAGAGACAACGCATCCACCTTGGATGTCACCTCTGAGAGCATGTGCAAAGGACGCATTTTGAGGAAGCCTCCTCTTCATCACCCTGCTTACAGGGCTACCCACAAGCTGTTAAAGTGTCTTACGTTAGCACTGATTTTAAAGGAGCCATGTGTCAATAATGCACTATTACAAATGGATTGTAAAAACATATTGAAACAATATTTGAAAGCACACTCAGTGGTCTAATGGCTTACAAAGGAAAAAGCTGTATTCACAGGACTAATATATATTATACAGCTATGCCACAAGAAAATCTAGCCAAAAGTCAGACATTCACCAAGAGGCAAAAAAAGAAAAAACAATAAGAAACTTTGCCTCCTGGTGCATTGATCACTTTTGGATAGATTTTCTTGTGGTATACCTGTATAATATAATAAAATATAAAATATATAAGTCCTGCAGATACATTTTGTTTTCTTTGTAAGGCATTAGGCCACTGAGTGTGCTTTCTAATATATCTTTAAGATCTGTTGGGATTAGTGCATTATTGACATGTAGTCCCTTTAAAATAGGTGATAATGTAAGAATATTTACCAGCTTGTGGGCATACCTGTAGGAAGGCTAACAATGAGGAGGCTTCCTCAAAAAGCGTCCTGTGCACATGTGAGATGACGTTGGATAGAGGTGGATCCATCAGTTCTCATGGCTGACTGTTCCTTCCAGGTGACTGTTTCCCACATGGACGCTGGCATCCCCAAGTGCCGCATCTCATTTGTGCACATTCCCCTGGAAGGACTTGATGTTGCCTCACACCATCTTGGCATATGGTCCTTGTGAATATTTTCTGCTTGTGATGTCCTTTATTTGTGAGTGCAATATTAACTTTTCATAAAGTGTTGACATACACCATACTGCACTATTGTTGTGCACTGGGTCACTCCCTTTCGCAGCTTTGTTTTTTTATAAAGTTTGTTTACTAGGTGTAAAGTCTAAATTTGGGAGTTAAAGCCTAACTCCAGTCAAAGCTACTTTCCCATTTTCAACAGCATAGAAAAAGCTTTTGAGTTCTGTGACATTTCTCCCATACTGCCTACTGGTCTGGTAAGTGAATGGATGCAGATGGTAAAAAAAAACAACTTGTATTGTTGCCAGGATTTTCACTGAGGCTCCCTAATCTTGGCCAGGGTATATAAAAAGCTTCCTTCCTCGTCCACTTCAGTGTGCAGCTCCCCCCCAAATACTTACCTGAGCCCTATTTCAATCCAGTTTTGTGCACAAGAGCAGCAATTCCCCCTGCTCCTGCTGCTGTCAATCACAGCCAGTAAGGAGGGAGCCAGAGGTAGGACCGAGCACGCACAAGTGCCCCAAGAGCAAGCAGGTAGATATGGGGGCACTCAGTAGAGGTGAGGAGAATCAGGGCTGCTCTGTGCAAAATCACTGCACAGAGCAGGTAAGTATAATACGTCTGTCATTTTAGTATCGCTTTTAGGTAGTTCCAGCTGGGAACAGTTATAAGGATGAAGAAATTCTGGCTAGGAGATTCCCTAATTTCCTTGCTTATATCACTATCATTGAGGTCCCTTTCACGCCATTCTGATCAGGTCTGTCTGTCAGTTTTTTAGGTGGACCTGATCAGAAGGTCAATGGAGCCCTATGGACAGGAGATGTAAAGTTATTTGTGTCTCTGTTTACATTGACCTACCTCTGGGTCCGATCAGCCTGGTTAAAAAAAACACAAAGGGACTGTGTCCCCTGCATCAGGAAGCCTGATGTAAATGGACAGCGGAGTCCCTTTATACCCAGTTGCTTGTAGAGCTCAGCGGGGAAAGTGGAGGGGGGTGGGGGTGACACTCTAATTTCGCCCCTACAATGTAGTCATTATAACAGCAATGGAGCTTTTAGTAACAAAACAGTAGTAAAATCTCTGCTAATAAAGTGGAGCCAATACAAAAAAATGGAATAAAGTTTGTATCTGTGAACTGTCTGGAGTGAGGTATCAGTTGAATTCCCCTTGATTCTGTTGGCCAATATAAAATAACACTATCACAGGACTAGCACCTCTTAAAGCAGAACTAAACCCTCTTAACCTTTACAGCCAAGGAAGCTGCCATCTTAGCCAGTGTTTGATCTACGGCTGCCATAATGCTGCAGGTGATCAGTTTTGACAGCAGCCATTTGATGGCTTGACAGTTCAGTTGAGGGCATAAGCAAATATGACAGTTATCATTCATGGCATGCCTTAAAGAGGAGCTCCACCCAAAAGGGGAGGCCTCCTCCCCTGCTCCTGCTGGTGAGGAGGGGGAGCGAGAACTCAATTTTGACTAGTGGTGCACCGAAATGAAAATTCTGGTGCCGAAATCGAAAATTCAAAATGCACTTGGCCAAAAACCGAAATGCACAGTTTTTAAAAATGAATATATATTTTTTTGGAAAAAAATACACTTTGATTAAAAAAAACAATATATACCCCAATTGTTTTGTAAAATATGAAAGAGGATGTTACGGCGAGTAAATAGATACCCAACATATCACGCTTTAAAATTGCGCACGCTCGTGGAATGGCCTGAAACTGCAGTACTTAAAAATCTCCATGGGTGATGCTTTAAAAATTTCTACAGGTTAGCACTGTGACGTTGTAGAGGAGGTCTAGTGTGAGAATTATTGCTCTTGCTCTGACGTTCATGGCAATACTTCGCGTTTGTGATTTGAACACCATTTACATATGGTTTGTTTTTGTTTTTTTTGCACTGTCCCTTTAAAAAAATTTTAATCACTTTTATTCTTATCACAAGAAATGCATGTATCCCTTGTGATAGAAATAATTAGTGACAGGTCCTCTTTATGGAGAGATGTGGGGTCAATAAGACCCCACATCTCTCCTCTGCAATGTAAAGCATTGGATAAAAAAAAAGCATTGATCTAGTGCTTTAAAAAAATAAATAAATAAATGGCTGGAACCGGAAGTGACATCGCTCTGGTCCTCCAAGAGCATAGAGATGAGTGGAGGCCATCTTTCCTTCACTCATATCTATGCCCAGCGCTGGGATCGTTCGATGGTTTCTCGGGTAAGGCTGAGAACTACCGAGCGGCGGCCGGTGGCGGGCTGGCGGCAACAGCAGGTGAGCGGTGGGGGGTTTTTGGCACCTGTATTGTTGTTCTTTTTTTTTCGTTTGGGCTGATGCATTTTGCATTTTCAGCTTTTTTTTTGTTAAAATGTACGTTTTTTTGTTGCTGGCCAGGGAAAATAAATGCAAAAAGTGATACAAACGCGGCAAAAACTCACTACATGTTTCAACAGCTGCTCCATTGCACTCGGTTAGCCCTTTCTAAAATCACAGCAGCTCAAAAAAGCATAGATGTACAGATGTCCCATAGGAAACTATGTTAAATGGACTGTAGTGAGTTTCTGCAAAGAACAAAATGCACTAAAAAAGGCATTGGTGTGAACCAAGGGTAAGAAGGTCTGTTATTCCATTTTTAGTGAGTGGATCATTACAGCTGCAGGTGAACAATTTCCATCTACCCACCCCCCCCCCCCCTACCCAATTTTTGTTTTTTTTCATTATTATTTTATACTTTCTCCTTTAAAATTGATTAATTGCATACTATATTGGCCTGCACAGATATAAAAAAACATAAAAGCATTCAAGGGGTATTTATGAAAACTGATACAAAGAAAAAGACAATTTATTGTAATAAAATTGGACACGCTTTGCTTTCTGCTGGTTATGCTCCTTCATAATCAGGGTATTTCAGGCCATCATCTGGTCATAGCCAGATACCAATGGCTGGGAAGCATTTATACCAGCATTGCTGTCATTTATATGCTATGACAACAGGGATGTTCATGGAACATACACGGCCTACGTGTACTAAGTGCTGCAGGAACATAGAGAACAACAAGCTGTTCATATTCAGAGCCTGGGTTAAGTAAATTCACACAAATCTATTTATTTCATTTTTTACGTGCGGGCATTCCCTCCCCTGCAGAGTATTCCACATTCATACAAAACGGGTCATCTTTAAATGAATTCAACCGCCAAGGACCAATCCTGAAAATGAATACATTGATTTTCTCCCCACAGCGCTGACATTTGCTGGAAATGGGAGCAAGTCACAATTCTGTGCAGTTGCAGGCAGTGTATGGAGCTGCAAAGTGAGTGGGCAGAAGCATGCCAATGAAGACCCACTTTATAAACAAGGCAAAGTTACCATGGAAACACTCCACGGCGATAAAGCAAAAGACAAGAAAAAGAGAAAAACACAGGAGAAAGTATGAACGAGAAAAAAGTACAGAAATGCAGGGCCACAGCCTACAACAGTTACTTCAACCACTCTTTTCCATTGTGTAGTGCTAAACTGCCTGAGATGGTTGTGAAGGTTTCCAGAACCAAGAAGTAGTCTAAGTCTGTTAGAATTCAGTGCTGAGCAGTTTGCTATAACTCTTCACCCCAGGCTTGTTATTGCAAGCAACGTTTTCTAAAGACTATTTCTGCCTTGTGTCCTCTATGTGAGTGTTTGGCACAAAACACACAGCATAAGAGAAGGAAAGATAATGTGAAATAAAACCAACCCACCTGCTCCTGAACTAGGAGCAATCAATTCTGGGTACAGAATTATCCTTTGGTTCTATGAAGTCCTCAACAAGTTTTCAGTTTGGCACCCCCAGTGAACAGAACCAAATCCTGCCCACTCCTTGTACCCACTGCCACCAATGTTGGCATCTCTGTTGGCCTCATCAACTTGGACCTTGCGTATTGGTGAACTTGGACAACCAACTACCTCTGTTAAAACGTCTGCCTCTCCTGCAGAGTCACCTATACCAGGAACTTTGGACAGAGAAATCTACTCTGCCACCTCACAGTTTAACAACCTCTAGGGTTCCTAGATTGTAAGCTCCCAGGATCAGGCCCTCCTAACCCTCTTGTATTGAACTGTATTGTTGCTGTATTGTCTCCCGTTATATTGTAAAGCGCTGAGCAAACTGTTGGCGCTATATAAATCCTGTATAATAATAATAATAATAATAGGCGAATAAGACTTTTTAGTGGACAAAAAAAAAGGCAAGACACAATCCATCAGAAGCCACTGCTGAAATATGGAGGATTCATCTAGAAGCATGTAGTACCGTATACGTAAAGTGTACATACATGTGAAGGTGCGTTTGTGGCAAATGTTATCTGCAGCTGAGGTTGAAAATATGTTCATCTACAGACTATTATTGTAGCCTGCTAGAATCTTTAAAGCTGAACTCCAGGTATGAGCTTTATTGCATATCCACATTGGTCCAGCTTGGCACAATGTACCTCTGCATAACATAGTATCTCATATCTGATGGGCTGCTGGGGAAGCTGATAATCACTACAGTAGTCGGCAGGGGCAGACTGACACCTCATGGGGCCCCCAGGCAATAGGGGATCATGGGGCCCCTGTGTCCTCGCCCACAATCAAACCACACCCAAAAAAGCCTATGAAAAGGTACCAGGGGCATCTCATGGGGACCTCTACTGACCCCGGGCCCTCAGGCAGTTCCCGAGTTCTCGAATGGTTAGTTGGCTCCTGGTAGTCGGTGCTACTACAGTGATAGCAGTGATCTTCCAGGCCCTGTTCTGAGTAGCTTTCACTCTGCACACTGGCCACTAGCTCAGCACTGCTGCCATTCACAGAATCATTTGTATTTTTTTAATGGCTACAAGGCAGTCTTTGATTGGACATGGTGGACTTGATGGGCCATGAAGTTATGAGCATCAAGAGAATGCCTTGTTTTAGCTGAAAAACATACCAGGTGTTCTGTGAATGATGGCACAGGACCCAGAAGATCATGGCAAACACTGTAGTAGTGCCAATTTCTACAGTAATTGTCAGCTTTCCCAAATGTCCCTCAGGTATGAATGATGCATACTGTATTAGTCCAAGCTGAAGCACTGTAATAATGCAAAACAGATCACTGTTGGAGTTCAACTTTAAACTGAAGGTAGACTCGTGCTTCAGATATCTCCGGACAGTAGTTACAAAGCCTGAGCTACCTATTACAGATGCCCATATTATAAAAGGCAAGGGGCCATACTAATTGTATCTTTTTGATTTAAGTGGGAACACCCCATTGAAACCAGCACCAAATCTGTTAACACAACACATAATACATTAAAAGGGACATTCTGCTCAGACCTGATATTAAATTGCTCACATGCTTCTCCCTTTATGGACTCTCTGTCACAGATTTTTTTTTTAGGTCTCCGCAATATCTGCAGCCACTGTAAGACTACCCCTCCATGAAGATTTGTAATGTATTTTATATCATAGACCATGGGTCTCCAAACTTTCTACACAAAGGGCCAGTTCACTGTGCTTCAGACTTTAAGGGGGCCAGACCGTGGCCAGTGGGAGTAGAAAATGTCCTGGTGTTAGTGCCCCATGGTTGGTGTCAGTGGGAGGAATAGTGCTCCATCATTGTTATTAGTTGGAGGAATACTGCTCCATTGTTGATGTCAGTGGGATGGCAGAGGAATAGTGGCCTATTGTTGGTGTCAGTGCAGGAAATATTGCCCCATTGTTGGTGTCAGTGGAGGAATAGTTTTTTGCAGGACTGGGAGGGATAGTACCCCAAGGGCCGGATAAAGGTATGCAAAGGGATGCATTCACCCCCGCGCAGCAGTTTGGAGACCAATGTCATAGACTCTTAACAAATGATTTTTGTTCCACCGGGAGTAAATTCAGACTCATTCAGTAAGTACTTCTGTTTGTAAGAGTAAATTCATCATAATAGTATAAGTCATATAAAATCAGACCTTACCAATTCTGTTTACCTGTAAGCATGTTATTGTGGCTCTGAGAATAAATGTACATAGTTACATACATAGTTGGTAAGGTTGAATAAAGGCACAATCCATCCAGTTCAACCTATGCGGTTGTGTTAATATGTAAAAGGAGTACTAAATATATGGTGACCAACAACAAGGTGTACTTGGCTATTAACATTTTTTTTTACATCATAGAAAATGCATCAGAAGTAGGAATTGGCAAGACTTCGCTAACAAAGCCTTACAATAATCTCTCTAAAGCTGGCCATACATTGATAGTTTTTCTTTTGTTCAGCCTGCAGGCTATACAGTGTGGATATATGAATCTTCCCCCTTTGACTATTGAATTCTGAAAGCCGGCCTCGTCGGCTGTCAAAATACCTAAATACATGTTATAGATGCAGCCACTGTTTAGCCAACAATTTTCCAGCAGGCTCTCTCGACAAAGGTCAATCGAATGATTGACCTTTATTGAACATAGTGGGGCCTGGATGGGCAACCCAATGAGCAAATATCAGCCAGTCCACACAGTGTATGACCAGCTTTAGATACCTGTCACTTGAAACAACTTGTCAACAATAGAATCCCCGGTAGACCACTGGTGTCACCTTACTGCTGGTTGACCTAGTAAGATATTTGTCCATTGCAGTCACCTTACTATCAAGTTGTGCTCTGTTTTGGCCAGTAGGGAAGGTATCACTTGCACCTCAGTGATTCAGGTACTGGTGTGAGACTGTCAGCAGAAAATCCCCAGTGTGATATGGCCGCTATACATTCTGTGTATTAAGCTGGCCATAGATGAATCTTTATTTATTTATTTTGATCAGCCGGCCGATTAAAAAAAAAAAAATGTATTCCCTCATCCACACATTCGAGGTGGATAAAGCAATCCTCCCTGCTGTGCTATTGTATTCTGTACTCCTGCACTGTCAGAATACATTGATCGAGTAAAAAATTTCCAACGTTCCCGTTCCAGAGAAGCCAACTGTTAGACTGACTTCTCTCTAGTGGACATAACCATAGATGGATCAAAATTCATCCAGGCCCCGATGAACTTCAATCCATCTATGGCTAGCTTTAAACCGGGGAGAGCAATCGGGCTTTAAGTTTTATGCTCGAAACTTACTACCTTTCAGCTTGTGTGTGGGGAGATTAAGATCTCTTTGGGAAATCACCAGGTAGTATTTGACAAACTGTATCATTTTAATAGGTTCGATGATCAACAAGCAAGGTTAAAGGCTGTATTTATTTTGAGATAACCAACCTGTCTCTTAATAAACAACCCCAACTGAGCAGTGTGATTCTGTAGTTGGCATTTCAGCATTCTTCTACTGAAGCAAATATTTTTGCAGAATAAATCAAAGACAGCAGATCATATTTAAAGTGGGGAAACCAAATAAATTAAAGAGCAGTATGCCACGGCTGGCCTCGTTCTGACAATGATAGTTGCCTGCTGTCCCTGTCTACAATATATCTGAAACACCGACCTGGAACAAGCATGCATCGCATGAGTATAAGGAGAGTTTTTGGATTTTTCATCTCTATACGTATTCTGAATTAGTAACTCAAATAAATGAAGCCAAATGATCAGCATGATTGTTCGGCAACTAGCATTTACAGGACAGGTCAGAAATGGCACATTATATAGTTCTTGCATGACAGAAAAATGATAATACTGCCTATGACCCTTCTGTTCTGTACCATGGATGGCAAGTCTTGTATCCACTTATCACATTTCATGAGCTGCTTTAACTGCAATAAAACTTTCATTGCACATCACAGAAGGATTACATATAAAGAGGTGCTGAAAGTGTTACTAAACCCAGGACCCTGCATTACTATATCTGGTTTCCCACACTACACAGAACATGGAAGTGCAATTATTTTAGTAAATAGAAACTGCTAAATACCTTTTCTTATCAGCAGTTAGAGCAGTCTTGTGACTTCCGGAGAGCACTGGTTAAAGCTTGTAGGAGGAGTTTTCTTTCTGCTCTAGGAGGATGCAGAACCCCTGACCTATGTCTGGACAGTGCTGATTTGCCTTGATAGCATGTACATGTGGCTAACGGTTCAGTCTGTCTTATCAGGTGGACATTTGAACAAGGAGGGGCAGAGAAGACAGGATCAAACAGCCTCTTTTCACAATGCAGAGGATTAACCCCTTAGGTTCCACAGTGAGTATAACAAGCATGCTTTACTGCATATACAGACTGATTCTACTGTTGTCGGTTTAGTAACACTTGTAATGGAGATGCACATCCAGCACCTACACTATATAGCCTTAGGCCTCATGTACACGAGCAGCTCTTAAACTCGAGTTTAGGAGCTTTTGGCTTTTGCCAAAGCTCCTAAACTCAACTCCATAAAAGCCTACGTGTCCATGTACACATAGGCTTTTAGCAGAATTTAGGAGCTTCCAAGTTTAGGTGAGGTTAAACCTCCCTCTCCTGAACGCGGAAGAATCCTGAACGTTTTGACTGCCGACCGTGGGAAAATGCAAAACGCGGTAAAACCATGGCAAAATCGTGGTTGCTGTGGTTTTGCGTAATTCCTGTGGCCTGCAGTCAGGGTAGGCTCGTGTACATGGAGGCAAAATGTTGTGGACACTTGATCATCACACTTTTATGAATTTGTTTGGACTTCTCATTCCAAAACCACGGACATTAGTATGGAGCTGCCCCTCCTCTCCCTGTGTTCACTGTCCTGGGAAGGATTTTCACAAGATTTCAGAGCATATCTATGCCAAAAGAACATTTCGGAAGCTTGGTACTTAGAGGATGCTGGATGAAAATATCTGCTTCACAATCGGTGTTCCAGTTCATCCCAAAAGTGTTCAATAGGTTTAAGTCAGGGCTGCGGACCACTCAATTACCTCCACGTTTAATTAATCAAAATGTTTTAAGGAGCTGGATTTGTGCATAGGGTGCAGTCATGCCAACACATCCCTCTACACAATCTCATTGGTGAAACATGCACAGTAGAAATGGTTAATCACCTTCTGTGTGCTGAAAGGGGGAGCATCTCCCTTGATTCTGTGGTGTCGGCATGACCTATCAGAACTGGAGTCATGCAGACAGCAGAGGAATGACAGACCAGACAGAAATCATGCTTAGTGCTTTGGACTGAGGCAAGTACTCAATATAGAAAAATATGCTTTGTTCATATCAGAGGTTTACAACAACTTTAAATGTCTTTATGTTGCCCTTCACTTAAAAATAAATCAATATTTTGTTGAGGTGTTCATTTCTGGTCACTTAAATTGGTGTGATGGTCAGGGGTCTACACAATTTTTGCCCACATAATGAATATAAGAAAGCAAATATGCTGTAGTCAGTGTTTAGTGCATTGTATCTGAGATGATACAATGTGTATGCAAAGCAACAAGAGGCAAAAGCCAGGAGTGCACACAAGCTTTGTGTTGTAGGGCTAAATATACTGTAGAACAGACCACTAATTGCTGGACGCCTCTGAGAAGGGGGCAACATTTATGAAAACTGCTACAAACAGGAGAGCTGTCCAAAGGTATAAACCATTCCTTGTTACTGTCTGATGCAGCACCCAGGGAGAGTTTGGGGACATACAACCGCATGGATGTCACATTGGCACACCATGGCTGTGTCTGTGCAGCTGCATATCCCAATAGACATCTATGGGATCTGCTGGATTAGGGATGCACTGAACACCTGTGCTGACAAAACATGGGGCACGCAAGTAATGGGGGCTTAGAGGAAATGTTTCCATTATCATAGCAAATTTTTAAGAGTTTAAAATTTTGTAGCAACAGATATCCCTATTGGTCATTTTTGGGAGTGCCCTGCCTAGCTGCTGTAGAAAGTTAAAGCAGATCTTTTCGTGCGTAGATATGGAATCAGGGATCATGAAATGCAAATTTCAATACAAACCAAGCCTCCCCCCCCCCCCAGGTTTAATATGTCCTGTATGCCTAACTACATCCAAATAACATGGTCCATGCACTAAACAAAACAAAAAGTCTATAATAGGTGAAAAAAAGCATGGACCCAAATTCATCCACTATACAAACAGTATCAAGGATGAAGGAACCACATGGGCTGGATTGAAATTGGAGTTGCAAAGAGATGACTCTGATCAATGACTCAAAGCAGATTTCAGTCCTGCATAGCTCCCAAATGTCCCTCTTTTGGAAACAGGTCTCTTTGTCTTTTCCTTCTCAAATGTCCCTCTTTTTGGTCTGATATATAGACCTCTATAAAAGTTTACTACTTAAAGCCATCTGAAACCCAAAACCAAAAATATAATATATTGCAGCTTACCAAGCTTCAGATGTGGTGGCTGCATTCATTTTCATTTTTTAGTCCTTTAGTCCCCTTTCTTTCCTCTGTTTCCACCTGGTGATCTGGCCAGTAACACACCTCCTGTATTAGAGTGTATCTACTCTGGCTGAAGGAGCACAGGGTGCAGATTTGGACAGCAGCATTGTCAGTCTGGGGGGTGGGAGTGCAAAATGTACTAGCACATTTAGATACACTAACAAATTGAAGCCAAATTCCCACTAATACTTTATAACCAATTACAAAATTTTTATTTTATAAAGGTTTTACATAAATAAACAAAAGCTGTAAGAAACCCTGCCAGTGTTAAATGGTTTGTCACATCCCTGTAACACTCTGCAAGAGAGCTTATTCTTTTAAAAAACAACAGACTTACTGGCTGGATCACCAGATGAAAATAGAAGAAAGTCTAAAAGAGAAAACCAACGTAGTCATCACATCTACAAATTGGTAGGCTGCAATACAATAAATGTTTGCTTTTGGGTTTAACACTACTTTAAAAATCAGCGTGCTGCACTATAACATCGATCCAACTGCTAAATGACTGAATTTATTATTTTTAAAACACCAGTGTAAAGCAAAAAAGAGATGGTAAAAAAAGTGCTTGTGTGTTTATCCAAATTTTTTTTGTATACAAATTCTCCACAATCTGGATAACTTGGTTGGCGGCAGTGGAGCACCCTTTGTCTACATATTTTGTGCCAAAAGGTATGTCTTCGCCTTATCTTAGAGAGCTGGGAGGTCATTATTATTATTATTATACAGGACTTATATAGCGCCGACAGTTTGCTCAGCGCTTTACATTATGGAGGGAGACAGTACAGTGACAATACAGTTCAATACAAGAGGGATTCGAGGGCCCTGCTCCTTGGAGCTTACAGTCTAGGAGGGAGGGGATAGTGGTACAAAAGGTAATTAGCTGTGGGGGATGGAGTGGTAGGAAGAGTAGAGGTTTCCAGTATTAGCTGGGGTCGGGGTAGGCTTCCCTGAAGAGATGGGTTTTCAGACTGTGCCTAAAAGTGAGCAGAGTAGGTTATGTAGTAGCACCATAGCCAAATGCTGTCTGGCAGAGCTTGCGCCAATATAACAAGGGTAACTTTATCCTTTAGGCTACTTTCACACTGATCCGCTGCAAAAACACAGCAAAAACACATTGGCGTTTTTACTACGCTTTTTGAGCGTGTCTAAAGGACGCGTGATTGAAAAACTGCACCAAAAACACCTCCCAGAGGCATTTTTGGGCACTTTTTAAGCGTTTTCTATTGATTTCAATGGGAAGGGGCATTTTTTTTTTTTTTACTCACCAAACATGCCCCAAAGATGCTACAAGCAGGATTATTTACATTGCACCGCAAGCGCAACGCCTCAGTGTGAAAACATACATAGATATACATTCACATACATAGGGAAACATTTTTCTTGAGCTTTTTAGGTGCTTTTTTTAATCCAAAAACGCTTCAAAAACTCCCTAGTTTGAAAGTATCCTTATGTTCCCTAAATGTAGATGAGGGGGTTGTGCTCAGAGAGGTTTTATAGAATTCTGATCATCCGAACAGTGTTAATCTCCTAGTTTCTTTTGCATAGTTATCACCCTACAAAACCATCCACCTTATGGAGCAATGAATACGGTTATTTGAAAAATTGTCTGGCTGTATTATGATTACATTCTGTAATGACGTGTTTCTGAAGTGCAAATATCCGAAGGTCAGGCTCGTTTCTTTCGGCCAGCTTGTACATTCATAGGCACAGCTAAAAAGACCTGTAAGCAAGGCCTGGAATAGCAGAGGAGAGTCTGGCATCGCTGCACCTTGCTTACTGCCAGCTTTTAATGCACTTCGGAAATCTGCTTTCTCCCAGCTGCTGGTAGAACAATTATGGTACTGTGGTTGCTATGAGATGTGTTTGATTTCTCCCCAACCCCCTTCTGAAGCCACAGTTCTGTGCAGGGGCAGGCAAGTCTGGGGAAAAGCTATAAAATTGTCTCCAGCTGCAGAAATGGCAGCCAGGATAGCAAAGCTTTCCCTCCCCCCTCCGCCCACTCACAACACACACAACTCACACAACTTTTCTCCTGTCATCCTGGAGCATCCTACAGGCAGCCAGGAAGCCAAATTTGCTAGGACTGCGGCCAGCAGGAAGTGGGAGATTGGGAGATTAGAATATAACACCAAGATTTAAAGGCCGTCCATTAAAATCTAATCTCGGCCGGGATAATAACAATAAAGGCATACAGAGACATTATAGGGAGGGCATCAGGAACGGGGAATTAAAGGGAAAGCGTCAGGGAAAATATGACAGATGTATAAAACGAAATCGCTGGGAAGAGGAGGAATGACAACAAGGGGAAATGATTGAAAGATGTAAAGGGAAAGAAAAACAATGACAGGAAATATATCAAATAAAAATAGAAGAATGTCAGGAAGGAAGAGAGAAAACAAACAGGAAAGACTGGGACAGATATAAAATGAAGGAATATTATTGGGCCTACGCTGGATTTACATAAATACTGGATCCTGGCTCTATCCCTATTTTCATACCCACATGTGGGCTGCCCATAGACCTTAAAGGTTGCGTTCACCTTTTGAAAAATATAATTAATGCACAATTTTCTGAAGATAAAAAAAATGCATTTATTATTTTTTTTCGAAGGAGCCTGCAGATCATTGCACCCACAATCTGTAGATTGTGGGTGCAATGTCAGGCTCCTGCAGACTCTAAGGACAGCTGTCTGCCCGAACCGTGGTTACTTGAGAGCAGGAAGATCAATGAATTACGAGAGCACTCACCAGCACCCTCATAGTTCATCAAGAACTGCTTTTAGATTGTAAGCTTCCAGGATCAGGCCCTCCTAAACCTCTTGTATTGAACTGTATTGTTGCTGTATTGTCTCCCGTTATATTGTAAAGCGCTGAACAAACTGTTGGTGCTATATAAATCCTGTATAATAATAATACTAGCCATCTGCCGCAATGGCTGACGGTACTTGTACTTTAGTCATTCACAGGAAAATGAATGAATGACACAGCCGTGTGTTTTCAAATTATGATAGTGGGTGGGGAGAAGATCCCCTGCCTGCTGTCACAGGGAGGGGGTGAGGGGGTGCATGTTGGACATGTTACACCCTAAATACGGGTGTAACATGTTCAGAAAGGTGAACGTAGCCTTTAAAGGAGACATTCACCTTTAAATAAATATATTGAATGCACATCTTTTTGCAGGTAAAAATAATAGCATTTATTATTTTTTTCAATTGGAGCCTAGAAAGTATTGCACCCGCGATCTGCTGATCAGTCTCCTGCCAACGTGTCAGTGTATCTGTGTGCTCGTACCTCATACAGGCAGGAAGATACACACTGACAGAATCAATGAACTATCACAGAGCTCCACAGCACCATGGTAGTTCATTGATAACTACAAGCCCACAGCCACAAAGACTGTTGGTACTTGAAGTTTTCCATTCACAGAATTCTGTGAATGAATGATGCGGCCGGGAAGGCTGAGCCCCGCACAATTGTGTTTTGTTTTCTTTTTTAAACAGTGACAGTTAGCAAAGAGAGTGGCCCCAGCAGTGGGAACACGTTACATGTTCCACCGGTGGAACATGTAGCATGTTCCCAAACGTGATCTTTTAAAGTTGATAAAAAAAGTATACAATGACTGCAAATAAATATATTTAAATGTATTTTTTCAATATATATGATGCAAGTAACTGAATTTGAGGTGGTGTAGGCCATTGTAATCATCTATGTAGCAAGACTGGTAGAGGGAGTGTGGCAGCACTTGGAAGCAGTTGTCTGGCATGTACTTGTGCTCACAAGGACCATGCTGATAAGGAGGAGAGGGTGGTCTGTTGCTGCTTCTCTACTGTCCAATCACAGGCTGGGGGCTGGAAGATGACCAAGCTACAGTGTTTAACTGCAGAAGGGAAAGGACTGGTCAGCAGGCTGGCTGTGTAAATCTCTGGACTGGATAAACAGAAATATAAACCTTTTGGTAAGTAAAACAGTTCCCATACAAATATATCAGTGGTGTAATTAGCTATTTGCTGGGAGTTCATTTTTAAGGGCTGAAGGGCAATCTGTGTTCGGATTGCTCTTCAGAGAGCAAGACAAGAGGTGTTGTATCACCTCCTCACTGCCTGTTTGCCCCCTTGCACCCAGCACTAGCGTGCTGCAACTGTATGCATTGCATGTAATTGCAGGGTGCCCATATTCAGTTGAATAGGCTGTATTCAGTGGGCGCTACTGCACACCAAACGTGACGGGATAGAATAGTTTTGTTTTGTGGCTGTTGCATGTGAACACACCTGGCCGCTGCCTTTGCAGCCAAGTGGGAGTGGTTTAGGGGCAGCTTAACTGTGGCTCAGCCCTTAGAAACATCAAATGTAGCAGTGTGAGATCAGCGGTCATGTCACTTGGTGGTCTGTCACGTCTCATAGACTTCACATCTCTGCTTTGCAGTAACATGTGCAACACACAGAAACGCACCGTTTATGCATTAACGTGCTGACGTTTAATTTGAAAACTAAATGCACTTAAGGAACGCACCTCCAAAAAGCCTGCATTGCAGTGCACAGCTAGGCATGGTAAGACACTACACTGCATTGGAATAAACAGTACAGGTACATTGACAGCCCATTCAAATAAAGGTGCTGCCTTAAACATTAACGTACGACACAATGCATCGCTAGTCAGGGGCCACCATTTTAACCCTTGGTGCCCCATTAAAAGTTCTGAATGTCAGGGGAGGGGGTGGGGGTAGGAAGGATCAGTGATTATGTGAGCACTGGTCCTTCTGGCTTCTGATTCTGACATTGGCCATCCAGTAATGCAAATGTATGGCATATGGGGGCGTTAAAGCCCACCCTTCTGCCACCATACATGTGTGTTATGCAGGTAACAACAGGAACTCCAACCAAAATAATCACTTTGTACTTTTTTGTATTGCAATGCCTGCTATAATCAGTGCAAAGAATTGTGTAATTTGCAATGATTGTAATACGTGTGGATGCAAAGAGGAGCCATTCCATGACTTTTGTCTGAGACAGGCATCATTTTCTGTTACTGACCCAAAACCTTTAAAACACTACAAAAACATAGACCGGGGTAAATAGGTGATTGCTATATATGACTGATTTTTTTTTACTTTATCTGGCGTTGCGATCACAGATCTGCCAAGTGTACAGCATGACGGTACAGTGGGATCTAGACAGAAAAGCTGTGAAGATCTACAACACATACATAGGTACAACTGTCCATTATTATGTGTCCAAACTCCTCAGCTCTTCTCAGTGCTTTAACACCATGACATGCGGTTATTAAGAACTTCACTTGAAGGGTTAAACTACACACTGCTCATTTGTCACCATCCATAGGTTCCCTTACATGGGTGGTCTGGTTTACTTAATAGTGACCTGTGAGTGGATGGCTCAGCCTCGGGGCAGCTAGACTACATTCTACTCTCTACACTGCACAGTACTAGCACGTGGGAGTACAGTTGCACCACGATTGCATTCATTTGGCTTTTGTCATGTCAGACATCTCAGTGACTCCACCACAAGTCACGCTCATCCCAGACACAAATAATCAGGAACCTAGATACCACATGTAGCTTTATTAAAGGGCCTTTTCACTTCCAGACTACACAATTTTTCTAGTTTTGAGTGAAAAGAGTATGAGCTATAACCAGTATGAAATAATTATTGATGCCTCCATCCTAGTTGGGGAGATCCACATTCTGGCCTGGTGACCACACTCACCGAGACAGAAAATAGGAAGAATTTAAAAAATGTTACAGCAATCACCAAAACAGTAGCAGCGGAAAATTCTCCCAATGAGGACACCATCTTCAGTTGCAACTGTCAAAGGTGGGATTACCCCTCATTTTTGGGAGACACATTCTTATTTTCTGTTGTGTCACTAGAACAGGACAGGAGCAGAAATTCCCAAATGGTGATGCAGACAGGAGTAAATACCTGACACAGATTTAACCCTTTCCTACTCTATGTGAAATTAGAAGGAAAGTTTTTGTTGGGGTTTCAGGTTAATCATAAAAATGTCTTTAGACTAAAGAAGACACTGGAGGTCAATTGTGCTTTAGGTAGGCAATTGGTTGTGCTGGATTGTCATGTCTGATCTTTGCAGATAGAAGATGAGGTGAAAATGCCTTCTTACTGCAAAGGTGTGCTAGATCGTCCTTAGATTACATGAATGTACCTGTACATGAGAGAACTCTCAACATCAGCTGTTGCCTGAACAATCTGTCAAGAATCTGATGTTGATACCAAATTTAGGAGCATTTCACGAAAGAAGAATATTTCCAGAAAAGCTCATTAGATCCATTAAGGAATATTTCTAATAAACGTTTATTTTCACACACTCATGCCACCATCTCAGTGAGTCTGATACAAGTGATCATCCTGTTACCTGGTAGGTGGGAAGGGCTTACACAATTCCCTATGTTGTGTTGCATTCCATCAATAATAGAAAGTTAGCCTGACGTGTCCTTGTTTCTTGGCCACCAAATCCCCTAACCATCTTATAAAAGAGTTAACAATTTAGGAAACCTCCTGACCCATTTTGTGCATATGAATAAGGTTAGGATACAGAAAAAGCAAATTCTGCTTTGGGCAAAATATTTTGGGTGTTGTCAAGGATTCTGCCTTTCATACAATATACAGAATAGCATTATAATTCTACGTCAGCAAACACCAGTGTTAGAACCAGATAAATGACATACCTGTGGGCCATCCTCTGGAACCTCCGCTTCTCCATGGGATGTGGGAAAACCTGTTGACAGCACAAAGACAAATCAGTGAACTATTCTTACTCCTTCATTTATGATATATGCATAAAACCAATAAACTGCTAATCTACTGGCCTCTGCAAATGTAAATAGCATTATTTGTTTGCTGGAAAACAACTTAGAACCCCCAAACAAAAAGCAGAGACCCAAGAGAATAAAATGGTGGATACTGCAAAGTTTTATGTCACACGATATTTGCGCAGTGATTTTTCAAATGCAATATTTTGGAGAAAAAATACAATTTAATGAGTTTTAATATGCAAAAACACAATATAATACCCAATGATGATGTTACGCTGAGTAAATAGATATGTAACATGTCATGCTTTAAAAGTATGTACGCCCATGGAACGGTGCCAAAACAACGGTACCTAAAGATCTCCATAGGCGACGATATGAAATCTCTACAGGTTACCAGTTTAAAGTTACACAGGAGGTCTAGTGCTAGAATTATTGCTCTTGCTATACCATTCATGGCGATACGGCATATGTGTAGTGCACACACCATTAACAGATGCGTTCGCGACCTACGAATGCGCTCGCCTCTGCGGGTGAGCATAGGGGTGCTTTAAATCATATTTTTCATTTTTTTTTTTTAAATCTTTACACTGTTTACTTCATTTTTTTATTTTGATCACTTTTATTGCTGTCACAGGGAATGTAAACATCCCTTGTGACAGCATTAGGCAGTGACAAGTACTCTTTATGGAGAGATCTGGGCTCTATTAAACTCCAGATGTCTCCTCTGCCCTACAAGCATCTGATCACATCAAGATTGGTGTGATCAGATGCTTTCTTTCACAATTTAAAAATGGTGCTGTTTACATCTGGGAAACTGGAAGTGGCGAAAATGCTTGATGCTTCCAGTTTCCTATACCATTGACATCATCAGGAAACCCACTTCCGCTGCCTGTAAATGCAATCCATC
The DNA here is from genome assembly GCF_062004578.1 of Staurois parvus. NCBI lineage: Eukaryota > Metazoa > Chordata > Amphibia > Anura > Ranidae > Staurois > Staurois parvus. The sequence continues at coordinate 7,710,946 of NW_028317900.1, read as the reverse complement.
CAATTAGTTGTTAGGATTGCTTTTACAAAAAAGATTTGCAGGCTGCAAAGAAAGATACCAGGATGATGCCTGCGGCTGTAGGCATCATCCCGGTATAACCACTGAAAGTCCAGGACGTCCATGGACATCCTTTGGTGGGTAGTGGTTAAAGTATATGTACATAAAATTGATAAAATACTTTCTAAGCATTAACATGTTAATGTTGTCTCAAAAGTAATTTAGATATTTTTTTGAGTGACAATGTTTGGTCTCCCAATTGTTCTTATGTGGTATCACCCCACGGGCTTCAGGTCAAATCTATTAGGGCTTTTGAAAAACTTTCCTGAATGCTGGAAACTGACTGCTAGAAAATGTAGGTTAATAATGTCAGTTTAGACGCGTTTACCTACCGCGTTTATGCACGTTTAGAAGCGTTTTAAAAGATAACCTCAGGAGACCCTCCCAAATACCCAGAATGCACTGAAATATGTATTTATTATTACAGGTACTTGTATAGCACCATTAATTTACGCAGCGCTTTACATATATATTGTACATTCACATCAGTCCCAGCCCTCAAGGGGTGTACAATCTAAGGTACCTAACTTACAATCATACATACACATACTAGGGCCAATTTAGACAGGAGCCAATTCACCTACCAGCATGTCTTTGGAGTGTGGGAGGAAACCGGAGTACCCGGAAGAAACCCACGCAGGCAAAGGGAGAACATGCAAACTCCAGGCAGGTGGTGCCGTGGTTGGGAAATAAGTAAATAATTATCTATTTCAGACATTTTGTGAGAAATAGAGCAGAAGTAGAGAGAGCACTATTTTCTGATGGGTGTTGCCACTGTAGCAAAAGTGGCTCATGAAACATGCTTGGCACTGTGGGAGGAGCTACATAGTGCTGTAATGCCTCCGGATGCATTCTGGGGTGCACACAACACTCCTTGTGCTTTTTTGCTGTGTTTTGATGTGTTTCAGTACAGTTCTGTGCAGAAATAATGCAGCATGTTCTACCAGTTTTACCTGCACACGAAACCTGGAACTGACTGCACTGGTGTACTAGGTCCATTTGAATACATGGAAAACGCTGTGCGTGCATTTTTGATGAAGAAAAAAAGGCACTGGACAGCATCTGGATATGGACCAGCCCAAAAACGCATCTAAACGCAAGCGTGCATAAATGCGTTTACACGCGGTTAAACGCATTTGGCGTTTGAAACGCTGGTAAACTCTACTCCTGAACACGATATTTGTGCTTTCAAAAAAAATGCCTGTAACATCAACTGCCTGTAAACGACATATGTGTACATGGACATAAAGGAAAACATAAAGGAGAGCTCAGGGGCTGCTGAGAAAAGCGCACAACTACTCCTAAACTTCAGTTTAGCAGCTGCAGTGTACATGAGCCCTTAGTTATTTCTACACACATTACACAGGCACATGGTTCACTGTTGTCACCATCTGGTAACCTGTCCCAACAAATGTCATACAGCGATCACTGGAGTGCTTCAGTAAATTGCTGGGATATTGGCAGCAACAAAGGCTGAAAATAAAATAAATTAACATTGACAATTGTTTATGGTATGCCGTGGTTTAACAAGTCCTGGTTCACACTGAATACGACTTTGAAATCATGCGACTTCACTTGAATTTGAATGATTTCAAAATCGCATGTCAATGAAACCTGAAAGACATTTGTGCAACTTCATGCACAGAAGTTAATGCAAGTGGCACTTGAAATCGCAAACAATAGTGCAGGAAATTTTTTTTCAAATCAGTGCAGCACCGCAAAATCAGAGTCACACCGATTTGAATGGTTCCATTGCCGACAATAGCGTGTGAATTGTCATGCGACTTGAAACTTCAACAATGAGTGCAGGGCTTTATATACTATATATTTGTGTCAGTCCTGCTGTCAAGGAGCTTATAGTCTGGGGCCCCATCTCACATGCATACAATAAAATGCTAGGGATATTTAAGACAGGAACCAACTAACTTATCAGCATGTCTTTCAAGTGTGGGATGAAACTGGTGCGCCTGAAAGAAACCCATGCAGGCACAAGGGGAACATGCAAACTCCAAACAGACAGAGTCCTGGCTGGAATTCAAACCAAGGACCCCAGTGCTACAAGGCAGACAAGCCTTCCACTAAGCCATTGTGCTTGCCCCCCTGTCATAATGGGGAAAACACCATGCCAAGCCTTTCCTAGGTGGTAATGTATTACACTTGCTTACTCACTGTGGGCATGGAAAAAACATGAACTATTAAAGCTGGTTTAAGAGGAAAACTAAACTTGTATTCACCAAGAAATATATTCTGCATTTTTACTACCTACACAATATTTTCCATTGACATGGATCAATTGTTAAATTCTAAATCCAGGGTTCTTGTGACTTTAAATAGTTTGTTTCGACCAAGCTGGTCCAAACAATTTACTTCACTAACAGATGCGCCTGTTTGGAGAGCTGGGTAAACTGTATGTGGCATCAGCCCATCCCATTTTCAGCAGAGGAGGTCATAAATAGAGGCCAACACATTTTTCAGTTGATGCCAGTCACAGGATCACTAGTAAAAAATGGCCCTTGGACAACCATGTGGCATTACACTACTCAGAAATGGAAACCTTGTTCCATACAGTTATAAGGGCCACTGCCCATACCCATACAATATGGAGGATTTACTTTTGACAATGCCTAGTAGCTGAGAGGACTCTTCTGTAAGACTACAACGATTTTCTAAGGATTCTCTGCTCCTGTCCTTACTCAAATTTTCTTCTTCCTGAACATATTTCAAATTTCGAGGGGTGTGCAAAGAATGATGGTAACTTAACATGATGTATTACAAGCAAATACAGTGCTCAGCAAAAATGAGTAAACCCCAACAGAATTGTCAGAAAACCTTTACTTTCCTTTCAGAATCAACATACTACAAAATACAAGTGCGGGCCATTGATTGCAAACAAGATTAGTTAATTTGCACACACAAAAAAGTATTTTTCCTAACAAATGTATTCAAGACCATGTTGCAAAAATAAATATACCCCAATAAAAGTCTTAGGAGCAAAGCTAAATTGTAGACAACAAAATCCTAATTAACAAGAATTCAACTACAGGTGAGTCTATTTATTCATTAAACCGTCACGGCGGTCACATGATCAGAAAAGGTCCTGATCGAAAGGGGAGATCGAGACCTTTCCATGAGTCATGGACATATGTGCTGGGAGCGCGCATGCCGCGCACTCTCACCACATATGTATTTTCTAATTGCATGCAAATGTGCGGCCGCTTGGCGTCAAGGCCCAGATGCCGATAGGCCACATATTTGCATGCGCTTGGCGTCAAGGGGTTAAGAGTAAATCTGTCCCTTGCTCATTCAGGGTCATTTAGTAGGTTCACTTTAATTCACTGCCCCTCCCCAGCATATACCAAAGCTGGTCATACACTGGTATATCTTCAGATAAATGTTTATATGAAAAATCATGTCGTTACGTTTGACAATGCCTACAGATCTCTGACAAATGTCATTTGAAAGTACTTAAATATTTTGTTTGTGTTTAACATTAGATTTTGGAATTAATGGAATTTCCCAAATGAAAGGTTTGCTCCTTCAAATTTTCTTGTCACTACGGTTAAAAACGGTCATCGAATGAACCCCACTAACAATTAGAAAATGAAAGCAACATTCTGAAAATCGGAGGCTTTTAGGTTTTCTTGACGTATTTCTACACTATACATTTACAACTAATTTCACATTCATCCCTGACCCAGCCTATTAGAGCCCCAATATGGTTTGGCTCTGGAGATGATCTGCACAATAGTCCTTTGGTTTCCCAGAGATGGTGAGATATTGAAACCATGAAATTGAAGGCTCTATGCACACCGGGCATTTTAATAACGGTGGTAACGTTAGCTGTGTAAAGTAACGTTAAAATGTGAGTTTTTCAGTGTTTGTTTAGCCTATTTGTATTAGCGTTTAGCTGAATTTTTTCACGTTTGTGTTTTTTAGGGGTTTTTTCTTCCAAAAAAAAAATTTTTTTGTAGTAAAAAAAGTCCAAAAACGCTGGTTTGCCACTATTTGCCACGTTTTTCAGCGTTTAGAGCGTTTTTACAGCTCTAGAAACCCACTAGTTCTGTTTTTTTTTCCAGCCCAAAAACGCCCCTGCCAAAAAACACTGATTACAGTCTATGGTGTCCGTTTATGAACCAGCGGTAATAGATCGCTGCTCAGTTCTCCGGCATTCTCGGAGAACACAGTTCTCCTCTGAATGCAGTTTATGAAGCAGTTCTCCGAACGAAGGGAGAATGGTCTCCAAACGCTGGAGAACGGTCTACAAACTCTGGAAAACGGCTGATTTTACTATAATCTCTCGAGATTACAGTAAAAGATCAGTTTACTAAGCAGAGGTAAATTATCTCTGCTTAGTTTGCGGTCCCTCCGATTCTCCAGCTCTGGGCTGGAGAATCTGGAGGGAGAACACAGATCTCCAGTGAAGGGCTGACATGATCTCCTGAGTGTCATAAACTGTGAATGACCAAAGAATAGCTGAGATCCGTTGAATCGTAGCTATTCTCTGTGTCATAAACGGACACCTATGTGTGCATGGACACATAGGATAACATGCTGGGGAGTTTACTGGCTGTAGAAAAAACCATCAAAAGCCAAAAACGGCAGCTGTAAAAACGTCCACTGTGCATGAGGAGGAAGACATAACAGTGACGAGGAGGGGAAAAGCAAGCCAAACTACTACAGCTGGTTTTTGGTTGTAGTTGATTTAAATACCTGTCTGCTGAGTTTGAATAAATGCCACAACCTAGTCAAATCTTTGTCAACACAGAATAAGTTGTAAGTGTGGATAGTAAATAGGGGTCACTGTAGTAATTATTAGCCAGGATTTTTATACCACCAACAGTTTGCTCAATACTTTACAAAACAAAGGGAGACAGTACAGTTACAATACAATTCAAGACACGAGGGTTAGGAGAGCCTGTTTCCTGAGAGTCTATAGGGATAGGGCAAGTGATACAAAAGGTAATAACCGTGCGGGGATGTTTGAGAATTTAAATTTCAGTGGTTAGGTTGAGGCTGGAGAGACTTCCCTAAAGAGATGGGTTTTCAGGGATCACCTACAGGCAGACAGTCAGAAGATAGCTGGACAGATTGGAGTAGGGAGTTCCAGCGGAAGGGAGAAGCTCTGGAGCTGTCCTGGAGGAGAACATGGGAGGAGATGAGAAGGGTGCTACAGAGCAGGAGGCCTTGGGAAGAGTAAAGTTGATGGATTTGGTAATATTTTGAGACAAGGTTGGTGATGTTGTATCACTGATGTAACCAGCACTTGTTTCTCTAAACTCACAGCTGAGCATACTGTAATACTATGGTAACAAGGTATCATCCTGGCAGCATGGTATTACTACGGCAACATGGAATCACTGTGTTCATACAGCATGGCCTCCTTCTGGTAACTCTACCTCACACTGTTCATACCGTGTCACTCTATAGCAACATGACGTCATTGGTTGGACACAAATCTATGTTAATGTGACATCAGTCTGGTAACTCAGAATCACTATGGTGACATGACATAAAAGCCTGCATGGCATCACTATGGTAACAAGGCTTTACTCTGAAAGGGCTCATGTATGCGGGGTGTTTGGAAAACTCTTCTGAACAATGGAAACTGACTGCTGGAAAATGTAGGTTAAAAAAACGTCAGTTTAGCCGCGTTTGCATTTAGAAGCATCTTTAAAAGATAACCTCAGGAGACCTTCCCAAATGCCCAGAATGCATTGAAAAATAGTAAAAAAATTTACTATTTCAATCATTTTGAGAGAAATAGAGAGAGCAGAAGCAGAGAGAGCAGTATGTGTTGAGACGACCTGTCTTTTCTGGTTGTATTCACTATGGATCCCATCATGAGCATAATGCAGCACGTTCTACTACTTTTTCCTTCATGCGAAACCTGGAACTGCTCTGGTGTACCGGGTACATTTGAATACATGGAAAACACTTAGCATGCATTTCTGATGGTGAAAAAAGGCTCTGGACAGCATCTGGACATGGAACAGTTAAAAACCGCTTCTAATCGCAAACGCTTATAAACGTGGTTAACCGCATTTACAAGCATTTGAAACGCTGGTAACATCTACTCCTGAACGCAAGTTTGGTGTGTTAAAAAAATAACTGTAAACTCAATTGCCTGTAAACGACTGTAAACAACTATGTGCACATGGACACATGGGAAAACATTAGGGAGAGTTCAGAGCTGCTTAAAAAAAACGCTGAACAGCTCCTGAACCTGAGTTTAGGAGCTGCAGTGTACATGAGCCCTAACACTAGTAACATGGCACTATGAAACTACACGGTGCCAGCAGTACATCTAGAAAAACAGACTCCACATTAGGTTCTATCCAAAGAGCTTCTAAACTCAATCCTGCTCACTCTGGATATTTAAACATGGTAGAACACATTATAAACATGGAAAGCACACAAGGAATAATAGAAGGCCAAATGTAAATAAAGCAACTAGCACAATTTTCCCTATAACTTTACATAAAAATACATTTAAATAAAAAAGAATATAAAAATTTAAAATTCATTTTTGGAAAAAAAAGAGGGTAGAAGGGGTTTTGTGGCACCAAACTAAAGACAAAAAAAAAATTATATATATATATATAAAAACGATTGCAAAACTGTTATTGACATCATAAGTTAAAAAAACACCCTGTGGGTTACATGGACACAATGAATGTGTATAACACAATATTAAAAACACATTATAAACCACAAATAAATAATACTCTTCAGTATTCCCCAGAAGGGGTGCATAGTACATATGTGAACCCCAACGTGTTTACATGTCAATAAAGGTTTTTTTCAGTCTTTTTTATATATATCTTTTTATATCTTCAGTTGGGTGCGACAAAGTCCCTTTTCCCCTCTTCTTTCCAAAAATGAATTTTAAATTATGATTTTGGGATGTGGCCCATTGACTTGTGTTGGGTCTGGTAGAAGTATATACCAGGATATAACATAAGTATCACATAATTTATTATTAGATCGGGCTATGGTGTCTCAAGACATCATCACTACATGGCACCGCCATGAAGGAAGTACAGAGGCTGCTATTGCTGGTCTCCTGCAGAAAATGCTAGTTGTCTGACAGTGTCTGAATCAAGTAATTCTGAATCACAAAGACCCGGAACAAGTATGATGTAACCGAGTGTCAGAATTGGTATACTCCTGGGTCAGTGACTCAAAGTGTTGAAGTCAACACTTCAGTATGACATTCAGGGAATTATTCTAAAAATGAGAGTTCAGCAATGGCATTCTTCACAATTCATATATAACAAATCCCTTTAAAGCAACAAGACAATACCTTGAGCGAGATCTTCAAGGGCACGGCGTATACCCCTATCAAAAGCTCGAGCATCTGCAGGACTCTGGAATGTGAGGCCAAACTTCTTATCGCCAATCCTCCAATGGTGGAAAGTAGGGGTGACTTTATTATAGACCAGTTCCTTCTTTAGCACACACTCCAGCACAACCTAGGGGAAAAAACTGCTGATTAGACTCAGTTATAAGCAGAAGTAATGTGCAACCTTATGTGCATACCACAAACCAAGTTTGCCTTTCCTGATTTATCCCTTATATGCTTCAGGCTCTTCAGGTTTAGACTAAGGCAGAGGCATCTACTTTGGGCGCAGTGGTAGTGATGATAGCTGCACTTTGACACCTTAACCTTGGGTGCCAGAGGACCGTGTCCCAGCACTGTGGCCCTGTATGCACATTGGTCTGTTCACTGCAAGAGTTTCTGGGGGTGAACAAAGGTGACATTTTAGTAGGAACATACCTCCATTCCCATGACTGTCTCCCAGCCTACATCCTTTTACAAGAATGCACAGTGTTCCAATGACTGCAGTACTACATAATGGTTGTGCTTTTCTGCTTGTCCATCTCTTAACAGTGGTTAAGCAGGGAAGGCAAGTAAAATACAGAGATTCTTTTGTGGGTAATCTGCAAACCTCTGTACAGTGGAAGTGTAAGGGATGCTTGAGTGTGTTATAGGACCCCAAAAATTGAATCAAGCACCCCCTACATGGTCCAGCACTCATAATTATGCTTAGCTAGGAGTGATCTTGTGCCTGATAAATTTTTGTTCTCGCACCTGCAAAGAAGAGGGGGAGCTTTGCTGAAGTGAGTTCTCAGGTAAATCAAACCAATGAACACCAATGCTGGGGGTTGCTGGTGGGGGTTATCATTATAGCTGGAGGTTGGAATTGACTTATTATTGCTTGCCATGACACATCTTCAGGATTGTCATAGCTGACCCTGACACTTGCTGGCGGTGTCATGGCTGGTCCTTACCTTTGTTGGGGGTTGTCACTGCTGGTCCTGACCTATGTTGGGGGTTGTCACTGCTGGTCCTGACCTATCTTGGGAGGTGTCACGGCTGGTCCTGACCCATGTTGGGTGGTGCCACGGCTGGTCCTGACCCATGTTGGGGGTTGTCACAGTTGGTCCTGACCTATGTTGGGTGTTGACACTTGAAAGGGATTATTGCTGGCCATGACATCAATGCCGGAGACTATTAATGCTGCCACTGACACAAACTATGGGATTTATTTTACCCCCACAATCTCTTTATCAAACCCCCAGTCTCTATGTGGTCTATACCACGGCAAAGCAAAGGGGGAAAGGTGGTACACTACAAGCCATACCCTGTGAAGCAACACCCTCTATATTGAAGGTATGTGTCCTTTATACATGCACACTTTTTTACCACCATTAACACATGGTAGGTGGCATGCTAAGTGCACCACATTTTTCAATCCCTTCAAGGTGGGCAGCATGTGTCCCATGTAACACACTACATTTTTTTCTTAATCCCCTCAAGGTGTTGCTCCCGATTATTTTCAAATGTTGGCAACTTATCAGCAAAGTAGAGGATTGTTACATACTTCTGAACACTGTACTCTCTATACTTCATTGTGCTAAAGAGTGTCAGTCTGTATCCCCTTCACACTGTGAATGGTTTCTATATTGTATAACATTGCTTTTTTTGCATTTCCTGGTAAGCATTTCTCATTATGGTATGTATGTTTCCATTATGACACAGGATTCAGAATACAGGACTTGCTGTAGCTCCCCCAATAATACTCCCAACACCACCTAAAATTTGTGTGGAGCAGCCCCTGTGTCTATATCTAATCCAAAACAAATGGAAGGACATTCAAAAATCAAAGCAAAAAGTAATTTGATGTAAATGCTTCAATAATTCTTCAAGTTGTGCTCACTGAAAATGCATTATAGATTGCTTTTGAAGGTATGTGTCCTTTATACAAATGCTATATGTTCGATGTCAGCCTTGATAAAATAAACACCATGAGAGGGCGGGTGCAAATGTTAGGACATTAGGCGTTAAAATAAAATACTGTATTACGAAAATTTCACAAGTCAGAAGAAGAAATGATATTTAGAGGAACTACATAGTTGCTCTTCATGGGGATGGCCATTCAATCCATAATAATCCAAACCAAGGAGCACTATCGCTGAGCGTGCAGAATAAAGCACAGAAATAGACGATTTTGGCAAAGAAAGGGTGTCAGAGATCGCGACAGATAACACAAGTGAGGAACCCCATACCGGATAGATGGATTTTGAATACAAAAGCCTTCCCTCAGTCAAAGGGCCTGTGTAAGCTATTGCTGCTGGGGCAACATTTGAAGAGGACACCCCATGGGCGAGTGTCCATGTCCAGTACTCAGTGTAAGCCATTACGGCTAAGGAAGCATTTAAGAAAGACAAACAGGAAATATGTGTAGGCCTGAATCAGAATGTCATCTGGTGACAGTAAGTCACAGCCTGAAGACAAAGGTAGTCTGTGGGTGAGAGCCTGAGCAAGAGGCTTGGAGAACCAGTCCAGCAGGAAGGCTGGGACTAGAGCAGGGTTGTCTGGATAAAAGAGCAGAATGTGAAGGCTGGAAGATCTTTGTTAAATGCTGAATAACTCCTGAATTGGGTAGAACATTCTGTTATTCTACATAATAGTAGGCTGGTGGACTTATCCTTTAAGTCCTCATGCACACTGGATGTTTTTAAAGCTGCTTTTTTTGGCTTTTGATGTTTTTTCTACAGCCAGTAAACTCCCCAGCATGTTATCCTATGTGTCCATGCACGCATAGACTGTAATCGACGGTTTTTGGCAGGGGCGTTTTATGGCTGCAAAAAAACCCGTAACTAGTGGTTTCTAGAGGAGTTTTTTAGCTGTAAAAATGCTCTAACGCTGAAAAACACGGTAAATTGCAGTAACTCATAGCAAACCAGCGGTTTTGGAAGTTTGAGCAAAAAAACCCGCAAAGAAACGCAAACTCGAAAAAAAAGTGCAAAACGCCAATGCAAAAACGCTGAAAAACGCATGTTTTTAACATGACTTTACACAGCTAACGTTACCAGCGTTATTAAACCGCCCAGTGTGCATGGAGTCTAAATGAGAGATGTTTATGTTTGATGAATTAGATCTTTAATTACTTAATTGGTTCAGGTATACTTTGTTTTAACAAATAAAATCCTCTCCAATCTAGACTGATATGGATACTAATTAATATATTGTAGGTATTTGATGTTCACTTAACTGAAGGTTTTTACCTTAATGCATTCTTTGCATACTCTGTCAGATCCCCCCAGGCTCCCCTAAATACTTACCTGAATCCCATCTGGATCCAGCGCTGTGCCCGAGAACAGCAACACTGCTGTCTCTCTCCCTCCTCACTGGATTCAATGGGAGCAGAGGAAACTATTGGTGGATCCTGCTGTCAATCAAATCCAGTGATGAGAGGGCAGGGGGTGGAGCCGAACCACTCTGTAAGTGTCAATGGACTCACAGAACGTGGCTCAGGATCGAGCCTGCACATGTGCCACCATAGGAAGCGGCTTCCTATGGGGGCACATGGAGAAGAGGAGGAGCCCAAAGCACTGGAGGGTCACCCCAGAAGAGGAGGATCGAGCAATGGTTTTGCACAGAGTAGGTTAGACATGTTTGTTATTTTTTGGTGGAAAAAACTTTTCTCTCAGTTTATTGCACTTTTTCACTAATATAATGTACTCTACAATATTTTTTGATAGATCCTTTTCTACAATTAAAAACACAAAAAAAGAAAAGCAAAAGAAAACTAAAGTAAACCATTACAAATGACAGTTATTACTATGATGTGCAGGAAAACAGACACAAACACATCCTGTTGAACATGTTTGCAGATATACAGTATACTGAAATTATTACATCTTTTTGTTGTCAGTGGTTTGCTGTATACATCAACAGGATGCAATGTGAATTTATTCCTGTTTAATCGGGAGAGATCAGATGGGGGCATTGCTATGACTTCCTGCAGACTGGCTGGAGCCCAGAGCAGGAAGGTGACAGTAATAATGCAGGATGTGTGGAAGCAACATGAAGTCTGACCTGACACACTCTGGCCTCCTGCATAGATGATGCTGCAGATGGTCCCAAGAGGAGGCCTCTTTACTTCTCTCTGAAAAAATCAATACCCCTCCAGCCTCCGGAGGTGACATTCCTCTCCTTAACACTGCAGTACAGCCAGTGAATGGTAAAGGACTCAGATTCACAAGACTCACACATTAAAGCTTTCCCATAATGTTATTTAAATGCTACAGCAAGCACATTATTTCCACAATCAGTGTCTTTATACTTTTCAGCAAGAAACCTTTAATTTTTCTTTACAGAGACTCTAGAAGGAAAACAACCCTCTACGCACCTTCAACTTGCACCCCTAAAGCTCCATCAGAACCCTCAAGAAATGCCTGGTGCTTCCAAGTATGCAGAAGCATATGCCAACTGCCAATTCCAAACATTGTCACGCGGGGTAGGGGTTGAAGTCAATAATCGTTTGTAAGCTGTTCCTCGAAGCTTACACAGGGTTTGGTCTCTGGGCTGATGTTCTGCATCCTGAGAGGAGAACACACATACTACCCCATAGCCAGAAGCACCAAGTGATAGCTTTGCCATAACCCCCGATCGCTCCATGGCTTTGTGGGAACAGTCAAGAAAAAATCTGGTGCGAAGGTGGCTTCAAGAATTTTCAACGTTCAACGCAATTGCAGGAGTGTCAGTTTCCTGGTCCTGTGCGATGTGATTCCTTCTTATTTCTACGAATAGAAACGTGTGTCGATTGCATTATTAAAGTGACCCTAAAATAGAAGACCATTTACACTCACTCACAGGTGGCCTGAGTAATCTATTTTCCCTCCATTCTAGCACTGAGTCCTCTATAATTCCATGAGTGTCTGATGCTCCCGAGTCCCCTCCACATGCCATGGTTTTATGCAGTGATGTAGGAGGGTCGGAGGTTAGAACCCAAATGCACGTCAGGGGGCAAGGGCATCTTACAACCTTGAACCTGCAGCACTAGAATGGAGTACAGGTGAGATATCTAAATCCAAAAATACTTTTTTTTTTCAACCAAGAATACAATTTTAATATATCACAGATTAGTAGTGCTTAGATGTGGTGACTGAAATGTATTTCTTTTTTCAGTGTAACAACATTTTCTACAAATACAAAAAGATTCCTGCTAGAAATCCAGTGTGCTTGTAACTTCCTGTGTTTTGAGAGGCATTCCCAGCTATCTTCTGTGAACTACAAAACAATTCCACTCTGTGTAATAAAAAAGATGAGGAAGGGAAGACAGTGTTTGTAGTCCAAATCAGGAGAGCAGCCTAAGTTGACAAAAGCCTGAAAAAAAAAAACAAATGCAGTCACCCCATCTAAGGACCGTTAGACAATAGATCATAGTTTGGTTTTTGAGTTTAAATATGTGGTAACATGGTTTTCTTTTAAACCTGACAAGGTAATTTTAAAGTATTTAAAACTCCATTTAAGGTGTGCTAAAAGGAGATAGGAGGATACAGGTTGGCAGTCCACTTTTAGCATGCCTTAAATTCTTTCACTGAAGCTAAAAAAACACAAAAAACAATTGCACTTGCAAATTGCATCCATGTAGCAGCCTTTACAGCGCTTCAGTCATGGAGGAATATTAGGCCCATTTGATAGGCAAAGATCTAACACTTTAGAGTTGTGTTAAGCTTGCCTCTAAGCACCATCATCCAAGCATTTGTGCTAGCTCATGACTAACTGGCATTTTTACAGATCAATGGGAATATACAGGAGGCAGGAAGGGGCTGGCAAGCTTTGGTTTTTCTGAAAAGGCAGTTATGTCCACCCCATTCTATTCCCAAATGCTTAGCACTTCTGGGTTCAATGTCAGTATGGTGTCAGATGCCAAAAAAAGAGTGAGATCAGAGACTCCAGCACACACAGGGACATAAGAAGACTCTTTGGAACCCTATGTATGTCTCCATGTCATCCTGTAATCGTCCAGTATCATACTGCTATAAACTTCAAAATCAAAATTTAACAGAACAAAACACGGTGGCTAAGTGGTTAGCACTTACGCCTGGCAGTACGGGGGTCATTGGTTCAAATCCCAACCACAGCACTACCTACACGGAGTTTGCATGTTCTGCCTGTGCCTGCGTGGGTTTCCTCCGGGTACTCCTGTTTCCTCACACACTCCAAAGACATGCTGGTAGGTTAACTAACTCCTGTCTAAATTTGCCCTAGTATGTATGAATGTGAGTTAGGGCCCTTAGATTGTAAGCTCCTTGAGAGTTAAGGACTGATGTCAATGTACTATAACTATATTGCCAAAAGTATTGAGACACCGCTCCAAATCATTGGATTCAGGTGTTGCAATCACCAACATGGCCACAGGTGTATAAAATCAAGCACCTGGGCATGCAGACTGCTTCCACAAACATTTGTGATAGAATGGGTCACTCTCAGGAGCTCAAAGAAGTCAAGTGTGGTACCGTGATAGGTTGCCACCTGTCCAGAGTCCATCTGTGAAATTTCCTTGCTACTAAATATTCCACAGTCAACTGTTAGTGGTATTATAGCAAAGTTGAAGCAACTGGGAACAACAACTCAACACATAAAATGACAGAGCGGGGTTAGGGCATGCTGAAGCGCACAGAAGTTGCCAGATTCAATAGCTAAAAACCTCCAAACTTCGTGTGGCCTTCAGATTAGCACAACAACAGTGCGTAGAGAGCTTCATGGAATGGGTTTCCATGGCCGAGTACCTACATCCAAGCCTTACATCACCAAGTGCAATGCAAAGCGTCATATGCAGTGGTATAAAGCACGCCCCACTGGATTCTAGGGCAGTGGAGACCTGTTTTCTGGAGTGCCGAATCACACTTCTCTGTCTGGCAATCCAATAGACATGTCTGGGTTTAGTGGTTGCCAGGAGAGCGGTACTTGCCTGACTGCATTCTGCCAAGTGTAAAGTTTGGTGGAGGGGGGATTATGGTGTGGAGTTGTTTTTCAGGGGTTAAGCTTGGCCCCTTAGTTCCAGTGAAGGGAAAAGCGTCAGCATACCAAGACATTTTTGGACAATTTCATGCTCCCAACCAGTGCACAAAGCAAGGTCAATAAAGACATGGATGAGCAAGTTTGAGGTGGAGGAACCTGAGTGGACTGCACAGAGTCCTGACCTCAACCCAATATAACACCTTTGGGATGAATTACAGTGGAGACTGCAAGCCGAGCCTTCTCGTCCGACATCAGTACCTGACCTCACAAATGCGTTTCTGAAAGAATGATCAAACAATCCCATAGATACGCTCCTAAACCTTGTGAATAGCATTCCCAGAAGAGTTGAAGCTGTTATAGCTGCAAAGGGTGGGCCAACGCAATATTGAACCCTATGGACTATGACTGGGATGCCTTTAAAGTTCATGTGCGTATAAAGGCAGGTGTCCCAATACTTGTGGCAATACAGTGTATGTAAAGCGCAGTGTAAATTGACCGCACTATATAAGTACCTTTAATAAACCCATACACAGATGACACAAACGGCAGACACTCAATTAGGAAATAAGTTGCCTAATCACAGTTTGTCCTACTTCTGATTTTACATTGCTTTCAAAAATGCATAATTTTAGATTGCCACATATGTGTAATTATTTATTTTCCCAACACATATTTAGCTTTTCTAGTTAGCTGGAATTTTTGGGATAATGTGAGTGTGCTAACAGAGGGGAATATATTGTTTTGATAAAAATTTGTGAAATTTTATTTTAATCTTCTGAGTCCTCAACTTTCAGAAATGATATGATAATAATTAAGATGATAATTTCTGTGTAAAACAAAAAAAAACAAAAAAAAAGCAAATCCATCTGGGGTGCTAAATGGAAAGTAGTACTGGCAGCACAAGGGTTAACATTTGATTTATCATCTTTTTCCAAGCACTGCATAATTGCTCCAAAGGAACTTTGAGAAAAGTGTAATGCAATGCACTACATGATCCCCTGCCGGAAGAGATAACAGGAAGATGATTAAAGATTTCAGGGATTTAGGCGGCCCACGTGCAGTCTGAGCAGAGTCTGGGGAGTGAGGGGGGATGGAGCCACTAGACAAGGCCTTGCTAAAGGGAAACCTGCTTCTTGCATTAACCAGATCAGTAAATTTACTGATGGGAAAGGCAGGATGACTCCCAGCTGGTAAAAGCAGTCACTCCGACAAGGCTGGAAAAGCCATGCTTTACACAGAGACTGGGCTAATCAATACATCCTGGTACATTGAATAACTGCACGACTGGGCTGTGTATATTAAATCTTACCTGTAGGTATAATGTATATCTCCTAAATGTGCACTGTTTCGGAGATATTCTATGTTTTTTAGAACCGGCGCATGAGTTCTGAAGGAACGGCATACCTGTGTGCCGTTCCTTCAGAGTACTGTGCCGTGGCCCAAGAGTAACGTCATCGAGGGCCAGGCCAGTCAGACGCCAGAGCTTACGAACCTGGACGGAAGACCGGGTGAAGATGGAAGCCTCTGCAGCGGTGACAGCATGCCGCTGGAGGACTTTGTTTTAAGGTACGTCCTACGTAATGTGCTCGTATGCAATGCACATTATGACATTACCTTGCAGGGTACCTTTTTTTTCCTGCAGTTTACTACTGCTTTAACTATATCTTTAGTCTCCAAAAATAATCCATACACACCCACTACTTAATGACAATCTGCGTTCATGAAATTGTTTCCCCATGAGCTCCCAAACTTCTCCTTTTCCTCTCTGACTTCCGTTTGTTTGGAATGAGTAGCGCCTGCAGTGTCTGCTGTCCTGCTCTTTGCATATACAAATCCCATAGTCCATCTCGTCTTATTTGTCCAATAAATACAGTACTGAAAGCCCAAATACCTGCAGAGTAGTCCTGCACAGTGACCATGTCTTGCTTTTTTCAACCAACATATAATGATATATGACCACTGACAGGTGAACTAAATAACTTACCTCGTTACAATATATACTGTAATAAGCAGCAAGTGAATATGTCACTGAATCTGATGTTGTGAAAGCAGAAAAAAAATGGGCAAGTGTAAGGATTTGAACAACGTTGACAAGGACTAGACAACCGGGTCAGAGCATCTTCAAAACTGCAACTCTTGGGGATGTTCCTGGTCAGCAGTGGTCAGGACCTACCAAACGTGATCCAAGGAAGGGAAAACTGTTGAATTGGCAACAGGGCAATGGGCAGACAAGGCTCACTGATGCACATGGGGAGCAAAGGCTGGCCTGTGTAGTCCGATCCAATAGAAGAGTTACTGTAGCTCAAATTGCTGAAAAAGTTAATGCTGGTTGCGATAGACTGACCCATTCTACAGCAAAAAGCACCTAAAATGGGCACATGAGCATCAGAACTGTGCCACGGAGCAATGGAAGAAGGTTGAGATTGAATTCAAGAATGGTTTGGGCAACAAGTAAGTTCGAGGTGCTGACGTGGCCTCCAATTTCTCTAGATTTCAATCCAACCAAGCATCTGTGGGATGTGCTGGAAAAACAAGTCCACTCCATGGAGGCCCCACCTCACAACTTACAGGACTTAAAGGATCTGCTCCTGACGGCTTGGTGCCAGATACTCCAACATACCTTCAGAGGTCTAGAGGGCTCCATGCCTCGATGGGTTATGGTGGATGGTCATAATGTTATGACTGATCTATGTATGTTTATCCCTCTTTTCTTACCCTGCACTTCATTTCATCTTCATTTTCGGAGGATGATTCTATTCCCTGAATAGGGACAGACACTATATAGAGAATCTAATAAAATCTGTAGACCCGCAAGGATGTGAAAGTCACATGAGTGCTCGGGTAAAGGTTCCATTATTGATTCATAATTTGTTCTTGCTAAAAAGTCCCTGTGATTTCCCTTCAAAGAACACCCAGTGAACATCTCCACAGGCTAAAAGGTAGTAATCAATGTCTTAATCTAGCAGAGTGATCGCTAAAATAAGCCATAGCTGTTTGTAGCCTCGGATCACACAGCCTACGTCCCGGATCTCTTCAGCCTAGTAATACTTGGCTCCATCTCCCAAACATGACCAGCAAACCCCATTTGGCCTTGTGCCTCGATTTCACACGCCACTGGCTTTAACATGCCAGGAGTGAGCTGATTCATGCAGAATCCTGTGGCTTTCATCCACTAACAGTCTGTCTCCTCCAGACTCATTATCCTGTACCGGAACACTGCACCGTTACCATGGAGACCAGAACTCTGCAACAGGCACGGTGACCAAGTGCAACAGGCACATGTTTTTAGATCTGAAGTGAGGTGCATAATGCTGACAGCCATACACGGCACTCACAAGGTACAGAAGGATGGATGACACTGACAGCCCTAGCATGCATACCCCAACACCTACCATAATAATGCTGACCACAGGATCTAAGCCATTTTTGGTGTATTTGTTTAACCACTTGGCCTCTTAACAGAACTACCCCCTCCATGACCAGGGCATTTTTTTTTTGCTATTCAGCACTGCGCAACTTTAACTGGCAATTGTGCGGTCACGCAACACTGTACCCAAATTAAATTTATGCAATTTATTCACACAAATAGAGTTTTCTTTTGGTGGTATTTGATCACAACTGGGTTTTTTATTTTTCATTATAGAAATTAGAAAAAAAAACATTTTTGAAAACAATTACTTTACTTTCTGTTATAAAACATACTCAATTTAAAAACAAACAAACTTACTTTCGGTATACGTTTAGGCTAAAATGTATTCTGCTACACGTTGTCAGTTAAAAAAAGTCCCAACAAGTGTATATTAATCGATTTGTGTGAAAGTTATAGTGTCTAGAAACAATGGTATATACAGTATACTGGAATTTATGCAATTATAATGCTATACTGGTAATGGCAGTGATCAGCAACTTTTAGTGGGACGGTACTAGTGTGGAAGGCAATCTGGTGCTGGCTGATGCTGGCTGGGAGGTACACTAACTGACTGACACTGACAGTAAAATAGTGAACAGACAGAATACTGTACACTGTCACTGTACTAATGACACTGGCTGGGAAGGGGTTACCATCTAGGGGCAATCAAATTGTTAACTGTGTGCCTAACAGTGTGCAATAAATGCTGCTTTTAATAATAGATCTGGCTGTTTCTTCTCCCTGCCTTGATGGGAGAAGAAACAGCCAGATAGCTGCTCTGTTGTTTGTAAACACAGGACTTGATCAGTAGGTCTCAGCCATAAATCATTGACAGGGACCTGGCTGTCAGCAGCAGTTTATGTTGCTGAGCCTGCAGCTTCCACTCAGTCGCAGTAAATCTACTGTGAACAGGCGCAAGTGGTTAAAGAGACTCTGGCACCAATCATTAAAGTGTCACTAAACTCTGGCTTAAAAAATAAATTATATCCAAGTACACATCCCTTTGATTGCTCTCAGCCTTCTACAAATTAATTTTCTTTTTGCTGCTGTGATCCAACTTCCTCTTAATTATTATTTTTATTTTATTTATGGTACTTATACAGCGCCGTCAATTTACGCAGCGCTTTACATATGTACTGTACATTCACATCAGTCCCTAACCCTCAAGGGGCGTACAATCTAAGGCCCCTAACTCACATTCATACACATACTAGGGCCAGTTTAGACAGGATCCAATTAACCTACTGGCATGTCTTTGGAGTGTGGAAGGAAACCGGAGTACCCGGAGGAAACCCACAGAGGCACAGGGAGAACATGCAAACTCCAGGCAGGTGGTTTTGAACCAACGACCCTAGTACTGCCAGGCGGAAGTGCTAACCATTTAGCCACTGTGCTGCCCATTATTAATGGGTGGCTACGTTCGTTCCCCATGGTCCCACTTTATGTAGGAATGTAGCCACCCTCTTCTAGTCACTCCTGGAATGGACCAGGCACAATGGACTATGAGAGATGTAGTGTGCAAACAGTTGTGTACATGAACACAACATGCACAGCTCGTTTCAAACAAAGGGAAGTGAGAGGGAAAAAGTGAGGTTTCAGAGCTCACAGGAGACATTAAGAAGAGGCAGAAAAGAACAGTAATAAACAGTTTCATGAAAAATAGATTACATGACCATTTGCTTCTTTTTAAGGATATCATTTAATGTCACGTTAATTTCAACAAAAAATTCCCATAAGATGATCTGCATGTAACAGATTTTAAAATTACATTTTTTATCTTGTATTGACATCCAAAAGCCCCAAGACTGCTATGGGCTGGGGGAGGGGTGCCATCTTGGATGTGATATCAGCATTTGTCCTTCTCCAGCAGCTACATAAAAGGTTATGTAGGGAACTAAAGGGAGGGGCAAAGGAACTTGGCCAGCACAGCCCATAATTAGACCCTCCTAGAAGAAGGTCTGCAAAGGAATTGGACTATTCGATGTTTCCAGCAAGTTTAACAAGATATAGCAAAGTGAATAACAAAATCAATCATTCATTGAAAAGAACAAAAATGCTGCAAGTAATTATTTACAATACTTGTTTTTTCTGTGCTTTAACTGCAATTGTTTAGGTTGTTTACAAGGTCTCTTTAAAGTAGAGCTCAAGGCAAACAGCTAAAGTCACAAGCTCGTGAGAGTCGGGAATTGTAAGCGTTATTGTGAAGCAGGTCTCCTCCCCTGTCAGGCAGGACTGTGTTGTTTGGCAGAGCAGTGTAAATCACAGGAGTGGATGGACACAATACAGATCATTTGACAGGTAAAACAGCTCTCATATATGACATTCATCTGTGCACTTAGGTATATGTCTGAAGTTCAGCATGAGCCCTGGTTCACACTGATGCAGTCTGGAATTCTCAGCGTTTTCTGTGCAAATTCCGCAACACATCAGAATCGCACCTTGTTCATACGAACCACTACGGGTGTGTACGTTAAGTTACCAATACCCCGAAAGTGATCCGCAAAACGCAGTGCGATGTGCAGAATTGGATCGCATAGGTGTGAATACCCATGCAATCCGATTCTAGTGCGGACCAAGAAAAGGGTCCTGCACATTTTTGGTGCGGGTGCAGTGTGATTAGATTCATACAAAATGAATGGCTCCAATCACACCACACACAAATTGCATGTTACTTGCATAGGAATGCAGTGCGGTTCCTGTGCGAATCATATGCGATATACCACACCGCATATATGTGGACCCAGGCTTAATAAAACATGTGCCCAGTTTATTGCTAGGTGATCTTACAGCAAATCTGCTATATGAGAGAGCAGTGGACTGTAAATGCCTACTTCTCCATGTTTTGTCATGACCAGTTTTCTACATTGGCTGAGGAAAAAAAAAAGCAGCCCCATACATTGCTGTACTAAAAGTTTCATTTCTCTTCTACACAACTAGACAATTGTCTTCTGCAAGTTATTAAGCAAACCGGAAGTCTAAATTCAGAAAAGTGGAAATTACTAATGTTCTTGAATTGAAATTACAAGAACAGATGACTATAAAAAAAGATTCTGCCAAATGACTAAAACTGGCTATACATGGCTGTTTTTTTGTTCAGCGGGCTGAAAAAAAAAAATAGAACCTCCCCCTTCCACACAAATGAGTTTGATGACGGAATTCTCCTCTTTCTTGCCTGCGCAAATTGTATCCTGACAGTGGCTGCAGCCAATTATCGAGAAAGTTTTACCAACTTGCTCCTTGAATCAAACGATTGACTTCAATCGAACAGGGACGGTCCAACACTGATTGAGATGCAGCCAGTGCCTGGTGAACTGGCCCAATTTTTTATCTGTCCATAGCCAGTTCAAAACTGTAATAATGAAAAAAAATGGATGTGCTGTCCACAAGGAATTAGGCTTCAAGCAGATTGGATCCAGTTAGATGAACGTTTTAAAGACAAAAAAATCAAGTGAATTCACTAATGTAAAAGTGCGACTTCTGACACAAAACTGGGCTTACACAAGGACAAGGACCCTCCCTATCATGATAGCATAGGATGCCGTATTTGAAGGATATCCCAAGCCTTACCCCACATATTTGGTTGAAAGGATGTAAAGATGGCGCTTCTACATCTTATGGTCCTAGGCCTTTTTTGTGCATCAACAGAAACTGGCAACACTTTGGCTGCTATCCAAATCAACAGTGAAGGTTGGAAGAAGCCCACAGTCCTTTTTTCAAGAAGTCAACGAGTGTATGAGCTTGATGCTGGTCAACGAGAAATGAACTAGCATCGTGTATGACTTACAAACTACATTTTTGAAAATATGGGAACCATATCTTACCTATGCTTTCCCAACCTGGAATCTAACTTGAACTACTTGTTGCCTTTGTATTAAGTTTTGGACCCAAGTCTGAGGGGGAATTATTCCCACTTTTTCCCCCAACCCCCTTCCCTATCGATCTGTCTTCACCCTTCATCCATGTTCCTCAACTGCCCTCTTGTACTGGTCTTGTACTGTGGGAGCAGAGGATCAGGTAAGTAAAAATGCTTTTCTCCATCCCCTAGACATAAATGAACATTTAACCCTTGCACTGCAAGGACAGCCCCTCTACTTTCCCTGGAGTTTAGCTCTAGGTAGGCAGTGGAGAAAGTCACATGTGCTTCCATACTTTTTTTTTCTCCGGTGGGCAGGAGAGAAATTGGAAGGTAACTATGTACCCCTTATCCTAGGTGCTCCCAAACAGACTTAATATTTTGCCTTAAAGAATATCTAAACCCAACATTTCATATTCCTGATATATGTCTGCTGTACCATGTACTTGTATGAAAAAGTATCCTGTTCTCTTTGTATTGCTTCCTTTGTGTGAAATCTCTGGTGTTCCTGACAGTCCCTCTGCTTTCCTATTAAAAACTGACCACACTAAGAAGGATAGCAGAGTGTGGTCACTTCTCTAGCTGTGCTAAGCAATCTCCAATGATCAAACTTGTGCTGACCCCCCTTGCACAGCCATTTACTGTGAAGATGAGTGTCCTGCTGTTTCTCCTCCCCGAGCGTCTAGCTCACAAATGTGTTGCCTATCATTTCTATTTATTTTATTTTCAAAAATAATAGGTTTCTTACAAGGTGAGGATTTACAAATACTTTAAAATGAGCAGTGTACTGGTTCACTTAAAATAATTATTTTTCACTAGGCCTCATCCATAAAAGCGTCTTAAGGAAACATGACCCCCTTTCACATTTCCAGTAAAATATGAAAGAATACATGAGTGCATTTCATTGGAACAACTGTTTCTTCATTCCTTCCACTAGGATTTAAACACTGAGCACATGCAAATGCAGCACAAACGTATGCTTATCAAATACAAAAGATTTAAACTTGTTGTGCATGCAGATGTTTTCATGAAAACTAGGCAAAAGGATGGAAAGAACATGCAGCCTACATCACTGCAGAAATAATCCTTCTGTTTAACAATGCTTGCAGGTTCACTCGGTCATAATTATGTTTAAATCCTGAATCTAGCTGCCTTTTCACAAATTGCTTAAAAAACTGCAAATAGATTAAAAAAATGAAAATGGGGCTGTGTTTATCATCTGCTTCTTGTGGGAATAAATGAAAAACCAACAGGATTAAAATGGACATGATGTACTTTAAAGGGGAAAAAAACTCACAAGGGCAACTTCAATGTGGACAAACAGGAAAATAAAGGAAGAACTACGCCTCACTGCCTTAGGTCTTTTGCTTTTAGAAAGATTAAAGGTAAAGAAACACAGGTAATTATTTGTGGCTGTACCATTAGGCCAGAGACATATGGGCTTTGGGGTCGTAAAGAGCAATGTGTAACAAGCATTGGTACAGATTTTCAAGAAAACTTCACCTCCCATTTAGAGATGTTAAAATATATCAAAACTCAAGAACAAAAATATATTACACTGGTCAGCCATAACGTTATCATAGCTGACAGGTAAAGTGAATAACAATGATTATCTTGTGACACTGGCATCTGAATGTTGCCAGCGTCACAAGAGAGCAGCAATAGAACATGTTGTCCCTGAAGTTGTGTGTTGAAAGAGAAAAAAAAAATGGGCAAGCTTAACCTCCCTGGCGGTATGATTATTTCAGATTTTTGGTGCTGAAAGCGGTACCATTTTTTTGCATGGAAATATGTATTTTTTTTATTGTAGGCTGTAATTTTTAGGAAAAACTCACTGAAATCTGTCCGAACAAGAGTCTAGTAAACATCCCGGGTATGATAAAATTTGAAACACAAAATCATAAATTATAATTTAATAAATAATCATAAAAATAATATAAAAATAATAAAAAATTTAATTCAATAATATAATCAAACCAAAAGCACTGAAATGTGAAATAGAGCGCCAAGTTCGCACATTGCTGAGCTCAGTCGCAAAATCGTTTTCAGTTTCTGATGACGAATTTCCCCCACGAATCATTATCACTCAATTCTGTAAGTGGTTCTGATTTACTATCGCTGTTCTCTAGCTGATCTAAACCGCTTTTGACCTAAAGGGACACTTTTTGGACGCCATGGACATTTCTCAGTTTCCAGGCAGAAAGAACAGACAAAATGCAGGCAGGGCACAGGACAAAGCACTAGGGACAATATGTATGTGAAATAGGTTGAAACAGCAATGTTTTACTGTGTAAAATGAAAAAAAAAAAAAAATGACATTTTTTTAAATTTTTAAATTTCCCGCCGCCGGCGGCGGCGGCGCCCGTACGTCCCGACGTCACAGGGACAGGACACAGAAGCCGGATGCCGGCATCGGCCGGAGGAGATGGCCGGGGACGCTGCAGGGGACACATTGCGGGAGCGCAGGGTAAGGTAAGTGAAGAACACATGCCAGAGCAGCGCCGCATGGTAAGCCCGAGTGTAGCTCGGGGTTACCGCTCTTGGTACTGAAATGTTACCCCGAGCTACACTCGGGAATACCGCCAAGGAGGTTAACGTCCCTGGCTGTATGATTATTTCAGATTTTTGGTGATGAAAGCGGTACATTTTTTTGCATGGAAATATGTAGTTTTTTTTCATATTGTAGGCCTGTAATTTTTAGGAATAACTCACTGAAATCTGTTCGAACAAGAGTCTAGTAAACATCCCGGGTATGATAAAACTTGAAACATGAAATCATAAATTATATTTTAATAAATAATCATATAAATAATAATATAATAATAAATTTATATCAATAATATAATCAAACCAAAAGCACTGAAATTTGAAATATAGCGCCAAGTTTGCACATCGCTGAGCAAAGTCGCAAAATAGTTTTCAGTGTCTGATGATGAATTTCCCCACAAATCATTATCACTCTATTCTGCAAGTGGTTCTGATTTACTATCGCTGTTCTCTAGCTGGTCTAAAACTGATTTTGACGTAAAGGGACGCTTTTTGGACGCCATGGAGTTTTACCAGTTTCCAGGCAGAAAGAACAGTCAAAATGCAGGCAGGGCACAGGACAAAGCAGTAGGGAAAAAATGTATGTGAAATGCTTTGAAACAGCAATGTTTTACTATGTAGAAAATCATTTTTAAAAAAAAGAAATTTTTTAAAACTTCCAAATTTGCCGCCACAGGGACAGGAACACGGAAGCCGGATGCCGGCTTCGGCCGGAGGAGATGGCCGGGGACGCTGCAGGGGACACATCGCGGGAGCGAAGGACAAGGTAAGCTCTGCAGGGAATCCCTGATCAACGCCGCATGGTAAGCCCGAGTGTAGCTCAGGGTTACCGCTTGTGGTACTGAAACTTTACCCCGAGCTACACTTGGGAATACCTCCAGGGAGGTTAAAGCAGAGTTCCAACCAAAAGGGAAAGTTACGCTTTAAGTACTAGTCCTCTGCTTCCCGTGAGGAATTGGCACCTTGAGGGAGCGGGTACCCGATTTTGACAGGTACCCACTCCCACTTCTGCTGCGGACACCTAGACAAGTGGAAGCGGAAGTTTTCCGCACGTAGTCTTCTAGTACATGTGACAGGTCCCAGAAGACCACAGGACCATTCACAAGGAGCAACACTACTTGTGCATGCACAGTGGGCACCGCACTTCAAGATGTCGGTGCTGGAGAGCAAGGACGGCCAGTGAAAACGGCTGCGGTGAGTACACCGCTAGATCTGCGACAGCTAAGTGGCTGTTTTTTAAGCTTTTTTTTTTTAGCTGCTGACTTATTTTTTTTAACTTTGGCTGGAGCTCCCCTTTAAAGTGTTACTAAACCCACAAACAGTAAAATCAGTCTCTATATGCAATAAAGCATGCTTGATATACTCACTGTGGAACCTAAGGGGTTAATCCTCTGCATTGCGTAAAAATGGTGTTTGATCCTGTCTTCTCTGATCCTCCCCTTCTCCCAGTACCCTCCTCTTATCTTTTGATAAGACATATTGTGTGGAGACACTCTGCCCATGCTCAGTTTGGTGTGTACCGCTAGGTGTTTTTTTTTTTCTTGGGAGAGTGCATATGATCAGCACAGGGCAAATCAGCGCTGTCCAGACAGAGATCAGGGGTTCTGCATCCTCCTAGAGCAGAAAGAAAACTTCTACAAGCATTAACCAGTGCTCTGCTGAACAGTGAAGTCACAAGACTGCTCTAACTGCTGATGAGAAAAGGTATTTAGCAGTTTATATTTACTAAAATAATTGCATTTCTATGCTCTGTGTACTGTGGGGGACCAGATATAGTGAATGCAGAGTCCTGGGTTTAGTAATACTTTTTAAGGAATTGAATGACTTTGACATTTGCCAAATTGTAGTGGCTAGATGACTATATCAGAGCAACTCCAAACTACAATCTTGTGGGATGTTACAAGTCTGCAGTGGTCCGGACCTACCAAAAGTGGTCCAAGGAAGGAAAACTGGTGAACAGGATCATGGGCAGCCAAAGCTCACTGATGCAAGTGTGGAGCGAAGGCTGGCCTGTATTGTCCAGTCCAATTGTAGAGCTACTGCAGCTCAAATTGCTGAAAGAGTTCATGCTGGTTCTGATAGAAAATGTCAGAACACAAATTGCATCACTGTTTGTTGTGTATAAGGCTGTATAAGGTGCCCATGCTGTCCTGTGTCCACAGCCAAAAGCGCCTACAATGGGCACACAGAGAAGAGATGGCACTAGGATGAACTATGGAAAGAAGGCAAGCCAGCGGCGGTGAAGTCCCTGCCTCGATGTGTCAGGGCTGTTCTAACAGCAAAGGTAGGACCTACTCAATACTAGGTGCATGGTCATAATGTTATGGCTGATCAGTGTATATTGCAGCTGAACAGTCCTTTTTTTTTTCTAAGTTTCCCTTTTCTTTATTTTTAACTGGTGATCATGTCAGCAACACACTTCCTGTTCTAGGGTGACAACGCTCACTCACTGGACTGTACATATGGAAGAGCAGAGTAGTCACCTTTGCACACAATGTGTATTATGACTACAGAAACACCCCTGTCTCTATAACATGGGAAGGAGGTGGATTGGGTTGGTAACACTGCTTGGGATTTCAGTACAGCAGGGGCACATTGGTAAAGGTCCACAACACAACAGTAGGAGCCTACTGGATTTATGGCAGATCAGCAGGTATTTTTCTGTACTTGAAGCATTTTTAGAGGCAAAACATGAGTAACTGTGTATGTATTGGAGAGATATACTATGTTTGTTTTTGCCCTGACATACACGTTAAAGCACAGATCACAGTAGGAGCTATTAGAAGGCTTTCAAGTGTGAAGTAGTGCTGAAGCTTTTGAAGTAACAGCAAGCACGTTCACTATGATCTGTTTTTAACTTCCCCAAACTGGAGCTGATGGGTCACATAAGACAAGTGCATTGCTGTGCGGCTATGTCACTCATTATGTTGCACTGCATTAAGGCTGACCACTTATTTGAATGGGCTGCCTAACCCAACAAAACAGACCTAAAATGTACCTGCAGCATTCATGTATCATAGAGTAGGATGTCACCGTGTGTTCAGTGGGCTGCAATTCACAATTAATGGCACTGCAGTGCACCAATACGTTACCGAGGCCAAATGGTGTGAATGGACCCTCAAGATTTCAAGAAATTTAAATGAAGGGAGTACAAGCTAATTCCTGTATGTGCAAGAGTATCAGCAGGAGGTCTTCCTAAAGCGGAGCTCCACCCAAAAAGGGAAGTTATTTATTTATTTCAGGTACTTATATAGTGCAGGCAATTTACGCAGCGCTTTACATATATATTGTACATTCACATCAGTCCCTAACCCTCAAGGGGCGTACAATCTAAGGTCCCTATCTTACATTCATACATACACATACTAGGGCCAATTTAGATAGGAGTCAATTAACCTACCGGCATGTCTTTGGTGGGTGAGAGGAAACAGGAGTACCTGGAGGAAACCCACGCAGGCACAGGGAGAACATGCAAACTCCAGGCTGGAGGTGCCGTGGCTGGGATTTGAACCAACGACCCTAGTACTGCCAGGTGGAAGTGCTAACCATTTAGCCACTGTGCTAGGAAGTTCCGCTTCAAGGACTGATCCCCGTTAAGGATTGGCACCTTCGGGGAGCGGGTACCCGAAATTGACAGGTACCCTCTCCCACTTCTGCTGCTATCGCCTAGGTGATCAGAAGCAGAAGTTGTCCTCCCCCCTCCCTCCCGGTAGTCTTCTGAGACATGTGACAGGTCCCAGAAGACTTTGGGACCTTTCACAAAGTGCAGCGCTACTCGTGCATGCGCAGTGATCACCTGGCTATGAAGCCGCAAGCTGTTACAGCTGGGTGCCCACACTGAAGATGCCAGCACCAGGAACACATGGCGGCCGGTGAAACGGGCTGCGGGGGGGACACTGCGGGATCGAGGGACAAGTAAGTGTCTGTTTTTTAAAAGTCAGCAGCTACGGTTTTTTTAGCTGCTGACTTTAATTTTTAGTTATTTTCACTGCAGCTCCACTTTAAGTCTAGTATAGTTTGTAATTTACAGTTAGTGAAGTGCAAGTTAGAGCTGAAGGTAGACTATGCATATACACAAGGGTGAGTGTAGTGCTAAAGGAGAGGAAAGGATACCAGGAGGTTTGTACAACAGTGTGACAGCTATGGGCGGTAACACAAAGGAAAAGCACATAAACGAAGGATACAAACAGCATGGAATTCTGAGACATCTCTCACCGTTTTGTCTCTGAGCCGTTCCCCATGAACAAGAAAGTCTGAGCTGCCATGATCCTCAGGGTGGGGAGTCTTGTACACGGTGACACAGCTGAGTCCCCCTCCTGCAAGTGGCAGCCACCCGCCACTTGAGTCATCCCGCGTCATCACCACAGCTCGCACGCGTGCATAACTGTCACTGCAAAAAAAGAACAAATACACGTTGGCTGACAGAACTCCATACTGGTTCGTTATAAAGCAAACACTCACGAGAGCCAAAGACAGGACAATTTTTTTCAGAAGACACAATTTAGGGCTGATCTACACTTTTGTATTTCAAGACACATGCTTTTTTTTTGCACAAGTTCTAAATCTGCTTTTAGATACATAATTTCAGCAAAAGCAGATAATAAATACCTGTATTTAAATGCAAATACAATGTAGATTTGTGTCTTTCATGTAGTTTCATTCATCTCAATGGTAGATGTTGTGCTACTTGCAGAACTTAAAATAAATTCTGGATGAAAGTGCATACTGCTCCTAACCAGAAATACTACCAGTATAATCATTTACAGCATTCTTATTTTCTCTTCTTTACTGAAAAAGACAGAAACTCCATTCACAGATTTCAAAAATAAAAGTTGAAGGGACCCACACACCCCAGATCTTACTTCCCTCAAAAAGGCTTCCTTGCGTTCTTCCAAAATTGCTCCATTTGAGGAAGCATTAGGCAGATGAGTATTGGGAAGAGATATGGGCCTCTACAGCTTAAAGCTCATTTAAAGTCCTAGCACTATAGAACCTGTATAAAGTACGATTTCATTGGTATCTCACCCCATCCCAATACCTCAATACTCATCTCTTTGCTTCTGGAACTGTGAACAGGATGGTGAACCTGTCCCAAGGTCTGCAAACTATGGTCCTGAGTTTATTCTTTAGTAAATACTGTGTGAGGCCATAATTTGCTCATGGGAGCTTTACTGGAATACGTCCATACAAAATGTTCCAAACTCTGTATCAGAACTAATTACCTTTATTTTCAATGCTACTAAACAAACTATAGCCTGCTCCTGGAAGTTCTAAGGACTTAACTTCCTGGGGTTATGGCTCCATAAATGGGACCATGACTGGTAAAAGTCAATGGTTTTTGCATCTAAGACACAATAAAGTCCTTTAATTCTGGTCCCGGTGGATAAGTTACCCTCAGCCTAATTTTAGAGCCTTGAACGTATAATACACATAATTGATTGGATGGACCTACAGGATGGAGGATTTCTTAGTTAGTATATCGACCTCTCAGTTTTTTTTTTCATTCAGCCCACTGGGTTGAATGAAAAAAAAAAATTCTTGTGTGTACCTAGCATTAGTTGTAGTTCTAAGAGTCAGAGGCTGCACAACATAGAATCATGCACAAAAGGCTGCAGTAACGTCTAGAAATGACATGGAAGGCTTGATGAATCTAGCTGCAATGAACTGTATAGATTCACACTAACCTGAAAAAGAATTTCTAATAACTCAGTCCCTAGACTGCACCAACACACCAATGATCTCACATGCCCCCTAAAACTGCCGTTTAAACACTATACACAGATATGGAATCATTTTGCACACAGCACATTTTTAAATCATTTTTTAAATGTGGTTAGCCTTCAAAGAAGACATTATAACTAGAAAAGCTACAATTTCTGGGGAAATTGTGTGAAGTGTTCTTGCCTCCACCAGTAGTCTACAACTGGGTGGAGGAGTAACTGGGTGGAGTGGCTTCAGTAACTGTTGTGTGGTTGGAGTGGCTGGAGTACTGTGAAAAGGTTGGACTGGGCAGAGTAACTTTATGGAGTGGGCAGAGTAACTGTGAAAAGGTTGGACTGGGCAGAGTAACTTTATGGAGTGGGTAGAGTAACTGTGAAAAGGTTGGACTGGGCAGAGTAACTTTATGGAGTGGGCAAAGTAACTGTGTGGAATGTTTGGAGTGAGTAAAGATAGTAAACATTACACTAACCAATTGATTGATCAAATTTAAAAAGTGCACATGGCAAGCTTGACAGCTCACACTCTAGCTTTTGTCACTCTGCTGCCTGCTCACACACCTGAGTTCCTATGGCAACTCACTCTACAGCAAGGGCAGAGAAGAGCTGTTAAAAACAAACTGCTCCAACTTGCTCACTTCACTGGCGGTTGCCATATTCAAACGGTTGTAGTTTAAAAATTATAAATCCTACACCAAAGAGCTTTATATTGTGGGAATCACAAGACCCAGACCTACAGTTTGATGCATAGTATGTCTCTGAAATATTAAAAATGAAGGCACAATCACACTTTAGAAATTGCCCTTCAAATTTCAGGTGTCTAGAGTGGAGTTTCAATGAATGTCAATGGGCGGCGTGAGTTGCAAACAAATGGTCATATTGTGAAAACTATCAGGACTATGGCTTAGCCATGGACATTTTTAGTGGCAGCAGGGATAGCTGAACGTTTTGATATAAGATTTGTGTAGGTGGGCTTGAAAATGAGGGAGTGATGGCAGTTTAGAAATCACGTCCTGATTTTTCAGCTCACACTTTAGCTTTGAACATTCCGCCATTCATTCCTATGGGACCAATTTCACCACAAAAACGCCGATATTTCGTGAACCATTCGGCGAAACGTTCCACAAAGTAATAGCACATCAATCGGGAACAATCCACACGTTTCGGTATATTACTGTCTATGTAGTGTAAAAACTGTGGGAGGAGTTAGGGTGGTAAATTTGGCTATAATAATAAGAATATATATGTGCGATAACAGTAAGTGGTCTTGCCATGCAAGAACACTTAATAACAAAACAACCACAAAAAACAAAAACCCCTTTAAACAGCAATAGTTATGTTACATGCCGAGCCATAGACATATAAGAAGTCGCGCATTTCTATGGTAACCCATAGTTCCAGTGCACATTGGGGCACCTGAAGATGCAAACTGCGTGTAAACATAGCTAGCGCCATGTGTGTGTTCTATTCCAGACACATTAAAGTGTAATTCTAGGAATGAAAGCCATCATTGAGCCATAAACTGAATTCAGCCACTACTGTAAGTGAGCCGAGGCAGGCTTGTATTGAACTGGCGGTTTGGAAAAATGTCTTATTAATAATATTTTTTCATCAGACTTACTGTATGTGAGAGGCAATAAGGAGCACGCAGTGGGTGTGTTCACAAGCAGGGCTATGGCAACATAAAAAGAGATAGCTGTGGACACTACAGCACTGGCTGCATAAAAGCCTGCCGTTGTGAGCAGGTAGGCTGTGCTCCCTGTGTGCCTTTTGGGTTTAATTCAGATGGGAGATCTTGGGCAGTTAGGCTGCTGTGTTCAGTGGAGGATATGGGTGCATACAAACTGGCTGATTAGATGGGTCCAAAAATGCCATCGCTGGATGCAAACTATCTCCGTTCAGGGCCAAAGTCCTGAGTGCCTGTCATTGATTTGTACAGGCTGCTAGTCATGGCTGTCCAACACACTTTTTCCTGCCTGCTGGCAAAAGTCAATGATTTTTGTCTGCAGGCTCCCTAAACTGCCTGTCTAAATGAACCCCTAAAGTTTGAATCTGGAATGGAGTATAGTGTCACAGAGAACCTGTGCAACAGGTTCCCTTTACAGGCAGCAAGTTATACCGAGATTTTGTTAGTTCCCCCATTGCTGTTCAGACTGTAAGCTCCTGACAGAGCTCACCCAGAGCTGAAAATTCACATGACGGAAGGGCAGTGAATCACATGGTCCCTGTACCTAGAAGTGCCAGGTATTTATCTATAAGTATACCTAATCGCAAATACAAAAATATTATTATAATGCGGCTTACAAGCGCTTAAGTGTGGCAGCTGAATTTGTTTTCCTCTTTTTTTTCAGATGTATTTTTGCTTGTAGTTTTTCAAATGACAGCAGTTAGATGGTTAAAAGATGGTTCTGCAACAAAGAGCCTTCCTGCTCAACGATTTTGAAAACAGGACTTTACTTCCATTAGCGGAATGTACTGGCACCCCCACTTTGACAGCTAGCGGAGGGTCTTCTTAATTATTATTATTGGCTGCAAGGCTCTGCGTCACTCATTCACAGTCCTCTGTGAATGAGAAAACTACAAGTTCCAATGTCCTTAGCGGCTGTCATCTTGTAGTTCTCAATGAACTATCTCAGCGCTATGAGTGGTAGTTCATTGATTCTTCCTGTCAGTATAAATGACCTTTCTTCAACTAGCGGGATGAACGAAAAAAAGAAAAAAACTTGATTTCCCCTTCTATATATTCAAGGTGGATGAGAGAATCCTCCCACTGAGCCTTTGTATTCTGATAGTGAGAGACCTCCCCTCCATCAAAATACAGCTATAGCTGGAAACTCTGATCAAGTGGCAAATATCTGACAGAGCAATTATACAGAAGCGATCAGTAGAACAACTTCTGGCCAAACATCCCGCCCATAG
Organism: Staurois parvus; assembly: GCF_062004578.1. Classification (NCBI taxonomy): domain Eukaryota; kingdom Metazoa; phylum Chordata; class Amphibia; order Anura; family Ranidae; genus Staurois; species Staurois parvus. The sequence continues at coordinate 7,678,127 of NW_028317900.1, read as the reverse complement.
ATGGATCAAAATTTGTCCGGTCCCTGCTGTACTGACCGAATTTCAATCCATGTATGGCTAGCTTAAGAGTGCTTGTAAGGGTATGTAGTTTGTTCTTATAGTCAACAAAATACAATTAATCCTGGTTGTCTCAAACACAGTATCAAATTCAGCATCACACACCACTAGAAGATACAATCCATTGGCAGCTCCTCATCAATGAGTCCCTACTAGAAGCCTTGGATTATCTGCACTGATGGATGATAGCGGGCGTGGGATTAAACGTAGATGTGCTTTTGTAGGTACAGGTGGAGTCAGAAGGCACGGGGCATAGGTGTGGCGAGAACGGAACACTAGGTGAGCTTGTGAATGAAGAGGCCAAAAAGGCTACTTGTGTTAATGTGCATGCACACCATATGGCCAACGGTCACACCTATATGAGCATGCTGGACGTATTATTCCAAAATCATGGGCATTAATATAGAGTTGACACCACCTTCCCTCCTCCCCTCCCCCCACCAGCAATAAACGCCTCCCCTCCTTTGGGAAGGCTTTCCACAAGACTTTGAAATGTGTCTAGGTTAATTTGGGCCCAGTCACCCAAATAAGTACTTGTGAGATCATGTACTGATGATCAGCAAGAAAACCTGGGTTCAATTCATCCCAAAAGGAGGTCAGTGGGGTGGAGCTCAAAGCTCTGTGAAGGCCACTTTAGTTTCTCCGCACCAAAGTGGTCATACCATGTCTTTATGGAGCTAGCTGAATTCACAGGGTACAGTAATGCTGGAACAGAAAAGGGCCTTCCCCATTATGTTGCCACAAAGCTTCTAAACCAAAAGTTGTTTAAGATGTCTATATAAATGTATACTACAACATTATCTGTATCCTTCAGTAGAAACACTTTGATAATGTGGAGGAGTGTCCATATTCTTTCATCCAGGTAGTTGCAGGTGTGCTGGTCAAGGATCTATAGTGTATGAATTTGAGACTTCATCCATCAGGTGACAGTCTTGAATTTGCTGAAACATTATACCTTGAAAGTGGCATTCTGCTTTGGTTTTTATTCACCTCACTGAATGCGAACACCTATTAGGTGAGGGAAACTCCCCGACAGAATTCCCAACTGCTCCCCATTAAAGCGGAACTTCACCCAAAAGGGGAATTCTTACTTGTTGGTACTCCCCCCTCCACTGCCACATTTGGCACTTTATTTTTTTAGGGGGGAGGGCGGGTACCAGGTATTGCCTACCCCTCCGCAGCCTTCTGGGACACATCACAGGTCCCAGAGGACAGCAGAACCAATCACATTGGGTGCAGACTTTGCCGGACACCTGGACATGTAAGTGTCCTTATATTAAAAGTCAGCAGCTACAGCATTTGTAGCTGCTGACTTTTAATATTTTTTTGTTGGAGACCAAAACTCCGCTTTACCAAAATAAAATAATAATAATAGTAATAAAAGAAAAAGATTTGGTAGAGTAGAACTTTGTAAAGGAAACAAACATCCTCAATGTTTCTTTTGTAAAGCATTGATAGAATGTTAGTAAAGGCATTAGGTATATTAGAGGACTTCAAAGCTCATGGGGTGCTCTGGAAGACAACAGGTACACAGACTCATCTTGGTGCCCCACTAACATTCCGATGACACAATAGCTACAGTATAATTGTTATATATCTTTAATAGATCACTTCATGCTTTTACTGCTTACTTTTTTCCTAAACAGGTTGATATTTTTGTTTAGTTCTTGCATTGCAACTGTCATAGGTCATAAGCCATAAGCATTTAAAAAGAGTGAGGGCAATTTATGCCCATGTAAGGCTTACTAGCACAGGGAAAAGCCATGTCACGATAAAGAAAATGACGTAACAGAAATTGCTTTCCGGAGATCTGGACAACATTCCACCAAGACTGCTTTCCAGACAAATATGATATTTTAATCAGTGGGTCTGCCTCCAAAACAATCAACACTACATTCAAGAGGCTTTAAATGTTTCCTAGAATTAGAGATATCATCCAGCTACACTGAATTAGGTCCCTGTGACACAAGAGTCCATATTTAGTATGATAAAGTGAATGTGAAACAGAGCTCATTATATACAACAGTAAAACATACAGATGATATGGTGACAGAAGAAATCACTAAGGAACTTTCAAGGTGATGACTGCATTTACCATGGTTCTCCCCTGGTATATTAGGAGATTCTGGATGGCAACTTGTGAACCTACAATCATGCAAACAACATCTCCCTTTCAGTCCTGTTGGATGTGACCACAATAGGGCAGCTTTGCATCACAGTTATGAGGATAGACCTTAGCTGGCATAGAGGTCTTCAGAAGATGGGGCACTAAGGATGGGCTTCACTATATTTAAACATTAGGCACACATATATATGTATTAGTGGTGCACCGAAATGAAAATTCTGGTGCTGAAACCGAAAATTCAAAATGCACTTGGCTGAAAACCGAAACCGAAATGCGCAGTTTTTAAAAATAATATATAATTTTTGGAAAAAAATATACTTTGATTAAAAAAAAACCCAAAAAGAAACAATATATACCCCAACTTTATGGTAAAATATGAAAGAGGATGTTACGGTGAGTAAACAGATACCCAACATGCCATGCTTTAATATTGCGCATGATCGTGGAATGGTGTGAAACTGCGATACTTAAAAATCTCCATGGGTGATGCTTTAAAAATTTCTACAGGTTAGCAGTGTAAAGTTACAGAGCAGGTCTAGTGAGAGAATTATTGCTCTTGCTCTGACGTTCATGGCGATACCTCACGTGTGTGGTTTGAACACCATTTACATATGTGGGCATGGCCTACGTATGCGTTCACCACTATGTGCAAGTACAGGGGGACGGGGGCATATTAAACCTTTTTTTTTTATTATTTATTTTATGTTTTTCTTTTTTTGCACTGTCCCTTAAAAACATTTTTAATCACTTTTATTCTTATCACAAGAAATGCATGCATCCCTTGTGATAGAAATAATTAGTGACAGGTCCTCTTTATGGAGAGATATGGGGTCAATAAGACCCCACATCTCTCCTCTGCAATGTAAAGCATTGGATCAAAAAAAAGCATTGATCTAGTGCTTTAAAAAAATGGCCAGAACCGGAAGTGACATCGGTCCGGTCCTCCAAGAGCATAGAGATGAGTGGAGGCCATCTTTCCTTCACTCATCTCTATGTCCAGCGCCGGAATCATTTGATGGTTTCTCAGGTAAGGTTGAGAACTACTGAGCAGCGGCTGGTGGTGGCAGCAGCAGGCGACGAGGGGTGGGATTTTTTTCAGCACCTGTATCAGTGCTTTTTTTCATTTCGGCCACCAAAATTTCGGTGCATCCCTAATATGTATATCAACAATTTAAAACAAGTCCAAGGTTCCAGGAACCATTTTGAATCCATTTACCTGACCCCTAGGGCCACTCTGGAGAAAACCATAGGTACTTTATCCCATCCCATTCACTACCATGATCACATTGAGATCTTCGCAGTATTTCAAACCTTGGATTCAAGAAACAATGCAGGAGGCAATTTACAGCACACACTAATTTTGGTAGAATAATTATTATTGTAGAATGTATGTTTCTTTCTAAAGAACATTCTTTTCTATCATGTTGTTATGGGTAAAGTTCCAATTTAATGCAAAGCACATAAAGGCTAGCCAAAGATGGAGTAGTTGTCTCCCTGATTGCACCAGGGCTGGTAACAGCACTGGCATGTCTCAGCAGAAGGAATGAAGTAGTGCACCTACAGTTCACATCTTCCTTTCCAATGGTAAGAGAAAAGGATCAGTTCCATAGGTGGAAAATGATTGCTTGCAACATCACAGGCAATTTTCTTCTCCCCCGCTGTGTCCTCAATCTTTGCTTGAATGCCCAATCAGGTGCCAGACTGGGGGCTGGAATGAACTGTATTACCAGCTATATCCCGGGATAAAACATTAACAAACATTGACAAGATCATGACAGTCAAGCTAATCTACATTTGGGCTCTTGATTTTTATGAAGAAGAAAAGTAGTTCAAACACAAATGCCCGTTGACCCACACCCTAACTCCTCTCTCTTTGCGTGCCCATAACACTCCATTACAGTGTAAGGTGCCACTGTTTGGCACCGTGTTTCCTCATTTATACTTCATGAACTCTTCTCCGAGGACCTGTGAATAGCAGGCTGTGTACATCCTTGTCTCATTCACTCACAGCCCGGGGCAAGGAAACCGTTACATAACTGTGTCAGCCACATGGTTAAAGGGCCTTTCACACCTCCACACAGCTTGTGATGTCTGCAAATCATGAGTGTAATGTATTTCTCCTGTAACATAATTCCTTCATTTAGGATATGCTGGAGCTGCATTTTCAATACCTAATTTAAAGCGACACTGGAATTTAAAAAAGCTTCTAGAAAAAAAACGGGGCTGGTAAGCAACTACCAACCTTACACAACTGCCTGTGTCTGCATGACTTACCTTTTCTGGAAAATGTGCTTGATTTACCTTTCTGTAAGGATAAATAGACCTCAAGGGAGATGCTGAACAACACGGCACTAACCCTCAGTTAATACAGAAAGCAAATCTTTGGCTATCTACATTAAATGTGATAAAGTATAGAAAGAAAAATGTTGGTGGGACCTGTCAGGAAGGGCATGCCAGCAGACAAAATGGCTCCTCTGGGCAGCTTCCTGTACACAGTTGCAAGCTAGTTTACGGTCCTTCATGTGCATGTACTCAGGCAAATGTGTGCGCATGGGCATCTGTGACAGATGATGCCAAGCGGGCGATATAAACTGAGCAGGTGCTTTGTTTCATTGTTGTCCTGTCTACAGTGTTCCTGTGAGCCTTCAACTGATTCCAGTTATAGACCCAGCTCTTCTTGACTACTCCTTGAACTCTGCCTGCACCGTCCTTGGCTTGTCTCCTGAATTACGCTTCTGTCTGCTCCTATTTCTGCTGTTCCACTGATCTGCTACCGACTTTGGCCTGTACCCTGAGCACGCTCCTGCCTATGCATCTAAACCTGATCTGTCTGCCAATGTATGACCCAGCTCGCCCGATTCCGCTACCATTTCCATTGCTGCTGGACTGTCAACCACAGGCACCTACGTGCCACTCATCTGTTTTAGTAGGTATAACCTCCTGCGCATAGGTGTGGTGCTTAGGATATGTAACAATTTTCTGCTTGGCTGGCTGGTAGATATGGTGCCAAAGGTCTTGCTGCCCTCACACACTGTGGGCATCATCGCATACACAGAAAGCAACAAAAAGAGGGAGCACCAATCTAGTGCATTACCAGAATAACAATTTATTTAGATATATAAAAAAAGTATTCCACTTACAAGTGCATGACATTGGCATATAAAAGGATGCAGACGAGACCGCCTTCGGGTTCACGGTACTCAGCCAGTGGTGTGGTAAGTCCTCATAGCATCCTAAGGCTCACGCATTTCAAAGGTCGAGCCCTCTTCTTCAGAGCTAAAAAGTTTCTTTGTGGCTCTGAAGAAGAGGGCTCAACCCACAAAACCAGTCTGCTGTCGCCAGTGCTAAGCCTGCTTCCACTTACTGCCCATCAGCTGCTACTCAGCTCACCTGTGCTTCACTGAGGGTTGCTGAGAACATCTTCTGCCTGGCTTGAATACCTGTCCAGCTCTGCTGCTAGCAAGTCCTACAGACACTCATGCCACTCTGCACTCTTGAACTTCCTGTTCACTTTGTCAGGGGCCCCGAATCAGAGGTGTAAGAGACGCCTTCCTCATCACATCAGGGTCTTCCATCAGGTATGTGATAGAACCTGTCACTTGCCATATGGATGGGCATGTGTTTTTAGGATCTACCTGTCAATGGCTGGAACAATACAAAACAGTCCATAGAAAAAGTCATACATCAGCCTTCCCACAACCACAAGCCATGGTCTCAGCCTTTACTATGAGTAGACTGCAAACTTAGACACATGAGAAACGAAAGAAAGGGCTTCTGATAATCAGAGTATGATATCTGTACAGTGCCATATGGCTTAAATATAAATAACAAAGGTGCTGATTTAGTAGAATGTAAGCCTACAGGTGAGCCCCCATAGAAAGCAGCTTCCTATGGTAGCACATCAAGAAGAAGAGGAGCCTAGAGCACTGGCGGGGAACCCCAGAAGAGAAGGATAGAGGCCACTCGATGCAATACCATTGAACAGAGCAGGTCAGTATAACATGTTTGTTATTTTAGAAAAAAAAATTAAACTGTACAGCTGCTTTGAGAATGAATTCCAGCTATGGAAAGTTTCTACATAGTTACAGTTGCAAGAAAAAGTATGTGAACCCCTTGGGATTACGTGGAGTTTTGCATGAATTGGGCATAAAATGTGCTCTGAACGTCATCGAAGTCACAACAATAGAAGAACACAGTCTGCTGAACATAATACTACACAAACATTGGATGTTGCCATGGTTTAATTGCACATAACATGTAAACATTCACAGTTCAGGGAGGAAAAAGTATGTGAGGCCCTAGCTTAATGACTTCTCCCAGAGCTAATTATTATTATTATTATACAGTATTTATAAAGCGCCAATAGTTCGCTCAGCGCTGTACATTACAGAGGGGGACAGAACATGTGACAGAACAATATCAATACAATGCAAAACATGAGGGGATTGAGGGCCCTGCTCTTTCGAGCTTACAATCTAGGAGAATTGGAGCCAGGAGTGAGCCAACCTTAGCATACAAGTAATTCAACAAAACAATGGCTGCAACAGCACAGAATATGCCTTCTGGAGTGGCCCAGTCAGAGTCCTGACCTCAACCCGATTGAAATGCTGTGGCATGACCTTAAGAGAGTGATTCACACCAGACATCCCAAGAATATTGCTACACTGAAACAGTTTTGTGAAGAGGAGTGGTCCAAAATTACTCCAGATCGTTGTGCAGGTCTGATCTGCAACTACAGGAAATGTTTGGTTGAGGTTATTGCTGCCAAAGGAGGGTCAACCAGTTATTAAGTCCAAAGGTTCACATACTTTTACCTTCCTGCATTGTGAATGTTTACATGTTATGTGCAATTAAAACATGGCAACATCTAATTTTTGTGTAGTATTATGTTCAGCAGACTGTGTTCGTCTATTGTTGTGACTTAGATGACGTTCAGAGCACATTTTTTGCCCAATTCATGCAAAACTCCACGTAATCCCAAGGGGTTCACATACTTTTTCTTGCAACTGTACATCGGTGTCCACTGTGGGACCTAGAAGCAAGTGGAGATCACTGGAGTAGCGATGTCTACTTCCATGATTCCCAACTTCCAGGGGCATGGGTCAGATATGGTATATATGTACATAGACCAATGCAACTATGTAAAAAAGATTCCATGCCTGGAATTCTTCTTTAACATTACTGCTCATCAAAAAAACTTATAGAAAAGACACTTCTACTTCTCAAATGCAAGCCAAAGCTGGCAATACATTAACCACTTCAAGTCCGGACACTTTCACCCCCTTCCTGCCCAGGTTAATTTTCAGCTTTCAGTGATATCACACTTTGAATGACAATTGCGCGGTCATGCAAAACTGTACCCATAAGAATTTTTTAGCATTTTGTTGAGACAGATAAAACTTTATTTTGATGGTATTTATTCACCACTGGGATTTTATTTTTTGCTATATAAATGAAAAAGTCAAAAAATTTGAAAAAAAGTGTTTTTCTTATAACATTTTGCAAATAAATAATCTTTCTTCATAAATCTTGGCCAATATGCATTCATCTCTTTAGTAAAAACAAAAAATAACTCAAATTAGTTTATAACCAAAAATTATAATTTTTCAAAAACATTTTTTAAATTTTTTTTTATATTATTATTTATGGGCTTTTTTGTTGACCCTAGCAGTACAGTATCACCATAGTGAAGATAGTGAAGATTTTTTTGTTTTTCTTTTTTTACACTGATTGCATTTACACCCTAAAGGCTGTAAAAGCAATCATTTCTCCTTTTCTCTGGCTGCATTTTTGCAGCCATTGAGAAATACTGTGCGAGCTGTGATTGGTCACAGCTTGTAACATGGTACAAGGCTGTTGTGAATAGTCTTGTACCATGTGATCTGTGATAATTCACAGATTTCACAAGTAGTAAGCAATGATGTGAGGAAGTGACATCTTGTTTACTATTATTCATGTGATCACTGGCCAATCAGTGATCACATGAATGGGGACCTCATACAGAGATTCCGTACAGCAATCTGTGTTCTGCTGTGTCCTCTGGAAATCACGTATATACAGTACATGGGAATTTGCACTTCTCCCATTCTTGGCCATGGCCATTAATCAACAGGTCCCAGCGGGTGATTGATGAGCATCTCCGAGGGGTGGGGGTTGGAGAACTGTTTGTAAACAAAACTGTTCTCTCTCCTGTCAGCTCCTGCACACTGCTTTGCATGGCTGTGCAAAAGCAGTGTCCTTACAGTGAAGCACACAGACACAGCCCCTAGTAAACCAGCACACTTTTAACCCTTTTATCACCCCACATGTTAACCCCTTCCTGCCTAGTGCCATTAGTACAGTGTCAGTGCTTTTTATTAGCACTGATCACTGTATTGGTGTCACTGGGGATGTCAGTGGCACCAAGTCAGTTCCCCCCAGTGTCAGAATGCCCGCCACGGTCCTGCTATAAGTTGCTGATTGCCACCATTACCAGTAAAAATAAAAAATCCCAGTAAATATACCGCCATTTGTAAGCGCTATAACTTTCATGTAAACCAATTAATTTACACATATTGAGATTTCTTTTAGCAAAGACATGTCGCAGAATACATTTTGGTCTAAATTTATGCTGAAATTTGATTTTTAAAATTTTATACTGGACATGTTTAATAGCAAAAAGTCAAAAATATAGTTTTTTCTCAAAATTGTTGTTTTTTTTATAGCGCAAAAAATAAAAAATGCACAGGCAATCAAATACCACCGAAAGAAATCTCTATTCATGGGGGAAAAAGGACGTAAATTTAATTTGGGTGCAATGTTGCAAGACTGCGCAATCGTCAGTTAAAGTAATGTAGCGCTGTAACACAAAAAATGGCCTGGTCAGGAAGGGGGGTAAATCCTCTGGAAAGCAAGTGGTTAATCAGAGTATAACATCAAGTCAATGAAACTCCTGGGATATTGATCTGATCAGTGAAGTAGCAGAGGGGGTTGTTAATCAGTTTTAGCTCCTTTGGTGTTAATGAAACTAACAACTGGTGAACTAGATGGGCAACAATGAGACGACCCCCAAAACAGGAATGGTTTTACAGGTGCAGGCCACTGACATTGTTTTCCCTACTCATCTTTTCTGACTCTTTTTCACTAGTTTTGCATTTGGCTAGGGTCAGTGTCACTACTGGTAGCATGAGGCGATACCTGGACCCTACAGAGGTTGCACATGTAGTCCAACTCCTCCAGGATCTCACATCAATACGTGTCATTGCCAGAAGGTTTGCTGTGTCTGCCAGCACAGTCTCAAGAGCATGGAGGAGATTCCAGAAGTACTTAAAGGTGCTTACACTTCATTGTCATTGCTGTTCAGTGCAGCAGTAAAAATTGACCCCTGATAGGAGAGGGAGGAGGACTGAGGACACATGGAAAAAATGGTATATATCAAGTACACTAAGTGCTTTGGATAGAGACAAGTACACACTCTAGAGCAGGGGTGGGCAAACTTTTTGACTTGAGGGCCGCAATGGGTTCATATATTGGACCCGGGGGCCGGACCAAGAGTAGATGAATGATGTGTATGTGTCATCCATAGTAAGTATAGTAATTAATCCCCCATATAGTAATTCATCCCCCATATAGTAATTCATCCCCCATAGTAATTCATCCCCCATATAGTAATTCATCCCCCATAGTAATTCATCCCCCATATAGTAATTCGTCCCCCATATAGTAATTCGTCCCCCATAAAGTAATTCGTCCCCCATAGTAATTCATCCCCCCTATAGTAATTCATCCCCCATAGTAATTCATCCCCCATATAGTAATTCATCCCCCATAGTAATTCATCCCCCACATAGTAATTCATCCCCCACATAGTAATTCATCCCCCATATTAATTCATCCCCCATATTAATTCATCCCCCATATAGTAATTCATCCCCCATATAGTAAGTCCCCCATATAGTAATTCATTCCCCATATAGTAAGTCCCCCATATAGTAATTCATTCCCCATATAGTAAGTCCTCCATATAGTAATTCATTCCCCATATAGTAAGTCCCCCATATAGTAATTCATTCCCCATATAGTAAGTCCTCCATATAGTAAGTCCCCCATATAGTAATTCATTCCCCATATAGTAAGTCCTCCATATAGTAATTCATTCCCCATATAGTAAGTCCCCCATATAGTAATTCATTCCCCATATAGTAAGTCCCCCATATAGTAATTCATCCCCCATATAGTAAGTCCCCCATATAGTAAGTCCCCCCCCTGTGTCAATTCACTTACCTTTGGTCCGTGCGTTCCTCTCGTATTCCCGCGCCGTTCTGGTCTTCAGGGAGGACTGTGAGAGGAGTTCGTCACGCTGCCCCGCCTACATCCTGGCTGCCCCGCCTACATCCTGACAGCTGCAGAGTCCTGACGTCCGAGAGGAGGGAGGGGGGCGGCCATCCGAGAGGGGGGGCGGCCATCCGAGAGGAGAGGAGAGGAGGGGAGGGGAGAGGAGGAGAGGAGGGAGGGGAGCGGGCGCCCGGCACACAGGAGAGCCGCATCTAAATTTGTAAAGAGCCGCGGCTTGCCGACCACTGGCCTTGCGGGAGCCTAGCTCCGCGGGCCGGATTAAAAGGTCCGCCGGGCCGTAGTTTGCCCATTGCTGCTCTAGAGGGATAGGCTTTGTTCATATTTTATGTCTAAGATTTACAACCACTTTCAGGTACCTTCACACAGATTCAATTAACTGCCACTTGGTTTTTCATTAATTAAAACAATTCTCAAAAAATCTGACTCAGAAATACAAACTAAAAATACAGACACAAAGGACAAATGTCACTTGTGAAATTGCTGAAACATTCGACCTAGTAATGTAAAGATAACCACAATCTTCCAAACACCTCACAGTTCCGGAATTCAAGATTGTTACAAGATATTTACTATGGCTGAAAGGGGACGATACTTTGAAAAAAACGTATTGTATAATGTGTGTTAAAGTTCAAGTTCACTGAGTCAACAAATGGAATCAATACAGAAATGTTGGCTGGCAGGTTCCAAACTACAATTCACAAAAATAAAAATGTGGGTATATATATATATATATATATATATACATACATACACACATACAGTTTATTGTATATACATACACACACAGGGCTGGTTCACACCAGATGCAGTCACGTGTTTTTTTACTGTATCAAAAATGCATGCAGTGTTTTCCATGTATTCAAATGACCCTAGTTCACACCATTGCAGTTGTTTTTTTTTCTGCACAAAACTGTACTGGAACACAGAAAAACACATAAAAAAAATGCACCAGAAGGGAGTGTGGTGTGAACTGTAAGCAAAAAAGTATCAGTATCCTAAACTCATCCAGAGTGCGTTTTCGTGGTGTGAACTGGCACATACAGTATATTATTATGCCTAAAACACACAACTGACATTTCAAATCTTTATCTATTATGGAGATCTTGCTCTGGAAGTATTCAAGACATAAAACAAGCCAGCACTTTAGCCTACCAAGCTCCAACTTCAGCTAAAATATCACTTTTAGGTAGACACTGACCTGAACATATTTTTTCTACTAGATTACATCAAACGCCATGCCAACCTCCCCAAAACTAGCTACCACTAGATATAGGCAGTTAAAAATTGGTCAATAAGGGATGTTCAATTCAAATCTTCCAGAAAGTGGAGTATTGGCTTTAATTTCAGCTTTCTTAACAGCATCTGGAAGATGTATCCTTTTTACATTATTCACTATCAGGCACCTTTGCTTTGTTTGGTCCATGATATGTCTAGTTTGAAATTGCCATATTTACTGGAGCTCATCTTTAAACAAAAATTCACTAGGGTTCCTCACAGGTTCCTCATGTTACGCTGGGTTTCTTCCCTAAGTTCTAGAAACAGCAGGGTGCTGTGTCCTTTGGTTGAAGAGTAACAATGAATAATGATTCAGTGTATGACAAAGTGAATCCTACTAAATTCCCACGCCATCATTCTCTAATGCCATCAATTATCCAACAGGAAACAACGCAGTTTTACACTGTATACAAGTCAAAGCTATATTTCCTATTCATAACTAAAGTCATGGTGATAGCTGCCCAGAATGTCTTCATGAGAAGAACGTGGTGGTGGTGGTGGGGGGGGGGGGGGGGTGAATGTGTGAATCTTGTGTGAAAGTAGTCTGAATATCCTAAAACAGGGGTCTCCAAACTTTCTAAAGAAAAGGCCAGTTTACTGTCATTCACATTTTAAATGGGACAGACTGTGACCACTGAGGGTAATCAATGCACCAGTGTCAGTGGGAGTAGACAAGGTTTCAGTCTTGGTGGTCAGTGGGAGGAAATAATTTACATAGCACCTGTGGTCAGAGGGAGGAGTTGGAGCCAATGGGAAGAATAGTGTCCCATCGTTGGGTTGGTGTCAGTGGGAGGAATAGTGTCCCATAGTTGGTGTCAGTGGAAGGAATGGTTACATAGTTAGTCTGGTTGAAAAAAGACAAGTCTATCTAGTTCAACCAATAAAAAGGAAAAAAAAAAACCCAAAGGTTTCCCATCATTATATCAGTGGGAGGAATAGTGCCCCATCATTGGTAAAAGTGGTAGGAATAGTGCCAAGTATAAGTGGAAGGAATAAGGGTCAGATAAAGGCGAGCAAAGGGCAGCATCTGGCCCAAGAGCCGCAGTTTGGAGACAACTGTTCTAAAGAATTTGTGAATAGAACCCAAAGTGTTGTGCTTGTAGCTGCTTAAACCTGTCTCAAATAACACAATGACACAGTGGGTGCCAGATAAGACAGCCACCATATTATTAGATCCTGACCAGATGGAAAAGAAGGAAACCACCAACTTCTAACTTACCTCTGAAGAAGACATCTCCAGAGCTGTGATCATTGTTGTTGCTCCACTACCTATGACCTGTAACCAACATGTGCTTGTGATGTGAAAGTTCCAGAAGATCTATGACTCACAAAGTAATGAAAAGGGGTAAGGATGATGGCCTGGAGAATGAACCTTTAAAAACAACTTCCATACGTCTGCCCTGACATGTTCCTCACTGCAAATCTCATACACTTCCTTTCATTTAGGAAAGTTGCTCTCAGCTAATAAAAGGAGTCTACATCATTCATTGCAGCTAGTGAACAGCAAAAAAAAAAAAAAAGAATTTTAACTTTTGAACTTTTTTTTTTTTTTTTTTAAAGGGACACCAATATCGTTATTTATTTCAGGTACTAAATATGTCAAATGTCAATTTATGCAGCACTTTACATATATATTGTACATTCACATTAGTCCCTAACCCTCAAGGGGCGTACAATCTAAGGTCCTTAACTCACATTAATATACAAGGGCCAATTTAGACAGGATCCAATTAACCTATCAGCATGTCTTTGGAGTGTGGGAGGAAACCCACGCAGGCACAGGAAGAACATGCAAACTCCAGGCAGGAGGTGCCGTGGCTGGGATTATCCAAAAATAACAAAGTTCCCAGAAAAATAGTAAGTATTACACTCACCTCTCTGGCCCCTGATCTTTGCTCCATTGGACTACTGCAGCCTCTGTCACAATTTTCACCATTTGACACTTTCAGGAGCAGGCTATGCCACTCACCATGTGTGCACCAGTTCTTTCCATTTACCCTCTCTGCTGTGTCCTGTACTGACATCGCACATGGGACAGTGGTAAAACCACAGCATGTAGCATCCGACACTTATGTACTAAATGCTGAAGAATCTAACCAACATTGTAGTGCTTCAGATCAGCAAAAAAGCAAAAATGACAGAAAATGGTGGCAGAGAGGTAAGTAAAACACATACAGGGATCTGTGTTTCAGATGTTTCCCTTTAAGCCAATCTTTCCTGAAATGTAATGTATAATTAAAGGCATTTTTTTTTAGCTTTAGAGAGTAGTGAGGGATCAGATCACCTATAGGGTTTCTACTGCTGTCTGTACCCCCTTGAAGATTCACCCTCTCTATTTGTTCTGTTTAGCATTATCCCACAATTTGAGTGATCACAAGAACAGGAACAGAGGAGAAATCTTCCAATTGGGGCACTAGTTCTGCTGACAACCAAGGATTCCCTCACTATGGTAGGATTTCCTCTTACTTCCTGTTTTGGAAATGGGACAGAAAGTCCTTCACCGAGAACCCTCCCTCAAGCCCCAGCCAAATATCGGCTGAAATCGATTGGTACAGTAGAAACCGGACGACATTTGGCCTTGGTCCTAGTCTGACAGAAGCCGATCTCACGATTGGCTGCTGTTGAACGAGCATTCTAGAAAACCAGCAGCCAAACGGCATCTGATCAGCGCTCTCAGCCAATGGCTGCAAGCTCTGACCAGGGTGTTCTGGCGGAGGTGCATAGTTACCGTCCCTTGAAAAAATATTTACACCCCTTGAAATTTTCCACATTTTGTCATGTTACAACCAAAAATGTAAATGTATTTTATTGGGATTTTATGTGATAGAGAAACACAAAGTGGCACATAATTGTGAAGTGGGAGGAAAATGATAAATGGTTTTCAACATTTTTTACAAATAAATATCTGAAAAATGTGGCGTGCATTTGTATTCAGCCTCCTTTACTCTGATACCCCTAACTAAAATCTAGTGGAACCAATTGCCTTCAGAAGTCACCTAATTAGTAAATAGAGTCCATCTGTGTGCAATTTAATCTCAATATAAATAGAGCTGTTCTATGAAGCCTTCAGAGGTTGGTTGGACATTAGTGAACAAACAGCATCATAAAGGCCAAGGAACACACCAGACAGGTCATGGATAAAGTTGTGGAAAAGTTTAAAACAGGGTTAGGTTTTAAAAAAATCTCCCAAGCTTTGAACATCTCATGGAGCACTGTTAAATCCATCAACCGAAAATGGAAAGAGTATGGCACAACTGCAAACCTAACAGGACATGGCCGTCCACCTAAACTGACAGGCCTGGCAAGGAAAGCATTAATAAGAGAAGAAGCCAAGAGGCCCATGGTGACTCTGGAGGAGCTGCAGAGATCCACACCTCAGGTGGGAGAATCTGTCCACAGGACAACTATTAGTCATGCACTATACAAATCTGGCCTTAATGGAAGAGGGGCAAGAAGAAAGCCATTGTTGAATGAAAGGCATAAGAAGTACCGTTTGCAGTTTGCGAGAAGCCATGTGGGGGACACAACAAACGTGGAAGAAGGTGCTCTGGTCAGATGAGACCAAAATTGTACTTTTTGACCTAAAAGCCAAACACTGTGTGTGGTGGAAAACTAACACTGCGCATCACCCTGAACACACTAACCCAACTGTGAAACATGGTGGTGGCAGCATCTTGTGGTGAGGATGCTTTTCTTCAGCAGGGACAGGGGAAGCTGGTCAGAGTTGATGGGAAGATGGATGGAGCCAAATACAGGGCAATCTTAGAAGAAAACCTGTTAGAGTCTGCAAAAGACTTGAGACTGGGGCGGTGGTTCACCTTCCAGCAGGACAACGACCCTAAACATACAGCCAGAGCTACAATGGAATGGTTTACATCAAAGCATATTCATGCGTTAGAATGGCCCATTCAAAGTCCAGACCTAAATCCAATTGAGAATCTGTGGCAAGACTTGAATATTGCTGTTCACAGACGCGCTCCATCCAATCTGACAGAGCTTGAGCTATTTTGCAAAGAAGAATGGGCAAAAATGTCCTTCTCTAGATGTGTAAAGCTGGTAAACACATCCCCAAAAAGACTTGCAGCTGTAATTGGAGCGAAAGGTGGATCTACAAAGTACTTACTCAGATGGGGCTGAATACAAATGCACTAAAGTGTAATGCACTCCACACTTTTCAGATATTAACTTGTAAAAAAAAATTTGAAAACCATTTATCATTTTCCTACTACTTCAAAATTATGCGCCACTTTGTGTTTTTATGCGCCACATAAAATGCCAATAAAATACATTAACGTTTTTGGTTGTAACATGACAAAATGTGGAAAATTTCAAGGGGTATGAATTCTTTTTCAAGGCACTGTACCACAAAGAACTTCTCAGATTTTTTCATTCCCCCAGCTGAGTTGAATGAAACCCCCCCCCCCCCCCCAAAAAAAAAACCCACCGTGTGTGCCAGGCACTGCTTTATCCAAAATGAAAAAAATGCCTTTAGTTCTACTTTAATGACAAACTCACTGTTAAACTCACTCTGCAACAACTTTCACTGTTCCCCAGGATCTACAAAATCTAAGATGTCCTATTATTCAAATCTGGTCTTCAGAAAGGAAGTCAGCCTTGTTGGTGAAATCCAGCCATCATACTGCGGAATAGCAGATATTATGGTCTGCAGGCCTTCGAGTCCACACTCAGAGTACGGGAGGTGGTAGAGAGATGGGCCCTCTTTAAAATACGATAAAATGTCTAGCAATGTTTTTACTCGCATTTTTGTTGCGGAGAATATGTGTTTTGGGTTTCAGGACTCGTCAGCACATGGTTCTCTTTCTTTACATAATACACATAACAGGAAGTTTTTTCCCCCCATTTGCTCTCTACAGTCTGTTTTCAAACCCCTCAGGCAAATGGTTAACCTATTTCTTCATAACCAGCTCCCGCCTCACACCAGCTTTCTATCAACACCAGGGATTTCTTTCATGGCAAAAGAGCGTAAAGGCAGGAGGGGTGAGGAGAGCAGAGATGGGAGACAGGAGGAGGGAGGGCGACTCAGACTTGTGAGCCTCTCTGGAAAGATTAAACATTGCAGAAAAATGCTAAATATGAACAGCAAGCCGTGTGTAACATGCGGGAGACACATCCGGGATGAACAAACACTGAACAAGCTTTATTTCAATCCAAAACATTCAGCTGCACACACTGGCCATGTAATAGATATCCAGCCCCCCCCCCCCCCCCTCGTTTCCCAACCATTCTAGCCAACATCTTCCATGACTGGTCACCAAAGATCCATTATCTCCTGCGCTCAAAGACTCAGATCAAACAGGCGTTAGTGACAAGCAGCGTGTTGTGTGTTCATCCGCTGGTGATCAGAGGTTGTGCAGCTCTATCATGAAGCTGGGGAAGCCTCTACAATCTTCCATGACTGGACCAGAGTCCATTCACAGCACATATTTGGATTGTGTACCAGAATGGACCAAAGTGTGGAGATGGAGCTGGCCATGAACGGTGCTACTTCTCCTCTAAGGAAAATTAAGGGAACTGAAGACTGAAGAAGCTGTGCATGGCAACCAATCCTCTTCTAGCGTCCATTTCTAATGTTTAAACTAAAAGGCTGAAGCTAGATGCTTATTGTGTCAGCACCTGTCGTAGTGAGCCCTTGTAGATACTCAACTTGGGGTTCCCCAAGGCGCGGAGTCTAAGCCCCAGCCTGCTTCTTCACCAGAGCCCCTGATGGTGGGGATAGACTTGCAGCAAGCTGGGACCAGGTCGCGGCCCCCAGGTACGCCCAGCTGAGGATAAGGAGACCGCTCGCGGAAGCAGAGTACAATGGGAGGAGCCAAAGAAAATCCAATAGACTAGCCGAGGTCAGGACAGGTGGAAAAAAAAGCACAGTCAGAGAACAAAGCAGCGGTCAGTATACAAGTAGTCAATGCAGGATACAGGCAATAGCAACACACAGGAGCTCCAACAACTAGGAAGTTGCTCAGGCAAAGTGGTCTAAACTGAGCATGTCTTATATAGGCAGGCAAACAAGGAGGCGGGCCAGGAAGTGATGGAAGGGAAGGAAATAAAACCCAGAGAACAGCAGACGACGCCCATAGATGAGCAGAGACAAACCACACATGTGAAAGGGATCAGGAACAGCACTGCAGCAAGGAGGTAAGAACACAAACAAGAAACTGCAGGCTAACTTGTGACATATTGGTTATCATGCACAGCTGCTCCAGATTCTGTCTGCTTCAGATTTAGCAAATTCCCTCAATGTACTTGTTTCATGCAATAGTGACAAAATCACCGTATCAATATTTTTGTCATTTACCAACATGATGTCAGCAAGCTGCTGAGCAACACAACCGATCTAACCAACAGAAGATTTTATTAATTCAGAAATCTGGGGACTTCCAGAAGTGTTGGTATTCCAGGGACTTCCTCACAAACCGTGTTTGGCAACACATGTGGGGAAGAGTTAATATTTATATATACAGTAGATATGTGTGTGTGTGTTTGTGTGTATATATAAAGTGGGTATAGAAAAGAATCACCCCCCTTTCAAAATAGTCACATTTTGTTGCTTTGCAGCCTGAAATGAAAACAGACACAGTTTTTGTTTTATCCAGCTTTAATTACTCAGTGCAACTTATAACATGCAAGTGAAAGATATAACACAAACATGTCAGAAAAGAAAAAAAATCAAAAACAGAATCGCAAATTTGGAAAAAAGATCACTCCTAAAAACGACTTGTAAACTCAATCAGGTGTAGCTAATAACCTTCTCAAAGCCATTCGACTTTGAACTGTGATCATTTTGATTAGCTCAGCATGAAAAGTGCTTTCCTGGTGCATTTCAGTCTCTGGTAGTGCAACTTAGGCAATCAATCAACTATGGGTGGCAAGGAACTGTCAAAAGATCTCCGGGATAATTGTGGACAGGCACAAGTCAGGAGATGGATACAAAAATTGTATCAATGCATAGAAGCACAGTGAAGTTAATTATTAAGAAGTGGAAGGTATTTGGTACAACACAGACCCTCCCTGGATCAGGATGTTGCTCCAAACTGGATGAAAGAGCCAGGAGGAAATTGGTCAGAAAGGCTATCAACAACTCTGAAGCAGTTGCAGGAAATTATTACAGAGTGGTCATTGTGTGCATGTGACAACAATGTCTCAAATTCTCCACCAACGTGGCTTGTATTGGAGGGTTGCAAGAAAAAAAGCCACTCTTCAAGAAGTCACAACTGAGCTTTGTCAAAATGCACTGTGAAGATTCTGAGGCCACATGGAAAAAGGTTTTATGGTCAGATGAGACTAAAATTTAATAATTTGGCCTCAACACTAAATGATATGTCTGGCAGAAATCCAATACAGCTCACCATCCAAATAGCACCTTTCCTACAGTAAAGCATGGAGGAGATGACATCCTGTTATGGGGATGTTTCTCTGCAGCAGGGACTGGAGCACCTGTCAGGATAGGAGAAATGGGAAAGAAAGAGGGCCATTGAGTGGACTTTATTCGCACTACAACAGTATTAATTAAAATTGTTGCTTTATTGAACATACATAGACATCTATGTATGTTCAATGAAACAACAATTTTAATTAACACTGTTGTAGTGCCCATACAGTCCACTCAATGGCCCTCTTTCTTTCCCAATAGTTTGAATAGGACGTGGCACTTGGGAGCGTTGTATATATCCTCACAGTTACCACTCTGTGTTGAAGATTGTACGCTCCTTGAGGGTTAGGGACGGATGTGAATGTACAATATATATGTAAAGCGCTGCGTACATTGACTGCGCTATATAAGTACCTGTAATAAATAAATATCCTTAGTCTAGGAGAAATGGATAGATCAAAATACCATCAAATTCTTGAGGAAATTCTGCTGCCCTTTTTTAGTTTCTTTCTGACATGTTGGTGTCTTTCACTTGGATGTTGTTAGTTGCACTGAGTAAATACAGCTGGATAAAACAAAAACTGTGTCTGTCTTCATTTCAGGCTGCAAAGCAACAAAATGTGATTATTTTAAAAGGGGGGGGGTGATTCTTTTCTATACTCACTGTATATATACACATACATATCTACTATAGACATATTAGCTCTTCTCCACACGTGCTGTCAAATGGTGTTTTTAGAGGAAGCCCTCGGAATGCCAACACTTCTGGAAGTCTCCTGAATTCCCCAGGTACACTGACACTTCCGGTAGTATTGATTTCCTTGGTCCCTCCTGCTGGTCACTCCCCAAGGTTTGGTACCTTGCACTTCCTGATGACGATCCATTGATCGAAACCGGTTGAGGTTTGATGACGTAACTTCTGCTGACGTCATTTCCGCCCTTTGGAACACACACTGGAATGCTGCGGCCATCTTGGTTTCTATTCACAGGCAGCAAGGCTGAATACACTGAGTGCCAGGTTATGGGCACTTTGCTTGTGAGTTTTATCCTTTTAATTTCTCCCCATCATTAAAGTTTTTTATGGTTTTACACTATGGGATGTTTGCATTTGTTTCTGTTCACATGCTGAAACTTGGTTTACTGCCTGGGAGGAGAGGAGAAAGTTTAAAAAGGCTCTTTTGAAACTACACTGTCATTTATATCCACGCTGGTCATCATCCTATTGGTTACTATCAGCCAGATCGCATGATTCCCAGGAATGAATATTGGTGCCATTCTTGCCATCACGCACTGAGCTAGTCCCTAACCAGGCACTCAAGACCAACCTAGAGATACAGTCAGGTCCATAAATATTGGGACATCGACACAATTCTAACATTTTTGGCTCTTTACACCACCACAATGGATTTGAAATGAAACGAACAAGATGTGCTTTAACTGCAGACTGTCCGCTTTAATTTGAGGGTATTTACATCCAAATCAGGTGAACGGTGTAGGAATTACAACAGTTTGCATATGTGCCTCCCACTTGTTAAGGGACCAAAAGTAATGGGACAATTGGCTTCTCAGCTGTTCCATGGCCAGGTCTGTGTTATTACCTCATTATCCCAATTACAATGAGCAGATAAAAGGTCCAGAGTTCATTTCAAGTGTGCTGTTTGAATTTGGAATCTGTTGCTGTCAACTCTCAAGATGAGATCCAAAGAGCCGTCACTATCAGTGAAGCAAGCCATCATTAGGCTGAAAAAACAAAACAAACCCATCAGAGAGATAGCAAAAACATTAGGCGTGGCCAAAACAACTGTTTAGAACATTCTTAAAAAGAAGGAACGCATCGGTGAGCTCAGCAACACCAAAAGACCTGGAAGACCACGGAAAACAACTGTGGTGGATGATCGAAGAATTCTTTCCTTGGTGAAGAAAACACCCTTCACAACAGCTGGCCAGATCAAGAACACTCTCCAGGAGGTAGGTGTATGTGTGTCAAAGTCAACAATCAAGAGAAGACTTCACCAGAGTAAATACAGAGGGTTCACCACAAGATGGAAACCATTGGTGAGCCTCAAAAACAGGAAGGCCAGATTAGAGTTTGCCAAACGACATCTAAAAAAGCCTTCACAGTTCTGGAACAACATCCTATGGACAGATGAGACCGAGATCAACTTGTAGCAGAGTGATGGGAAGAGAAGAGTATGGAGAAGGAAAGGAACTGCTCATGATCCTAAGCATACCACCTCATCAGTGAAGCATGGTGGTGGTAGTGTCATGGCGTGGGCATGTATGGCTGCCAATGGAACTGGTTCTCTTGTATTTATTGATGATGTGACTGCTGACAAAAGCAGCCGGATGAGTTCTGAAGTGTTTCGGGAATATTATCTGCTCATATTCAGTCAAATGCTTCACAACTCATTGGACTCCGCTTCACAGTGCAGATGGACAATGACCCAAAGCATACTGCAAAAGCAACCAAAGAGTTTTTTAAGGGAAAGAAGTGGAATGTTATGCAATGGCCAAGTCAATCACCTGACCTGAATCCGATTGAGCATGCATTTCACTTGCTGAAGACAAAACTGAAGGGAAAATGCCCCAAGAACAAGCAGGAACTGAAGACAGTTGCAGTAGAGGTCTGGCAGAGCATCACCAGGGATGAAACCCAGCGTCTGGTGATGTCTATGCGTTCCAGACTTCAGGCTGTAATTGACTGCAAAGGATTTGCAACCAAGTATTAAAAAGTGAAAGTTTGATTTGTGATTATTATTCTGTCCCATTACTTTTGGTCCCTTAAAAAGTGGGAGGCACATATGCAAACTGTTGTAATTCCTACACCGTTTACCTGATTTGGATGTAAATACCCTCAAATTAAAGCTGACAGTCTGCAGTTAAAGCACATCTTGTTCGTTTCATTTCAAATCCATTGTGGTGGTGTAAAGAGCCAAAAATGTTAGAATTGTGTCGATGTCCCAATATTTATGGACCTGACTGTAGGTGGTCCATGGCTAACAGTGAGTGCACATCCATGTAGGGCACTGATTGAGCACAGAGGAGCACCTTTCATTTTTGCACGAAGTTCACCAATTAGTATTCAACACCTGGGCACTTTATTTTTCCGAATTGGGGCAAAATGTTACAATGATTCACTTTGTATATGTGAAGCAATATTACTCATGTATTGTCAAATTTAATGCACTTAATTTATGCGCGGTCCACATGGTATTTTGTTGGTTTCCCAGGGGACTTTAGAGATCTACTTCTCTGGAAAAGAACAGCAAGAAAGATATACATACAGTCATTTCCAGAGGAAAGCTTACTATTGAAAAAGGGTCACTTTAAATATATAGTAAAATATATAAACCTCAACTCATTTTATCTCAATAAGGGCTCGTTTACACGTGTGGTTGGGGCACAGTGAGGCCTCATGCACACTGAGTATTTGCTCAGCTCCACTAAACACCTTTTCTCCTGGCAGGGGAAAAGCTGACTAAAAAAAGCGGTTAAATGTGCGTTTATGCACGTGTTTATGCACATGCAAGCATTTGCCGTTAATGTATTCTTTTGGCAAGAATATTAATTTATTCTGGACATTAAAATGCATTAACGCACAAACACACCTAAAACACAGGGATCTAAGGTGAATCGAGGGAGTGAAGGTCTGCATTAACCAAAGCTTTGAAATTGCACTGACATGTTCAAGCTTATAGTAGATTTTAGCGTCTGGGTTTACATACGTATATACTTTAGGACTAAGTGGCAGTAATATGGTTATGTGTTGGTACTTAAACAGACACTTTTAAAATCATTTGAAAGTAACTTTATTAATTGGACACAGGATAGCAGAGAGTATATCTAAAAATGTGTCTAAAATAGCTTACTTGGAAGGCAGAAAACCGGCCCCATGGTGAACATATGCCTGTGTCTTGCTAGAGGACATGTGCAGCGTCAAGCTAGTTTATTGCCCTCAGTATCAATGCTTCCATTATGTACAATCATACATGCGTTTTATCATCTGTGATAAATGATGTCTCTCTGTTCTGTCCATCATATAAATTATGTCCATGAGGAGAATCTGCCCCAAAGCTTCTGCACTTTGTTTTCTAAAACTGTTTTATAGGTCTAATTCCCTTCAGGCAGTATATGGGTTTAGTCATTTCTAAAGTCAAAACTTTTTCCCATTTAAAACAGGATTAGGGAAGGGTTACCCTGTCAGGGCAATTTTTTTGTTGCCATCAATATTCCATTGGAGAGATTTCTCTTCACTTTCTAAGCAATAGACACAACTAGAAGAGACAGGAATTCTCTCCAAAGCGAGGGAAACACTCTTAGGCTGCATTCACATCTGCGAGTTCCTGGAATGTGCTAAAAACAAGCATCACGCTTGTAATGCCTTTATAGCCAACAGACGTGCGTTTTCATGTGCGATAAAAAGACCAAAACTTGCAGCAAAAGACACGCAAGCTCAATGCCCAAAAAAGTCTTCAGTGTGTTTGTCAAGCGTAGGGAAGCCCATTCATGCGAATGGGCTGCCCTATGCCTGTTGCATGGAAAAAAAAAACCTGTTCAAACGACCTGCAGATTTATTTATTTTATGTTTTATTTATTTAAGGTACTTCTATAACGCTGTCAATTTACACAGCACTTTACATATATTGCTCTCAGCTAATAAAAGGAGTCTACATTATTCATTGCAGCTAGTGATCAGCAAAAAAAAAAAATTAAACTTTTGAACTTTTTTTTTTTTTTTTTTAAAGGGACACCAATATCGTTACTTATTTATTTCAGGTACTAAATTTGTCAAATGTCAATTTATGCAGCGCTTTACATATATATTGTACATTCACATCAGTCCCTAACCCTCAAAGGGGTCTACAATCTAAGGTCCCTAACCTACATCCATACATACACATACTAGGGCCAATTTAGACAGGATCCAATTACCTACCAGCATGTCTTTGGCATGTGGGAGGAAACCGGAGTACCCGGAGGAAACCCACGCAGGCACAGGGAGAACATGCAAACTCCAGGCAGGTGGTGCCATGGTTGGGATTCGAACCAACAACCTTAGTACTCCCAGGTGGAAGTGCTAACCATTTAGCCACTGTGCTGCCCATGTAGAAAGTTATCATTGAGAGAAGTGCCCCCATTTGAAAATCTAATTTTGGCTGTTCCTCTACTTTCAGTCCCTGGTACAATGGCATCAGAATAAATAGGGAGAGTTCATTTCCCCAATGGGGATTTGGCACTAAAAACCTGGCAAAGTGTTCTTCACCACTAAATCCAAAGCTAAAAACAAACCTTTTAGCCTTATATACATTTTGGCATTCAATATCAGAAGCCCTTGTTATCATGGAGAGCAATATCCACTATGTTAACAAATGTCAATGACCAATCAAAATTGTTCCCTCTCCCCCCATGTAAGGCAGTGTGCTGCCAGCTCCATAGGTTTATAGGATGGGCAGATTTTATGCCATAAGCCATTCCTGGTGAGAGATCTGCTTGTCTAATGGCAAGAAGTCCAGAAGTGAAATATCTGAGGATAGGTGTGAGGTGAATGTAATGATGCCATCCTCTGTACCTCTGATCCAGTTCTGTGCACCAAAGCTGGATGTAAGCAGAATGCCTAAATAAATCTATATGGTTGGCAACCAATTCCAGCTGGCTACAGAGCAAACCAGAAGAGGTGAGAGGTGTGCCATACAACATACACCATACAACTGAAGGTCTCTAAACGAGGCTATGGAAATAACCATAGAGCGTGTAAATTGACCCATCTCACATCTATACACTCACATCCTTTTCTGAGGTTTTAATTCCCATGCTGACAATCGGATACACTGTACAAATGTAATTTATTCATTTCAATGTTATATTTAGCTTTGATTTCCTTATTACGGATAATGAGCATCTATGCATTACTGAGCTTGATGGTATACTTGAAATAACAAATTTAACAAAACAGAATGTGACCTGGTGCACCCAGTGATGTGTCTCCATTCCTTCATTAATATATCCATACAACCAATATATTTGTCCTGGGACTTTGAATGAGGCACAACACACACGACCAATAAATAACTAGTTTCCAACATTGATGTTTAACCACTGCTTGACCACGTTATAGCCAAATGATGGCTACAGCACGGTCTTCCACTTCTGGGAGGGCGTCATATGGCATCCACCCAGAATGCACTTCCCGCAAGCCCCTAGAGCTCTCTGTGATCGCTGTGTCCTTTGGACACATCTGATCACATGACATGGTAAAAGGCCAATCACAGCGCATTTTACCACGTGATGAGCCGTGTCAAATCACAGTTGATCACCATGTAAATACACTTGCTGATTACTGGCAGTACTTTCAAAGGAGACATCTACACTGATTATCAGTGCAGCCCCAAGAGTGCCCAATAGTGCAGCCCATTAGTGCCCAGCTGTGCTGCCCATCAGTGATGCCAATCTGTGCCCAGCAGTGCCACCTATTAGTGCAACCAGTCATTGCCCTTCAGTGCTGCCTATCAGTGCCCATCAGTGCCTCCTCAACAATGCCCACCAGTGTCCCCTCAACTTAGTGCCCATCAGTGCAGCCTCATCAGCACACATCAAAGAAGGAGAAAAATTACCTGTTTGCAAAATGTACTAATAGAAACAAAAAAAACCTTTTTTTTTTTTTCAACATTTTAGTTCTTTTTTCGTTTATAGTACAAAAAAATAAAACACCCAGTGGTGATTAAATACCACTAAAAGAAAGCTCTATTTGTGTGGAAAAAATTATAAAAATTTCATATGGGTACAGTGTTGCATGACTGAGTCATTTTCATTCAAAATGCGACAGCGCTGAAAGATGAAAATTGGCCTGGGCAAGAAGAGGGTGAAAGTGCCCAGTAGGCAAGTGGTTAAAAAACGAATAAATGAAATTCTCATTGCATATAAAGTGAGGATAAAATGGTAACAAGCTGATTTGTAATGAAACTATATTAATGCATTTCATGCATAATTAAATATATTGTTGACCATATACAATCCAGATGTCAATACATGATTACACTAAAATTGTATCCCAAAACTCAACGAGTTTTGTGACTGTTTACTTCTTCAGGAATAGATGTTGTTTATGTATTGTATATTTTATGTATATTATCTGTAAGGTAAATCATCAAGTATGTAGAATACCTATCGAAATGTTAAATACTTTATGTTTTACCTTAGAGATAATAATTCATGCATCTATGTATATTATCTGTAAGGGGGAAGACGTCCCCGCCAGGAGAACACAGTGATTACTACTAGCGGCTGGCAATAGTTGCAAGTAAAATCCAACAGACTGGTTGTACCCAAGCTGATCGATCAACTTGGGTACATTCAGCCTGCCCATACATGGTTCGAATCTCAGCCAGACCCTGCTGAAACCGCCTAGTTTCGAACCGTCTATGACTGGCTAAACACTACAGCAATGAATGATGCCATGCATAGTGCCCTAGAATGTCATTGGTTGTTATAGTGCTGGTGGTCCACGCCATGGCAATGAATGATGCCATGCACAGTGCCCTAGAATGTCATTGGTTGTTATGATGTTGGTGGCCCACACCATGGCAATGAATGATGCCATGCACAGTGCCCTAGAATATCATTGGTTGTTATGGTGCTGGTGGTCCACGCCATGGCAATGAATGATGCCATGCACAGTGCCCTAGAATGTAATTGGTTGTTATGGTGCTGGTGGTCCACGCCATGGCAATGAATGCTGCCATGCATAGTGCCCTAGAATATCATTGGTTGTTATGGTGCTGGTGGTCCACGCCATGGCAATGACTGATGCCATGCATAGTGCCCTAGAATGTCATTGGTTGTTATGGTGCTGGTGGCCCACGCCATGACAATGAATGAAGCCATGCACAGTGCCCTAGAATGTAATTGGTTGTTATGGTGCTGGTGGTCCACGCCATGGCAATGAATGATGCCATGCATAGTGCCGTAGAATGTCATCGGTTGTTATGGTACTGGTGGCCCACGCCATGGCAATGAATGATGCAATGCACAGTGCCCTAGAATGTCATTGGTTGTTATGGTGCTGGGGGTCCATGCCATGGCAATGAATGATGCCATGCATAGTGCCCTAGAGAGTCATTGGTTGTTATGATGCTGATGGCCCATGCCATTATTATTATTATACAGTATTTATAAAGCGCCAATAGTTCGCTCAGCGCTGTACATTACAAAGGGGGACAGAACATGTGACAGAACAATACCAATACAATGCAAAACATGAGGGGATTGAGGGCCCTGCTCTTTAAAAGAGCATGCCATGACAATGAATGATGCTATGCATAGTGCCCTAGAATGTCATTGGTTGTTAAGGTGCTCGTGGTCCATGCCATGACAATGAATGATGCCATGCACAGTGCCCTAGAATGTCATTGGTTGTTAAGGTGCTGGTGGTCCATGCCATGACAAGGAATGATGCCTTGCACAGTGCCCTAGAATGTCATTGGTTAAGGTGCTGGTGGTCCATGCCATGACAAGGAATGATGCCATGCATAGTGCCCTAGAATTTTATCGGTTGTTATGGCGCTGGTGGCCTACACCATGACAATGAATGATGCCTTGCATAGTGCCCTAAGGGAACCAAAACAGCACCCCAGTTGAGTACCCCTAATCTAAAATTACTAAGGTACGCTGCAATAGATTCAATTTTTGAGTTCTTGAGTTTTGATACACTTAACTTTATATTTGCTTTTATAATTCTTACACTGACAATCAGTTTACATGTGCTTTATTCATTTCAATGATATATTTAGCTTTGAATTCGAACATCTATGCATTGCTGAGCCTGATACTTGAAATAACTAACGTTTAATGAACATGACCCATCGCTGAAATCTATAGATACTAACCAAAAATCAATGGAATTAATTTGACTCACCAAACCGCCAAATATTAGTCTCTAGTTAGAACCATATTAATGACTGTATTACAGCTGCTCATTGTTAAATATTTACAGACATACTGGGTTACAGTAGGTTAAGTGATAAGGATAAAATGAAGACTATGCTCTCAAATCCAGCCATTTGTATTTGGAAGTGCGGGAGTTAATCTGCAGAAGTACTCAATGAACTGCTTATCAGTCATTTCCTGTCCAGACCGCTCCCTCTGTCCAGTTAATCATTCATCCTTTGTTGCAGAAGTTTATCAAGCAGATAAAATTTGCAACCGCCCTGCCAAGTTAGGAAGCAGACAGAGAAGCTGCGTGGGGGCAGCTGTATTCCGGACTAAACAGATCACCAAATCCTGCTCCTATTCATCAGCAAAGCCTGCTCCCTCTTCTGCAGCATAGCAGTGTAGTCAAAGAAGCAAGTCATTCCACTTTCCTAGCCTGAACTGCTTACTGGCTCTACACCTTGTTAGACCAACACAGGAATGCACAAAAAAATGTCATTATCAGGAGCCAGTTAGAACAGCGGAACAGCTGGCGGGCATATAGTCAGGGAGCCGTGTGTGTCCATGCACAGCAATACAAAAGGCTTGAAACACTTAGACGCCAGCTGTAATTTGCTTTATACCAATGCTGGACATAACCAAGGAGACAGCTAGCCAATGGGGCCAGAAAAGTCAAAGCTTCGACTTTTGGGCCACGTTAGTAAAAACACTAGAATCTCTTACAGGGGCTGCCAAGCTGACGTTTTACTGCCCACTTATGGCATAGTATACAGCTCAATGGGACTGCATACATGTCACAGCAAATTTAATATGGCTGGTCAAGGCGGATTTTGGAAACTAAACTTTCACTTTAAAGTCACTTTCAGTGTAATTTGTGTTACATAGCAGGTCTTATGCTGGTCATACTCAGGGCACATTTGTGGAAATCCCTAAAGCTTTCAAAAAAAAAAGAAGAAAAAAGATTGGGTGCAAGAAACTGAACTGTCTATACAAATCTGCCCCCGGGTGTTTTAGGGCCCCTCCAGACCTTTCCAGTCTATCAAAGGGATGGACCATGTAGTATTTTTTATATTAATGTGCATTGTATTAAGCAGTTCCTTTATTTTAAATGGCCTGATAACCAACAAAAACACAGAAAAACCAAACCAGCTGCATTCTTAATGCACTGTACCACAAGGCACCTTCAGACCTTGTGCATTCGTGTTCTATTCCAGGGGTCTCCAAACTTTCTAAAAAAAAGGGCCAGTTTACTGTCATTTAAACTTTAGGGGGGCCAGAATGTAGTCCTCCCCCTGATGTCCCCTCTTTGGTGTCAGTGGGAGGAATAGTGCCCCATCATTTGGTGTCAGTGGGAGGAATAGTGTCCCATCGTTGAGGTCAATAAGATGGGAGGGGGGGATAGTGCCCCATAATTGTTATTAGTGACAGGAATAGTGCCCCATCATTTAGTGTCAGTAGGAGAAAAAGCGCCCCATCATTTGGTGTCAGTGGGAGGAATAGTGCACCATCATTTGGTGTCAGTGGGAGATATAGTTCCCCACCATTTGGTGTCAGTGAGAGGAATAGTTCCCCATCATTTGGTGTCAGTGAGAGGAATAGTTCCCCATCATTTGGTGTCAGTGAGAGGAATAGTTCCCCATCATTTGGTGTCAGTGGAAGGAATAGTTCCCCATCATTTGGTGTCAGTGGGAGGAATAGTGTGCCATCATTGGTGTCAGTGGGAAGAATAGTGTGCCATCACTGGTGTCAGTGGGAGGAATAGTGTGCCATCACTGGTGTCAGTGGGGGGAATAGTGTGCCATCACTGGTGTCAGTGGGGGGGATAGTGTGCCATCACTGGTGTCAGTGGGGGGAATAGTGTGCCATCACTGGTGTCAGTGGGAGGAATAGTGTGCCATCACTGGTGTCAGTGGGTGGATAAGTGTCCCATCATTGGGTGTCAGTGGGAGGAATACTGCCCTATTGTCGGTGTCAGTGGCAGGAACTATGCCCCACTGTTGGCAGTGCAGGGAATAATGATCCAAAGGGCCAGATAAAAGCAAGCAAAGGGCCACATCCAGCCCTGGGGCCGCAGTTTAGAGGCCACTTTTCTATTATAAATGAAAGCTGTGCATTACCAAGTGTGTAGAGACAAGCAAACGTGTATTTGGCTGCGCATTAGCACGAGACATTGGTCTGAAGGAGTCCTTAAAGTGGTTCTAAAGCCTAAACATTTTTTTCACTGTAATGCACTCCCTACACTAAGGTGAAAAATTATTAGATATCAGTATCACACCCCCCCCCCCCCATTCTTGCCTCACTTGATCCAGCACTATGCCCATCTGCAGCAGTTCTGTCTTCTCTCCCCGCTCTCAGAGGCTTTGCTGAGACAGTGGTAGCTATTGGCTGACGAAGGAGTGGGGCTGAGCCGCACTGTCTGTGTCTATGATCGCAGACAGCGTGGCCTGGAATCAAGCCCGCCAGTGTGCTACGATAGAATGCGGCTTCCTATGGTGGTACATTGAGAAGAGGAGGAGTCGGGAATGCTTCAAGAGACCCCAGAAGAGGAGGTTCAGGACCAATCAAAACAACATAACAAAAAGTTTCCTTTACAATCACATTAATCTTTTTTCTGGATCCCAGCAACCAAATGTTCAAAAGTGCAGTAGACATTTATCAAATCCACTGTCAAGTAAGAGGCACTTCTGAACGTTTTTCATGTTTGGTCGTTGACTCAAAATGTTTTAGTGTCTGGCCGCCTCTGTTTGACCGTCTCTTGTTTAGAACAAGATTTCCCAAATTCTTAAAGCCAAGGACCTTCTGGGTTATACAAATAGAAACTGCGTACGTACGTAGCCTCTCATGTAGAAACCCCTCTTTCTAATATTATAAAAATATTTTCACCTTAGTTAACTGATGCCGATATTACTCAAAATTAGCAGGAGATATAATTACAAACCAATTTCTAGTGTGACTATAATTATTCACACTTAGAATAATCTATCTGCACCAACACCAGGCATGTGTAAAAAGAACCTCTGTGCCCCAGCTTCTGAGATAAGTAAACAATCTCTATACAATAAAACTACTTGTGAAAATAATCTCTACACGTTAAAGCAAGAAATGCGTAAATTAAATTTTTTTTAATTTAAAGTGGTTGTAAACCCTCACATATACCCAGTGAAGTGACTGGCTTTAGGTGATACACAGAGATGAAACACATCCTTATACATTAGTTGTACCTGTTTATCTACAGACACCTGCCCCTTCACCCATTCAAAGTGCAGAATTTACATAGGATCTCACAGCTGTTAAATGCAGGGAATGGAGAGCTGAAGTTACATCAATGAGTAAAGTTCTGAGAGCTGATTGGAAAGAAGGGACACCTCCTCCCTTCAAACAGCACACAGGAACAGGCCTGAGGCTGTCAATCCCAGGCTGTGGCCTCCCCTGTCACCTTTTTTCTTTTGGTGTCAGGAAAACTTGTCAGAAGTGACTCATGCTTATAGAAGAGGAACGAGGCAGCAGACAGAAATGATACTTTGTGCTCTGGATAGAGACAAGTACACGCTATAGAGGGATATGCTTTATTCACAGTTCATGTCTGAAGTTTACAACCACTTTAAAATAATTTACAAAAAATTTCATTTACAGAATTGTGGAAGGGTGATGAGGTTGATGCTCTTGGAACATTATGAACAACTTGTGGAGAATAAGGAACAACAGCATCACAGAATCAGTCGCCTTTTAAACACAACAGCATATATAAAAGGAAAAATGGGGAAATCTGTAAATTAATTGAACATTTGAATAGGGAACCTCTGGTTGGAAAGTATTGCATTTTAGAAAGAGGTAAGCGTATGTTTCAAGAAAAGTCTATAAATGGGGCTTGACTGCCTACTATAAAAGACGGAGTAGTTATGTAAATAGAGGGAATGCTATACAAAATGAGAGTAAAATTTCAAAAAGCAATATTGACATATATAAATACGGTACATCTAAAATGTAGAGAGGTGGGGCAATGGGGATGTGAAACAGAGCAAAACATGAAATAGTTAAAAATTGTAAGGTTTGGAAGAAATGGACACTCAATACACTAAAGGTGATGGGCTGACATATTTGACAAACAACAATGATGCACTAGCGGTAGTAATTTGACAAAAAAATAAAAAAAAAACACTGGAAAAAAGAGAAGGATGGGAGGGGTGTGGGGTGGGACTACTGGGAGCACAAGGAGGGAAGAGGATTTGAATTAAGGGAACATTGAAATTGGGATTAGATGAAAATATAAGCACATTAGTGATAAATTCACAAGTAGGACAAAATCTGAAAAGATATGTGATGGAACAATATTTACTACAGAGAATGTAGGAATAGATATGAAAATAATCAACGTATCATATATAAAGTGAACGATCATCCGGTTTTTATTGATATTTCACAGCAAGTTGAACAAAAGGATGGTACTGGATGATGACTGGAATTAATTTCCAATTATAAAGAGCGGTGTTATTGAGAGAAGCTGATGGATGTCTTGCTTTTGTGTTTATGGTGTCAGAACTACTACGCTTTTTGACTGTCTCCGGTTGGGCGGTCAAAACACAGGGTAAGGCTAGGTCCATATGTGCGGGTGGTGCCACTGCAGATCCGCACAAAAATCCGTGCAGCCGCACCACCCACACAGGAGAATGCAGACCCGCGGGCGGGTGCCATTAATTCTAATGGCACGCCGCCCGCCCTGGAAATAGCAACCATACTGGGAACCGAGGTTCCTGTGCGGGCTGCGTTTTCAGAAGTGCAGGGACTTCTTCCGTGTCTCCCAGGGCACGGGAGTCCATTGAAATGAATGGGTTCTCATGCTCGTGCAAATGTAGACCGCAGGAACGCAGATATGTGAACCAGGGGTAAGAGGCAGTGTGTTTGGTTTAGAGGTGGACGTTTCTTCCTTCATGTGTCCTATTTCTCAGAGCACCATCAACCGCAGTCTAAATGATGAAGATTTACGTGGACTGTCTGCTCTCTTCTAGTTCATTCACACCACTCTTCTGGACTGCCAAATGTATCTTAGGTTAAAAAAACCACAGAAATTCAGGGTGCCGTGATGTGGCTCTGTGGCTTACGTATGTATTTGCAAATGTGCGCTAACTAAACCCCTGTTTTTAAACGCATATTGTTAGGTTCATTTGGTTTTTGATAGTTGGCTAACTGGCTGGCAGATTGAACTGGCTTTCTTACCCCCCTTTTTGATAAGTGATACCTATCCATGTTCCTTGCTGATGAAAGCCATTTTTAGACTGGGGTTGCTGACAATGTTGTTGGTTAGTTGGCTGGCAAGTTGAACAGGGTAGCCCCATTTATATTTCACATACGATGCCCGTTCGTGTTCACTGCTGAAAAAGCCAGTTATAGACCTGGGCCGGTGACCAGTATTTTGTACAGTGGAACTACACTGCAACTGAGCACTACAAAAATGCTACTTAATTTGTTTTTATATTTAAAGCAAACCCCCCAACAACCATGTCTACATCATTTATTTTGCTGAAAAATCGCTTTGAAAACACCCCCTAGTATTACTGGCCATGGCCATCTTAAGAAAGGGCAGATGATTCATGATTCCCCCCACTGATACTAATGATGGGGCACTATTCCTCCCAGTGACACCAATGATGGGGCACTATTCCTGCCACTGATACCAATGATGGGGCACTATTCCTCCCACTGATACCAATGATGGGGCACTATTCCTGCCACTGATACCAATGATGGGGCACCTATTCCCCCCATTGATACTAATGATGGGGCACTATTCCTGCCACTGATACCAATGAT
The DNA here is from genome assembly GCF_062004578.1 of Staurois parvus. Taxonomy (NCBI): domain Eukaryota; kingdom Metazoa; phylum Chordata; class Amphibia; order Anura; family Ranidae; genus Staurois; species Staurois parvus. Next base: position 7,644,216 of record NW_028317900.1, on the reverse strand, counting down.
GTGGCACTATTCCTGCCACTAATACCAATGATGGGGCACTATTCCTCCCACTGACACCGATGATGGGGCACTATTCCTCCCACTGACACCGATGATGGGGCACTATTCCTCCCACTGGTGTGCATTGGAAGAGGGGTAGTGTTATACGGCGAGTATAGCCCAAACACTACATTTTAGCAGGAAAAGTAGGAGGTCGTCTTATATGCCCAGTCGTCTTATACGCCGGCAAATACGGTAATTGTTTTTATTAGATAGCTCTGCACTGTCATTTTGTTTATCTCTGCTTACATTGTTACCTGCAATATTGTGCTAGCTGCTTTTTTATTAGGAGTGAGAAAGTTTGAGCCCTAGTGCGATTATTGCTTGCTTATTCTATATGTCAGAAAAAAATATCTTAAAAAATAAATCCTAAAAAGAAAAAAAAATCTTAAAAAGAAAAAAAAAAAAGAGAATGGTACATTAAAAAATAAGAATGGAGAATGATCGGAGGACATCTTGTATAACAATCGACCAAGGTTTTTGTGATGGGGAGATTGATAAAATAATGGTTGGATATTTTAAAGTTGTACATCCTATTATACCAGTGTTCTGTATGCCATTCTGATGATGCATAAGTCACTGACACCGAGATAAGACGCCACAACCATGTGCTGTTTGTGACATTACTCCCGTATGTTAGGAATAGTTCCCATCTTCTAACTCTGCTGAAAAACTTTGTGATTCCAAGTTGTACACTACTCCGTCACCTATCTGTATTTCATGCCGTCACGCTGACTGTATTCCTGAAGAACTGTCGAGTTTACGTTTAAAGCAAACATTTTTACTGCTTTTCAATCAGTTTTAAAAGACCTAAAGTTACACAAGTCAGGAGAGAGGGGCACTAGGGGCAGAACAAATATGTAAGGAACAAATATTTCTGCCAGCGTGTGATTGCACATATACAGACATACATTTGTTAAAGTGTATATAATAGGAAAGAACATTTTTTTTCTTTTCTTGCTAGAGTGTGTGGGGTTTAAGCCCCTGTGAGTTTTTTTTTTACTGCTTGTGTCAGACTGGAGGGAATAAAGCTACTTTCACACTGAGGAGTTCTTGAAGCGTTTTTGGTTTAAAAAAAGCACCTGAAAAGCTCAAGAAAAACGCTTCCCTATGCATGTGAATGAATATCTATGTACGTTTTCGCTTGCGGTATAAAAACTCCTGCTTGCAGTATCTTTAGGGCATGTTTGGGGAGTTAAAAAAAAAAGCCTTTTTCCATTGAAATCAATGGAAAAACGCCTGAAAAGCACCTCAAAAATGCCACTGAGAAGCAGTTTTGGTGCAGTTTTTAAGTCATGTGTCCTTGAAAAATGTTCAGAAATCATGGCAAAAATGCCTATTGCTGTGTTTTTGCAGCAGATCAGTGTGAAAGTTGCCTAACTTGGAGGCATCACAGGAAATGAGTGGAAATCTCTCCAAGTTAAAGGACAAGTTGATGCACTGCTCATCAAAAACTACAAATCCCTTAAAGTGTTACTAAGCCCACAGCAGTAATATTAGTCTGTATATGCAGTAAAGCATGCTGGTTATACTCACTGTGGAACCTAAGGGGTTAATCCTCTGCATTGTGTAAAAAGGCTGTTTGATCCTTTCTTCTCTGGCCCTGCTCTTGTTGAAATGACCACCTGATACAGACTGAATTTGTAGTCACATACACACCAAACTGAGCATGTTCATGTGACTACGGATACAGACTGAATCTGTAGTCACATGCACATGCTCAGTTTGGTGTGTATTGCTAGAGAGGGGTTTTTTTTGTTTTTTTTTGGAAGAGTGCATGTGATCAGCACAGGGCCAATCAGTGCTTCCAGACAGAGGTCAGGGGTTCTGCATCCTCCTAGAGCAGAACGAAAACTCCTCCTACAAGCTTTAACCAGTGCTTTGCTGAAGTTACAAGTCTACTCTAACTGCTGAGAAAAGGTATTTAGTAGTTTATATTTACTAAAATAATTGCATTTCCATGTTGTGTGTACTGAGGGAGACCAGCTATAGTGAATGCAGGGTCCTGGGTTTAATATCACTTTAAATGCTTGCACCTGCCTATTGTACTGCTATTGTGTCTCCAATTTAATTCATTAATGCTGGCATGTCTCACTAGTCTTGGCCACGAAGGACCAGCCAACAACTGCAAGATGGGAAGGTTTTTGGGTTATTATGCCCCAATGGTGGCTGTATTGGCATGCAGTACTGGAGCTAAGAGAATGGTGGTTATGTTCCCACATACAGTGGGACCATATAGACGGAATGTAGCCACCTTCACAGAATAAGCCCTGGAGATTTAAAATACAGATTGTGGGCATGGAATCTTCTATTCCTCCTACCAGTCTATCCCCCCCAGTTATTACCTTTTTGTACCACTAGCCCCTCCCTCTTAGATTGTAAGCTCCAAGGAGCAGGGCCCTCCTATCCCTCTTGTATTGAACTGTATTGTTGCTGTATTGTCTCCCGTTATATTGTAAAGCGCTGAGCAAACTGCTGGCGTTATATAAATCCTGTGTAATAATAATAATGATGATGAGATGCTGCATGCTTTTTATTAAAATGTACAAGGATGAAATTAGAGGATTGTGCTATTGAATTACATTTTTTATGTCATTAGTAGAAAAAGCAAGAGGACCCAAAAAGTGTTACTAAACCCCACACCCTGCATTCACTATATCTGGTCTCCCACAGTACACACAACATGGAAATGCAATTATTTTAGTAAATATAAACTGCTAAATACCTTTTCTCATCAGCAGTTAGAGCAGTCTTGTGACTTATATCAGTATCCAGCCGAGCACATGTTAAAGCTTGTAGGAGGAGTTTTCATTTTGCACTAGGAGGATGCAAAACCCCTGACCTCTGTCTGGGCAGTGCTGATTGGCCCTGTACTGATCACATACACTCTCCCAAGAAAAAAGAAAAACCTTCTATACTATAGCAATACACACCAAACTGAGCATGTGCAGTGTCTCCACACGATATGTCTTATCAGGAGATAAGAGGGGGGCACTGGAAGAGGATCAGAAGAGTCATGATCAAACAGCCTTTTTACACAATGCAGAGGATTAACCCCTTAGGTTCTAGAGAGAGTACAACAAGCATGCTTTACTGCATATACAGACTGATTTTACTGTTGTGGGTTTAGTAACACTTTACATTTTGTAACAAATAGAAAGTACTTTATTGACAATGACCTCAACTAAACACTTTGCACAGTGCTGAGCAGTGGTTAGAACTTGGGCACTGTACTATTGTATACCTAAAAAAAAATGTTAATTTTCCGTGTACTTTTTTAATCTCTGATTTGGAACAGTGTGCTTCATATCAGTACACTTAGGCATCTAGACGTGGTGAAGACAACTTGCTGAAGTTCAAACCAAGCATCAGAATGGGGAAGAAAGGGGATTTAAATGACTTTGAATGTGACATGGTTGTTGGTGCCAGACAGGCTGGTCTGCGTATTTCAAAAGCTACTGATCTAGTGGGATTTTCACGCACAGCACAATATACAGAGTTACAACGTTTCATGCAAGGCCCAAACAAAGCTTACTTCACAAGTAAAGCTGGCCATATACTAGTGCAGACGGTGCCCTATTTCTTCTTACAGGGACTGCATCCTATCAAATACAATCACTTTTGGGTATTCAGGCAGCCACACTGCATACAATAGCTGGCAGTGGAGATTCCATGCTGGGGGAATCAGTTGATTTTCTTGTCTTCAGTCAACGTGCTGAAATGTAGCCGTGTATTGGTAGCTATACCATACTTCTTCGTGGTGCATTTCCAACAGAGTCAGATTTTGCCTTGAGGAACACTGGAGAGGTCCCCAGCATTCCGCCTGCAGAAATGCAGAGATGTGCTCAGGCTCCTGAACCCTCCGTTCACATCAAGCCTGGCTTCGAAATCGTGTGACTTACAGTGAAGTCGCACGATTTCAAAGTCGGGAAAACAGCACCGATATGACCGCTCTAATAACGGACAATAGGGTGTGACTTGGCATGCGATTTGCAAGTTGCAGGACATGCAAATTGCATGCCAAGTTGCATCCAGTGTGAACCAGGGCTAAGACAAATCTCAACCAAACCCCCCAGCTGATAGGACACAGTCCCCTAACCTCAATCACAGAAGTGATGATTGGCTCAGACTGTGTGTGGCTTCACCTGCAGCGAGTGGTTGGTGAATGTCAAATTAACTGCATTAAAAATCTGCCCCAAAAATCAGAATGCAGAGAGTATCCTATACTGTGCGGCAGGTCAGCTCTAAAACTGGTCAGAGATGGGTTGTTTTTTTTGTTACAGTGTTACTAAACCCACAACAGTGAAATCAGTCTGTATATGTAGTACAGCATGCTTGTTATACTTGCTGTGGAACCTAAGAGGTTAATCCTCCGCATTGTGTAAAAAGGCTGTTTGATCCTGTCTTCTCTGATCCTCCCCTACTTCTAGTGTCCCCAATCCATCCGGTGATAGTACAGAGCTCTAGGAGTCACTCTGCACATGCTCGGTTTATTGTGTATGGCTAGAGTTTTTTTTTCTTTGGGAAGGTTCACGTGATCAGCACAGGGCCAATCAGCACTGTCCAAACAGAGGGTCAGGGGTTATGCAGCCTCACAGGGCAGTTGGAGGAGAATGAAAACTCCTCCTACAAGCTTTAACCAGTGCTCAGCTGGACACTGATAGAAGTCACAAGATTACTATATACTGCTGATGAGAAAAGGTTTTAGCAGTTTATATTTACTAAAATAATTGCATTGCCATGTTGTGTGTACTATGGGAGACCAGATATAGTGAATGCAGGGTCCTGGGTTTAGTAACACTAAAGAGAAAAAAACAAATTCCTCCATCCACACATAACGAGATGGATGGAGGAATCCCCCTGCTGGGACACTGTATGTCGATATTGGGACCAGCTGCTATCAGAATACACTGATCAGAAGCTGCAGCTGATTGGCCACAGCTTCTGACCGACAAACATTTTCCAGCTTGCTCCTTCGACAGTCAATCAAAGGATGAACGTCTGTTGAGTGAGGACAGCTACACACTGATCAAATTGTGGTCGGTCCCTCCTGAACTGGTGGGATTTTATCTGTACATGGCCAGCTCTAAAGAATATGTAAACCCAACATTTCACATCCCTGATATGTGCCTGCTGTACCATGTACTTGTATGAAAAAGTATCCATGGTCAGTTCTCAAGCTATGCTGGGAACTCAGCCTGCTCTCCTCTAATGACCAGGCTTGTGCTGAGATGCCCCCCCCCCCGTACAGCCATTCACTGGGAAGATCAGGGTCCTACTGTTTCTCCTCCCCCCAGCTCTTATGCAGCTGAGAACAGAGGAAATGTTATGACTTGTAAAAAAAAGGGGAAAAAGGTGTTTATAATGTTTTTGATATTTATACATACGTTTTGCTTTTCATTTCTATTTTAAACTGAATGGGTTGTTTTACAAGGTGAGGGTTGCAATCACTTTAAATTATGTTTAAAAGTTCACAATCCAAGAAGAACGTTGAACATCTTTTCACTTCCAATCCAGGAACGGCAGAGTTAATGAAGTGAATAAAGATGAATCAAAAGGCTGACCCACAAGCAGAAACACATGAGCAAGTAATCAGATGGGGAGAACATCCACCCACACATGTGCAGTTAGGCTGTGCTCAGCGCTCACAGCAGCTGCTATGTTTTCAGGAACTGGATCGCAGGCTGAGAGTGACTCATTGCAAACACTCACTGCCTCCTCGCTCTCCCCATCACCAAGACTCCTTTAAAAGGCAGCCCTCAGCACTTCCTAAGGCTGGAAATCATGCAACCAACAACCTCATGGGAAAGAACAACAGGAAATGACATCTCTGGCAGACTCCAGTTCAGGGCCCGATCAACAAAGAATAGGCAGACATGTCTTAAAGCTATTTTCCACTTTAGGCAAACAGTTTAAGCTTGCTTGAAATCTCTCACATAGCAACCTGAGAAATCCTGCCTCCTACACAATCCATGTCTCCCTGGGCCCTGCACACATCTCACATTTCATTTGTAGTGTCATTTTAAGGCCCCATGCACACTACTGTGCTGTGGTAATGCGAGGTAGAAGGCCCCAAGCACACTACTGTGCTGTGGTAATTAGCGGTAGAAGGCCCCATACACACTACTGTGCTGTGGTAATGCGAGGTATAAGGCCCCACGCACACTACTGTGCTGTGGTAATGAGCGGTATAAGGCCCCATGCACACTACTGTACTGTGGTAATGAGCGGTATAAGGCCCCACGCACACTACTATGCTGTGGTAATGCGAGGTATAAGGCCCCATGCACACTACTGTGCTGTGGTAATGCAAGGTATAAGGCCCCATGCACACTACTGTGCTGTGGTAATGGGCAGTATAAGGCCCCACGCACACTACTGTGCTGTGGTAATTCGAGGTATAAGGCCCCACGCACACTACTGTGCTGTGGTAATGCGAGGTATAAGGCCCCATGCACACTACTGTGCTGTGGTAATTAGCGGTAGAAGGCCCCACGCACACTACTGTGGTAATGCGCGGTAGAAGGCCCCACACACACTACTGTGCTGTGGTAATGAGCGGTAGAAGGCCCCACACACTACTGTGCTGTGGTAATTAGCGGTAGAAGGCCCCACACACACTACTGTGCTGTGGTAATGAGCGGTAGAAGGCCCCACACACACTACTGTGCTGTGGTAATGAGCGGTAGAAGGCCCCACACACACTACTGTGCTGTGGTAATGAGCGGTAGAAGGCCCCACACACACTACTGTGCTGTGGTAATGAGCGGTAGAAGGCCCCACACACACTACTGTGCTGTGGTAATGAGCGGTAGAAGGCCCCACACACACTACTGTGCTGTGGTAATTAGCGGTAGAAGGCCCCACACACACTACTGTGCTGTGGTAATGAGCGGTAGAAGGCCCCACACACACTACTGTGCTGTGGTAATGAGCGGTAGAAGGCCCCACACACACTACTGTGCTGTGGTAATGAGCGGTAGAAGGCCCCACACACACTACTGTGCTGTGGTAATGAGCGGTAGAAGGCCCCACACACACTACTGTGCTGTGGTAATGAGCGGTAGAAGGCCCCACGCACACTACTGTGCTGTGGTAATGGGCAGTATAAGGCCCCACGCACACTGTGTTGTGGTAATGAGCGGTAGAAGGCCCCACGCACACTACTGTGTTGTGGTAATTAGCGGTAGAAGGCCCCACGCACACTACTGTGTTGTGGTAATTAGCAGTAGAAGGCCCCACGCACACTACTGTGCTGTGGTAATGAGCGGTATAAGGATAGGTTCACACCTATGCAGTTTGCGTTGATCCGTTTTTGTAGTGCGTTTTTGCACGTGTTTTTGATGCGGTTTGTTTTTTTTTTCTTGTTGTCAGGCAGATCAAAACGCATAAAAAATGCATCAAAAATGTATTACGTTTTTCTATAGCGTCTCCATTGACGTCTATAGAACCAAAAACGCAACATTTTGTGTTTAAAAAAGTCCCTGACCCTTTCCAAAAGACAGCACCAGGTGAAAACGCAGAGATGTGAACGTGTCCCATAGGAAATCATGTTAAATGGACTGGTGGGCGTTTCCACAAAATGCTGCAGAAAACGTATAGGTGTGAACCTCCTGCACAATGGACGTGATAAAACGCCATTTGCATTAACTGTAGAAAGACACAATAAAAATGCGAGTTTTGATGCATTTTTTAATTCGCTTTTTTAGCGTTTCTCAGCAAAAACTATACTCCCACAAAAACTTGAGGTTCAAAAATGTTCATAAACGCCGAATAGGTAAGTTTTGCAGCGTTTTTCAGTGGTAGAGCGTATTTACAGCTGGAAAACTTCTCTTCAAATGCAGCCAGAAAATGCCCCTGCCAAAAAACACTGCTAAAAACCTATGTGTGCATGGACACACAGGATTACATGCTGGGGAGGTTATTCGCTGTAGAAAAAAAACGCCTGATGTGCAAAACAGCAGCTGTAAAAATGCCCAGTGTGCATGAAGCCTAAGAGTTACCACTATGCTGGGCTATTCATTCTGAATAGTCCCCCAGTGCACCTTGCTGGCGAGTGTGTTTGGGGTGGGCTGCCAAAAAATGTTACATGTACCCTCTTTGCAAGTTAAAGTGCTTGTAAACCTTTACTTATACCCAGTGAAGTGGCTGGCTTCAAATGATACACAGAGATGAAACGTATCCTCCTACATAATAAGTTGTACCTGTTTATCTGTATCCATCTTCCCCTACAACCATTCAGATGTGAGAGCTCTAAAAAGAGTGCAGGGAGCTGAAATTACATGTGAGGAGAGCTCTGAGCGCTGATTGGAAGGAAGGGACACACACCCCCTTCACATAGCTTACAGGAACACAGCTGAGGCTGTCAATCTGCTGGAGGTCCCTCTCCTGTCACCATTTTAACTGCGCATGCGCAGCACAGTGTACATTCAATACAAGGCTGCAAGCAAGCTTGTAAGGGTCAATCGGCACTGTCCAGAAAAAGGTCAGGGGTCCTGCATTCTCCTAGAGCAAAATGAAAACTCCTCCTACAAGCTTTAACCAGTGCTCGACTGGACACTGATGGAAGTCACCAGACTGCTCTAACTGCTGATGAGAAAAGGTATTTAGCAGTTTATATTTACTAAAATAACTAAAATATTTATATTTACTAAAATAATTGCATTTCCATGTTGTGTGTACTGTGGGAGACCAGAAAGTGCTGATCTTTACATGGATGACCCGATCGTCCCTTTTCTCCTCTTGCCATTCCAGGATCACAGAGCACCCGGTCATGGCCATGATGTTTCACCACGGCTAAAACAGCTGACACCTGGGCCAACTACCTGCACTCAAATGAAACATTGCTGGAAAGATTATGGAACCAATGTTACAGAATTTATTTTATTTATTTATTTCAGGTACTTATATAGCGCCGTCAATTTACGCAGCACTTTACATATATATATTGTACATTCACATCAGTCCCTAACCCTCAAGGGGCGTACAATCTAAGGAATTCCATTACGCAACAATAATAGAACGGTTCACACTACTGCGGCCCGTATTTGCTTGGGCAGGGCAGCCCATTCATTTGAATGGGCTGCTGTGCCCATGTTCCGCGCCTTTTCTGAAAATGCGGCCGCAGGGAACTGCATGGTCTTTTTGATTATGCAATTTCCTGTAACTGCACTACCGGCTGAGATGCGTGGGAGTGCCATTCAGAATAAATGGCAGCCCGGGCATCTCGTAAGAGCAGCACGATTCGGCTGTGGGTACCAATGCGATTCCCACAACCAGCTCATACATTGTGAACTGATCCTCATAAATTGTCTAGTAAAAAAAAAGAATAAAAAAAAAAAAACTTACGCTGACCATACACTTATTGTATGGAGAAACATATTTGTCATCCATGCAACACAGAATGGAAGGACAAATCTCCTGATGTGGCTATTGTATTTTGATGGCCGACCTCACCGGCTGTCAAATTATCCAAACATTGACAGCATCTGATTGGTCTGACTCAATCAAGGGATGTCGGGTGGTAGATGGCTGACAGGGCGGGCCACCCACTGAGCAAATATTAGCTGGTAAGGTAAGTAAAGAGGGTAAGATACACTAAATAGAAATGTGTAGATAGATTTCTGATTTTGAATTGGACTTTAATTTATGAAACAAAACAAATAACAGACCATGTGAATATCTAGGATGTTGGCCGTGCTGATCATCACAAGACCAATGTATACCAGCAACAGTGTTCCTGGTCACTGTCATACCACTCCCAGTGTCACCAGACCAGTACAGCCAGCAACAGTGTCCCTGATTGCCAGGTCACAAGTCCCAGTATCTCAATAATTAATAAGAGATCTGAATGATTAAACCCTTTGGAGATCCTCCTGTTAAAATACATAGATGTTCACATGCCCAGTGCTTTCTGGGCCACCTCCCTGTCATTTCCATTAGGCAAGGAAACCCAATGCAGGCCTACCCCCCCCCCCCCCCCCAAAAAAAAAACAGCAAAAACAGGTTGGTCAAAATCAGCCTTTCAGATCTGCTATGCATCAGTGACTTGACTCATTGTCAATAAGTATGTATCAGCTGCTGTCTCCACAAAGTATTTTGTCTAAACATTTTACCATGCTGAGTATAAGGTGTCCAGCATGCTGGAAATTTACTGCAAATATTGGTTCTGATTTTTTACACATTCTCAGCTTTTATATACACTTCCTTTTTACTCTATACGCAAGTGTTCTACTTTTTTGGGGTTTTTTTTAGATATACTCTTTCCAGACCAATATCAAGTGTACTGCATTTTGTGAATCAGTTTATCACACGTGCCTGTCCTGACATATGCACAATGTACAGTATTTATCATTAAAGGAGAAGTACAGCCAAAGCTCTTTTGCGGAGGGCATGCGGTGCAGTGACTGACAGTCATCACAATCTGCTCACAGTGGCAGTGAGAACACATCATAAAATCACCCTTAGAGCCGGCGGGGGACAAATGTGGCATTGGACCGATGCTGCATTAACCTTAGGTAAGTAAAGATCACATACTTCTCTGTTAACCACTTGCCCTCCAGAGGATTTACCCCCTTCCTGAACAGGCAATTTTTTGCGATACAGCGCTGCGTTATTTTAACTGACAATTGCGCGGTCATGCAACGCTGCACCCAAATGAAACTTACATCCTTTTTTGTCCCCACAAATAGAGCTTTCAGTCAGTGGTATTTGATCAACTGTGCAGTTTTTTTTTTGCGCTATAAACAAAAAAAGACCATCAATTTTGAGAAAAAATACAATATTTTTGACTTTTTGCTATTAAACATGTCCACTAAAATTTTTTTAAAAAAATCTAATTTCGTCATAAATTTAGGCCAAAATTTATTCTGCTACATGTCTTTACTAAGAAAAATCTCAGTATGTGTAAACTAATTGGTTTATGTGAATGTTATAGCTTCTACAAATGGCGGTGTATATACACTGGAATTATTTTTTCCACTAGTAATGACGGTGATCAGTGATTTATAGCAGGACTATGGTGAGCATTCTGACACTGGGAGGAACGGACTTGGTGTCACTGAAATCCCCAGTGACAACAAACAGTGATCAGTGCTAATAAAAAGCACTCTCACTGTACTAATGGCACTGGGCATTACCATGTGGGGTGATCAAAGGGTTAACTGTGTGCTGTTTTATTATGTGGGCTGTGTCTGTGTTTCACTGTAAGCACACTAATATGCAGAGCCATACAAAGCAGTGTGCAGGAGCTGACAGGGGAAAGATCTGTATTTTTTACATATAGGTCTCTCCCCCATTGTAAGATACCCAGAGATCGCTGGGGGCCGGTGGAGAATCACTGACCTGGACCCTGTGATTGACAGCCAAGGCCACGAACAGCGGCGCGGGTAGGGCAGGCTCACACCCCCAACCCGGAACTGCAAAATCACGTATATATACACGTGATTTTGCACAGCCATGCCGCCCTGTAGCAGTATTTCTGCTATAGGGGGCGCGGAATCGGTTAATAGTGCATAAATGGCTTCCAATTAAACTGACACTAAAGTTTCGATTTTTTTTTTTTCTTAAAATAACAAACGTGTCTATGCCTACTTGCTCTGTGTAGTGGTTTTCCACAAAGCAGCCCCATTCACTGGGGAGGTCAGTGACAACAAGTCAGCTCCCCCCAGTGTCAGATAGCCCACCGCAGTCCCGCTAGAAGTCGCTGATCGCCGCCATTACTAGTGAAAAAAAAAATTCCAGTATCTATACCGCCATTTGTAAACACTATAACTTTCACGTTAACCAACTGATTTACACGTATTGGGATGTTTTTTAGCAAAGACATGTAGCAGAATACATTTTGCCCTAAATTTATGACGAAATTTGATTTTTAAATTTTTTTTCTTGACATGTTTAATAGCAAAAAGTCAAAAATAATTTTTTTTTTTTCAAAATTGTCGGTCTTTTTTTTTGTTTATAGCGCAAAAATTACAAAAACAAATTCAGGCGATCAAGCACCACCAAAAGGAATCTCTATTTGGGTGCAGTGTTGCATGACCGTGCAATTGTCAGTTACAGTAAAGCAGCGCTGTATGGCAAAAAATGACCTGGTCAGGAAGGGGGGGGGGGGGGGGGTAATCCTTTGGAAGGCAAGTGGATAAGTGAACCTTTAGGCCTTTGTTAGCAGTTTCAGGTCCCTTCCAGCTCTCAGCACCCAAAAAACATTTTATAATGACAATGATGACATGGATACAGGACAGGTGATGATTGTCAGGGGGCAGCATCTTCTCAGAAATTCCTGAACCATTTAGGTATTTTTCTGTATTCATAAATATTAACATCCCTTACTAAGCCCCGGTTCACATATATGCCCGTGCGGACCGAGTTTTGCGCAAGCATGAGAGCCCATTCATTTGAATGGACTCCCGTGACACACAGGGAAGAAGTCCCTGCTCTTCTTCCGAAAATGCAGCCAGCACTAATGGCACCCGCCCGTGGGTCCACATTTCTCCGTCCAGGTGGTGCGGCTGCACGTTTTTTCGTGCGGATTCGCAGCAGCACCACCCGCACAGATGTGAACCTAGCCTCAAGGTATAGCTTGTGTTCACCTGAGATGAATGCAGTGAAAATGACCCCTCCATGCTGGTCATAAATATGAAGGCTCCATGCATTCTGGGCGTTTTAATAATGCTGGTAATGTTAACTGTGTAAAGTCACTTTGAAAACAAGTTTTTAAGTGTTTTTGTATTAGCGTTTAGCCGCTTTTTTTGCGTTTGCGTCTTTTAAGGTTTTCTAGAGTTTTTTTTGACCAAAAAAGGTTAAAAAAAACACTGGTTTGCCGTGATTTACCGCATTTTTCAGTGTTAGAGTGTTTTTACAGCTAAAAAACTCCTCTAGAAACCCACTCCTGCCAAAAAACGCTGATTACAGGCTATGTGTGCACGGACACGTAGGATAACATGCTGGGGAGTTTACTGGCTGTAGAAAAAAACGTCAAAAGCCAAAAATAGCAGCTGTAAAAATGTCTAGTGTGCATGAGGACGAAATAAAATTTCAGCCAGACCGGGTGGCCATTTTTTGTCTATGGTAGAAGTCGACACTAAGCCAACCTATGGTAGAAGTCGACACTAAGCCAACCTTTGGTAGAAGTCGATACTAAGCCAACCGCCCTTGGAGGAAGGAGATAGATTGCAACCATAGCCCTTGAACAGGTTAAATGTAAATCGGCATGGACCATGGTCAATGGGAAACTCATTACCATAGCAAACGAAAAACTGGAGGCCTTTGAAGAGATATGGTCTGATGAATCACATTGTAGAAGTCGTTTCCTGGGAAGGAAGCCATGGGTAACACCTTCCCCTCTGGATCCCATAGTCCCTGCTTTCCTTCTATGGTTTACTTCTTTCTGTTGATTCTCCTCCCTATCTTCTCTCTTTGACTTTGGACCTATGGGTCACAAAATGCAGTAATGATGCATACCTGGGTTAATATCGGTCTAACTAAGCCGGGAAACTAACTGATTTGTATATCTGCTTTCGTGTGCATTCACAGGTATGTGTGCAAACCATCTACAACTAGCCTTAATTGGAATGCACTGCATTCGGTCTTGTTCCTCTCTTGAAAAACATTCTTAAAAAATAAAAAAAAAAAGAGATAGATTAGGTGTGAAATCATCCAATCAGTGCTATATTTTCGATGCATGCCACAAAACGTCTGATCAGGGGAAGCAAGATAAGGCACTTTACAGGGGACCCTTCAAGCCCTCAAATGAGGTGGGAACTCCTTGAGGGAGGGGGTACTTTTTGTTCCCCAAAACGTTTGTCTCAGGTTCTCTTCTCATTTTTCAACAGTGTTCAGCAGTCTGCTCAGGGCCTTCACACCGGTCTCTTATGTTGTATGTAGCCATGCTATGGCATACACTTTGAGAACATCCTCTTGTTATGTGTACTGCAAATGTATGCTATCTGAGCAGAACAGTGGCTTGGAGGTCAGCACTTCTGCCTAGCAGCATAAGGATCATTTGCTCGAGTCCCAACCTGAACACTACCTGCATGGAGTATACATGTTCTCTCTGCGCCTGCGTGGGTTTCCTCCCACACTCCCAAGACATGCTGGTAGATGAATTCAATCCTGTCTAGTATGTGTATGTTTGCAAGTGAGATAGGGATGTTAGATTGTAAGCTCCTTGAAGGCAGAGACTGATGTGAATGTACAATAGGTAACATGCTGTGTAAATTGTCAGCACTCTATAAATGCCTATAATAAATAAATCTGCAGCAATCATTATGCTAATATGCACTTATGAGCAGGAAACTCTATGCACTACATGTATATCAATGAATGGTGGAATCTTCATGAAATACATCTGATATTTTTAATCATTATGGCAGCAGAGTGGCTAAGTGGTTAGCACTTCCACCTGGCAGCACTAGGGTCGTCGGTCTGAAGCCAAAACATGGCGTTCATTTTATAATTATATTATAATTATATAATTATATCATTCTACCCCGGTACAAATCATTGGTAAGACCTCATCTGGAACATGCAGTTCAGTTTTGGGCACCAATTCACAAAAATAACATTGGAGAACTGGAGAAAGTGCAGAGAAGGGCAAACACTTCCTCCTGGCAGCACTAGGGTCATTGGTTCGAATCCCAACCACAGCGCTACCTGCCTGGAGTTTGCATGTTCCCCCTGTGCCTTTGTGGGTTTCCTCTGAGTACTCCGGTTTCCTCTCACACTCCAAAGACATGCTGGTAGGTTAACTGGTTGTTGCCTAAATTGGCCCTAGTATGTGTATGTATGAATGTGAGGTAGGGACCTTAGATTATAAAATCCTTGAGAGCAGGGACTGATGTGAATGTAAAGTGTTGTGTACATTATCAGTGCTATAGAATCACCTATAGTAATAACGATAATTCCTCCAGGTGTTAAGTGTTCTACCCTTTCCAAATGTGCGCACACATGCAGGCTGAGTACGCAGGTCTCCCACCGGCCAGTCTGGGCACATCTATGGCCATTTTAATCAATCGAATCTATAAACAATCAAAAACCTATAAACTTCCCTTCTGATCAATTTAGATCAGAAACGCTCAAACCCATTTGATCAGCCACAGCAGAAAAGAACCGATTGACTGATCATGAATACGATCATATTTTGATCGATCAGATTATGAGATTACATGAAAGCGATCGATAATTTATGAGTAGTTTACACTGTAAAGAGCTTCTTCCTCTTTTTTTTTCTTTTTTGCACATTTGGGTTTGGTGTGGCGCCCCATTTGATCTAATATGATAATTTATGATTGTAAGTTATAATTGTATCTTAACTATCAATCAAAATCCACTTGTGGACTATAATTCAAAGAGATTGGTTGGAAAAGAAATCGATAATTTATAGAAGCATGTATGTGCACCATTAGTGATTTCAAAGAAGCTGTTTGTGAACCCGTGATTCACGCGATTCCCCTAGCAGAACGGGTACCTGCTCCTGTTTTGCCACCTGTCATTTTGCTCACCCAATGTCAACACAAGCCGCCCCTCTGCAGATTAACACCTCTCTGCGACAATGCACTGTCCTATTTGTGGAGCACACCTTCATCCCCAGCATGTGAACAGTGGCATCTGTCCTCATTAATAAAAGTGTAAATCAGCTCCTATGACCATCGGTGACACCATTGGTAGTTTTCCATCCCTAGTATCTATGAAGCCCCCCCTTGCTGCAGCCATGGGTGCCCCTGTGCAGGTGTCTGTGCGATGTGACGGAGTGAATGGACACAGGTATTTTATGAATGGAATAGGGAGGTCACATGACACCCGAGCCTCCCTGCTCTGATATTTCCCACATAGCTGTGTCAACAAGAGCGGGAGGGAGAGGCCAGGAATGAGGGAGGAGGAGGAGGGGGGGGGACAAGGAAAGGAAGACAGGGAGAAAATGCAACATTTGGAGCAAAGATGGGGAAGGAAAGACTGACACAGAAAGGAAACATGCAATCACAGCCATTCACATCCTGCAATATGCTGACATTCCAGATTGTGCGCACAGTGTGCGTCCAGTGTAAAGGGCGCTGTTAGTGAGCAGCAACAATTGTGTGCCATGGAACACAAGTCTGTATAGTAGAATAGCCCATCCCACCTCTTTTCAGTCTCCCAATTCCCCCCCCCCTTCTCCTGTTCCTTGTCACCGCAGCCTCCTCACCCCCAATTTATTCATAATTCCCCGTCATTGCCCCCATTCACACTGTCGCAGCACGTAAAAGGTAATATTGCCTGCCAGGGTTTTATGAATGGGATCCTGCTATGCAAATGAGGGCAATTCACAAAACAGCAGCACAACATGGCGGCTTAAAGAACTGAACACACCGAGAACAAACAGCCCCGGCTGACACTACGGGGCACAACGCAGCACCCACATACTACACAGCAAACATGCAAGGTCATAGCAATCACCTCTCAACACACATCGATCAGCCAAAAAAAGAAAGACCGTGACGGCTACATGAGCCAAAGGGTTTCGTGTCTACAGCCAAGCATGGGAAGGAAAAGGCAAACAGACATTCCCAGCACAAATCCATTATCTATAGCACATTGAGGACTGTCTGAATCAACAACAGCAACATAAAAACACCATAGAAAAAAACAAAAAACAAAACTAGAACTGTATAATACAAAATAAATGTCAACTAAAATAAAAGAAACTATTTAACACAAAATGCATTTGAATGCAAATCAAACATTATATAAAATACACTTCATCACAAATCTATCATATAAAATAAAAAACAACCAGTATACAGAGTGCACTTTAAGCACGAATAATAATATAAAATAATCAATACGCAAAATACATTTCAACACAAATCATTATATAAAATGAAACAAACACACATGCAGAATACATTTCAACACAAATCATTATATAAAATGAAACAAACACACATACAGAATACATTTCAAACACAAACCACAACATAAAATAAAAACAAACAATAATATACAGAATACATTTCAATACAAATCACAACAATACAAAAACACAATATTCTACCCAAAACCAAAAAAAAACCAAACAAATAAACAGAAACACCAAAGGACTGCTATCCTTCCCTATTCTTAGGTACTACATGGATTTCTTACAGACAACTTGGACCTCTACATAGCTACTGTAAGCCATAGTGGAAGAATGGAAGGAAATCGTGGACAGTTGTGGGCAGAGATGCACGGCACAATGTTTTTCCAATTGCCTGTAGCCCAATACATTCCACAACATATATAAAGCCATTGCTGAGACACTGATTCATATATCTGTGTTTCCCAATGGACGACATTTGATGTACACTTTAAATCTTCCAATAACGTATATGATAAAATCAATCACTGCAATATTTATTTCTATCACTTCTCAATATGCAGATGACAATCAGAAGAGCCTCTGATAAACTGTTCCTCAAGGCAGGCTTATCACATCTGTGTTCTGCATGTCATTGGAGGGAAGAACAGACATGCAACCGGATGAGTCACCCACCAAGAACTTCATATGAACCTCTGCACATACATGACCACCAGAAACATGGAAGTGCCTCCTATTTATTAGAGCAGATCCCTATAGGCACACTCCCGGAAAGTTCTTTTGGACCAATGTTGGGTATGTAGTGTCACTCCAGCTTTTCCAAGGAGCCATAAAAAACCCCCAAAACCTTTACAGGGCCATCAACACAATCAATCGTTACACCGTGTGCCATGTTCCCAAAGGGTATGTGATACAATCCCGCAATTTCAGGCCTAAAAAATCAACGTTGGTCCTCGGGAATGTGAATCCATTCTGTATTCCTCCAATGGATCCTCCTGCCACCTTGTTCAGAAGACTGAAGCTGCTCTTCCACTATACAATCTCATTGTACAATCTGCTTTAAGGCCTACAAACCCAACATTACAATCTTCTTTAGAAAAACCAACAACTATGTAGTGGAAGTGCCTGCCTGATTGGAAACAAACAGATTGGGTAAAATACGAAGGTCCTCAAACTATATAGGTGTGGTAAATCTATAGTCGATTATACAAAGATTGTACGGCGACCCTAAACTCAGCATACATGTTACAATCTGACCATACAATCCACTTATAAGGGGATCTACCTAAACTATCTGATCAATCTGTATCAGATCAGGCAGGCCCTTGCACTACATAGTTGTTGGTAGATCTAGATGAGATTGTACAATCAGATTGCATAGTGTATGATCAGTGTGCTGTACCCCTTCCTATTTTTGTTTGGCAACATGTTGGCACTAAGGGTGCACATGCCATCACCTACACCAAGAATGGATACATTGCAATCCAAAGAAATCCCAGCCAGCTGTGTGCCGTTTGATTCCTGCCACCATGGTATAACGTGCCGTGATTCACCTACGCCCGGTGTACGCGATCTGACCATCCATGGACAAGGGTGACCTGTAGACTCCAGACACAAACCCTCCTGAGATGTCACCAATGATCTGCAAGGCAAGACCACCACCATGCCGTATCTTCCAGCACCAAACACAGAGCGGGGGGCACACCGCCGTCACATGACCGCCACCCATGGGCACACCTGTACAGGACCCCACATAGGTCCTAGGATCAGCCAATCATTGACAGCACATACCCATTCTGCAATGTCACAGATGCCAGGCTTTGTCCCACATGGTGCCCATGTCACAGCCATGACCAGGGGACATTGTACAAGGGGGACACCACACACATGGCACAGCCATCCAGCCTGCACACATGAAGGGCCCCTGTCCTATGGGGCCCCATCTATACAGGTGCTACTCACTCTGGCTCCTGCTCGCTGCTCATTGTCCCCCCTCACCGGGCACCGAGCTGGCTGTGCAGGGCTGGAGCGCTGGGAGTGTCCCGGGAGAGCCGCATGGTGACCACAGGTAAGATCCGGGGGAGATCGGCCGATACAAGGAGCCCTTCACAGGCCAACACAACCGATCTCACAGCACAGCCGGGGCCGATCCTGCACCAAGCATCCGTGTGAGAGCACAGCCACAGATCGAGCCTCCTCCTCCCATCCAGAGACCGAGAGCCTCCTCCTCCTCCCATCCACAGACACGGCCTCCTCCTCCTCCATCCCCTCCTTCTATGGACGGGGAGAGAGAAGGAAGACTGCCTGCTGCACATGGACACACATCACCACAGGCTGCCTGCACTGGAGGAAAATACACACATCTGGAAAGAATGAGCAGAATAAAAATAGTGCACCAACACAATACAATCTGTC
Source organism: Staurois parvus (assembly GCF_062004578.1). Lineage (NCBI taxonomy): Eukaryota > Metazoa > Chordata > Amphibia > Anura > Ranidae > Staurois > Staurois parvus. Next base: position 7,624,931 of record NW_028317900.1, on the reverse strand, counting down.
TAGAGCAACAATACACCAACACAATACAATCTGTCTATAACAACAACAACAATACACCAACACAATACACACATCTGTCTAGAACAACAACAACAATACACCAACACAATACACACATCTGTCTAGAACAACAACAACAATACACCAACACAATACACACATCTGTCTAGAACAACAACAACAATACACCAACACAATACAATCTGTCTAAAACAACAACAACAACAATACACTAACACAATACACACATCTGGCTATAACAACAACAATACACCAATACAATACAATCTGTCTAGAACAACAACAACAACAATACACCAACACAATACACACATCTGTCTATAACAACAACAACAACAACAACAATACACCAACACAATACAATCTGTCTAGAACAACAACAACAACAATACACCAACACAATACACACATCTGTCTATAACAACAATACACCAACACAATACAATCTGTCTAGAACAACAACAACAATACACCAACACAATACACACATCTGTCTATAACAACAACAATACACCAACACAATACAATCTGTCTATAACAACAACAACAATACACCAACACAATACACACATCTGTCTATAACAACAACAACAACAATACACCAACACAATACAATCTGTCTAGAACAACAACAACAACAACAATACACCAACACAATACACACATCTGTCTATAACAACAATACACCAACACAATACAATCTGTCTAGAACAACAACAACAATACACCAACACAATACACACATCTGTCTATAACAACAACAATACACCAACACAATACAATCTGTCTAGAACAACAACAACAATACACCAACACAATACACACATCTGTCTATAACAACAACAACAACAATACACCAACACAATACAATCTGTCTAGAACAACAACAACAACAATACACCAACACAATACACACATCTGTCTATAATAATAACAACAGTGCACCAACACAATACACACATCTGTCTCTAATAATAATAATAATAATAATAACAACAATAATAACAACAGTGCAGGGACACAAAACACATCTGTCTATAGTAATAACAACAATACAACACAATACACACAGCTGTCTATAGTAATAACAACAATACACCAACACAATACACACATCTGTCTATAGCAATAATAACAACAACAACAGTACACCAACACACTACACACAACTGTCTATAGTAATAATAACAACAACAACAACAACAACAGTACACCAACACACTACACACATCTGTCTATAGTAATAATAACAACAACAACAGTACACCAACACAATATACACATCTGTCTATAGCAATAATAACAACAACAACAGTACACCAACACACTACACACAACTGTCTATAGTAATAATAACAACAACAACAGTACACCAACACACTACACACATCTGTCTATAGTAATAATAACAACAACAACAACAGTACACCAACACACTACACACATCTGTCTATAGTAATAATAACAACAACAACAACAGTACACCAACACAATATACACATCTGTCTATAGCAATAATAACAACAACAACAGTACACCAACACACTACACACAACTGTCTATAGTAATAATAACAACAACAACAACAGTACACCAACACACTACACACATCTGTCTATAGTAATAATAACAACAACAACAACAACAACAACAGTACACCAACACACTACACACATCTGTCTATAGTAATAATAACAACAACAACAACAACAGTACACCAACACAATATACACATCTGTCTATAGTAATACTAATACTACTACTACTAATAATAATAATAACAACAGTGCACCAACAAAATGTACACTTCTGTATATAACAATAATAACAACAATACACCAACACAATACACACATCTGTCTATAGTAATAATAATAATAATAACAACAGTGCACCAACACAATACACACATCTGTTTGTAATAATAATAATAACAACAGTACACCAACACAATACACACATCTGTCTCTAATAATAATAATAATAATAATAATAACAACAATAATAACAACAGTGCAGGGACACAAAACACATCTGTCTATAGTAATAACAACAATACAACACAATACACACAGCTGTCTATAGTAATAACAACAATACACCAACACAATACACACATCTGTCTATAGCAATAATAACAACAACAACAGTACACCAACACACTACACACATCTGTCTATAGTAATAATAATAATAACAACAGTGCACCAACACAATACACACATCTGTCTCTAATAATAATAATATTAATAATAACAACAGTGCACCAACACAATACACACTTCTGTAAATAACAATAGTAATAATAGTGCCTCAACACAATATACTGTACCCATCTGTAAATAATAATACTTTATTAATATTATTATAATTATTAATAATAATAATAGCGCATCAACACAATGTACACATCTGTAAATAATAATAATTATAATAATAGTGCATCAATACAATATACACATCTATAAATAATAATAATAATAGTGGTTCAACACAATATACACATCTGTAAAGAATAATACTTTTTTAAATTATTATTATTATTATTAATAATAATAATAATAATAATAATACATCAGTACAGAACAGTATATGCATTTATAAATAATAATAGTGCCTCAACTTAATATACACATCTGTAGTAAAGAATAATAATTTATTAATATTAATAATAGTGCATCGACACAATGTACACATATGTAAATAAGACTACTTTATTATTACTATTATTATTATTAATAATATTAATAATAATTATAATAATAATAATAATAGTACACTAACACAATATGTACATCTGTAAATATGAATACTGTATTCATAATGATAATGCATTGACAAACTATAGCCATCTGCCAATAATATTAATAATACTTTATTAATAACAATAGTGCATCAACAGAGATTGGTGTTTCAGATTCTATATGCACAGCTTGCAATACATTATACAGTTTTTTTATTCAATTTCCTTTAGATTTACCTTCAACTATGTAGTGCAAGGGCCTGCCACATTACATACAAATTGAGGCTCCATGTACACTAGTATAAACCTAATAAATGCTGCGCTACATTCAAAAATTAAAGTGAATGTGGAATACAATGACATAAATCAATATATTGACAATAAAAACCATATAAATGCTGTGCTACATTCAAACTAATTAAAGTGAATGTGGAATAGAATAAAAAACAATAATAATAAATATAATAAAAAGGTGCTAAGTGATAACACAAAAATAATAACAAAACGCAAAACATAAATCAATACGCATGTGCATGAAAACACATACATATATAACATCACACGTGCACAATGTGAAGTGAAGTAATATCTAAATAATATACGCAAACTCAAAGTCCAATAATGAAATATTAAGTGAAAAAAGTCCAATATTGGAATATTAAAGGTGAAAAAATTAATGATTTTGGTAGAATTGTGTTTCCAATATACTGTAAGGTGACCACAGGTGAAACAAAAAACCGTGCAGGTATCTGGGTGTAGATAACTTGTGAATCCAACCACCTTCTGGATTAGCCTCTCACCTCAACTCTTCGACCCTTGCGGGTCACAGAGCAGTATGGATCCCTCTCACAGATCCTCCAGGCACCAAGGCACTCCAGAACCACTTCTCAGGATACAATATTCCCACTCAGCTCTTCTTCAAGTGTAGATGAAATATCACTTTCCCAGAACAAAACAAACGGATCCTCCCATAGTGCAGTAAGGTTTATTATACCATAGGAACATCACATGTATAATAAAATAACTCACGTAGCAGCCAGTCCACATTAAACCCTCATGCTCTCAATTGAGGATATGTGTATATGAGTTGGGTGTACAGCTGAATCCACAGGTGTACCAAGATGGCCGCCACGCCGGAAATACGTCACCGCGCTACGCCGACGCGTTACGTCACAATATCACGTGACTTGAGCCCTGATGAAGTCACGTGATATTGTGACGTAACGCGTCGGCGTAGCGCGGTGACGTATTTCCGGCGTGGCGGCCATCTTGGTACACCTGTGGATTCAGCTGTACACCCAACTCATATACACATATCCTCAATTGAGAGCATGAGGGTTTAATGTGGACTGGCTGCTACGTGAGTTATTTTATTATACATGTGATGTTCCTATGGTATAATAAACCTTACTGCACTATGGGAGGATCCGTTTGTTTTGTTCTGGGAAAGTGATATTTCATCTACACTTGAAGAAGAGCTGAGTGGGAATATTGTATCCTGAGAAGTGGTTCTGGAGTGCCTTGATGCCTGGAGGATCTGTGAGAGGGATCCATACTGCTCTGTGACCCGCAAGGGTCGAAGAGTTGAGGTGAGAGGCTAATCCAGAAGGTGGTTGGATTCACAAGTTATCTACACCCAGATACCTGCACGGTTTTTTGTTTCACCTGTGGTCACCTTACAGTATATTGGAAACACAATTCTACCAAAATCATTAATTTTTTCACCTTTAATATTCCAATATTGGACTTTTTTCACTTAATATTTCATTATTGGACTTTGAGTTTGCGTATATTATTTAGATATTACTTCACTTCACATTGTGCACGTGTGATGTTATATATGTATGTGTTTTCATGCACATGCGTATTGATTTATGTTTTGCGTTTTGTTATTATTTTTGTGTTATCACTTAGCACCTTTTTATTATATTTATTATTATTGTTTTTTATTCTATTCCACATTCACTTTAATTAGTTTGAATGTAGCACAGCATTTATATGGTTTTTATTGTCAATATATTGATTTATGTCATTGTATTCCACATTCACTTTAATTTTTGAATGTAGCGCAGCATTTATTAGGTTTATATTCACTTGATCACTGGTATATGATTTAATGCTAGCAGCTGTTTGGGGTTCATTTATTTGTTAATTGTTTAAACACATTATTTTGAGCGCAGGAGGGTCACACCACTATTGCCATGTACACTAGTGTTTTTTAAGCTCCTAGAAACTGTAATCAGAATTTTTTCTGCTCCTAGAAGTTAAATAGTGTTATCCTATGTGTCGATGCACACTAATTTAGGCTAGTAGCATTTTTCAGGCTTCAGATTTTTTTTGTAGAGCACTTTTAACAGCTTTTTTCTAGTTTTTTATTTCTACATGTACTGTAAAAATGCTAATAAAATGCTAATGCTACTAAACGCTTCTAAACGTTACTTAACCACCTCCCGCCCGCCATATAGTAATATGACGGGCGCAAGGTGGTTCTCTCAATCTGGGAGGACGTCATATGACATCCTCCCATTCTCACTGCGCAGCACGGTGATCGGCGGTGCACTGTGTCCCTCGGACACAGCGGATCACCAATCACAGAAAGAGCTGAGGATGTCGGCTCGGTCATGTGATCAACTGTGTCCAATCACAGCTAATCACATGTAAACAGGGAAATTCGGGTTATCGGCATTTCTCTCCTCTCGAGCTGTCACGCTGACAGCTCGAGAGGAGAGAGCCGGTAATCGGCTTTCCACGGAGGGGACATTTACACTGATCATCAGGGCACTGATCAGTGTAGCCGCAGCAGTGCCACCTGTCAGTGTCCATCAGTGCCTTATGTCAGTGCTCATCAGTGCCTCGTGCCAGTGCCCATCAGTGCCACATCAATGCCACATATCAGTGCACATCAATGCCACATATCAGTGCCTACCAGTGCACATCAATGCCACATATCAGTGCCTACCAGTGCACATCAATGCCACATATCAGTGCCCATCTGAGCTGCCTTTCAGTGTCACCCATCAGTGCCAGTCAGTGCCACCTATCAATGCCAATCAGTGCCACCTATCAGTGCTGCCAATCAGTGCCAGTCAGTGCTGCCTATCAGTGCCAGTCAGTGCCGCCTAACAGTGCCAGTCAGTGCCGCCTATCAGTGCCGCCTATCAGTGCCATGTATCAGTGCTGCTGTTCAGTGCCCATCAGTGATGCCTGTCAATGCCCATCAGTGCCACCTATCAGTGCCTCCTCATCAGTGCCCATCAGTGCCACCTATCAGTGTCCATCAGTGCAGCCTATCAGTACCCATCAGTGCAGCCTCATTAGTGCACATCAGTGAAGGAGAAAAATCACTTATTTACAAAAGTTTATAACAAAAACTAAGAAAAAACATTTTTTTTCAAAATTTTCAGTGGTTTTTGGTTTGTTTAAGAAAAAATAAAAAACCCAGAGGTGATTAAATACCACCAAAAGAAAGCTCTATCTGTCACAAAAAAAATTATAAAATTTCATATGGGTACAGTGTTGCATGACCGCGCAATGGTCATTCAAAGTGTGACAGCACTGAAAGCTGGAAATTGGCCTGGGCAGGAAGGGGGTATAAGTGTCCTGTAGGCTAGCGGTTAAACAGCGGCACAAAAAAGCTATTATCAGCGTTCTTCATCCAGCTTTTTTTTTCAAGCATTTTTTGAGCTTATAATTAACGCTAGTGTGCATGGAGCCTTAAAGTGTTTGGGACTGACTTCATATTATGTGGTTTTGGTAAATCTAAAAGAAAATTGTATAATGGGCAGCCTTAAAGTATTACTAAAGTCTTCATTTTTTAAAAATTAAAATAACAAACATGTTATACTCACCTGCTCTGTGCAATGGTATTGCATAGAGCGGCCCCAATCCTCCTCTTCTGGTGATCTTGGCTCCTCCTCCTCCTCTTTGTGTGTCCCCATTGCAAGACATTTGCTACGGAGGCGCACGGTGCATGCTGTCTCACAACCTGTGTTTCTATGGAGCCACACTCCGTAGACACACACAGCCCCACCTCCCACTTCTTTTTCACTGCATTTGATTGACAGCAGCAAGAGCCAATGGCTCCTGCTGCTGCTGCTGTTCGAGTGCATTAAGGTAAAAAGCGTTTTTAGGTTTAGTATCACTGTTATAGGCATCAAATAAATTAGTGTGGCATGGCAATCCATTCGTTTGCTGCACGATACAGGAACACTGTGTCAATACACATCTATCTCTTCCCACTGCCTGCCCCTCCTCATTCCAGTATTTATATTGCTGTGGTATTGGTGTACATTTTAGAAGAATTTTAATAGAGGAATTTTAGGTCTGAGTATTTTTACCTAGCTATATTGCCCCAATGTAACTATGCATACACCGTACATCCCATATGGAAGAAAAATATATTTGAAATATATTTTAAAAATATTTTTCCCAAATATATTGACATATATTTGAAATACTACAATTTTTTAAATACTACAATATACTGCATGTTGAAATGCATTTTTATTACAAAATATATAAAAAATATTTTTTAAAATACATTTCAAATATACTGTATGTCTTTAAAAATACAAATCTACATTTTTGGAATGCATTTACAAATATATGTAAAAATATATGTTAAAATGACTTCTTCAGATTTTTTTAACATAAAAAAGTAATTTTAACATATATTTTTACATATATTTGTAAATGCATTCCAAAAATGTAGTTGTATTTTTAAAGACAGTATATTTGAAATGTACTTTTAAAAATATTTGTCATATATTTTGTAATAAAAACGCATTTCAACATGCAGTATATATATGAATTTATTGAACTATATTTTGAAATATATTGAATATGGCCAAAATTGTAGCATTTCAAATATATGTCAATATATTTGGGAAGAATTTTTTTTAAATATATTTCAAATATATTTTTCTTCCATGTGGGATCCCTCTAGAACAGCTTCTCTAAACCTTTGAACACAAAAGAACCCTTGAAATAATTTTCAGGTCTCAAGGAACCCCTGGTAATATTAGTCTATTGATGGTCATTGGGAAATTGTAACTTACATTGGTGGTGACAGGTGGGAAGAACGCCCCCCAGTTTTTCTGCTGCTGTACCCTCGTTAGGGAAATGCCTTCTCTCTATTTGTCCTGTATACTGTTATCCTCAATAGTGAAAGTAAAAGAAAATCCCAAATTTTGAGTTGGCACCAGAAAGGCTACATTCACACTGGCGATTAGAGCTGGTGCAAAATCTTCTGATTCCTGCCGCAGTTCACAGCGGCTCTCAGCAGGTCGGTGCGGCTGCCGGCCCCACTTAAAATAATGAAAGGCTGGCTGTGCAAGGAGTTGCAAACAGATGCTGCTGCCAGCGACTACATGCGGGGATGCGTCCAGCAGTGACCTCCACAGGTGTGCAAACAGCAGCAAATAGCGACCTGTCATTATTGTTAATGGGGCTGTCGGCCTCATCTACCTCCTGAGGGCCGCAGCAGGAATCTCTGATTCCTGCAGCTACTATTCGCACCAGCTCTAACCGCCAGTGTGCGGGGAAATCTTCCAATGTGGACACTAGATCAGGTGGCACTGACATTTTACAGCTGTATTATGGCCATGGGAATGAGGCCTTAAAGCATTATTAACCACTTGTCTACCGGGCACTTATACCCCCTTCGTGCCCAGGCCAAATTTCAACTTTCAGTGCTGTTATACTTTGAATGACAATTGTGCGGTCATGCAACACTGTACCCATATGACATTTTTATCATTTTGTTTTCACACAAATAGAGATTTATTTTGGTAGTATTTAATCACCACTGGGGTTTTTATTTTTTGCACTATAAACAAAAAAAGAGCAAAACATTTGGAAATATAAAAGTTTTTCTTTGTTTCTACTATAAAATTTTGCAAACAGGTAATTTTTCTCCTTCACTGATGTGTGTTGATGAGGCTTCACTGATAGGCAGCACTGATGGGCACTGATGAGGTGGCACAGATGGGCAGCACTGATGGGCACTGATAGACTGATAGGCTGCACTGATGAGGTGACACTGGTGGGCATTGATGAGGAGGCACAGATGATGCTGCACTGATATGCAGAAATGATGGGCACTGATAAGCAGCACTGATTGGCGGTACTGCTGGGCACTGATGGGTGCAATTTCTGGGTGGTACTGCTGGGTAGCACTAATGGGTAGCACTGGTGGGCACTGATCATCAGTGCATATCTGCTTTGTTACATTTGCCGGTTATAAGCAGTATATGTGACAGCGTGAGGAAAGTTCTGCCGTTAACCGGCAACTGTATTTACTTTGTGATCTGCTGTGTCATTGGACACAGCTGACCACCTGATAAAAGGCCGCTGTGATTGGCCTTTTACATAGTCATGTGATCAGCTGTGTCCTTAGGACACAGCGATCTTTGACAGTGCCGGGTGCGCGTTCTGGGAGGACGTCATATGACGCCCTCCCAGAACTGGACAACCTCGCTGCAGCCGTCTTTCGGCTATAGCGCGGTTGTAAAGTGATTAAACCCAAAAGCAAACATTTATTAAATTGCAGCTTACCGATTCTTAGATGTGATGACTGCATTAGTTTTCTTTTTTTGGCTTTCTTGCAAACTCTCTTGCAGATGTATTAACTTACAGGGATGAGACAAACCATTTATCACTGACAGATGCTTACAATGGTCAGCTTTTATTTATTTATATAAAACCTTTATCCCAAAAGGAAAACACTGAAACGCTGTAACTGATTATAAAGTATTAGCTGGAGTTAAATGTCAATTTGTTAGTGCATCTAAATCTGCTAGTACATCTAACACTCCCCACCAGATTAACAATGCTACTGTCCAAAGGTGCCCCTGTGCTCCTTCATCCAGAGTGTGTGCACTCTAATACAGGAGGCGTGTTACTGGCCAGATCACCAGGTGAAAACTGAGGGAAAAAGCTTAAAAAAAAAAGAAAACTAAAGCAGCAACCACATCAAATGATTAGTAAGCTGCAATATATAACATTTTTGGTTTTGGGTTTAATAGTGCGTTATGACACAATGGAGGTTATTTACTAAAACTGGGGAGAGTAAAATCTGGTGCAGATCTGCATAGAAACTAACCAGCTTCCAGGTTTTATTCCAAAGCTTAAAGTTCACCTCTTCCGGCATAAATTCACGTTTCATAATAAATAGAATTCTCTTGTAATATCATTTTTTTAAAAATATTTCTGCTTGCATCACTTCCTGTAGTCATTTCCCATCATTCACTGTGTTGTTGCATCACAGAAAAGGGTTTGATAGGGCGTGTATTACCACTCTGGACCACACCTCTCATTACTATACCACCTTCCACCCGTTTTCTGTACAATCTGATTGTACAGTCTCCTTTAGATGGTAGGGGTGAGCATTGACTGGGATGTTAAAGTCGCAGAGGATGATGGCAGGCACCTCAGAGGAGAGAAAGTACGGTAGCCATGCTGAAAAGTCATTGAGAAAGCGTGAAACTGGGCCCGGGGGCCAGTAGATGACTGCGATCCTCAGACAAATGGGAGAAAAGAGACGAATACAGTGCAGTTCGAAAGAGCGAGGGGACAGAGAGGGGCAGGAAGAAACTGGAACATGCATTGTGGGGAAAGAAGAAGCCTGACTCCACCCCCTTTTCATCCACTGGGTCTGGCCGAGTGAGTCCAGAGGAGGCCACCATGGGAGAGTGCAGCTGAGGAGACAGAGTCAGAATCCTGGAGCCAGGTTTCAGAAATCGCAAGAAGGTTGAGGGAGTGGGAGAGGAAGAGGTCGTTGATAGTAGAGAGTTTGTTAGAGGCTGAGCGGGCATTCCAGAGGGCACATAGGAGGGAGGGGTTGGTGCGTGGAAGCAGAGGAATTGAGATGAGAGAGTGAGGGTTGCGGCTGCGGCCAGAGAGGGGATGGTAGATATAAAGGAAATTGTACAATCAGATTGCATAGTGTATGGTGAGCTTTACAGAACCCAGGACACACTTCTGCTGGTTTCAGTACTACAGCTCTATCCACCTCCTAGACAGTTATCTGATCGCTCAGCTTCTGCACACTCTGCCAAATGAACAATCTATGGCTGTGTATTTAGTGAGAATGGTATTCACTGACTGCAGGAAGTAATGAAAAAGTAATGGAGTTTTTTATACAGCCAACTGAACATTGAGGTAAATGCTGTGTAGGATATATAGAAAGCTTTTTTTTATTTCTGCATAAGAATTTATTTAATGGTATATTGGGGAACTGGAATTTAGAGCAAAAAGTGACCTTAGCCTTTAATTGAACAAGCTGAAGTTAGAAGCCGATTGGCTACCATGCACAGCTGCACCAGATTCTGAGTGCTCCAGTTTTAATAAATCTCCACCCAATGTATTATGTTGCAAAGGTTCTGCTCTCTTATATTTTAACATGACAAATAGAGACTTTTTTATCATTACAAGTTTTTTTTAACCTGTAGATTGCTGGGTACCTTTAGGGCATTTTGTTTTTTCTTTCTTTACTTTACTTTGACTGTGCACAAGTGGTTAACTCTCTCAGTAGAACGAGATCGGATCCTTAGTGTAGGCCTAGCCTTGAATGTTGGCACCACTATTATATGCCCCACTTCCCCTCTACTTATGCCTTACAATCCGTGACTTTCCCTCCCTCTGCTGCCACTGATCAGTCACACTGATTGCACTATATGCATGTCCTATTTGTGTGTTCTTGTACCAAACTGGTGATGGCATGTTTCTACTTTTAATAAATAGGGAGGTGCAACATGGGCTTCCTCTAGACCAGGGTTCCATGGAACTCTTCGGTTCCTCCAGAGGTTGTTAGCGGTTCCTTCAGAAATGGGCAAATTCTGCCTCTAAGATAAGTTCCCACTGACACCAATCTATTAACCTCCCTGGCGGTATGATTATTTCAGATTTTTGGTGCTGAAAGCGGTACCATTTTTTTGCATGGAAATATGTATTTTTTTAATTGTAGGCCTGTAATTTTTAGGAAAAACTCACTGAAATCTGTCCGAACAAGAGTCTAGTAAACATCTCAGGTATGATAAAATTTGAAACACAAAATCATAAATTATAATTTAATAAATAATCATAAAAATAATATAAAAATAATAAAAAATTTAATTCAATAATATAATCAAACCAAAAACACTGAAATTTGAAATATAGCGCCAAGTTCGCACATCACTGAGCTCAGTCGCAGAATCGTTTTCAGTGTCTGATGAGGAATTTCCCCACAAATCATTATCACTCAATTCTGCAAGTGGTTCTGATTTACTATCGCTGTTCTCTAGCTGGTCTAAAACCGCTTTTGACCTAAAGGGACACTTTTTGGATGCCATGGACATTTCTCAGTTTCCAGGCAGAAAGAACAGACAAAGCACTAGGGACAAAATGTATGTGAAATTGGTTGAGACAGCAATGTTTTACTATGTAAAATGTAAAAAAAAAAAAATTTTAAATTTTAAATTTCCCGCCGCGAGCGGCGGCGCCCGTACGTCCCGACGTCACAGGGACAGGACACAGAAGCCGGATGCCGGCATTGGCCGGAGGAGATGGCCGGGGACGCTGCAGGGGACACATCGCGGGAGCGCAGGGTAAGGTAAGTGAAGCACAAATGCCGGAGCAGTGCCGCATGGTATTCCCGAGTGTAGCTCGGGGTTACCGCTCTTGGTACTGAAATGTTACCCCGAGCTACACTCGGGAATACCGCTAAGGAGGTTAAGCAATCTGTAAGGGGCTAATTCTTCCCAATGTGCGTAAATGTGAGGAGCATTCTCCCCACTGACCATCGCACTAATGTATCATGAGTTGTAGATACAGTCGTTTTTAGTAGGGCTTGCCTGAGACCGGAAAGTTATTTCAAAGGTTCTTCTGTGTTAAAAAGGTTGAGATAGACTATTCTAGACAGACGTCTTTAGGGCTGTTATGTTGGTGTAGGTTATGATTATCATCATCTCCACGTTACAATCAGTGATTGAGGAGAAGACAGGATTAGGATAATCATTTCCTTTTGTGAGCATTTCATAATAAAAATGAGTCTTGGATCTGAAAGCAGTCCAGAGAACCACAGGGTGAAATTCTGCCTAGGTCAGCAGGAAAAGATCAGTGTTTGTATGGAAGGCCAATTGACGAATTTAAAATATTAACTGAAGGCTTGCTCAGGAAATTACTCTCTTTGGCTCACTATATAGTGATTAAGTAAAACTGATAGCTATATATTTGAGAAGTTGATAAACAAAAAACATTTAAAAAGATTAATAAAATTACAGTTGTGTGAGCCACAACAAACCACTCATCCATTAAATGTATTTATTATCTCAAATCTATAATGAAAACTCTTCCACTAAGTTATACCTGTTGGAGAGGAAGAGGGGAGGCACCATCTACATCCTCACTTATCAGCCATTACAATGACCAGCTTAGGAAGCAATGAAGTCACCATCATGCTTGAAGCTGCTTGGCATTTTTCGTCATAGTGGACTTTTCTTTTCTTTTGAAATAAAATCTAACAGAAAAAGTGCTGGAAATGCTATGGTACTGTATGTATGCAGAATTGGGAACCCAAGCAAAGAAATCTCATCACTAGAGCGTCTTTGTGTCATGGTTGCATATCCACCAGCATGTACAGTAGAATCCCCCGAGAGCAGAGTCTCACAGAGTAACCAATGTTGGTGTAGATGGACCTTGTCTGCTTGGTACTTACCGGTTCACCCACCTTCAGGTTCACCACAATAGTGTAACACTTCCACAACAAGTGGAGACCAAACTTAGGAGGATGCAGAAGCCTGGTCAGAAAAGACATCTCAGCAACAAATGGCTGAAAGCCCAGATCCAAATCAGAAAGCAAAAGCAGAATCAGGTTAGAAATCTCCTAAGAAGGTCGCTAGATCTGGTGACCCTTGTGAAAACCAGGGATCCCCTCATTTGGGGGATTTCTTGGGGGATTTCTTCTCACTTTATGTTTTGGCTATTGGACAGAAAATCAAATCTACCCAATGAGACACAGAAGGCGCAAAAAAAGAAAACTGACTGGGGTTATAATGCTCCCTTACTTAATCCAAAAGAAGTTTTTCCTTTAATTCTACTTTAAACAGAGAACAAAGTACAGACAGAAAGCCAGAACCAGAAAGGTAGTCAAGGTTAAAATGCCAAGCAGAGTCATGAGAAAACACAGAGTGACACGTATTCACACATTTCACAGAGCCTGCCTTCTGAATTACAGAAGTGCAGAGAGGAGGAATTTCAGAAGGCAGAGTCAGTACAGGAATCAATGATTGCAGGCAGCAAGGTACCATGGGATATGTAGTCCATGGAAATTGAAAATATACAGCAGAGGAAAACTGCAAAGCATGCAGAGACTCCAGGAAGTTGTGGGAAGAGATGACCAGCAGACAGACAGAACACACAACATAAAAGAAGATTTTTAAAGTAAGATTATATTGGATTGTTGGATATTGTTTGTATTGTTATTAAAATGCCGATTTTATAAAAAGAAAGTGCGTGCTGTGACAATATAACTCTTTTAAATTGCCTGTACTGAGCTGACATTTTAGTGTAAGTTTAGAACAACAAAATCCAATAAAGCACATGCAATGACTATATAGAGACAGGACTCCTGGATCTTCACACTCTCTGTCACTGTTGCTGGCAGTGGTCCTCGTGGTAGTATTTTGTTCAGCTGCCCATTAAAAAGGGCTACATTACCAAACCCCAGCCAGTGGCCCAGGAGCTGCAGTTGACCTATGGCTGTCTTTGTTGTGATGCTCTAAAACCTCTTAGAACTTGTCCTTTGACTATTTTTGCACCTGAACCATTAAAGGCCATCAGCAGTCAAAGCTCATTTTTAGTTTTGGACAAAGTAAAAAGGGGTTAAAATGTCACTTTTTATCCCTTTATGACCAGGACCAGAAATTAGGGAATCAGGGGTCACTGGATTAGGAAGGCCCTGCCAACAATTAAATCCCCATGGAGCTTCAAACCTTTTCCAATAAAAAAAAAAAAGAAAAAAAAATGTTTTTGTTGCTGTTTATTTCAATACTCGAACAGTAAGGTAATCGTTACCTGATGGGAACACAGACAGCAATAGTAAAACTGACAGGAGTTCTAACACATCTCCACTCTATCCAAAATAAAAATGAGTTTTTGGCTGTGTAACATGTAGTACAGGGATATCAAACTGGTGGCCCTCTAGCGGCTGCGAAACTACAAGTCCCATCATGCCTCTGCCTTTTGGAGTCATGCTTGTAACTGTCAATCTCGCAATGCCTCATGGGACTTGTAGTTTGGCGAAAGCTGGAGGGCTGCCAGTTTGACACCTGTGATGTATTGGCATTCGGCCAAACGATCAGTCAAAGAGTAGCTTTACCTTGAACTTTATTAAATAGATGCAGAGTAGGATTTACAATGCAAACAGGGTCAAACATCCCAAAATGGTGTGCATACAGTACAGAACAATGTTAAACTGATTATGACACTGTACAAACAGGAAATGATAAGAGCAATGTCTCTGCGATTCAGCAAAGGATACCAGGTGTCAGTACAGCACAGTCCCTAAAAGGCACTGTGGCCACAGGTACTAGAGAATTTAACAGTCCAGTCTGTGTACATAGGCAACTCGAAGGGATCTCTGGGCTGGCACCACAGACGGGCGGCTGGAGAAGTCCCAGGATTGGTACCACAGGCAGGTGGCTAGAGACACAGGTCTACCCCACTTGAAGCAGAATACTTTGGTAGAAATTGCAGAAGTGCTCCCTGCAGTGGTTGGGTCTTCCATAGATGTTGGATGCTATTGAGCTTCAGCCTGGCTGCCCATATGCTGGGACCAACAGAGGAGGACCATAGACCTGGCTACAGATCACATGCCCAGCTACCTCATCGGGTACAGTCTGTTTGCAGAGAGCGGGTAACAGATTTGTGAAAAAGGAGTTAAAGGAGCTGCCCCTGCACCTGAGCATAATGAGACAGGAAGCACTCCACTACCAAATTAATTAATTACTCCAAATTATATCTATTTAGTACTCAGTCCCAGAAGGGCCCACTGAATGGTCCTAAGGTTCTCTCCCAAGATGGTGTATCCACAGCCAGGCATACAATTTCATTCTCTCTTCTGGCTCAATAATTAGTCTAAGGATATCCTTTTTCTGATGCTTTATTAAAACATGAACTTGAATGGGTATAGGGTAACTGTGGAATACTCCTGTAGGGCAAGGTAGTACCTTGAGGACACTTGTCTCTTTCTCAAAGCTTCCTATCTTAGTCCTTGCAGCAGCAAACAGCCCTTCAGACTGGGAACTTCTCCTCCTGTACAACAATCCCTCTCCTACAGGCCTCAAACTATTTATGCACTCTCCCTGCCACCTACTGGGCAGTGGGCATCCTCTCCCAGGGATTGGCTGGGACCACATAAATATTCAGGCTGTAGATTTGAGTCTCCCAGATCACTGCTTTCCAGAACCATCCAGAAGGCAGAAGGAAGCAGTCAAACTCAAAACCTGTGAAACTCAGAGCAGCCTAAAGCAATCACAAGCTGCTCCACTGATTACAGAGGTGCTAAAGAAGTAGATTTACCTACCATAGCCACACCATTTTATTTATTAGGTGAATGGAACCATGGCCTGCTACTGCCAATCAAATCTTGTGAGGAGGGAGTTGGGCCAAGCTCTGCTGTCTGCCTAGGTGCACACAGCCCAGTTTGGGATCAAGCCCACATGAGTGCCCCCATAGCAAGTGGCTTGCTATAGGAGCACTAATGAGAAGGACAGCATAGTGCCACTGCAGGATCCCAGAAGAGGAGGTTCAGAACTACTCTGTGCACAGAGCAGGTAAGTATACAACTGCTTTAAGCTATCATGATTGGAGAGAGAGAAAGCGGAAAGAACTGACCGCCCAGCCTGCTATGCTGTCAAGCAGGCCACTCTGATAGCAGGAGACAGACTGGAACACCAAGTCTGAACCAGAGGACCTGTGGACTGTCCCTGTCCATTTTGAAAGACGGATCATGACAATCCGCCGAACCACATTGACCAGGTTAGAGAGACCCATACATCCACTAATAAAGTGAACATTGATAGGTCGTCACCTCAATATCTGCTTGCACATAGTTCTGAACATCACATACTGTTCTCCCAGTTTGTGGCCTAGTTATACCGAGGACATTGTTGGAATATATATGCAGTACAGTTATTGTTCAAGCTGACCGCAGGACATACAGTCACAGATCAAGATACAGCAGTGCCAATGAAATCAAGTTCATTTCCCTCTCTGCAGAGCAGGATTCCTACTATTGTTCATCTTTTGCTTTTGACATTCGGAGAGAATTTATACTATATACTACTTTAAGCTCAATTCAAGGTTAGAGCTCTTAAAGGGAACCTTGCACTAATTCTTTGCCATCAATCAGGGAAGTGTTAAATCTTCTCCTTTTCCTTCACTATCTCTGATGAGACCACACTAAGCAACTACCATCCACCGTTTGACGCAACTTCACATCAACTGAGCCCTAACCAGCTCGCAGTAGACATTATAAAGCTCTTAAAAGGGACACTACCTATTATAATCAGGAATTCTCTTTATTTCACATTTAATCCTTGCTATCTAGTTCTGAGGGCCCACAATGAGCTTATCCATTATTGATAGTCCTTTCTGCTCACTGGGGATTCAACAGTCCCCTCAGATTGGACAGTGGATTATTTGTGAAAGCAGGCCTGCTAACATATACTGTTGTCTTAATGTGAATGCTGTTACTTTTGGTCACAATTGCCAAGAGTGACCAGATTTGCTGTCAATTGCCGTGTTACTTTGTTATTCTCCAGTTAGTTACCTCCAAATCCAATATAAACTTCATTTTGGTTTATACTATGTGTGTGAGTCCATTTTACAGGTGTGATTTATTTGGGTCAACAGAGCCCGGTGGTGTCAGCAGAGGTTGGGCTTTCAACAAGAGGTCCTGATATACAGGGAACCCAAAAATTACTAGGCAACCCTTAAGGGGGTAGTGCTACACTTGCATAAGTATCACAAGTACAGAAAGTAAAGAAAAATCTCCCCAGTGTGGCAGGGGGCAGACAAAAATTAAATATGTGACAAAATTTAAAACTTCCATACTCTATTCAAAACTAAAAAAAGTCTGGTGCTAGGCTTAAAATAACTGACCATGAAGTGAAGGTTGGGAAACAATTCATTTTGCAGATCATTGACCCTGCCAAGGCCTACCTCAGATTTTTCTACAATGTACAGTTAGTGAGTAATATGTGCAGTTTCTATAGGAACCCAGGACTACAAGAACATGCACGCAGGTCATTGTTTTAATTATTTCAGAAATGACGACACATCAACACAATACCGTTGTCTTCTGGCAATCTGTTTTGTGTCACTTCCTTCTACTGATGGCCATTTTTAAATAAGGACATAGCAAGACGTATGCTCAGGGTTATGTGGAATTAGATTTGTGTGTCTGAGTGTGTAAATTTCAGCATACAAGGCGGACTGAGAGCTGAGATTAATGTGCAGCTGATGGAGGAGGATTGTGTGAGAGATGAGAATGGGAAGTGTCTGAATTCATGCTTTGCAATGCAGGAGTGGGAGGAATTAGAGAGCAATGCTTGCCAATGAAAAGCATAAAGGAGGAGGAATGCACTACTGCTTAACCCTTCCCGATCTGCTCTGAATTTCTTCAATGACTGCTTATGTTGGCACTGCAATCAATACAGCCAGTGTATTTAAATCATCCAAACAAAGCTGGTTCCAGAGACTGACTATAGGGAGGGCATAGTCACTGTAATGGGGAGGTCATCCACACTAAGGAAGCAATAATAGAAAATAATAGAAAATGTTATATGACAGGGTTAGAAAAGCCAGTAAAATTATTCTTCAACTGGAAGCTGTAAAAAAAAAAAAAGACCATTAAAGGCTGGTAATTTGCTGAAAAGCTGTAAATGACAAGCCAATCAGGGCCTCCTCAAACTGTTATGTCAGACATGTTATAGATTGGCTCTATGAATGGCCAATATACAACCTCTGCCTCCAAACTCCTCTTATAAGTTTGTGGTTCCTGCTAACATTGTTTCTTTGCTTAGGCAGCTCTGATTAGCCAAATGTTCAGGTGTAGCATATCTGACCCTACTCTCCACTGTGGCACAGCCTGGCATACAAGTTGAATTGCACTCTCTTCTTTCCATTTGGCCATGACCATGTTAGCTGTGCCGTTTGGTGCCTACAAAACCACTTGGCAGCACTGCAATGGAGCCTTCTGGCTGCTGTAGTGATAAGCTAACACAATGTCCACCATCATACAGTGAATACAGACTCCTTGGAGGCTGAAATATGCCCATTGGGACTTGTTGCCAATTTTATTACCTGAAAAGAGGCCATAAGGATAGCTTTTTTCCCCAGAAAACATGACCCTACTCCCCACTGTGGCACAGCCTGGCATACAAGTTGAATGGCACTCGCTTCTTTCCATTTGGCCATGACCATATTAGTTGTGCCGTTTGGCCCCTGCAAAGCCACTTGGCAAAACTGCAATGGAGCCTTCTGGCTGCTGTAGTGATAGGCTAACACAATGTCCACCATCATACAGTGAATACAGACTCCTTGGAGGCTGAAATGTGCCCATTGGGATTTGTTGCCAATTTTATTACCTGAAAAGAGACCATAAGGTTAACTTTTTTTTTGTAGAAAACATGGCAACCTTATCCTTACTCTATCCATAGTACTCCTGGTCCAGCATGCAAAGACTACGAATTACTATGAGGGGTGGTACGTCTGGCACTGTTGTATGATAGAGGAGTCCATGGAGGCTACAACTGTACCAGATGGAATAGTTCTGGTGTCTGCTACATAAGAGGGTAATTCTGTTGGTTCTTTATGAGGTGTGGGAAGTTTTAAAGGCATGTATGAGGAGCATCTTATTATACTGGAGGCATATAAAGTTGCATTTCATGGTGAGATTACAGTATATCAAATCCCGCCAACCCAATTCTAACTAATTGTTAGAAATTCTGTATATAGCCCTGCAGAACAGACAGTGAACAATCCACATGTGTTTTTCAGTTTCACTGCAACAAGGAAAAGGAAACAGTATTCAGAGAAAAGACATAGAGTATACAGTACCATAGATGCAGATACAAATTTATAAACACTGCCATCTGCTGGTTAAGGATTATACAGTATCTCTACTGAATACTGATGTAGTTGTTGCACAGAATACATAAACACTCTATTCCAACAACCCCCACTCAAAAATGACTCCTTATATTAGTCCAAGTTCTTTAAATCGGTATTTCTGAATGTGTCCATGTCTGGAGTTCACTAAGAGATGCCATCTGTTCATCAGCAGCTCTGATGCACTTTTTTTTTCTCATGGGTTGGAAGTCTGTGTTTCTCATCCCATTAATCTGGCTCTGGTTTTAATGGTACCTGAGAAACATAGGTCAGACTGGGCTGGGATGCCTTTATTGCTTCTGGTGGATTTTCTGATTGAAGTCTCTTGTGGAATGGTTTCTTCTTTTACAATATTTGGATTGGATGTGTTCATTTCTATTTCTGTGTCACTTTGTTGCTTATCTTCGCGTGACACTGATGTGGAATTTCCCTCAGTTTGAAGTGTTTGTGTTAGTTCATGAAATTTTGACCACACTGGAGTTTCATGGACAAATACACTTTTACTGATGGTTACCTTGTTTGTGTCCACGCGTGTATTGTCTTTATGCACGTATTGTCTTACATATTAATTTATTCTAGCCACTAAACTAAATTTATACACGTGTTTAGATGCATTTAGACGCGTTTATACGTGTACGGGTATAAATTATGCTGGAAAAATCCTCTCTAAACACAGATTTGGGGCAATTTTTTTAATGCCCCTGAATGCCATTTTTAAAAATGCCTGTAACAACAGGAGGAGATTTACTAAAAGTGGAGCACTCAGAATCTGGTACAGCTGTGCATGGTAGCCAATCAGCTTCTAACTTCAGCTTGTTCAATTAAGCTTTGACAATAAAATCTGGAAGCTGTTTGGTTTCTCTGCAGAGCTGCATCAGATTTTGCATCATACAGTTTTAGTAAATGACCCCCAATGTGCATATACACATTAGATAACATAGCGCTGCATTCAGAGGCAGAAAAAATGGCATATGCCCCTAGCAGCTGCATTTTTTCTGCCCTCTGCATGAGGCCTATAGTTGTCCCGTGAACTAAAAGTAATGTTAAGTGCTGCTGTTTGGCAATTATTTTAATTCACTTTAAAATTAATAATCATCTCAAATAAGAGAATAAGCACTGTTTATAATTAGGTTAATAATTATTTACATTTTAAAGTTAAAGTGTTACTAAACCCAGGCCCCTGTATTTACTCTAACTGGTCTCCCACAGTACA
This sequence comes from Staurois parvus, assembly GCF_062004578.1. Classification (NCBI taxonomy): domain Eukaryota; kingdom Metazoa; phylum Chordata; class Amphibia; order Anura; family Ranidae; genus Staurois; species Staurois parvus. The sequence continues at coordinate 7,603,800 of NW_028317900.1, read as the reverse complement.
CAGAACATGGAAATGCAATTATTTTAGTAAATATAAATGGTTAAATACCTTTTCTCATCAGCTGTATATAGCAATCTTGTGACTTCTATCAGTGTCCGGCCAAGCACTGGTTAACCTTGTAGAAGGAGTTTTCATTCTTTTCTGACTGTCTTATGAGGCTGCATGACCCCTGACCCTCTGTCAAGACAGTGCTCACTTGCCCTGCGCTGATTACATGCTCCCTCCCAAAGAAATAAAAACTCTATAGCCATACACACTAAACTGAGCATGTGCAGAGTGACTCCTAGAGCTCTGTACTATTGGGGACAATAGAAGAATGGGAGAATCAGAGAAGACAGGATCAAACAGCCTTTTTACACAATGCGGAGGATTACCCCTTAGGCTCCACAGTGAGTATAACCAGCATGCTTTACTTCATATACAGACTGATTTTACTGTTGTGGGTTTAGTAACACTATAAGTTAGTTTCAGGCTAGTTAGCACAAAACATTGAGCAATAATTACCAGTAGGAATGATTCGTTTTCTAGCTTTTTATGTAGTTGTCAGCTAAAATGTTCAATAAAGTAATCTACCTTTATGTTCCCTTCAGGGGTGGACTGACAACTCATTGGGCCCCCGGGCAATAAGGGATCATGGGGCCCCTGTGTCCTTGCCAACACTCAAAGCACATCCAAAAAAAGCCTATAAAAGGTACAAGGGGCATTTCATGGGGCCCCCCACTGACCCCGGGCCCTCGGGCAGTGCCCGAGTCCTCGAATGGTCAGTCCGCCCCGGGTTCCCTTACTCCTACAATCTATTGGGGCAAAGACCTATGAATGCAAGTGGCTGATGAACTTTAGGCAAGTGGCTAAATACACATTAAATTCATGAATGTGAACAGTTTTACCCGACAAAAGATTTGTAATTCTAGCAAGTAAATGAATAAACCTCCAAGTAATGCTATTACTGGGCTGCAGCTATACGGAGCTCTAATGATTTGTAGCGTGACTTCAGGAGACTAACTACCAATAAATTCAGATTAAACTTAGAATGAGCAAGTGAGCAACATGTGTTTTCTGTCTTCTCTTGCTACAGGCTATTCACACTTGGTTTGTACTATCTTTGTTCAGTTTTGTGTTTGTTTTGACATTCATTTTCTCTGTTTAGTATCCTATATATTAGTAATGGTAACTTTCTAACACAAATTGATGCACCTTTCCATGTGGTTTGCTCTGCCACTGTAAAGAAAGTAATTATCTGTATAATGTGATCCATTTCTGTATGACGCATTAAACTTGGAATGGGCAAGTGAGCAACATGTGTTTTCTGTTTTCTTGATATAGATACTGCAGGCTGCATCTTTGTCATACCTCACATTCAAATCACCAATAATCCTGTAACATGTACAGCCAGCCTTAAGGGTCTTGAACTGATTGGACTGTGGAGGAGCAATAGGCACACTGACAAGCTGTTACTTCTGTTTTCTCCTCATTTAAGAATCTTCTCTGCAGTGCTGTGCACCCGCTGGAAGGCTGCTCTACAAGAAAGTACAGGAGGCTGATACTGATACAAATTAAAGTAGTTGTAAGACACGAAAAAAGGACAAAGCATATCCCTCTATAGTGAGTACCTGTCTCAATCCGTGACACAAAGTGTAATTTCTCTCTGCTGCCTTGTTCATCTGCTATCAGAATGAGTCACTTCTGACAAGTTTTCCTGACAGGGAGGGATCTCCAGCACACAGCCTGTGATTGACAGCCTCAGCTGTTTTCCTGTGTGCTGTGTGGAGGGGTATGTGTTCTTTCCCTCTAATCCGGGCCCAGAACTTTCCTCACTGAGATCTGCAGAGTGTAACTTCAGCTCCCCACCCCCTGCTTTCTTGAAGATCAGACAAGCTATATAAATTCTGCACTTCGAATGGATGTAGAGAAGACAGAGCTACAGTTAAACAGGTACAACTTATGTAGGAGGATTTTTTTCATCTCTGTGTATCACCTAAAGCCAGTCACTTCACTGGGTATATGTAAGGGTTTACAACCACTTAAATTAACCCTTCATTTATATGCACTTTAATTAATTGGTGTTTTTATATCTGCACAAAATTCAGCTTTAAGTGATTTACAACTACCACAGTTAGTACAACCAGCTGTAGTGTTATGGATACTGCACAGGAAGTCAGCCATGCGTTGGAAAATACTGATTCAGATTCATCATTTAACTATTTTAAGTCTGATAAAATTCCCTAGCATATACTATATTCATATACTATGAATTATAATGATGGAATTTGTACCTTAAATACATGCTTTAGCTCTGAAATCATCTAAAATGTTGTGGCTTGGTTGAGTGAATTCCATCAAAATGGCTAGTTGTCCATCAAGTCTTTACTATTTACTATATGTACTTGTGCCCTTTCCTGTAGCAGTGCCAATGTTCTCATTTAATGTCCCGCAGTAACAAATTATGGCCTTTCTTTGGCACTTGCTTCTAAAGTCATACATAAACAGAAGCAAGTGCAGACTTGGAGGATGATTTACAAAAGGCAAACAGGCTGTACACTTTCAAGGGAACTTTCACACTGCAAGAGAATTTTCCCTAGTGCTTAGTAAATACGGTGAACAGTCTGTTTGCCTTTGGTAAATTAATCCCTTGGTTTTCCCTTTAAGCTTGGAAAAAACCCTTAATTTCATGTACCTTAAAGTACTGCCAGTAGGGTTCATTGCTTTGTATTAATTCACAATAGTGAAGGGTCGAACACCCCCCTGTTCGGTTCACGGTCGAACATTCAAACCTAACGAAAGTTCGACCGCAAACTTCGGACAGAGGGGACAGTTCACTAAGTGGTATCTTACTGCATCTGAGTATGTGGTAAGATACCGCACAGCTAATAAAATACTGCATGGGTTATATTATTAAGTCATGCAGTAATTTAGGAGTGGAAGCATTCTTTATTGTTTCAACTGTCAGCGGAGTTCCCCTTTGACAGCTGAATGTGAAAAGAATTGCCAGCATTACCCAGCAATTAAAAAATTAAACCAAAAAAAACTTGTGGGGTCCTGCCCCCATCCATACCAAGCCCTTTGGGTCTGGTATAGATTTTGAGGGGAAACCCCCCGCCAACATTAAAAAAAAAATTGCGTGGGGGTCCCCCCAAAAAGACATACCAGAACATAATCCAAGCATGCAGCCTGGCAGGTCAGGAAAGGGGGAAGCGAGTGAGGCCCCCCCTCCTGAACCATACCAGATCACATGCCCTCAACATGGGGGTGCTTTGGGGTAGGGGGGCTTCACTTGTCACGTCATCATGTGATGTGATTGGCCAAAGCGTTGCATCTGACCTATGGTCAGGCGCATTGCTCTGGCCAATCACACTGCACTGTCAGGGCGCAGTGCATTGTGGGGCGCGGCAGGTGAACAGCCCACCGAACGCCCTTACCATTCGTGTGTTCGCCATTGGCTCCTGACAGTCAAAACCAGTGCGCAGGGAGCTGGGCCAAGCTGTGCTTTGTATGTCACTAGACGCACACAGTCTGGCTCGGGATTGAGCCTGCCTGTCTACCCCCATAGCAGTGGTTTGCTATGGGGGCAGAACAGAAGAGGAGGAGCCAAGATTGCTGGCTGGGGACCCCAAAAGAAGAGTTTTGGGGCTGCTCTGTGCATTGCACAGAGCAGGTAAGTATAACATGTTTGTTATTTTATTAAAAAAAAAACAAAAAAACAAAAAACAAGCATTACGATGACTTTAACCACTTGCCCTCCAGAGGATTTACCCCCTTTCCTGACCAGGCCATTTTTGCGAAACGGCGCGTTACTTTAACTGACAATTGTGTGGTCATGCAATGCTGACCTTTTTATTTACAAATAGAGCTTTCTTCCGGTGGTATTTGATCGCCTGTGCGGTTTTTGTTTTTTGCACTATAAACAAAAAAAGACCGACAATTTTGAGAAAAAAACAATATTTTTGACTTTTTGCTATTAAACATGTCCAGTAAAAAAATTTTAAAAAACAAATGTTGTCATATATTTAGGCCAAAATGTGTTCTGCTACATGTCTTTGCTAAAAAAACACACAATATTTTTTTTTACTTTTATTGCCGGCGATCAGCGACTTATAGCGGTACTGCAGGACTGCGGCAGGCATTGTGACACTGGGGGGAACTGACTTGGTGTCAATGACATCACCAGTGACACCAATACAGTGATCAGTGCTAATAAAAAGCACTGACACAGTACTAATGACACTAGGCAGGAAGGGGTTACCATCTGGGGCGATCACTATAAGCACACTGCTTTGTATAGCTCTGCAGGAGCTGACGGGAGAGATCTGTGTTTTTAGACAGGTCTCTCCCCCGTTGGTAATACACGGCGATCACTGGGTGCCAGTGAGTAATCACTGGCCGGGACCCAGTGATTGACAGCTGAGGGTGCGAATGGCGGTGCCCCCTACCAGGAAATGCAAAAATCTGTATATATACAGCAGTTTGTGCACCCGTGCTGCCCTGTGGCATGATATTTCTACTATAGGGTGGAGGGGAAACAGTTAAACTGCTATAGCTAAATGTTCAATCAATATCTTGACCTTTAAATCGCAAGAGCAATATGATCTAATTCCACACCTGGTTGACCTGACAATAATTAACTTGATTCTGGACCATATTCTTAAGTTTTATTTATATTCAATTGCCTAAGAAGGTCACATGATCTGCCGTTACTAGTGGAATAACTAAGCAAACTACAATGTTTGAGTCAAAAAAGCCAGAAACAGCCGCTACCCCTTTCTGCGGGGACCTTTTGGGTTTGTAATTAATGAAAACCTCTCAAGTATTTTCCTAGACTTCTATGATACATTAATTAGGTCCTGGGCCCCATTCATTCGGTAGAGTCAATCCACAGTGGAGCCCTGTCTTAAAGCAGTAACCCCAAAAGCAAACATTTATTATATTACAGCTTACCGATTGGTAGATGTGATGGTATTAACCCCTGTTCACACTGGGTGAGGCATTGAAGTCCCTCTATCTTAGCGAGATTTCAAAGCCCCTGATCGGTGAGACTTCATGCGCGGCTTGCTGACATCTGTGCGACTTCATACACAGTTGTCAATGCAAGTTGGACATGAAAACGCACAAAAATAGTGCAGGAACCTTTTTCAAAGTTGCTGCGACTCAAGTCCCAACTATTTGAAAGGTTCCATAGCAGTAAATAGGGAGCGAATTTGATCTGTTCAGTCACATGACAAGTTGTACCTGGTGTGAACTGGGGATGAGTTTCCTTTTTTTTCTCTTCTATTTTCTTCTGGTGATCCAGCCAGCAAGTCTGTTGCATTTCAGAAGCACAAGCTCTCCAGAAGAATGTATGAGTTTGAATGGATGAGACAATCCATTTACCACTGGCAGGGGTGATTAAAATGATCAATTTTTATTTATTAATGTAAAACCTTTATCCCAAAATGATAAAAACAGTTTCCTGTAATTGATTGTAAAGCGTGAGCTGGAGTTTGGTTTCAATTTGCTCTTGTATTCAAATCTGCTAATACATTTAACACCCCTCCCCCCCAGACTGCCAATGCTGCTGTCAGCTGTGCCTCCTGTGCTCATTCATCATGATGTCTCAGTAGTACAGCAGGTGTGTTACTGGCCATATCACCAGATTAAATCAGAGGGAAAAAGCCAAAGAAAATAAAACTAATGCAGCCACCACATCTAATGATTGGTAAGCTTCAATATAATATATTAGGGGTTTTGGGTTTAATACCACTTTAGCACACCTATAATCAAAGTTCCTTTTGCTAATAATATTTTCCCAAGCTTCCTTTAGGATTGCTGACTGCCATTTTTATGCATACCTTTTCTACTCAGGCAGTGCCATTCATGTGAGTTGAGACGCAGTGGCTGCACGGACACAGGAGTTGCTTCCAATTTGATATCTGTGCTGGTGCAGGTACACAGCCCTGAATACAATGTGTGTTCGGGGCTATGCACCCGCACCCAGTCACTGCATCCCAATTGAAGTAAATGGGACTCCTGCCGGAGATACATGGAACTCCTGCGCATCCCTGTGCGGGTAATCATAGCCCTTGCACGGGTGTACGCTGTAGTATGCCCATGTGAATGAGGTCTAACACAGGAAGTGTGTTACTGGCTGGATCACCAGGTAAAATAAAAGGAAAAAAAAGTAAAGAAAAATGAAAACTAATGCAGCCCCCACATCCAGGGGTTGGTAAGCCACAATATACTACATTTTTGGTTTTGCGTAATACCGCTCAAAACCAACAAAATAATAAACAACACTTTATTTTCAAGTTTTTTTTCTCTTTTTTTTCTTTTTTTTTGCTCTTCTTTTTTTATTATCTTCTTTTTATTTATTATGCCGGCCATACATGGGTCGAAATTTGACCGATCTTTCGTCCGATAATCGGACCTAAGAATAATCAGCCGATTTTCGCTCTGTTAGTGGGTCAATGGCACCGGCCAATCTTCATGGTTCCTCCCCTTTTCGGTGATCGGGCATGGTGGAAAATTCATGAAAAACAACCGATTTTCGACTCAATGATGGCCAAATTGTACGATCATTTTTCCGAAAAAAATATGCGCATGAGCAGTGACCTGGAAGGAACAGAAGTTTCACCTGTTAAATGGGGTGAACCTTATGATTTGCTTGGCCGATTTTCAAAATCATTGATGGCACCATCGGATTTCCGAGCGAACGATGTTTTCGATTTTCGGACAAAAAAATTGTTTGGAATTCGACCCATGTATGACCTGCATAACAAATTGACATTGCAGTTGATTGTGAATTCACCTTTCATGTTATATCTGCAATTCCTTTCTTATTTAGTTAGAAGAACACTGTTACCCCTCTGTAATGAATTTATGTTACTGTATCTAAAATAAATACATTAAAATTCTATTAATGGACGTTTGGTTTGGAAGCCCTGAAGTTGATGGAACCATGCAATCAGCACACGTTCCAGTTCCACGTTTTAAGTTGCAGTGAAGCCATGCAGGTGCACTAGGATTAACAAATATCCAGAAGTCTGAAAATAGCCATCTCCACAGGATATTTCTCAGCCAAATACGGATGTCCATAGACCGGCAGATATTTCCTGAGAACATCAGACAAGGAAATGTCTACCCATCATCACACAAGTGACTAAGTGCCAGAAACCACCGCAAGGCTGACACTGGCTAATTGCATTATACTCTTCTCCATGGAAGAGTAAAGGATTGGTCTTGCAACAGTTTGGAACATCTCACCATGTGATAAAGAGCTCCTCAAGCTTCTCAGTACTCTCACCTCTTCTAGGTTCAAAAACTGTCTAAGGCTAGGTTCACATATGTGTGGGTGGTGTGGCTGTGGAACCGCACCAAAATCCATGCAGCCGCACCACCTGCACAGAGAAATGCGGACCTCATAATAGCTAGTAGTTCTAATAGCACGCCGCCCGCACTGGAAAATGCAACCATACTGGGAACCAAGGTTCCCGTGTGGCATGCATTTTCAGAAGAAGTGCAGGGACTTCTTCCCTGCGTGTCACGGGGCACGGGAGTCCATTCAAATGAATGGGCTCTCTTGCCCGCACGGCCGCATATATGTGAACAACACAATTTGTATACAATGGATGGCATGACCGGAAGCCATCCATTGTATACAGTCGACGTGATCTGCTGTGATTGGTCACAGTGGTCACATGACACTGGCAATGGGCCGCTGTAGTGATATGTCATCGGCTGTGTCCCATGGACACAGCCGGTGACAGATCGCACCGCTGCGCGGCCGCGTGAGCATCTGCTTTGGACAAGACTTCATATGATGCCCAGTCATATTGGCGATTTTCCTGCCCTGTCTATAGCAGATTGATGTGTTAAGGAAGTTCTGTCCTCAGCTGTAATTAGTAGTGGTGCACCGAAATGAAAATTCTGGTGCCAAAACCGAAAATTCAGGATGCACTTGGCCAAAATCTGAAACCGAAATGTCTGAATATGGGGAGGCTCAAATTTGTACTTTTTTTTACTTTTAATGTGTGTTATTATTTATTTTTTTAACTTATGATTTTATTGCTATCACATAGGGGACCAATAGTCCCCTTTGTGATAGCATATACGTGACAGGTCTTCTTTGTAGGGGGAGGGGATGGGGGGGCTGTGTGTGAAAGGAGAGGAGCAGTGTATACAGACAGGTTCCCTCAATTGTTGCCGCTAAATGTCATCGCCGGTTTTTAAACGCAATTGCAGACTTTTTTATTTCTTCACTTTATAGCTCTGAGAAGGAGCTGTCATTCACCCTGCAGCTAAAGTAAACAAAAGGGCGGGGTCAACAGGTAATGCCACTGGGTGACTCCGCCCTTTTGTTTACTTTAGCGGTGGTGCGAATGACAGCTCCTTCTCGGAGCTATAGTGAAGAAAAAAAGCTGGCAATAGCATTTAAAAAGCGGCGATGACATTTAGTGGCAACAATTGAGGGAACCTGTCTGTATACACTGCTGCCTCACTGTATACACTGCTTACCTCCTCTCCTGCCTTCCTCCGTCATCCCCCCATCTGCAGTACACACAGCCCCCCATGGACTGCTAATGTCAGAAAAGTATTACAGCATTTATCATTTTCATTCCACTTCACAATTATGAGCCACTTTGTGTTGGTCTATCACATAAAAACCCAATAAAATACATTTATGTTTCACAAAATGTGGAAAATTTCAACTGGTATGAATACTTTTTCAAGGCACTGTAATGACAGAAAAAGTGTTCCAGCATGGACTATATTACTAAGACAGGTGGTAGTGGAAGAGTTAACTTGGGAGTGTGAGTGCCAAAAACCCCTGTAGGGAGGCCGGGGAGAGAGCTACCAGTATGTGTGTTGCCATCTGCATTACAGCATGGTCTGCTAATGGCGGAAAAGGTGTTACACCACAGCATGTTAATACTGAAGGGACAAATGGCAGGGAAGCTGACCTAGAGCATGGGAGAGAGCATGTCTGGAGAGTTTACCCAACAGAAATTGTGATCGCTCGGAAGCCAGTCTATCCGGGAGAATAAGTGGAGCAGGCACTGGAGGTCATCCAATCTGGAAGGAAGGGTGGAGAGTGGTGGCCATTGCCAGATGTATCTGAGGAGAAGCCATGAGGAGTGAGTAGCAAGATAGCGCATGCAGACATGAGCTTGAGCATCAGTGCTACTATGGTGAGTGGCAAGTGGCCAGATAAGCTGCCGAACAGGAAGGAAGTTCTGTGCTCAACTGTAATTAGTTCTAATCCTGGAGTATCCTGCTAATTCCCCATCGCTATCCAAGTTCTCCAATAATAAAACAACAAAAACAATACCCCTAGACAAGATTATTGAGGACAACGAGTGAAAGTGTGTTTGCACCTGGCGGTGAAACTACCTTGTGCCTGGCCATTGGGCAAAGTTAAGGAAGACCTGGACATTACTACAGCGGCTCCTTAGGGGGTAAACACTACATCATTGGTCTCCAAACTGCGGCCCAAGGCCCGAATGCGGCCCCTGGCTGCCTTAATCTGGCCCTTGGGGCTCTATTCCTTACACTGAGACCATTGAAGGGGCACTATTCCTTACACTGAGACCATTGAAGGGGCACTATTCCTTACACTGACATCATTGATGGGGCACTATTCCTTACACTGACACCCTCAGTTGGGCACTATTCCTCCCACTGACATCATTGATAGGGCACTAATCTTCCTATTGATAACAGCAAGGTGAACTATTCCTCCATTCAAACCAATGATGGGGCACTATTCCTTCCATTCAACCAATGATGGGGCACTATTCCTTCCATTCAACCAATGATGGGGCACTATTCCTCCATTCAAACCAATGATGGGGCACTGTTCCTTCCATTCAACCAATGATGGGGCATTATTCCTTCCATTAAACCAATGATGGGACACTATTCCTTCCATTCAAACGAATGATGGGGCATTGTTTATGCCTACTGATGTTGAGACTCCCACTAGTCACAGTTCAGCCCCTCTAAAGTCCGAAGGACAAAAAACTGTCCCTTTGCTTAGAAAGTTTGGAGACCCATGCACTACTGAGAAAGGTCAGGTCCCATCCCTTGCTAGACAGGGCTGTGCTATGGGGTAGAGGTTTGTAAATCTCAGGGTGGAGAGAATACATATGCTTTGGCAGGTAAAAAAGCTCCATTATATGTACTATATTTCATTTGTGTATTTAGCTGTTGAGGAGTTCAGCTTTAAACACTTTAATAGAAACCAGAAAATATTGTGATTTATGTTAAAAAACAACTTTTAAAACTATCTTTACTGTTAATTCCCTCTTGATTTGACTTCAAATTCCAAGTATATAAAGTTGGGTAAGCGAAAAAGGTATCAGAGGAAGACTTTAGTGTGTCACTCATACATGTCTGGGGCCCTCCCTCCTGCAGTGTATTGTGTTCTCTGGGATCTACAGAGAATGCAGGCTCCAACTTGCATGGAACATGTGGATACGTTTAATGAAAAGGTTTTATATCTCCCTTTGCTGCACTATGTGCATTTAATCAATGGCTACAATCAGTGGAGCTGAATCGTAAAGCTAGGACTAAAAACATAGATGCACATGATCTGCATTATATTGTACTTAACGGGGCTTGCCTTGTGAACAGCAAAGAAAATTTTGAAATAAAGCTTTGAAATATTTTTCCCAAATGCAATTGAATCTACTCCATAGGCAACCAATTGAAAGCACATGGATACTGATGAAGGGGATCATTAATAACAGATGCCTAAGTGATTTAAATACGGAAAATGTATTGTTTGAATTTACTTTAAAAGGTATTTGTTTTAGAAGTCTTGTTTTTCTTCCTGCTATAGCCCCAACTATCAGTAGATAGGAGTCCGGCATTATCTCTTAGTTTTCTAATTTGTACTTAATGTACATATACAGTATGCAAGGTTTTTTGTTATAATATGCTTTAGAATTATGTAGGGCTATGAAGGATGTCTATGTCCTTATGCATACGTTTATGCAATGTACAGCTCTGCAAATTGCCATCTATATGGCACCTGTAATATCCTGAATGCTGCTGCTAAACTACTAAAGCTTACTAATGGATCCGAGACTGCAGCTCCTTTCTGCCAATCTCTTCACTATTTGCCACTAACCCAATGTATAAAATGTATAAAATTCAAAATACTAATCAAAACGTACAAAGCCATCCACAACATCACCCTAAGCTACATCACCAATGTCAACTGCAGATATCTCCCAACACCTCCTGCTCTCTAGTTCCCTTATTACCTCATCCCACGCTTGCCTCCAGGACTTTTCCAGAGCCTTTCCCATCCTCTGGAACTCTCTGCCCCAGTATTTCTGGTCAGCTCCTACCCTGTCCACCTTTAAGTGATCCTTGAAAATCCATTTATTCAGGAAAGCCAACCCCACCTCAACCTAAGAACTGTACTTGAGTCACCTTTATCAGATCATTCCCTGCAGCTATGACCTTTTTGTACTACCTCCTCCTCCCTTTAGATTGTAAGCTCCATGAGCAGGGCCCTCCTATTCCTTCTGTATTGAACTGTGCTGTACTTATACTGTCCCCTTTTATATCGTAAAGCGCTGCTTAAATTGTTAGCGCCATATAAATCCTGTATAATAATATTAATATAGAGGAAGAGAGTGATGACTTTGGAAAACCCAAGGGAATTTTAGTAACTTTACTGAAGAAAATTATAGACAGGATAAAAAGAATAAATCTCTTATTCCAGGCACAACATGCGGCGGATACAATAGTCTAAAATAATATAATTTATTACATCCAATAAATTCACAACATTAATACAAGAAACCCAATAAAAGAAATCACACCCAAAACGGACTGGAAAAAAACACATCACTTATAATATAAAACAATGCTATACATCGGCTCTCAAATAGTAAGGTGTACGTTTCTAAATCCTAGTGGCAAATGTTTCATGGTAAGCTCTGCTTTTACAGGACATTTGGGCTTGTGTGTTGTGATCACATAATGGCGTGACAATGGCTGTGTGTACAAGAGGTCTTGGAGGCAGACTTAGGGGTCAGAGAGGGCCACTACTTCCAGAGGGCACCAGAACCAAGGCAGGCTGATAGGCAGAATATTGTAACAGATATATAATAATAATAATATATAAGGTATGATAAATTAATGGCCACAATATGGGGTAATTAGCGACTCAAAATGTAAAACCTATATGCCAAAGGTAGAATGAGAAGGCAGATCTTCTGGGTAACAGTTCAAGGGAACCCCAAAACCAAGGGGGTATGCAAAAATTCTTGCTCACATCATACAGTTATCTCACCTGCCGCCTATATTGTCCCGTGATCAGGCAGCTTCTGTGAGGGGGTCAGGTGTGATATCTGTATGATGGGAGCAAAAATCTTTGAATAGCCTCTTGGATTTAGAAAAGTACACCTTACTATATGAGATCTGATGTATACCATTTGTTACAATATTATGAGTGATAGGTGTTTATTTCCAATCCATTTTTGGCGTGATCTGCATCTTTTCCATGTGGGTTTCTTTTATTAATGTTGCATATTGTTGTGATTTTATTGGATGTACTAAATTATATTATTTTAAATTATTGTATCAGCTCATGTTGTGCCTAGGAAGTCCATCTTTGTAGAACAAAAGATTTGTAAGTACAGTATTTAAGATGCGGCACAGTGGAGGTCTTCAGTTTTGTAAAGAAAATTATAGTTCATGAGGTTACCTTGCATTTAACATACTGATGAAGAAGAAATAAAGGGAAACTTTAATGTTGTTGGTCAATTTTAGACATACCATTTGATTTACAAATAAAACATTTAATAAATGACCCAAAGCAATAAGATTCCCAAAGCAATATTGGTAAGCTATAGAAATAGCACAACAGAAGAAACCTGCCTTCAGACTCATTTGTCCAATTGAAACCTTCAAGGAAGCTGACTTTAAGTCACTGCTCTGACTCATCTACTTTGGTGAGTAAAATTTTACTTGCAGTATTACAGCAGAACTAAAGGGTGAATACTTACCTGGCCAAGAGTTCCTTGCTGATCTCGTCATCTTCTTCTGAAAGCCAGTCTTCGGCCTCTTCATTCGCTGGCAGGGGATGATGTCACTCCTGCGCATGAACTAGTTATTCCAGCACTCTGAGACCATCCCAGCTGAACTGCGCATGTGCACCTCAGTTTACAGTGCCAAAAAAGACAGCGAGCAGGCAGGTAGGGGCATTTTATTGCAGAAGAAACCTGCCTGCTCGCTGTTTGATACAGCAGAACTTCAGTTAAATTTTAAGCTCCTTCAACAACAAACTACAAGTACAATTAGCTAACTAAAAATAAATAAACCTTTATTATTTTAGCCCTGGTTCACACCGGTTCACACTGGTGCGATTTGTCATGTGATTTGAACCTATTGCCGGCAATGGAACTGTTCAAATTGATTTTTTCCTGTGCACTATTTTCACTAATTTCAGTTACGACTTGCATTGACATCTGTGCATGAAGCAGAAATGTCAGGCAAATCACACCTGAAATCACACCGGTCCGTGGCTTTGAAATGGCGCTACTTTAAGTAAAATAGCGTGCTTTCAAGGTCGCATTCAGTGTGAACCAGAGATTAGTCTCAACTAAAATAAATGCATAGAGCAAAATATACAGTATATAATAAAGCTATGCATTTCCTTAAATAAAAGCCCTCTCTGCCTCTAGTTTTAGTTGCTTCATAGGATGTTAAACTGAAAAGGAAGCAGGGCCTTTATGGAGTTGAATTTCCTCAACGGCACACATAAGCCATAGTTCAGACCGTACTCTATTCTGTATTTCTAAGCCCTGATGAAGTGGGCATTGTGACCAATGAAACATGTTGGCTTGAATGCCAAATGCAAGAACATATAAAATGGATCTAGACAATAATTTCTCTAGCTGGCGCTCTATTTTTCTGCTTATATTTTAATGTTGTAGCTGTCAGAAGTGGGCAAAAGCACAGCATGCCAGGATGTATTTTAGGTTTCTTGTTTGAAGTTAAAAGCCCAGTGGTGCTGAAAATATTTTAATATCTAGCTCTTTCCCAACATGAAAAGCCAGTGTAATGTATGTTGAGTAAGTGGACAATAGAATGTTATAGCATTCACATAGTTATTAAATAAATAAATAAGTACATAATAAATTCATTTCATTTATCATATGGAGAGGTTAGAATGATGGCAGAAATTCTTGATTTTCTCCTAATACCCTTTAAAGGAAACCTGTGCTGAGAAAAACACGTAGACTGTCATGCTGACCCTCTGGATTCAATACTTTAAGCCACTAACCTAGAGGAAATAAACAGATCAGGACTTTGACTATCCTCTAGCATTCCCAATCTACAAACATGCTGCAGATCAGTGACTATCGACCCAGAAGGTATTGAAGCCAAAGGATCATCTTAATAACCATTTGTATTTTCAAAAGGAGGTCACCATTAGCAGCTGCCATATTGGTTTTGCTTCTAAGAAATTGAATTAGTTAATTATATATATAGTATATCTTAACTAAAAATTTTACATGAATATTATGTAGACTTGAATCTAGCCAGGTGTTGTAAAGCCTTAAATTTAGGGGGGGGACTTGAGAAGACTGAGGATGGGGGGACTGAGAAGATTGAGGATGGGGGAGCAGGGAAGACTGAGGATGGACAGGACTGTGAAGTTTGCGTATGAGGGGGGACTGTGAAGCCTGAGAATGGGGACGGGGGGCTGTGAAATATGAGAAATTTCTCACTCCTGCACTATATAAACTCTATTGTAATTTACATATTTCTCACAAAAGTGTTCATTGTCTCAACAGTTGCTGGTAGTTGAGCAGTCCCTGACTATTTAATAAAGTTCTTCTGTAAGGTTGGCTCAGATAGAATGTTAGCTCCACTGACTATTTCCAGTGTACACAAAATCATATGTAATGGAAGAGTTTTATTTTTTAAAAAGGTTTATACATATCTGTAAGACTCTTGCTTGTTGCCACAGAAATGTAAGCATATTTTATGGGTACAAGAAGGCTTTTGTTTTAACTAACCATGCCCCTTTCAGCCCCTCCCAGCGTTAACGCAATTTGGCTGCACTCACCATTCGCTTTGGCGCACTATGTGCGTCGCATCACTACTCCAGTTAAGGTTCCCAAACACGCCCTTAGCAA
The DNA here is from genome assembly GCF_062004578.1 of Staurois parvus. NCBI lineage: Eukaryota > Metazoa > Chordata > Amphibia > Anura > Ranidae > Staurois > Staurois parvus. Next base: position 7,588,669 of record NW_028317900.1, on the reverse strand, counting down.
CACCCTAGACACAATGAAAAACAGTGCACTAAATGTCATTTTTTAAAATTAAGCTTATGATCTGATTTCATAACACGCCCCTGCTCTGGTATTGTTGAAAACAAAATACTGCTCATTTGGTTTTGAACCCATTTTTTAATTATCAATCCTCTCCTGCCTGTCTGTCCTAGACTTTATGGCAGTATTCCAGAAAGCGTGCTGCAGAGACAATGAACTGATGCACATAAAATCCACTAAAGGGAACGCAGGTACCCTTTCTCTCTCTCTCAGGGCCAGTAGTATTTATCATAGCAATAAACTTAGCGTGTCTCTAGACTGTATCAATTCACTGTTAAATTGTGCATTAAAACTGGAACTAAGTGATTATTTTAAGTACCAACATATACTGCCCCCACTGTTGTCCCTAAAGGGATAATCACTTTCACTTATTGGGAAACCTTTATATATCTCAATTTCCTCTCAAATAAATGAGCAGCTTTCAGGAAATCACACCATAGATAGAGGACTGCCAAGACCATTGCCGCTCTCTGCTGTAGATTTGGGCTCTCCCTCTGCAGAGTGATTATGGGACGGCTTGCGGGAAACTCACTCAACAAGAACCCAATAAATCACATCTAAACACATGGGCCAATCTGGAGCTCTTCCAGTATGCTGGTGATGAAGGCTGCACTTGTTTTAAATGCCTAATCATACTAATGGATTACAGTGTGAACAGCAAACAAACTTTTAAATCCAGCACTCCTGGACCTTCTATGTTTTATCCGGAATCACTCTTTTGAAATAAAAGCAGAGGCTAAACATTTAAAAGCTGAAATAACATTCATCAGGGTACATCCTACCAATTTACTGGAGATTTTTAAAGAGGAACTTCAGGCATATTATACAAAAATCTATCTGTGTGTGTGTGTACTATATATATATATATATATATATATATATACAGTTGTGTTCAAAATAATAGCGGTCAGACATCACTAACCTGATCAATCACTGTTTTTGGTAGAAATGATATTTCTACATGGCAAATAATTTACTAGCAGGTGTAGTAGAGTAATAGAAATCCAACAGACCCAACAGTCATGACATGCATGCTGCTGATTCTATGTAATTGAATCACTAATTGAAAGGGGCATGTTCAAAATAATAGCAGTGTGGAGTTCTATTAGTGAGGTCATTCATTCTTTGAAAAACAGGTGGCAATTATTGCCCTTATTTAAGGAAGGAAGGCAGCAAATGTTGTACATGCTGGTTACAGTGCATTTCTCTCTGAAATTCTGAAGAAAATGAGTCATTCCAGACATTGTTCAGAAGAACAGCGTACCTTGATTAAAAAGTTGATTGGAGAGGGGAAGACATATAAAGAAGTGCAGAAAATGATAGGCTGCTCAGCTAAAATGGTCGCAAATGCTTTACAATGGCAACCAAAATCTGAAAGACGTGGAAGAAAGCAAAAAACTACCATTTGAATGGATAGAGGAATAGCCAAAAATGGCAAGGACTCAGCCAACAATCAGCTCAAGGAAGATCAAAGAAGGTGTAAAGTTACCTGTGAGTACTGTTACAATTAGAAGATGCCTATGTGAAGCCAAGCTATCTGCAAGAAGCCCCCGCAAAGTCCCACTGTTGAAAAAAAGACATGTGCTGAAGAGGTTACAATTTGCCAAAGAGCACATTGACTGGCCTAAAGAGAAATGGAGCAACATTTTGTGGACTGCTGGAAGTAAGATTGTTCTTTTTGGGTCTAGTGGCCGGAGACAGTTTGTCAGGCAACCCCCAAACACTGAATTCAAGCCACAGTACACTGTGCAGACAGTGAAGCATGGTGGTGCAAGCTTCATGATATGGGGATGTTTCTCATACTACGGTGTTGGGCCTATTTATCGCATACCAGGGATCATGGATCAGTTTGAATACATGAGAAAACTTGAAGAGGTCATGCTGCCTTATGCTGAAGAGGAAATGCCATTGAAATGGGTGTTCCAACAAGACAACGACCTCAAACACACCAGTAAACATGTAACATCTTGGTTCCAGACCAACAAGATTGACGTTATGGAGTGGCCAGCCCAATCCTCGGATCTTAATCCAATAGAAAACTTGTGGGGTGACATCAAAAATGCAGTTTCTGAGGCAAAACCAAGAAATAGTGAAGAACTGTGGAATGTAGTCCAATCATCCTGGGCAGGAATACCTGTTCACAGGTGCCAGAAGTTGGTTGACTCCATGCAACACAGATGTACAGCAGTTCTCAGAAACAGTGCTTATACAACAAAATATTAATTAAGTGATTCAAAGGAAAGCAAAATCTTCAAACATTTTTCAGTTTATATAGTGAATGTTTGAGTTTGTAAAGAAGAATACAAACACTGCTATTTTTTTGAACAGTCTAATATTCACTTTTCTTCAACTTTTTTAGAGGAATAACACAAATTTGATATATTTTTCTTCATGTTTTGATTTGGAATAGAATGTGTAGTGTTCCCAATGCATTTGTGTGTATGGAAATAAAAGCTATTAGAAGGATTTTGAGCTTTATTCACTTTTTTTCAACACACTGCTAATATTTGGAACACAACTTCATATGTATATATATATATATATATATATACAGTTAGGTCCATATATATTTGAACACAGGCACAATTTTTCCGGTATTTACCAAAACATATTCAAGCTATAGTTATGTAATGGATATGGACTGAAAGTCCTTCCACTGTCCACACACCCCCACACCAGACACACCACAAACGGTAGCTTGCCACCACCCAACAGTTTATCCGCAGAACGGTCTGTTGGTACACCACACACACACAGATCTCCGTCTGGCAGATCTGCTACCTTTACAATTTGCACGCAATCTGCCAACACACAGTGCAGTTGCATACAGATAGGCAATGAACTTGACCGAGCATTTAAAGACACTAAAATACAATACAATCTAATCTCTCCTGAGATATGAGCCCGAGCTTAAATACCCAGAAGTCACTTATTAATTTTAAGATTTAATATCCCGAAAGTGGGCAGTGCATAAAATATGTACAAAGTATAAAAAGTTACAGAAAATACAAAAAATACAAGAAGACACACAATTGACTATCCACTATAAAATAAAAGGGAATAAAAACAGAAATAAAACTTTTAGCAAGATTTATCCTGCGACTGGAGCAAGTCAGGGAAAGTCAGCAATCCGTTAGTCAATCGAACTAGCTCTATACGAATCACAATGTCCATAAATCAGGGTCCTCAATTTATGGGAATATGGATGTGGGCTGGACATGAGTCCTTGGCCAATTGACTCTGGGGTGTGTTCCTGTACCCACCCACAGGATGTTCTGGGTCCTGAAAGGCCCAAAGTCGATTGGACCAGGAACAGTTTAAATCACCAAGTCAGGGATTGAATTTCCGACACCAGCGCATCAGTCCAATCGCGACAATACCAATCACTGTTCAGCTGTCGCGATACGGTGCCACATAACCATTTCCTGCATTTTTCTGGCATTCTACATAGTCCACAAATACGGTTTTTACATGCAGATGTAGCCTACAGAGTGCCCAGTCAGAAGGAAGTATTTTCATCTCTCTGCAACTAATATTGTAGCTTTTATGAGAGATTAAACATATTCCTTTGATCCACTGATATACTTCAATGCTCTGGTCTCCCGCTGTGTCATGAAGCCAACCTCTCTCCAGCCATTTCCTTCCAGGTTTCCAGGAAGGTGCCAAATCTTATTGGCACCCAGGTGTCACTTCCAGCCTGAGGAAGCTCTGTCTCTTTTCAGATGCTAATGGATGACCATATGCTTCTGCCTTAATTCTGAACACATCTTATATTATTATAACATGGAATGCTAAATCTACATTTTCATATTTTCTACAGGTCACATCTTATCTACTCAAATCTGTACATTTATGTCACACATTATTAAGCTTATGATCCACCAGAACTTCCAGATCCTTCTCCACCACTGATTCCCTCAGTTGTACTCCCCCTAGTATGTATGATGCATGCATATTCTTAACCCCTAAGTGCATAACCTTATATTTATCAACATTAAACATCATTTGCCACATAGTTGCCCAAATAAACAATGTATTGAGGTTAGATTTTAAGTTGGAAACATCCTGTAAGAACGTTTTTCCACAGCAAAGCTTGGTGTCATCTGCATCAAACACAGTTTATTGCTGAGATCAGCTCTTTCATGCACCTTTTGAAATCCTTCCCACATGTCTTTAGCAGCTTCACACTTACATATATCTATGATCTGATTATCTTCTATTCTACGAGAGATTGTTCTCTGAGCTTTCTGATCTTTCTCTATCCACTCATCTGAAGTGTGTTCTGGCCTGATGGCTCACTCCTGGTAGCAAAGATCAGACAGAGTGGAAAAACTAACCAACTTGTCCAGGGTGGTAGGGATGAACCTTACTGTTGTTCCATGAGTGTTCTAAGGCCTAAAAGTGAATTTATGCCCCCTGTCAGGTGACGTGTGCTCATCCAAGGCATGTGTCTAAGTGACAGCTGGTGTATTTTTTTAGCTTAGATAATAGACTTTATTGAAATAAAATCCAAAATGACATCCCACAACAGACAATATACATGGCAACATATATAAATAATCAGTGTAAGTAGATACCCATAAGAAAGCAGCATATCACCACTCAATATGCATGTAGACACATTTCTATAAAGTAATATAACATCCCAAGGCAAATGCAGTGCTTCACCTTATATTAATCTAAGTTCCAGACACAGATATATTTATAATATACAGTAATTCTGTCAATAACTAAGTCAATAAGACTGAGGCCTGGAGTATCAAGCTGTGGCACCCATCATTTTTCGAATTTTCTCAGGCACCCCTGTGCTGATAATTAAATCACTCTAGTCTGAGGGTCTCTCCCATCTACTTAAACCACTCTGTATATACGGATGGATCACTTGATTTCCAGTGCACTAATATAAGTCTACATTCTTGAAACAGGGCTCTTGTAATAGCTTCACAGGTGATGGTTTGCAATTGTAAAATATCTAGGATACTTAAAACACTGTTGTAGTGATACATGGAACACCCTATTAAAGTGGTTGTAAAGCCTCAGGTGTTTACCTTAATGCATTGTATGCATTAAGGTAAAAAACCTTCTGTGTAAAAGAATTCCCTCCTGCACCCCCTAATATTTACCTGAGCTCCATTGCGATCCAGCGCTGTGCATGAGAGCTGCGGCTTCCCTGGCTTTGTCCCTCCTTACTGAGCAGATCGATAGCAGCAGAAGCCATTGGCTCCCGCTCCTGTCAATCAAGTCCAGTGACAAGGGAGCGGGGAATGGGGCTGAGTCCCACTGTCTGTGTTAATGAATGCAGCAGCTGGACTTGGGAGGGAGCCCGCACAAGTGCCCCCCATGGGAACGGCTTCCTATTGGGGGCACCAGCAAGAGTGGATGAGCCAGGAGCACTGGCGGGGGACCTGAGAAGAGGGGGATTAGGCCACTTTGTGCAATTCTATTACACAGAGCAGGTAAGTATAGATATGTGTTATTTTAAAAAAATCATTTACAGCCACTTTAAGGGTGCTTAATATGCCTGCCCAGTAAATAGTTTGGGGCAATGCCACAAGAGATAGATTAGGTCACTCTGGTCTCTCTGGTACTTAGTGCATATGAGGTCTGCTAGAACTCCCATATTTAAAGTTTTTTAGGGGTACAGTCAGCCCATAGTAAAATATATCCTTGCATAAACTTTTGCTTAACATTAAGGGTGCATGTTTGCACTGCCTGAAGAGCATCCTCTCATTGCTCTTCCTCAGTGGGTCCTGCATTAATTTCCCACAGGTTCACTGTCCTAAGGGGGTATTCTTTCAGAAAACTAATCATTACAAAGCATAGTATCTAGAGATGACCCTTTCACATTAGTAATATTCTGTATAAGGATGGACAGAGAAAAAGGAGATGGTCTCCATATTGTGTTGCTGCCCTGTGCCTTTGTGGTGGGTTGTAACTGCAAGTAATAAAAATACATAGATTGTTGGATGCGAAAAGTGGTCTGTAACTCTGAAATGACTGTAAAGACCCATTACCAAAAATGTAATGTAAATGTAAATAAGTCACACCAAATCTATGCCCATACTGAAGTTTAGCTAGCTCGGTGTATACATTATTACCCCATGTAAGTATGGGGACTGTGTGCAGTAACTCCCAAAACTTGTTGGCATTGTTTGGCCTTATTCCAGAATTTTTTAATTAAGATATAGATGAGAAAAAAAGTTTATCGGATCTAGTAAATGCTAGTGAACAGAAAAAGGTGGAGCCACAAGGCATTTAGCTTCCATTGGACTTTAAAAGAGTATATTGGGGTCTAGCAGCAAGTAAAAGGAAAGGAAAGGAATAGTCACAGGTGCCCCTAAGGGTGTACTGAATTTTAATAACTTAGGGAGCCATATTTGGGGTGCCTATACTCAGATCAATTCTAAACAAGGATATGTGGGATTTAGAAAGGCAGGACAATTGTTTATCCCTTGGGTGGTGGTGTCTCCAAAGGCCAACCCAGACTGTTTCAAGGAAGAATCAGGAAAGGGTAGTTCCCTTGTCATTTGAACCCTGAGATAATGGGGGATTCTTTTCTAGACAAAGATTTAAAAGTTGTTAAAGTACCCCAGGAGCAATAGAGGAATGTTAGGTTTACTGATTAGGTATGGCAAAAGGATCTTTATAACATCTGTAGAAAATGGTGGAGGGATGTACACAAATGCTAGCAAACAAGTAATAGAAAATATTCTGCAAAAGAGAAAAACATATCTGCTTGAGAATCTACTTGAGAATCAAATTCTTGAAAATCCATGGTGGTATCAATACACTCACCTAGAGATGAGCGAATCGAAGTAGCCGAAATGGAATTCGAGTCGAATATCGGAAAAATTTAGATTCGCGCCGAATCCGAAAAATAGCCTAATTCGGACGCGCGAATCGAAATTTTTCCGAAAATGGCGGCTGACATGTGCGGCGACGGAGCGGGGATGTCTGGGAAGGCGCGCAGACAAGGCGCGCTGACCCATAATGCATTCCTCAACGACATGTGATCGCATCAGCCAATCAGCAGCCAGCCAGCTAGCACTGTGTAATGGTCGAGCTATAAATAGCGGCCATTTTGGAATTCTTCATTTGCCTGCAGTCATTGAACAGAGGCAGACCGCTCTGTATTAGGGACAGGGACAGAGTTAGGGCCACAGAAACGATACTTGGGGACAGAGAAACGATACTTAGGGACAGAGAACTATTACTCAGGGACACAGATTTGTTAATTAGGGCCACAGAATCGTTACTTAGGGACAAAGAAACGCTAGTTAGGGACACAGAATTCATACTCAGGGACAGACAGAATTGTTACTGAGTGCCAGAGAATTGTTACTTAGGGCCACAGAAACGTTATTAGGGCCACAGAATTGTTACTCAGGGACAGACAGAATTGTTACTGAGTGCCAGAGAATTGTTACTTAGGGCCACAGAAACGTTATTAGGGCCACAGAATTGTTACTCAGGGACAGACAGAATTGTTACTGAGTGCCAGAGAATTGTTACTTAGGGCCACAGAAACGTTATTAGGGCCACAGAATTGTTACTCAGGGACAGACAGAATTGTTACTGAGTGCCAGAGAATTGTTACTTAGGGCCACAGAAACTTTAGTTAGGGCCACAGAATTGTTACTCAGGGACAGACACAGAATTGTTACTGAGGGCCACAGAACTGTTACTTAGGGCCACAGAATTGTTACTCGCACAGACACAGAATTGTTACTCGCACAGACACAGAATTGTTACTGAGGGCCACAGAACTGTTACTTAGGGCCACAGAATTGTTACTCGCACAGACACAGAATTGTTACACAGGGACACAGAACTGTTACTGAGGGCCACAGAACCGTTACTTAGGGCCACAGAATTGTTACTCGCACAGACACAGAATTGTTACTCGCACAGACACAGAATTGTTACTCGCACAGACACAGAATTGTTACTGAGGGCCACAGAACTGTTAGTTAGGGCCACAGAATTGTTACTCGCACAGACACAGAATTGTTACTCGCACAGACACAGAATTGTTACTGAGGGCCACAGAACTGTTACTGAGGGCCACAGAACTGTTACTTAGGGCCACAGAATTGTTACTCGCACAGACACAGAATTGTTACTGAGGGCCACAGAACTGTTACTTAGGGCCACAGAATTGTTACTCGCACAGACACAGAATTGTTACACAGGGACACAGAACTGTTACTGAGGGCCACAGAACCGTTACTTAGGGCCACAGAATTGTTACTCGCACAGACACAGAATTGTTAATCGCACAGACACAGAATTGTTACTCGCACAGACACAGAATTGTTACTCAGGGACACAGAACTGTTACTGAGGGCCACAGAACTGTTACTTAGGGCCACAGAATTGTTACTCGCACAGACACAGAATTCTTACTCGCACAGACACAGAATTGTTACTCAGGGACACAGAACTGTTACTTAGGGCCACAGAACTGTTAGTTAGGGCCACAGAATTGTTACTCGCACAGACACAGAATTGTTACTGAGGGCCACAGAACTGTTACTTAGGGCCACAGAATTGTTACTCGCACAGACACAGAATTGTTACACAGGGACACAGAACTGTTACTGAGGGCCACAGAACCGTTACTTAGGGCCACAGAATTGTTACTCGCACAGACACAGAATTGTTACACAGGGACACAGAACTGTTACTGAGGGCCACAGAACCGTTACTTAGGGCCACAGAATTGTTACTCGCACAGACACAGAATTGTTACTCGCACAGACACAGAATTGTTACTGAGGGCCACAGAACTGTTAGTTAGGGCCACAGAATTGTTACTCGCACAGACACAGAATTGTTACTCGCACAGACACAGAATTGTTACTGAGGGCCACAGAACTGTTACTTGGGGCCACAGAAACGTTAATCAGGGACACAGAATTGTTACTGAGGGCCACAGAACTGTTACTTAGGGCCACAGAATTGTTACTCGCACAGACACAGAATTGTTACTCGCACAGACACAGAATTGTTACTGAGGGCCACAGAACTGTTACTTAGGGCCACAGAATTGTTACTCGCACAGACACAGAATTCTTACTCGCACAGACACAGAATTGTTACTCAGGGACACAGAACTGTTACTGAGGGCCACAGAACTGTTACTTAGGGCCACAGAATTGTTACTCGCACAGACACAGAATTGTTACTCGCACAGACACAGAATTGTTACTGAGGGCCACAGAACTGTTACTTGGGGCCACAGAAACGTTAATCAGGGACAAAGAATTGTTACTGAGGGCCACAGAACTGTTACTTAGGGCCACAGAATTGTTACTCGCACAGACACAGAATTGTTACTCGCACAGACACAGAATTGTTACTGAGGGCCACAGAACTGTTACTTGGGGCCACAGAAACGTTAATCAGGGACACAGAATTGTTACTGAGGGCCACAGAACTGTTAGGGCCACAGAATTGTTACTCGCACAGACACAGAATTGTTACTCGCACAGACACAGAATTGTTACTGAGGGCCACAGAACTGTTACTTGGGGCCACAGAAATGTTAATCAGGGATACAGAATTGTTACTGAGGGCCACAGAACTGTTACTTAGGGCCACAGAATTGTTACTCGCACAGACACAGAATTGTTACTCAGGGACACAGAACTGTTACTGAGGGCCACAGAACTGTTACTTAGGGCCACAGAATTGTTACTCGCACAGACACAGAATTGTTACTCGCACAGACACAGAATTGTTACTCAGGGACACAGAACTGTTACTGAGGGCCACAGAACTGTTACTTAGGGCCACAGAATTGTTACTCGCACAGACACAGAATTGTTACTCGCACAGACACAGAATTGTTACTGAGGGCCACAGAACTGTTACTTGGGGCCACAGAAACGTTAATCAGGGACACAGAATTGTTACTGAGGGCCACAGAACTGTTAGGGCCACAGAATTGTTACTCGCACAGACACAGAATTGTTACTCGCACAGACACAGAATTGTTACTGAGGGCCACAGAACTGTTACTTGGGGCCACAGAAACGTTAATCAGGGACACAGAATTGTTACTGAGGGCCACAGAACTGTTACTTAGGGCCACAGAATTGTTACGCGCACAGACACAGAATTGTTACTCAGGGACACAGAACTGTTACTGAGGGCCACAGAACTGTTACTTAGGGCCACAGAATTGTTACTCGCACAGACACAGAATTGTTACTCGCACAGACACAGAATTGTTACTCAGGGACACAGAACTGTTACTGAGGGCCACAGAACTGTTACTTAGGGCCACAGAATTGTTACTCGCACAGACACAGAATTCTTACTCGCACAGACACAGAATTGTTACTCAGGGACACAGAATTGTTACTGAGGGCCACAGAACTGTTACTTAGGGCCACAGAATTGTTACTCGCACAGACACAGAATTGTTACTCAGGGACACAGAATTGTTACTCAGGGACACATAATCGTTTAATTAAAGAGTATGTCAGACAACATGCAGAGGAGTGGCAGAGGAGGCAATGTTTTAGGAGCGAGCAGACGTGGCAGCAGAGGAAGGGGTCGAGGCAGCACTATTCGCAGCCAGAGGCCAGTGCTCCCGGTGTCATCCAGCGGTCGTGTCTCCACCGACAACCCTGCCGTCATCGATTGGTTGGCTCGGTCGTCTTCCTCTTCCCAGGTCACCTCTGACACCTACAGCCAACGGTCGGTGGGTACGTCAGACACAACCGTTAGTTGGCATGGCCCGGGACCAAGCCCACTGAAATCACGTGTCCTCTACCTGCCCCTGTCCTTTGGTGTTCCCTCACCAAGCGAAGTATCGCATGCTGTGGGCTCAGCCCCACTGTACAGTGAGGAAGAGCTAACAGAGGGCGGTCAGGAACGGGGGGAGACATCCGCCTTTTCAGCAGCCAGGCGAAGAAGTAGTGGCGAGGAGAGTGGCCCGGTAGCCGGTCTAGAGACAGGTCTGTCTCCTGACCCAGACGCAGCCGAGGGGGCTAGTAGTGAGGCGGAGACCCTACTTGATGATGAGGAGGTTGATCGCACTTGGCAGCCTCGTCGTCATCAGGCAATTTCTTCCGCATCATCAGGAGAAGAGGGTGGCAGCTTGGCAGTGAGCGAAACAGTCGGTGGGTTGCCCAGGAGACAGCAGCAGGGTCGCAGCAGTGTCAGTGGAAGCAGTGTCAGTGGAGCCAAACGGCCACAGAGTAGAGCACCAGCTCCACTGCAGCCTACCACCACGGCCAGTAGTGGTGCCGGTGTGCACGGAGGAAGCAGCAGTCAGCCAGTGAGGAGTATCGGGGGCAAAGTTTCCTACTCGGCGGTGTGGCAATATTTCGTCAAGCCGCCCGAGGAAGTAAACGTAGCCGTATGTCGACTATGTGGCCAGAAAGTCAAGCGTGGCCAGGGGGCCCATGTTGGGACTACAGCGTATTCATGCCATGTGCCACTTTCAGGTCTCCTCACACTGCTGGTGTGTTGAATTTTTTGACATAGGGTGCTGGCAGATTATGGGCCTCCTATAGCTGCTGCCAGGCCCCTAATCTGCCATAGGCCCCTATATACCGCCTCCTCATGCTGCTGCCAGGTCCAGAGTCTCTCATGGGTCCCTGTACGGCCTCCCATTGCTGCTGTCTCCATCGCCACACTCTGCCATGTGCCACTTTCAGGTCTCCTCACACACTGCTGGTGTGTAGAATTTTTTGACATAGGGTGCTGGCAGATTACGGGCCTCCCATAGCTGCTGCCAGGCCCCTAATCTGCCATGGGCCCCTATACCGCCTCCTCATGCTGCTGCCAAGTCCAGAGTCTTTCATGGGTCCCTGTACGGCCTCCCATTGCTGCTGTCTCCATCGCCACACTCTGCCATGTGCCACTTTCAGGTCTCCTCACACTGCTGGTGTGTAGAATTTTTTGACATAGGGTGCTGGCAGATTACGGGCCTCCCATTGCTGCTGCCAGGCCCCTAATCTGCCATGGGCCCCTATACCGCCTCCTCATGCTGCTGCCAAGTCCAGAGTCTCTCATGGGTCCCTGTACGGCCTCCCATTGCTGCTGTCTCCATCGCCACACTCTGCCATGTGCCACTTTCAGGTCTCCTCACACTGCTGGTGTGTAGAATTTTTTGACATAGGGTGCTGGCAGATTACGGGCCTCCTATAGCTGCTGCCAGGCCCCTAATCTGCCATAGGCCCCTATATACCGCCTCCTCATGCTGCTGCCAGGTCCAGAGTCTCTCATGGGTCCCTGTACGGCCTCCCATTGCTGCTGTCTCCATCGCCACACTCTGCCATGTGCCACTTTCAGGTCTCCTCACACACTGCTGGTGTGTAGAATTTTTTGACATAGGGTGCTGGCAGATTACGGGCCTCCCATAGCTGCTGCCAGGCCCCTAATCTGCCATGGGCCCCTATATACCGCCTCCTCATGCTGCTGCCAGGTCCACAGTGTCTCATGCCATGTGCCACTTTCAGGTCTCCTCACACTGCTGGTGTGTTGAATTTTTTGACATAGGGTGCTGGCAGATTATGGGCCTCCTATAGCTGCTGCCAGGCCCCTAATCTGCCATAGGCCCCTATATACCGCCTCCTCATGCTGCTGCCAAGTCCAGAGTCTCTCATGGGTCCCTGTACGGCCTCCCATTGCTGCTGTCTCCATCGCCACACTCTGCCATGTGCCACTTTCAGGTCTCCTCACACACTGCTGGTGTGTAGAATTTTTTGATATAGGGTGCTGGCAGATTACGGGCCTCCCATTGCTGCTGCCAGGCCCCTAATCTGCCATGGGCCCCTATACCGCCTCCTCATGCTGCTGCCAAGTCCAGAGTCTTTCATGGGTCCCTGTACGGCCTCCCATTGCTGCTGTCTCCATCGCCACACTCTGCCATGTGCCACTTTCAGGTCTCCTCACACTGCTGGTGTGTAGAATTTTTTGACATAGGGTGCTGGCAGATTACGGGCCTCCCATTGCTGCTGCCAGGCCCCTAATCTGCCATGGGCCCCTATACCGCCTCCTCATGCTGCTGCCAAGTCCAGAGTCTCTCATGGGTCCCTGTACGGCCTCCCATTGCTGCTGTCTCCATCGCCACACTCTGCCATGTGCCACTTTCAGGTCTCCTCACACACTGCTGGTGTGTAGAATTTTTTGACATAGGGTGCTGGCAGATTACGGGCCTCCCATAGCTGCTGCCAGGCCCCTAATCTGCCATGGGCCCCTATATACCGCCTCCTCATGCTGCTGCCAGGTCCACAGTGTCTCATGCCATGTGCCACTTTCAGGTCTCCTCACACTGCTGGTGTGTTGAATTTTTTGACATAGGGTGCTGGCAGATTATGGGCCTCCTATAGCTGCTGCCAGGCCCCTAATCTGCCATAGGCCCCTATATACCGCCTCCTCATGCTGCTGCCAAGTCCAGAGTCTCTCATGGGTCCCTGTACGGCCTCCCATTCCTGCTGTCTCCATCGCCACACTCTGCCATGTGCCACCTTCAGGTCTCCTCACACTGCTGGTGTGTAGAATTTTTTGACATAGGGTGCTGGCAGATTACGGGCCTCCCATAGCTGCTGCCAGGCCCCTAATCTGCCATAGGCCCCTATATACCGCCTCCTCATGCTGCTGCCAGGTCCAGAGTCTCTCATGGGTCCCTGTACGGCCTCCCATTGCTGCTGTCTCCATCGCCACACTCTGCCATGTGCCACTTTCAGGTCTCCTCACACTGCTGGTGTGTAGAATTTTTTGACATAGGGTGCTGGCAGATTACGGGCCTCCCATAGCTGCTGCCAGGCCCCTAATCTGCCATAGGCCCCTATATACCGCCTCCTCATGCTGCTGCCAGGTCCAGAGTCTCTCATGGGTCCCTGTACGGCCTCCCATTGCTGCTGTCTCCATCGCCACACTCTGCCATGTGCCACTTTCAGGTCTCCTCACACACTGCTGGTGTGTAGAATTTTTTGACATAGGGTGCTGGCAGATTACGGGCCTCCTATAGCTGCTGCCAGGCCCCTAATCTGCCATAGGCCCCTATATACCGCCTCCTCATGCTGCTGCCAGGTCCAGAGTCTCTCATGGGTCCCTGTACGGCCTCCCATTGCTGCTGTCTCCATCGCCACACTCTGCCATGTGCCACTTTCAGGTCTCCTCACACTGCTGGTGTGTAGAATTTTTTGACATAGGGTGCTGGCAGATTACGGGCCTCCCATTGCTGCTGCCAGGCCCCTAATCTGCCATGGGCCCCTATACCGCCTCCTCATGCTGCTGCCAAGTCCAGAGTCTCTCATGGGTCCCTGTACGGCCTCCCATTGCTGCTGTCTCCATCGCCACACTCTGCCATGTGCCACTTTCAGGTCTCCTCACACACTGCTGGTGTGTAGAATTTTTTGACATTGGGTACTGGCAGATTACGGGCCTCCCATAGCTGCTGCCAGGCCCCTAATCTGCCATGGGCCCCTATATACCGCCTCCTCATGCTGCTGCCAGGTCCACAGTGTCTCATGCCATGTGCCACTTTCAGGTCTCCTCACACTGCTGGTGTGTAGAATTTTTTGACATAGGGTGCTGGCAGATTATGGGCCTCCTATAGCTCCTGCCAGGCCCCTAATCTGCCATAGGCCCCTATATACCGCCTCCTCATGCTGCTGCCAGGTCCAGAGTCTCTCATGGGTCCCTGTACGGCCTCCCATTGCTGCTGTCTCCATCGCCACACTCTGCCATGTGCCACTTTCAGGTCTCCTCACACTGCTGGTGTGTAGAATTTTTTGACATAGGGTGCTGGCAGATTACGGGCCTCCTATAGCTGCTGCCAGGCCCCTAATCTGCCATAGGCCCCTATATACCGCCTCCTCATGCTGCTGCCAGGTCCAGAGTCTCTCATGGGTCCCTGTACGGCTTCCCATTGCTGCTTTCTCCATCGCCACACTCTGCCAAGTGCCACTTTCAGGTCTCCTCACACTGCTGGTGTGTAGAATTTTTTGACATAGGGTGCTGGCAGATTACGGGCCTCCTATAGCTGCTGCCAGGCCCCTAATCTGCCATAGGCCCCTATATACCGCCTCCTCATGCTGCTGCCAGGTCCAGAGTCTCTCATGGGTCCCTGTACGGCTTCCCATTGCTGCTGTCTCCATCGCCACACTCTGCCATGTGCCACTTTCAGGTCTCCTCACACTGCTGGTGTGTAGAATTTTTTGACATAGGGTGCTGGCAGATTACGGGCCGCCTATAGCTGCTGCCAGGCCCCTAATCTGCCATAGGCCCCTATATACCGCCTCCTCATGCTGCTGCCAGGTCCAGAGTCTCTCATGGGTCCCTGTACGGCCTCCTATTGCTGCTGTCTCCATCGCCACACTCTGCCATGTGCCACTTTCAGGTCTCCTCACACACTGCTGGTGTGTAGAATTTTTTGACATAGGGTGCTGGCAGATTACGGGCCTCCCATTGCTGCTGCCAGGCCCCTAATCTGCCATAGGCCCCTATATACCGCCTCCTCATGCTGCTGCCAGGTCCAGAGTCTCTCATGGGTCCCTGTACGGCCTCCCATTGCTGCTGTCTCCATCGCCACACTCTGCCATGTGCCACTTTCAGGTCTCCTCACACACTGCTGGTGTGTAGAATTTTTTGACATAGGGTGCTGGCAGATTACGGGCCTCCCATAGCTGCTGCCAGGCCCCTAATCTGCCATAGGCCCCTATATACCGCCTCCTCATGCTGCTGCCAGGTCCAGAGTCTCTCATGGGTCCCTGTACGGCCTCCCATTCCTGCTGTCTCCATCGCCACACTCTGCCATGTGCCACCTTCAGGTCTCCTCACACTGCTGGTGTGTAGAATTTTTTGACATAGGGTGCTGGCAGATTACGGGCCTCCCATAGCTGCTGCCAGGCCCCTAATCTGCCATAGGCCCCTATATACCGCCTCCTCATGCTGCTGCCAGGTCCAGAGTCTCTCATGGGTCCCTGTACGGCCTCCCATTGCTGCTGTCTCCATCGCCACACTCTGCCATGTGCCACTTTCAGGTCTCCTCACACTGCTGGTGTGTAGAATTTTTTGACATAGGGTGCTGGCAGATTACGGGCCTCCCATAGCTGCTGCCAGGCCCCTAATCTGCCATAGGCCCCTATATACCGCCTCCTCATGCTGCTGCCAGGTCCAGAGTCTCTCATGGGTCCCTGTACGGCCTCCCATTCCTGCTGTCTCCATCGCCACACTCTGCCATGTGCCACCTTCAGGTCTCCTCACACTGCTGGTGTGTAGAATTTTTTGACATAGGGTGCTGGCAGATTACGGGCCTCCCATAGCTGCTGCCAGGCCCCTAATCTGCCATAGGCCCCTATATACCGCCTCCTCATGCTGCTGCCAGGTCCAGAGTCTCTCATGGGTCCCTGTACGGCCTCCCATTGCTGCTGTCTCCATCGCCACACTCTGCCATGTGCCACTTTCAGGTCTCCTCACACTGCTGGTGTGTAGAATTTTTTGACATAGGGTGCTGGCAGATTACGGGCCGCCCATAGCTGCTGCCAGGCCCCTAATCTGCCATAGGCCCCTATATACCGCCTCCTCATGCTGCTGCCAGGTCCAGAGTCTCTCATGGGTCCCTGTACGGCTTCCCATTGCTGCTGTCTCCATCGCCACACTATGCCATGTGCCACTTTCAGGTCTCCTCACACTGCTGGTGTGTAGAATTTTTTGACATAGGGTGCTGGCAGATTACGGGCCTCCTATAGCTGCTGCCAGGCCCCTAATCTGCCATAGGCCCCTATATACCGCCTCTTCATGCTGCTGCCAGGTCCAGAGTCTCTCCTGGGTCCCTGTACGGCTTCCCATTGCTGCTGTCTCTATCGCCACACTCTGCCATGTGCCACTTTCAGGTCTCCTCACACTGCTGGTGTGTAGAATTTTTTGACATAGGGTGCTGGCAGATTACGGGCCGCCTATAGCTGCTGCCAGGCCCCTAATCTGCCATAGGCCCCTATATACCGCCTCCTCATGCTGCTGCCAGGTCCAGAGTCTCTCATGGGTCACTGTACGGCCTCCTATTGCTGCTGTCTCCATCGCCACACTCTGTCATGTGCCACTTTCAGGTCTCCTCACACACTGCTGGTGTGTAGAATTTTTTGACATAGGGTGCTGGCAGATTACGGGCCTCCCATAGCTGCTGCCAGGCCCCTAATCTGCCATAGGCCCCTATATACCGCCTCCTCATGCTGCTGCCAGGTCCAGAGTCTCTCATGGGTCCCTGTACGGCCTCCCATTGCTGCTGTCTCCATCGCCACACTCTGCCATGTGCCACTTTCAGGTCTCCTCACACACTGCTGGTGTGTAGAATTTTTTGACATAGGGTGCTGGCAGATTACGGGCCTCCCATAGCTGCTGCCAGGCCCCTAATCTGCCATAGGCCCCTATATACCGCCTCCTCATGCTGCTGCCAGGTCCAGAGTCTCTCATGGGTCCCTGTACGGCCTCCCATTCCTGCTGTCTCCATCGCCACACTCTGCCATGTGCCACCTTCAGGTCTCCTCACACTGCTGGTGTGTAGAATTTTTTGACATAGGGTGCTGGCAGATTACGGGCCTCCCATAGCTGCTGCCAGGCCCCTAATCTGCCATAGGCCCCTATATACCGCCTCCTCATGCTGCTGCCAGGTCCAGAGTCTCTCATGGGTCCCTGTACGGCCTCCCATTGCTGCTGTCTCCATCGCCACACTCTGCCATGTGCCACTTTCAGGTCTCCTCACACTGCTGGTGTGTAGAATTTTTTGACATAGGGTGCTGGCAGATTACGGGCCTCCCATAGCTGCTGCCAGGCCCCTAATCTGCCATAGGCCCCTATATACCGCCTCCTCATGCTGCTGCCAGGTCCAGAGTCTCTCATGGGTCCCTGTACGGCCTCCCATTCCTGCTGTCTCCATCGCCACACTCTGCCATGTGCCACCTTCAGGTCTCCTCACACTGCTGGTGTGTAGAATTTTTTGACATAGGGTGCTGGCAGATTACGGGCCTCCCATAGCTGCTGCCAGGCCCCTAATCTGCCATAGGCCCCTATATACCGCCTCCTCATGCTGCTGCCAGGTCCAGAGTCTCTCATGGGTCCCTGTACGGCCTCCCATTGCTGCTGTCTCCATCGCCACACTCTGCCATGTGCCACTTTCAGGTCTCCTCACACTGCTGGTGTGTAGAATTTTTTGACATAGGGTGCTGGCAGATTACGGGCCTCCCATAGCTGCTGCCAGGCCCCTAATCTGCCATAGGCCCCTATATACCGCCTCCTCATGCTGCTGCCAGGTCCAGAGTCTCTCATGGGTCCCTGTACGGCCTCCCATTGCTGCTGTCTCCATCGCCACACTCTGCCATGTGCCACTTTCAGGTCTCCTCACACACTGCTGGTGTGTAGAATTTTTTGACATAGGGTGCTGGCAGATTACGGGCCTCCTATAGCTGCTGCCAGGCCTCTAATCTGCCATAGGCCCCTATATACCGCCTCCTCATGCTGCTGCCAGGTCCAGAGTCTCTCATGGGTCCCTGTACGGCCTCCCATTGCTGCTGTCTCCATCGCCACACTCTGCCATGTGCCACTTTCAGGTCTCCTCACACTGCTGGTGTGTAGAATTTTTTGACATAGGGTGCTGGCAGATTACGGGCCTCCCATAGCTGCTGCCAGGCCCCTAATCTGCCATAGGCCCCTATATACCGCCTCCTCATGCTGCTGCCAGGTCCAGAGTCTCTCATGGGTCCCTGTACGGCCTCCCATTGCTGCTGTCTCCATCGCCACACTCTGCCATGTGCCACTTTCAGGTCTCCTCACACACTGCTGGTGTGTAGAATTTTTTGACATAGGGTGCTGGCAGATTACGGGCCTCCCATTGCTGCTGCCAGGCCCCTAATCTGCCATAGGCCCCTATATACCGCCTCCTCATGCTGCTGCCAGGTCCAGAGTCTCTCATGGGTCCCTGTACGGCCTCCCATTGCTGCTGTCTCCATCACCACACTCTGCCATGTGCCACTTTCAGGTCTCCTCACACACTGCTGGTGTGTAGAATTTTTTGACATAGGGTGCTGGCAGATTACGGGCCTCCCATTGCTGCTGCCAGGCCCCTAATCTGCCATAGGCCCCTATATACCGCCTCCTCATGCTGCTGCCAGGTCCAGAGTCTCTCATGGGTCCCTGTACGGCCTCCTATTGCTGCTGTCTCCATCGCCACACTCTGCCATGTGCCACTTTCAGGTCTCCTCACACACTGCTGGTGTGTAGAATTTTTTGACATAGGGTGCTGGCAGATTACAGGCCTCCTATAGCTGCTGCCAGGCCCCTAATCTGCCATAGGCCCCTATATACCGCCTCCTCATGCTGCTGCCAGGTCCAGAGTCTCTCATGGGTCCCTGTACGGCCTCCCATTGCTGCTGTCTCCATCGCCACACTCTGCCATGTGCCACTTTCAGGTCTCCTCACGCTGCTGGTGTGTTCAATTTTTTGACATAGGGTGCTGGCAGATTACGGGCCTCCCATTGCTGCTGCCAGGCACGTAATCTGCCATGGGCCCCCGTACCGACTCCTCATGCTGTGACGTTGCAACAAGGTGGAATTCAACCCTACATATGTTAGACCGCCTTTACGAACAGCGAAAGGCCATCACAGATTTCCTGATGTTAAAAGCGGATAAAGGTACTCCCTGTGTAACTTAGATGTCAGCCATTGGCAGCTCATGCGTGACACCTGCGCTTGCTCAGGCCCTTTGAGGAGGCCACGCTATTCGTGAGTCGGCAGGACTATGGGATGAACGACGTCATTCCTCTGTTGCACGTCCTTGAACAAATGCTGTTAACAATGGCTGGTCAGGGTGCGGTAGACGTGGCGCACAGATCTCAACGCCACATGACCCCTGTGGGGGCAGGACAGGAAGAAGAGGAGGAGGTAGAGGAGGACATTGGTGCTCAGGAATTATTGAGTGAAATGGGTGGTTTTTCCACTCAGCGGACAGGAGTGGAGGAGCAGGAGCATCTGGTAGAGGAGGAGGAGGAGGAGACAGAGGACCCAGACGCACCGTGGCAGTATGCTGTGGAGATGGAGGCAGGGAGTCCCTTGCATTCCTTGGCACAAATGGCCCATAGCATGCTCGGTTGCTTGCGTAGCGACAGCCGAATAATAACCATCAGACAGAGGGATGACTTTTGGCTGTCCACCTTGTTGGACCCTCGCTACCGTTCAAAAATGGTGGCCTTTTTCACACCTGCTGAGAGGGAGGCCAAAATAACGTACTATAAAAACCACCTATGTAGTCAGCTGGTCTCTGCCTGTCTGCGCCAACGTCCATCCTCAGACACTGTGGGCCCTGTGCGCTCGCGTTCCGCTGCCATGGCAGCAGGGGAGGGGTGGGGTGGTAGGAGCAGTGGCAGCTCCACCAGCAGCGGCTGCCTCAGTCTGCAGTCGATGATGAGTAGCTTTCTTCACCAGCGCAGTGAGGAAACTACTAACCAGCCGCAGCAGCAGCAGCAGCAGCAGCAGCATCAGGTGGACCTGGAGCAGGACCTCAAACAACAGGCTTAGGCCTACTTGGACAGCACCCTGCCAACCGAGGTAGACAATCCCCTTGACTACTGGGCAACGAAACTTGACCTTTGGCCCCAACTAGCTGAATTTGCCCTTGAAAGGCTGTCATGCCCGGCCAGTAGCGTGGCATCGGAGCGCGTGTTTAGTGCGGCAGGAGGTATTGTAACTCCGCGGAGGACACGACTGTCCACCCAAAGTGTGGAGAGACTGACGTTTGTGAAAATGAATCAGGCGTGGATTAGTCTGGATTTCAAACCACCAGTTCCTGACACAACTGACTAAATCCGCCATGAATCATGCCCCAAACATGTGCCACTTTCAGGTCTCCTCACACTGCTGGTGTGTTACATTTTTTGTCATAGGGTGCTGGCAGATTACGGGCCTCCCATAGCTGCTGCCAGGCCCCTAATCTGCCATGGGCCCCTATACCGCCTCCTCATGCTGCTGCCAAGTCCAGAGTCTCTCATGGGTCCCTGTACGGCCTCCCATTGCTGCTGTCTCCATCGCCACACTCTGCCATGTGCCACTTTCAGGTCTCCTCACACTGCTGGTGTATTCCATTTTTTGTCATAGGGTGCTGGCAGATTACGGGCCTCCCATAGCTGCTGCCAGGCCCCTAATCTGCCATGGGCCCCTATACCGCCTCCTCATGCTGCTGCCAGGTCCAGAGTCTCTCATGGGTCCCTGTACGGCCTCCCATTGCTGCTGTCTCCATCGCCACACTCTGCCATGTGCCACTTCAGGTCTCCTCACACTGCTGGTGGGTTCCATTTTTTGTCATAGGGTGCTGGCAGATTACGGGCCTCCCATAGCTGCTGCCAGGCCCCTAATCTGCCATGGGCCCCCGTACTGACTCCTCATGCTGCTGCCAGGCCCGTAATCTGTCATGGGCCCCTGTTGTCGCTTGTTGGCATATTCCGCTCGTTCAGATGCTCCTTCTCCTGCTACTCCTCTTCACGGATTCTGTCAGCAGTCTTTCTTGGAATCCGTTTCCAAGAGACAACAGTTTGCGAGCACGCACCAGACGGTGCAGAAGCTGAACGTCCTCCTGTCCAAGTTGCTGCTGCCAGGCTCGTAATCTGTCATGCGCCCCTGTACCGCCTCCTCATGCTGCTGCCAGGTCCAGAGTGTGTCATGGGCCCCCGTACCGACTCCTCATGCTGCTGCCAGGCCCGTAATCTGTCATGGGCCCCTGTACCGCCTCCCCATGCTGCTGCCAGGTCCAGAGTGTGTCATGGGTCCCTGTACGGCCTCCCATTGCTGCTGCCAGGCCCGTAATCTGCCATGGGCCCCCGTACCGACTCCTCATGCTGCTGCCAGGCCCGTAATCTGCCATGGGCCCCTGTACCGCCTCCTCATGCTGCTGCCAGGTCCAGAGTGTGTCATGGGTCCCTGTACGGCCTCCCATTGCTGCTGTCTCTATCGCCACACTCTGCCATGTGCCACTTTCAGGTCTCCTCACACTGCTGGTAGTTTCCATTTTTGTCATAGGGTGCTGTATGGCCTCCCATTGCTGCTGCCTCCACCGCCACACTGTGGCTCCACACTCTGGTTTTGGCCCCGTGACTGCCCAAATGAGTGAAGTGTGCGGTGATTCTAAGATCGACGGCACTCATCTGCATGTCATACTGCCTGACAGTATTATTTCTCTTCCCCAGCAGACTCCAAGGGCATTTAAATTAAAGGTACAGTGTTCAGCACTAATATTAAGTCTCTCTGAAGCCTAGAAACACCCTTTTTTAAGTTAAATTCACAGCGAATATATTCGACTCGAATCGAAATTTTTCCACGAATTCGCCGAATCAGTCGAATCGAATTTTTGAATACTTCGCTCATCTCTACACTCACCCCACCTGAATAGGAGAATAAACTCATGAATACTCCAAACAACTTAGAGGGTCCTTAGTTAGGTGGGTTTCCTGTAGGCCATATATGGCTGGATGATGTTTGCGGAGGTAGGGAGAGATATATCTTTTCAGAGGACAGGAAACGCCCCTCACATTTCATGAGACAATTGGTAAGTCAGTCATGGAAAGTAAAAACACATGAACCACCGTTTATATGGAAAGGGCAGGACCCACAGGACATGGTGATGGATAACACTGGCAGTGCCGAGCAGGTAAGTATCATCTGTGGTTGGAGTAGGTGTATACCGCTCATGTGGGTGAATTCTGATCACAAAGCCACAAGCCCCATATTGGAAAAGAAGTATTGTTGCAAAGGCATGAAATGGAAACTGCAGGAACAGTCAAATTGTGAGTGCAACCGCGTTCTGTCATGTAGATTTTGAACTATAATACAGCCTCCCAGGCTCATCCAGTGGCCATCAATACCTACTGGAGGACCAACAGGCATACCCTCCAGATTTGCGGCTTTAAGAAAGGAAAATAGCTTGAATCAAAATGCAAAAGTCATACAAAAACAAAATATCTTTACAGCAAATACTGTAAGATATAACACCCAATGGGTAGTACCGTAGTGGTGATGTGTTGAAAACATCACACCTCTTGCATCAGCGAGTTAGACATGATCTTCAACCTGGGAACATATGTGGATAAAGTATCATTGTGCACTTCAACATTGTTACATTACTGGGCTAAAAGTTAACTTGTGTCAGTCATTTGCAGCTGCAGGTAGATGTTGACGAATAGACAATTCGTTGGCATCCAGCCAGGAGGAAGCCTCAGGTGCTATCTCAAGAAATGGGATTGCCCACTCGCTGTACTATGCAGCTTAGCCAGGGACAACACTGTATATTTCACTGGGAGTTGTAGGAGCCCATCATTAACCAAATTTGCTTTATTTCTATTGGACTTCTATGGAGAAATCTGGATACAATGATACTTTAGCACCATTATGCTGGTTGTTCTGGTGCTCACGGGCCAAGTGATGCATACTAGCACATTATGACATTACCTTGCAGGGGACTTTTTCTTTTTGCTTTCCTGCTGTTTATTATTACTTTAACAAATGACACACCAATCAAGAAAAATGTAAAATTGTTTTCAAATAAAACTTCCAATAATCATGGTAACTTCCTTCTAATGCGCCCATTTTTCAAAGCATCTCACTCTTCAAACATTTCACTAGTTCTTTGTCATTTATTCACATAAAATTGGGTTATATAACCATACTGCTTTTTTAATCAACTGAACAAGTATGTAGTGCCTTTTTTAGAAGTGCATTTGCTATTCGCTTATACAGATAGATAAAATTTATTAGTACTGTCATTGTTTACTAAAATATCCTAAAAACAAAATGTTGATTTTATTACAGCCTTCTTCAAAGCAAATTTTCCTTTGAAAGCTGTAAATCAACATGCATGGCCCATGTGGGCCCTTCCTGTGTGGTTCATGGTTTGAAGGACGCACATGTTGCTGTACTGGTTTCAGTTTGGATACCATGCAATGTCCACCTTCTAAAGACATTTCAAAGAAGAATCCCATCTGTTTTGTTTTAGATACACCCAACCATGCAACCACATGCACTGAAACAGCTACATTAATTTTGGAACAAGTATGGGATGGCAGCAACATTCATCTAGATTGAGGTGGAACTAGTCATCAACAATTGAGCGTTTCTGGATTATTCTCTGAATATCTCATGAAGTAAAAATCTATAGAGAGAGATTAAAAGCCAATATTGCAACATTGTAGAAAACTGAATTTAAAGGCACTTTGCTGTTAAAATCAAGTGCAAAGGGTCTTCTTGTAAAGAACACTGTTGTATGGAAGAAATCAGTGCCTGAAGATTATTTACAAAAATCTACTTCATTGGATTTCCTGGTACCCCACTGCATTCATTGGTTCCTTCCGCAATCCCCTACAACAATACTGTGTTATATAGAAACACAGGGGTCAATGTAAGGAACCACTGAGTGCAGCAGGGGCCCAGGAATCCGACACTCCTCTGAAGAGTCTTCAAACTGCATATGATCTTTATTACAATGGCATTTGGTGGGGAGGGCAGCTGGGCAGGTAAAATTTTACAAATAATAATAGTATAATTATTAGTCTGTGTATTTATTTTACTTCAGTTGTCTTTATTTAGTTTTTTCCACATTTACACACAGACCAAGCTACCTTACAAAAGTGAAAGTAACAGGGGTTGAGACAAATGTAATTGTTATTTGGGTCTTTCCGCCCTGCCCTAGCATTTGTAAGTGAATAATTTGTACAAAGGCCATGTAAAAATGAATTGCTCTTAAATGATGTCAAATAACATTGCAAGTTGCATTTCCCTTACATAGAACTAGTATATACTGTATATCGTATCCTTAACCACTTGCCTACCAGGTACTTTCACCTCCTTCCTGCCTAGATCATTTTTCAGCTTTCAATGTTGTTGTACTTTGAATGATAATTGCGCGGTCATACAACACTGTACCCATGTGAAATTGTTATCATTTTTTTTCACACAAATAGAGCTTTCTTTTGGTGGTATTTACTTGCCACTGGGGTTTTTATTTTTTGCGCTATAAACAAAAAAAAAGCATAACATTTTGAAAAAGAAAAGGTTTTCTTTGTTTCTATTATAAAATTTAGCAAACAGGTAGTTTTTCTCCTTCACGGATGTGCATTGATGAGGCTGCACTGATAGGCAGCACTGATAGGCATTGATGAGGTAGCAATGATAAGTAGCACTGATGGGCACTGATGAGGCTGCACTGATGATGCACTGATAGACGGCACTGATGGGCACTGATAGGTGGCACTGATGGGCACTAATAGGCGGTACTGATGGGCACTAATAGGCAGCACTGATGGATGGCACTGACTAGCGGCACTGACTGATAGCACTGACTGGAGACACTGACAGACGGCACTGCTGGGTGGCACTGCTGGGTGACACTGCCGGGCACTGATGGATGGCACTGCTGGGCACTGATGGGTGGCATTGCTGGGCACTGATGGATGGCACTGCTGGGCACTGCTGGGCAATGATGACAAACCATTTACCACTGATAAGTGTGCTTACAAGGATCCATTTTTATTTATTCATGTAAGACCTTTATTCTAGACAGGCTAAAAAACTGTTTGCTGTAACTGATTATAAAGTGTGAGATGGAGTTTGGCTTCAGTTTGTTAGTCTATTTAAATCTGCTAGTATATTTAATACTCTCCCCCCACCCACCCAGACTGACAGTGCTGCTGTCTGCTGTGCCCCCATGTGCTCTTTCATCCAGAGTGGAGCCACTCTAATTCAGGAGGAATGTTTTTGGCTAAATCACCAGGTAAAAACAGAGGAAAAAAAATAGAAAACCAATGCAGCCACCACATCTAATGATTGATAAGCTGCGATATATTACATTTTTGGTTTGGGGTTTATTACCACTGAAAGTCCCCAGGAACCCTAAAATCGAATTGCAGGATCTGCAGGTAACTCTTGCAACAGTTGCCATGAGTGAATTCCGTATATCTACTATCATAAAGAGATTGCACCAATATAACATGCATGGGCGTGGGCCAAGAAAAAATCTTTTGCTGTCCAAAAAAAAAATTATTGAAAGACTACAGGTCACCATTGAACATATAGGCAAAGACAATGCTTTCTGTAATGATGTGCTGTGAACTGATTAGTCAAAAATAGCATTGTTTGGCCACAGTACCATATATGTTTTTAACACAAACAGAAGACAGCATTTCTGAAGAAAAACATCACACCAACTGTGAATCATGGTGGTAGAAATGTTATGTTTTTGGGTTGCTATGCTGCTTTAGGGCCTGAGCAACTATGAACTCTGCGTCATATCATAAGTGTGCCTGAATCCATCTAGCCCAGAGTTCAAATTGAACCAGAAATGGGATCTTTCAACAGGATAATCTGAAACACATTAGCAAATCTAAGTATCCACATGTGTTAATAAGTCCACATGTGTTAATAAATCCATCATCCTCACCACCAAGTTGATTAATGGCTGGATCCGCACTGTTTGCCTATAGATCGCTGTTCCTATTGCTCAGATGCTTTTAACTTCTGTCACTGTATACGTTACTTTTTAAATAAAATAGTTTATGTAGTATTATGATATGGGATCACCCTTTATCCTTTTATCTTGAGAGTTACTGTGGCTGTTTACCCTGCATTGGGCTCGAGGGGGAGGCATGTTAACTGATGGGAGACATTAAACACTCATGCAACGTTTGATCATTTATAACTACAGTGGTCAAAAAGATCTGGTAAGAAGCTGGAGTGTGATTTCAAATCTGGATGCATTGATTTGTTTTTAACTTGCACAGTGGTGCACTGTTTAGAAGACTGGAACAACACACTTCAATCTTTTTTTGTGGACTTTATATAGACACTGTGGGGGAGATTTACTAACGCTGGTTCACTCAGAATCTGGTGCACCTGTGCATGGTAGCCAATCAGCTTCTAACCTCAGCTTGTAGAATTAAGCTTTGGCAATAAAACCTGGAAGCCGATTGCTTTCTATGCAGAAGTGAGCCTGATTTTGCACTCTCCAGCTTTAGTAAATAAACCCCTGTATGATGATTGATGGATCACAACGGATTTATTACCATGTGGATAGTTAGGTTTATGTTTTTGATTTTTTAGATTTTATGTTTAACATTAAGTAATATGTTTTAGCGCTGCAAAATTAAAAAAAAATAGTAGAAAATATTAAATCAACAAAACATGAAACTGCTAAATTTATTTTAATTTGCAAAAATAAGTGCCATAAGATTCGACCAGCACCAATATTAAAGACACAATCAGACTGTTTCTGTGGCTGGGTGACAGATGCAGTGAGTGAAGGATGATGGATCCACTCTCTGACAGATCCCAGGCTGGAATTCTCCAGGTAATGGGGGGAGATAAAACGCTGTGACAGCAGACAGCTGAACTGAGCGATTCCACACAGTGACAGATCCGACAAAACACACCACCACCAACACTGGCACAGATCAGCAGGCCCAGCAGGCACTAGAAGAGCAGGCTGTGGGATCATGATGATGTCGTCACTCACTGACACATTGCACATGTGATGGATGTCTGGCCAGCCGTGTCACATTCACACAGACATGAGACATCAGAGTCAGACATTACCTTTCTCCGCAGGTGTAGCTCCGCCTTCGTTGGTGAATGGGAAGAGACGGGCTGGAACTTCACAGTGATCAGCAGCTGACCTGCCGTAAGAGACTAAGTCTGAGAGGAAAACTTGAAGGAGCGGCAGTTCAGCTGCTACAATGGCCCCAGACACCCAGCATCTTCCTCTGTCCTTTCTTTCTCCCCTCTGCTGCCCCTCCCCTCAGTTGAAGGATCATTCATGATGTGGTGGTGTCCCACACAGAGAGAGTGCCGGTCTGTGCTGCGCTCAGGTGCCCCTTGGTGGCAGTGCACCCTAAGTGGCCACCTAGTTTGCCTAGTGGAGGCAGCGGCCCTGGCTGCATGGGTATTCTACAGTCAGTGTAAGTTTGGTATCACAAATTTTGTGCTGGCAGCTTTGCACAGTTCGCCTAAGTGTAGTGATTTTTCTGTTTTTTGAATATTACATTAGCAAATCCACCAAGGAGTGGCCCAAAAGGAGAAATTGGAGTGTTGAAGACCAAACTAGGCAAAGCCTTTGATTTGAAACCAATTGAAATGGATTTTACATGGCAGTTTATGCAAAAAACCCACAAAAAGCTGTAACTGAAGGGATTTTTCAGTGGAGGTGTGGTCAGCAATTTCACCAAGTTGAAGTTAGAGATCAGTGGGCAGCTGCATAAAAAACTGGTACAAGGAGTCAGTTTTTTTCTAAAGGAGGCAATAGCAGCTTCTGAGGCCAAGGGTGTATGTACTTATTTCCAGGGTACATCATTACATCTAGAGATATTTTTTGTTGAACAAATGATTGAAAAGGCATTTTTTTCTTGTATTTTTTTATGTCTAGTATACTACCTTTCTTTGTTAGCACTGTTTGAATGAAAATCTAAAATTTCTAAATAATCAAAAATGTTTTTCTTGTACAGATATGTGGAAAAAGTCAACAATTTCCATAGGGTGTAGGTACTTAAAAGCCATGTTATATCTGCCTGGAGTTCTACCAAATGTTAAAGTGTTACTAAACCCACAACAGTAAAACCAGTCTGTATATGCAGCAAAGCATGCTGGTTATACTCACTGTGGAACCTAAGGGGTTAATCCTCTGCATTGTGTAAAAAGGCCTGTCCTCGCTGTTCCTCTCCTTTTTCAAGTGACCACCTCTTATCTCCAGACTGCACTGTAGGCTTGCACGTGCTCAGTTTGGTGTGTATTGCTAGAGAGGCTTTTTTTCTTGGGAGATTGCATGTGATTAGCACAGGGTCAATCAG
This sequence comes from Staurois parvus, assembly GCF_062004578.1. NCBI lineage: Eukaryota > Metazoa > Chordata > Amphibia > Anura > Ranidae > Staurois > Staurois parvus. The sequence continues at coordinate 7,559,780 of NW_028317900.1, read as the reverse complement.
AACTGTCCAGACAGAGGTCAGGGATTTCCATCCTCCTAGAGCAGAAAGAAAACTCCTTCTACAAGCTTTAGCTAGTGATGGGATGGACACTGATAGAAGTTACAAGACTACTGATGAGAAAAGGTATTAAGCAAGTTTTGATTTACTAAAATAATTACATTTCCATGTTCTATGTACGATGGGGGACCAGATATAGTGAATGCAGGGTCCTGGGTTTAGTAACACTTTAAAGTGTTACTAAACCCACAATGGTAAAATCAGTCTTTATATGCAGTAAAGCATGCTTGTTATACTCACTGTGGAACCTAAGGGGTTAATCCTCCATATTGTGTAAAAAGGAGGTTTGATCCTGTCTTCTCTGGTCCTCCCATTCTTCTACTGTCCTCAATCCATCTGCTGATAGTACAGAGCCTTGGGGGCAAGCTGCACATGCTCAATTTGGTGTGCATTGCTAGAAAGTTTTTTTTCTCCTTGGATGAGTGCATGTGATCAGCACAGGTCCAATCAGCACTGTCCAGACATAGGGACAGGGATTATACAGCCTGATAGGACAATCAGGGGAGAATGAAAACTCCTCCTACAAGCTTTAGCCAGTGCTCTGCTGAACACAGAGAGAAGTCACAAGACTGCTCTAACTGCTGAATAGAAAAAGTATTTAGTAGCTTATATTTACTAAACTAATTTCATTTCCATGTTGTGTGTACTGTGGGAGACCGGATATAGTGAATGCAGGGTCCTGGGTTTAGTAACACTTTAAGGCAAAATAAAAACATATGAAGAACACAATGGCACTGTATACTGCAAGTAAAGAAAATACCAGTTTATCAGCCAGAAATAAACTCAGTTCCTATGTTCTTGTAGTGGCCTGACAACACACAGCATTTTTTGTGGACGGATGGCTCGTTCGCATCAGCAAGCTGAGCTGATCGAACTGCTGTATGCGCTGGGAGACACAGTACCAATGCACTGATTCCAGCACATCACACTGTTTATTTTTTCACATAACTTTATTGAAATGCTATGAGTGACACTTCAATATATTAACATTCATCATAACAGCATTGTGATGTGGTGGTTCATGTTGCAATTCACTATGATGAATAAAGTACTGCATACAGTAATTTTTTGTAGCATACACCATAGCAATGCTGTTGCATGAACTGACACCATTGGGAACAAGGCATTTGCATTATCTGTGTGTGGGGGGCTGTGGGCTGTGCTGAAAATAGCTGCCAGTGTAGCCCCAACACATCTAGTGTGAAAGTGGCTTCTTTTAGTCCTGCCCAGCTGTTTTTTGGCCAGGTTTGACTTGAAACTGAACTAGAAACGAATCCCATTAAAATCTACAGGGGAGAATCTTGTGTGATTCTCCACGTTTTGTAGGGCTAACAGGCACACTACTGTTAAAAAAAGGCATGGGAAGCTGGGCACTGCCACGGAATTATGAGACCAAAGATGATACAGCAGTTTAAAATTGACCAGCAGGCTGTTTTTAGACATGTGCAAAACAAAAAAATTTGTTTCATTTCGAAATCTATCAAATTTTGTATAGTTGGATTCGGTATATTATTATACAGTGTTTATATAGCGCCAAAAAGTTTGCTCAGCGCTGTACATTACAGTGGGGGACAGAACATGAGACAATACAATAACAAAACAATACACGAGGGGTTCGAGGGCCCTGCTCTTTCGAGCTTACAATCTAGGAGGGAGGGGATAGTGGTACAGGAGGAAGTGGCTGCGGGGGATGGAGTGGTGGGAGGAGTGGAGGAGATTGGCTGTTAGGTGAGGGTGAAGTAGGCTTCCCTGAACAGATGGGTTTTCCGGGTGCGCCTAAAGGTGAGGAGGGTAGGTGACAATCTGATGGATTGGGGTAGTAAGTTCCAGAGGATGGCGGAAGTCCTGGAGAAGTCCTGCAGTCGGGCGTTGGAGGAGGACACCAGGGAGCTAGAAAGTAGGAGGTTTTGTGAGGAGCGAAGAGTACGGGTTGGGTGGTATTTGGGTATCAGGTCGGTAAGGTAGTTTGGGGCAGCGTTGTGAATGGCTTTGTACGTCAGTGTTAGTAGTTTGAATTTAATGCATTGGGCAATTGGAAGCTAATGGAGGGATTGACAGAGGGGGGTGGCAGATGCGGAACGGTTGGTAAGGTAGATCAGTCTGGCCGCTGAGTTCAGGATAGACTGATGCGGTGATAGTCTGCGATGAGATAGGCCGGTGAGCAGGGAGTTGCAGTAGTCGAGTCATGAGATAATAAGGGAGTGAATGAGTTGTTTAGTAGTGTCTGGGGCTAGGAACGTACGTATTTTGGAGATGTTGCGGAGGCGGAGCCTGCATGAATTTGCCAGCGATTGGACATGGGGTTGGAAGGACAGATTGGAGTCTAGAGTGACATCTAGAACTTTGGCTTGCGGGGTGGGACTGATGGTGGCGTTGTTGGTCGTGATGGAGAGGGTGGGGGGGGGGGGCGCGGGCTGGGGGGAAGATTAGGAGCTCGGTTTTGGAAAGGTTTAATTTGAGGAAGTGGAGTGACATCCAGTCTGATTTGTTGTTCAGTAGGCAGGTGATTCGGGCAGAGACTGAAGGGTGAGGCGAGGGGTAGAGAGATAGATTTGCGTGTCATGTAGATGGAGAAGAGGAAGGGCCCGAGGACAGAGCCTTGGGGGACCCCAACAGAGGGGGGGGAGAGAGGGGGAGGTGGCAGCGTTATAGGTAACGCTGAAGGAGCGTTCGGATAGATAGGAGGAGAGCCAGGAGAGAGCAGAGTCTCTGATGCGAAGGTAGTATAGTTTATTAAGGAGGAGGGGGTGGTCAAATGTGTCAAAGGCCGCGGAGAGGTCGAGGAGTAGGAAGACTGAGTAGTGGCCATTAGCTTTAGCGGTTAGCAGGTCATTAGTGATTTTGAGTAGGGCGGTTTTGGTGGAGTGTAGGGGACGGAAGCCAGACTGTAGTGGATCGAGGAGGTTGTTATCATTGAGGTGGGAGCTTAGGCAATTGTAGACTAAGCGCTCAAGGAGTTTGGATGAAAATGGCAGCAGGGAGATGAGTCTGTTTGTTCGGGTCAGTGGGGTCCAGGGAGGGCTTTTTAAGTATGGGGGTGATGTGCGCATGCTTCAGAGGGGAGGGGAATGCGCCAGTAGAGAGGGAAAGATTGAAGATGTGGGTGAGGGAGCGTAGGATGGAGGAGGAGGGAGACCGGAGGAGTTGAATATTCATTCAATTAGTTTTCGGGATTCATTTCGGTAATTCGTATTTCAATTCAATTAGAAAACATTTCGACCAAATTTGAAAAGTTGTTCACATTCAAAATTGGTTCAACAGAATTCAAAATAGATTCAACAAAATTCAAAAGTCATTCGAAATCGAAAAGATTGCAAACGATTTCGAAAAATAAAGCTGGCCATACACATGTGGATTTTCATCTGAGAATATTAATTTCAAGAATATTAATTTCATTTTCTAACCGTTAGTGGGGTCAAATCGATGTTTGTTTTTCAACGCCAATGAAGGGGCGGGAAGGAAAACTTTTCTCGAACAAAATAATTTTTGGCCAGTGTATGTGGTGGTTCTTCAGAAATTACATTCCTTTTAAAATTGAATGTTAAAAGCTAAAGACAATTTTTCAATAACGTTTGTTCATTCCTTGAATGTGCAAAGAATTTTTGTACAACTTTTTTTACGAATATTCTCAGCTGAAAATCTACATGTGTATGGCCAGATTAATGCCCTGTACGCACGATAAGAAAATCGCCCGAAAAATTTCGTACAAAGACCGATCGTCAGATATTTGGCTCCTTAGTACACAGCTTTCAAGAGCTGATCATTACAATTTCTGCGACAATATCCGAAGGGACAAGCACGAACATTTTTCTTGTACGATACCATATCAAATATTTTTCATTTATTTAGTACAGTAGTCGTCCGAAAATACAATACAAATACATGACATCACTTTCGAAATTCTTTTCTTTCATACGAGAATTTTCGCAACCTTTAGTAACCTTTTCACTTTCCATGTGAGACTAGCAGGCGAAAAAAAACAGACGATCGTTCGTCTGATATTGTCATCATATGTACAGGGCTTAAGGCCGGCCATACACGTGTAGATTTTCAGCCGAGAATATTAGTTTTAAGAATATTCATTGAATTTTCTAATCGTTAAGCTGACCATACACGTATAGATTTTCATTTGAGAATTTTAGTTTCAAGAATATTCATTTGATTTTCTAATTGTATTCTTGTTTTCAAATTTGAGTTTAAAGTGGAGTTCCAGTGAATATAAAAAAATAAATAAAAGTCAGCAGCTACTAAAACTGTAGCTGCTGACTTTTAAAAAAAACAGACCCTTACCTGTCCCTCAATCCTGCAGTGTCCTCCCCGCAGCTCATTTCACCGGCTGTCCTATGTTCCTGGTGCCAGCATCTTCAGTGTGGGCACCTGGCTGTGACAGCTTGCACCTTCACTGCTTACTGTGCATGTGCGAGTAACTCTGTGCCTTGTGAATGGTCCCCTAGTCTTCTGCAGAGGAAGTGGGACCGGGTACCTGTCAATTTCGGGTACCTGCCCCCCTACTCTCCAAAGGTGACAATCCTTAATGGGGCACCAGTCCTTAAAGCAAAACTTCCCCTTTTGGGTGGAGCTATGCTTTAAATTTGTTTTTGAATGTTTGTTTGATTTTGTTTTTGAATTGCTTTTTATATTTCTTTTCGAATTTGAATTTTTTTTAAATTTTTTTTATTTTGTTTTCAAATTCGAATTTGCATTCTAATCGAATTTCGGGCGAATTTTGTTTAGTGATATTGGATTCGTTTAAATTCTTTATTTTTGTAATTCAGAATTCTGATACATCTGAATCTCCGAGTAACGAAAACATTCGTTTGAAATTTGATTCAGAAGGAAACGAACCGCACATGTCTAGATATTTTTAATGAGGGAAGATTGGCCAAAATGTACTAGAGAAAAAAAGTGCAAGCATGTGTTTTACTACAAGAAATAAGAGCCAGCGGCAGGGCATTTTAATTTGACTAATATGCCAAAATGTACCAGAGACAAAAAATACAGTCAGATGACACAGCAGTATAAAAGTGTCCAGAAGCAGAACAAATTTAATGAGAAAGGCTAGGTGAAAATTTACTAGAGACAAAGAGGATACAGCAGTGTAAACTAGCCACCAGCAGGACACTTTTAATTAGGAATACTAAGCCAAAATGTACCAGAAACAAAAAATACAGGCAAGGGTTTTACTACAAGAATTAAGATACTACAGAGGATAAATCTGGCAATGAGCAGGACAGTTTTAATTAGTAATAATGGGTTATTATAATGGCACTTCTGTAAATAGGCCCCTAGTATCAGCTGTATATCCTCTATTCTACATTGCCTCATTCTATACCATGCAAGTCATCTCAGACTCTATTTAACCACAAACAATATTCAGCACAATTGGTCACTTTTTGCAGCTTCTTTTTCTAAAGCAAAGGGCCCAACTGATTTTGCACACACACTCTTGAATATACCCTCAAAATATATGGAAACACCAAAATCCCACCCCTTGAAACAAAAGCCCATCTAATCCTTGCTGCAAAAAAAAAAAAAAAGCAGCTGACATAATAAAAAAAAAAGACAGCAAAGGGGTTGATTGCCAGGACTGCGAATCTTGAACCTGCAGGATTAGCTTCAAACTCATAATAGAGGCAAACTCAAAACGTATCCCTATTCACAACACAGTAGATGTTTGTTCCGCAGTTCAAGATAACAACTGGGAGGGCTAATTACCCTTCTTGAGAAAACTGTGACATGCCTGGTAGAGACCAAGTAACGAGGGAGCTTCTCTTGTACCCCCTGTCCGACACCCCTGCAAAGTGGCAAGCGGAAATGTGTGAACACAGTGTATGAGTGCCAACGTTGCAGGTAGTAGCTGGTCTACTGCACAAGAACCAGATGTAGGAACATCTGCGTACGAAAAGGTACAAGACAGGATACACGTTTGGGTTGTTAACAGTTGAGCAGCATGATACCTTTTCAGGATACACTGAATAGTCAGGTACTGTAGCCAAGTGCCAATTTCCTCACCATGCTCAAATGCTGGTGCTGGCACAGGCTCTTTTAACTCCATTTCCCGTAACAACCTAGGTTCCTAGACAAACCCAGGGAGTATAAATTCCTCAGTTTCTCCCCCTTATGTAACGCTACCCCCTTGAGAGCTGCTTTTTTTGGGCCCCCCTTATCCTTGCACAACCAGACTACGTACATTTTTCCAACTTCCATTCAGAGTCAGTAACCAGTCCATGGGCTTGGTTTTTTTATTTGGGGTAAACAACTTGGATAGGTTCTAGGGTTATATGGGATAACCAACTTGACTTGAATCCAGAAACTCTGAGGACAAACTTCATAAATTGTGCACAAAAAAGGATGGATCCTGAACTTTTTACTCCCTCTGGAGTGGCATCAGTCTCTTCGTGGATCAGTAACACAGTTTCTGTAAGGAGAACGTGGTCCCATCTCTATATGAACCTCTTCAGAATCCCATCTTGAAACTGCCCATCCACCTGGCTGTCTTTAAAGAGTATCCAAGAGCAAGAAATTCTAGGACAGACTTGTAGCACTGTCCCAAGGAGAATTGGTTTGGTATAGCACCTAGCAGCCATCTCTGCTGTATGCCCGGGGGGTGCAGAGGTACTCACATTGTCCATCTGTCCTGTAGCTTTGGGTAAACTTCTTTCAGGCCTTTTGCTGAGGTAGTTTCTTTCCATGCTTGAAGGCTGTCTTTCCTCAGTGGACTGTAGGGCAGTGGAGCTCCCTCTGTCAACTTCTTTCTCCCATTTTTCTAACCTCCAGCATGGGGGCAAAACCCCCTTCTCTGGGGTCCTCTCCCAAGCTACACAGCAGCACACCTCAGCATTCCATCTTCCACCCAACTCACCTACTGGCCTGGCTCTCTCATGTTTATAGGCTGATTAGGCCACCTTGCCAGGCCTCCTGCCTGTGGATTGGCCAGATTCCCATAAATATGCAGATCAGCACCTTCTGGCATCCACCTACTAGCTTCTTGAAACTTCTCCAGAGGCCAGAGGCCTGACCTGTAGTTCCTTCCAGCCTGACCTAAAGTAAACTCACTGACTCACACCCAGTCTTCTAGCAAGTCTATAACTACACTACCATATATGTACACAAGAGAGCGCCACACTTAGGATTTTAGAGACCACACAATATGAGGAAGTAGTAGCTGGACAAGTGATCTGTAGCCAGGTGAAAGGACCTCCACTGTCAGAACGTGAGTGCAAGCAGCCAGACTGGAGCCTAATATCACACAGCTTCTCCCAAAGACCTAGTTGCTGTAGGGAGCCCCCCCCCATATTATTACCAGAGAACTCCAGTTGTGGTGGGGTGGACCTTTGTTCTTGGATCTTGAATCCCTCTAGCTGTTTGCCTGTGTTACTAGAGCTTATGTATACTTCACTGTAAGGGATGCTGTTTATTAAAAGAGAAATATGGGCTTTTTCCCCCCAATTATACTTACCTAGGTGGATACAGCATCGTTCCACTGCAGTATCTGTCCCCATCAGTGAGAACACAGCAATCACATGTCCGCTGATCGCTGAGTTCCCACAGCTGCTCTGAGCAGAGTGGTGACTGTCAGTCCCTGCTGTCTGCTCTAAAGCCCTCCCCCCCTGAGCTCACTGGAGTGCTGGGTTGTGGAAGGGGAGGCTTCCCCCAGGCTCTCAGCCAAGTGCCACTCCAGACTCTGGGGTGGATCCTGACTTTATAGCCGGGATCTTTCCTAGCCTGAACCGGCTGAGTGATATCAGCCAATAGCAGGCTTCCGTCCACTGTCTGCTGAAAATGGGTCACAGGAGTGCAGAACAAACTGCACTCCTGTGATAAACAGGAGATGAACAGCCAAAAGAGCTTTGTCTGTACTCCTTTAACCACTTCAAGTCTGGACACTTTTACTCCCTTCCTGTCCAGGCCAATTTTCAGCTTTCAGTACTATCACACTGTAGCAATATGTTATATGCTGTGTATGGCCTCTAGGGGTCTCACTACTTATATACTGGTACAACTGTGTGATTGCCTCTCTTTGGTTGTAGTTCTAGGGCAGACACATGTATAATGGCAGCTAGAAGCACCTAATAAAATGTCTCCTGTTAACTACAGTGTGTGAGCATCTGAGCAGGATCCACTAACAGAACATGGTGGCAGCTGGGCACTGAACCTCTGAATAGCAAGTCTTCTGTCTACAAATACAGATTGTGTGACACTGGAACTGTACAGAGAATCAGCAACTGTAAGTACAGAGTCCCTATCAGACTGCACTATGGAGAGTGGCCTGAAACCCCCTCAGAGACTGGATGTCACTTCTTCCAATCTCTCACAGACATGGAGACACTGGAAGGAAGAGTTTACTCTGTATGTGGACCTGACAGTGGCACCCAGAGATGAGCAGAGGGAAGTAAAGCTGTTTTATTACTTGATTGGGGAAAAAGGCAGAGAACTAGCCGAGACCCTGCTCACAGACAGCATGGCACTGACAGACATACTGCAAGCATTTGATAAGCACTGTGACCCCAAAAAGAATGAGACAGTGGAGAGATACAAGTTCTTCTCAAGGAATCAGGAGATTGGGGACAGTGTGGACAGATATGTGACAGAGCTGAGGAGACTGGCTGCAACCTGTGGATTTGGGGACATCAGGGACTCCCTTATCCGAGACAGGATAGTGTGTGGCATCAGAGACTCTCACCTCAGAGAAAGATTACTGAGGGAGAAAGAGCTGGCGCTGGAGAAATGTATACAAATCTGCAGGGCTGCAGAGCTGACTAAAGACAGGCTGAAGATGATGGAGGGCACCAGTGATGCCTCAGTACATGCAGTATCTGTGAAAGGCAGAGCAAGGTCCAGGCTTCCTGTGAGCTCAGTCCAGTGTAAATACTGTGGCAAAAGACATGAAAGAGACAAAGAGAAATGTCCAGCGTATGGGGAGTCCTGCAGGACTTGTGGCAAGATGAACCACTTTTCAGCTGTGTGCAGATTCAAAACCAGCAAACAGTACAGACAAGTCCACACAGTGACCCAGGACACAGACGAGGACAGCACAGAGGGCATCACATGGCTGCAGCTGCAGTCTGCAACAGAGAACGTCAATGTAGTCAAACAGCCAGTAGCCAATGATGCAAAGCAGCTCTTTGCCATATTTATGGTGGATGAACAGCCCATAAGATTTCAGCTGGATTGTGGAGCAAGTTGCAATGTCATTCCATTTACTCTGCTTAACAAACAGGTTCCCATTGAGCCCACTGATAAGGTACTGGTCATGTACAACAAAAGTGTTCTGAAACCCATGGGAACATGCAAGCTAAAATTAAGAAATCCACGTAACAGAAAGAGCTACAGAGTGGAGTTTACTGTGTTGCAGGAGGACGATCACATTCCTTTGCTGGGAGTTAAAGCAGTTCAGGCTATGGACTTAATAAAGGTGCAGTCCCATAACATCATGGCTCTGGAAGTTTCTGACAATACTCAAAATCCTACACAAAAGGCAGAATACATTTTGGATTTTCACCACATAAAAACAGAGTATGCTGATTTATTTGAAGGTGATGGGTGCCTGGAAGGTAAATACAAACTAGAAATTGATCACACAATACAGCCTACCAGACTGCCTACAAGAAGAGTACCTGTAGCCTTAATGCAACCGCTTAAAGAGGAACTGCAGGATTTGCACAGCAGAGGTATGATAGCACCAGTACAGGAAAGCACAGACTGGATAAGCAGTTTGGTGATAGTGAAAAAACCATCAGGCAAGTTAAGAATATGCATTGATCCTAAGCCACTGAACAAGGCCCTTAAAAGAAATCACTATCCAATGCCAACAATAGAAGATATTCTACCAGATCTATCAAAGGCTAAAATATTTTCGGTATGTGATGTGAAAAATGGGTTCTGGCACGTGGAACTGGATAAAGAATCAAGTTTATTAACAGCATTTTCTTCCCCATTTGGACGCTATAAGTGGCTTAGAATGCCAATGGGAGTAAGCCCAGCTCCAGAAGTGTTCCAACAAAAATTGATGCAAGCTTTGGAAGGACTGTCTGGAGTAAAAATAATAGCAGACGATATACTAATAGTTGGGGAAGGTGATGATCTCGAATCCGCAACAAAGGATCACGATAAAAAGATGATACAATTCTTAGACAGATGTAGAAAAAAACAAATCAAACTGAACTTGGAAAAATTCAAACTAAAAATGACAGAAGTACCATATATTGGACATCTTCTAACCTCAAATGGTGTTAAAGTCGATCCAGAGAAGGTGAGGGCAATACAGGACATGCCGACACCTACAGATATACGTGGAGTACAACGATTCCTGGGCATGGTGAATTATCTTTCCAAATTTTGCAAGCATTTATCAGACATGTGTGAGCCACTGAGACAGCTAACTCACAAAGACGTACTCTGGGAATGGACAGAAAGCCATGAAACTGCTTTTCAGTCAGTGAAAAATGCTATTGCAGACGCAGCAACGCTAAAATATTTTGATCCAGATCAAGCAGTGGTAGTACAATGTGATGCCTCAGAAACCGGCCTTGGAGCCACACTAATGCAGGATAAACAGCCAATCACATATGCAAGCAGAGCGTTAACTCTAACAGAGCAAGGATATGCTCAAATCGAGAAGGAACTACTAGCGGTAGTATTTGGGTTAGAGAAATTTCACCAGTACACCTACGGTCGACAAGTGGTGGTGCATTCAGATCACAAGCCTTTAGAAAGTATTACAAAGAAGCCACTACTGAATGCCCCAAAAAGACTGCAGCGTATGCTGTTAAGGCTTCAGAAATATGATTTTAACATTTGTTACTGTCCAGGGAAGGATTTACTGATTGCAGATGCCCTAAGCAGAGCTTACTTACCCATCACAAATGAAGAAGAAAAAGACATTGAAAGCATCAATATGTGTGAATATCTGTCTGTCTCAAAAGACAGACTGAAACAAATACAGACCTGCACAGCGGAAGATAAAACTCTACAGATCCTATCGACTGTCATCCTGAAGGGATGGCCAAAACACAAGCAGCATGCTCCAATGGAGGTTTCTCCATTTTTTCACATAAGAGATGAACTCTCTGTGCAGCATGGAATCATCTTTAAAGGAGAAAGAGCTGTCATACCACAATCACTTAGAAGAGACATTATAGAAAGATTGCACTCGACTCACTTAGGTGTAGAAGGATGTCTACGTCGTGCACGAGAATATGTTTATTGGCCTGGAATGAATGACCACATAAAAAACTTTATAGCACAGTGTGAAATATGTGCATCGTGCAATGATAAGCAACCGAAAGAGACATTGCAACCACATACAATTCCAAACAGACCATGGTCAAAAGTAGGAACAGATCTGTTCACGTGGAACGACAAGGAATATCTGGTAACTGTGGACTATTTTTCCAACTTCTGGGAGATAGACTACTTACAGGACACAAGGGCCAAAACAGTAATTAAAAAACTCAAGGCCCATTTTGCCAGATATGGCATTCCGGATATTGTGTTCTCTGACAACGCCGCTCAATTTACATCGGAAGAATTCAAAAAATTCAGGGAGAGGTGGGAATTTGAGCACCAGACATCATCTCCTGGATATCCGCAGAGTAATGGTAAAGCCGAGTCAGCAGTAAAAACAGCCAAAAGACTCATGCAAAAGGAAAAACAGGCAGGTACAGAGATATACCTGTCTATACTGGACCACAGAAACACACCCACACAAGGCCTAGACACCAGTCCAGCACAGCGGCTTATGAGTAGACGTACAAGGACTCTCCTACCAACTGCAGGTCAACTACTAAAGCCAAAGCTTGTGGGCAATGTTAAAGCCAAACTAACGAAGAATCAAGATAGGCAAGCTTTCTATTATAATAAATCTGCAAAAGATCTGCCTGTTCTCCAGAGCAATGACAATGTACGGATTCAGCCAATAGGGAAATATGACAAACACTGGAAAAAAGCGAAGGTTGTACAGAAATTGGGACCACGGTCCTATGAAATTATAACAGAGGAAGGAAGAAGATGGAGGAGAAATCGGAGACATCTGAGAAAAACACAAGAAGGAGATGATACAGGGCCCTGGGAACAGTATACTGGACACTCAAAGCGATGAGACTATGAATACCAGCAACAAAGAAACAGGAACTGCTGAGGAGCATAGGGAGGTCTCTAGGCAGAGAGAGACAGTCCCAGAAAATAGACTGCCAGAATCAGAAGAAACCTCATATGTTACGCGAGCTGGCAGAACAATCAGAAAGCCGGCTCACCTCAAGGATTATATCTAATTTATAGCTATGTTCTACTTCACCATTTTGTGTTTGTTATATTTCATTGTTCTTTTATTTAAAAGAGAAAGGATGTAGCAATATGTTATATGCTGTGTATGGCCTCTAGGGGTCTCACTACTTAGATACTGGTACAACTGTGTGATTGCCTCTCTTTGGTTGTAGTTCTAGGGCAGACACATGTATAATGGCAGCTAGAAGCACCTAATAAAATGTCTCCTGTTAACTACAGTGTGTGAGCATCTGAGCAGGATCCACTAACAGAACACACACTTTGAATTACAATTGCGTGGTCATGCAACACTGTACCCATATGAATTGTTTAGCATTTTTTTGAAACAGATAAAACTTTATTTTGGTGGTATTAATTCACCACTGGGATTTTATTTTTTTTTCTATATAAATGAAAAAGTCCATACAATTTGAAAAAAGTGTTTTTCTTATAAACTTTTGCAATTAAATAATCTTTCTTCATAAATCTTGGCCAACATGTATTCAGTTATCTTTTTAGTGAAACAAAAAAAAAAACAAATTAGTTTATAACCAAAAATTATTTTTTTTACATTTAATTTTATTTTTTTTATACATATATTTTTTTTTAACATACTGTCACCCTAGCAGTATAGTGTCACCATAGTGACACTGTACTACTTGTGGGGGGTGATGAAGTTTTTTTTTCTATTTTACACTGATTGCTTTTACACCCATAAAGGCTGTAAAAGCAATGATTTATCCTTCTCTCTGGCTGCATTCTTGCAGCCATAGAGAATTACTGTGTAAGCTTGCTGTGAATAGCCTTGTACCATATGATCTCTGTGATCATTCACAGATTTCACAAGTAGTAAGCAATGATGTCAGAAGTGACATCTTGCTTACTACTATTCATGTGATCACTGATTGGCCAATCAGTGATCACATGATCGGAACCTCACACAGAGGTCGCGTACAACGATCGGAGGACACAGCGGGCACCGAATCGTGGAGTTGCGCGCTCCCAGGGAGCGCGCACAAGCAGGGAAGTGGGGAGGACATTAATAAACAGCCACCCACCCCTGCATTGCTTCTGTCTGGATGTTTGTATACATGGGCTGGACGGGAAGTGGTTAAGATAATCACAAGTAGCTGCTTGTGTTCTGAATTGATTTACTGAAATATACTCTCTGTTGCTGAAGTCTATGTCTAAGAGATTATGCTGTATAGCCATGTTACCTTGACTGAGGTACAGAGAGATTGCTTGTCCATATTTGTGCAGTTTTGCATTATTCTGCATTAAATGCATGTTCTTTGCCATCTGGAACCTGTTTTGCATTATTGCTTCCAACTTTGCACCTGTTTGGTAAACTGCAGGTTATAGGAGACATAAGGAAGGCAAAATAGCAGGTCATTCACAGGTAAACGGCTAAAGATCACTCAGCAATAGGTTCCTACAATTCTCCAGTTAAAATAGGTCATGTGGCACCAACACCAATATCTACAACATAAAGTCTAATCTTTAAAAGAACACTGGAAAAGTCCAGATGGTACAGAACAGCTCAGCATTTCTGACAAGATCAGCAAGATATTTTTTGCCCTTATCAGGTAAATATAACAAAACACTTCCAATGGTCAATTTAAAGCGTATTTATAGCCAACACTTTTTTTCTGTGTCTATGGATAGAATAAGAAAGGGATAAACCACTGCCAGATTATCCTTTAGCTGCCTGTATCCCATTGTGAAGACTTCCCTTCACTTCCTGTCTTGGGGGAGCAACAAGAAGTGAGAGGAAATCTCCCCAAAGTGAGGACAATTTTTTTAGACTGTTGTCACTGAAACTGGTGTCCCCAATAGAATTCATTTTTCTCTCCTTTTGTTTTGGAGAGTTTGATATTCCCTTCACTATCTGTCTCTGTGATAGTGGTCACCAGGACAAATAGAGGGTTCATCTGTGCAGTGTGGATATATTAACAGAAGTAAAACCTTGCAATAGAGCCTAACTCTTCCCCACTTTGTTCAAAATGAAAAAAAAGTTTTGCCTTTACATACACTTTTAGCAGACCAAAAGGGAACAAATAAGAGAAGTTCAGCTTTCAAGCTTATGTGTCTGATAACATATATGTTTCAGTGGTTTATGTTTCATCTGTGATATACTGTATACCACAGAAAGAATAAAAGAATACTGTGACAGGGAAACATGGCGTGCGACAATGCAGACAGACCCGTTGTGGCTTGGAAAAAGAGGAATCATCAGCGCTGGGGAAATTATGTACAGATAAGTCAGAACACCACCCATCAGGACTACTTCCCCATTTTATAGAGCAAAAGGGAAATTTTTGTTGTCACATGTAGTTGCATTATTATCATTTATGCAGACCAAATGGTATTAGTGTCATAAATGTTATTGGGCTACTGTTGTGCTTTCCTGAAGGAGGCACTATTTTCAAGGGTCCCCTTTAACCAGTGACCATGGCTCTGAAAGCAGCACCACACTCTCTGGCACACCCAGGCTGAAGATGGGATATTTATTGTGAGAATATACAGGGGTTAGACGAAAAAAAAAAAACAATTTGCCCTCTTTGAAGCTCAGTAAGCTCTGACATGACTTCATATTATGAATGATAAAAGTGAGGATTCCTACATGTTAGCTAGGTGTCTCATCACACAGTGGAAGCAAAAAAATGTTACATCACTTCCACTTTCAACGTGAAACACGTCATCACTTCCACACCTGCAAATCATGTAGTGTTTCCATTTTTTGTCTAACCCCTGTATATACAGTATATATAGTAGTGCATTCATAAAGTATTCAGACCTCCATTGTTTTTTTTCACTTTTATGTTGCAGCTTCATGCTACAGTTGTTTAAATTAATATTTTTTCATTAATCTACACGTAGTACCCCATAATGACAAATGCTGGCCAGCATGTTGGGGCACAGGTCCGGCATTGGAATGCTGAAGATAAGTTCCTCCTAACCCATGTGTAGGCACTTGCACTGTGACCCAAGCAAACAATACTGTTGCTCTTTAAACATGTCCAGTAAAAAAATTTAAAAAATCAAATTTCGTCATAAATTTAGGCCAAAATGTATTCTGCTACATGTCTTTGCTATAAAAAAAATCCCAATACGTGTACATTAATTGGTTTCCGTGAAAGTTATAGCGGTTACAAATGGCAGTATAGATACTGGAATTTTTTTTTAATTTTTAATTTTTACTAGTAATGGCGACGATCATTGACTTATAGCGGGACTGCAGAGGGCATTCTGACACTGGGGGGAACTGACTTGGTGTCACTTACATCCCCAGTGACACCAATACAGTGATCAGTGCTAAAAAAAAAGCACTGACACTGTACTAATGGCACTGGGCAGGAAGGGGTTAACATGAGGGGCGATCATAGGGTTAACTGTATTCTGTTTCAGAATAAGCCCTGGGTGTGTGCATCACTGTAAGCACACTGCTAAAATCTTTCCATCCTCCAGCACCCCCTACCCCCACCGTTGTCATCTTCCATTGCTGTGAGGGTTAATATAGCAGACAGACCTGTGACAGACACTCATCATGAGTGCTGACTATGCTCTTTCTTTTTGCCCTCCTACCATTCATAGAAGCTGTACTATAGCTTCCATAAATGAAAAGAACTCTAGGAATGGAGGATGGGTAGATGAATGAAAGTTCTCCCTCCTCCATTCATTGCTCACTTTTCAAATTCTTTCATTAAACCCAAACTATCTTTCCCTAAGTCACGGGCTGCATGTTAAATTAAGGAACATTTTTGGTGAAATTGTCTTTTAACCTCCCTGGAGGTATTCCCGAGTGTAGCTCGGGGTAAAGTTTCAGTACCACAAGCGGTAACCCCGAGCTACACTCGGGCTTACCATGCGGCACTGCTCCGGGATCTGTTCTATACTTAAATTGTCCTGCGCTCCTGCGATGTCCCTCCTGCAGTGTCCCCTGTAATGTCCTGTAATGCCATCATCTGTCATCTGGATTCCGTCCCCTGCGAGCGTTGGGACGTATGGGGACGGAACGGTGGGAAATTTTAAAATGACAAAAGGTGACATTCACTAAATACACTAAAAATCACATAGTAAAACATTACTGTATCAAACCATTTCTCATACATTTTGTCCCTAGTGCTTTGTCCTGTGCCCTGCCTGCATTTTTACTGTTCTTTCTGCCTGGAAACTGAGAAACGTCCACGGTGTCCAAAAAGCGTCCCTTTAGGTCAAAAGTGGTTTTAGACCAGCTAGAGAACAGTGATAGTAAATCAGAACCACTTGCAGAATTGAGTGATAATGATTCGTGGGGAAATTCGTCATCAGACACTGAAAACGATTTTGTGACTTTGCTTAGTGATGTGCGAACTTGGAGCTATATTTCAAATTTCAGTGTTTTTGGCTTGATTATATTATTGAATTAAATTTATTATTATTATATTATTATTTTTTATGATTATTAATTAAATTATAATTTATGATTTCGTGTTTCAAATTGTAACATACCGGGGATGTTTACTAGACTTTTGTTTGGACAGATTTCAGTGAGTTATTCCTAAAATTTACAGGCCTACAATAAAAAAAATATATATTTCCATGCAAAAAAATGTACCGCTTTGAGCACAGAAATGTGGACATAATCAGACCACCAGGGAGGTTAAAGTAGTACTATTGTCTGCCACATAAAAATATGAGCTGCAGCATTTAATTATAAGTGAATCTGCACTTACTGTTTTTCTTAGATCCCCAGTAGATTTCCAAAAATACCTGTTGAGCCTGCTAGTGAAGTCCACCTAGTGCAACTTTTTGTGATGTGTGAAAACAATGCTGCACTGCTCCTGAATTCAGAAAAGCATTGTCACTGTTATGTTAGCGTTGTCTTCCTAGACTACAATGGATAAGAAGATCATATCTCCCGACATTAGAACCTGAGAAAGAGGGACACCCTGAAGGGGAGCAAAAACGTGGTATGTGCAAAGAGCCACAGCAAAAAGTGGTCATGGCTCTGATGGGTGTGGTGTCAGATCCCAGCCCTTCTCACCAACTTGTGACTGAAGGATTAGCCAATCTAAAACCGAGCTGCCACTTGCGTAACAATGCCACTCTCAGCTGCACCCTGCACAGAGATTTTGCAGCTCACTGGACCACAATCTATGTGCCAGCCGCCTGAGAGCGATTGTTACAGGGTCAGGTTAATTACGCAATTAACCCTTCACACTGCCACCACCACCTTTTTACAGAGAAAGAGGAAACTCACAAATCTTAGCAGTAACACAATGATGTTTGAATATGTGTCTGTATACACACCGCCACCGCAGACAGATGTATCCAGAGGTTTTAAAAAACACAGTAGCACTCTTCAGAGACAGGGATTCTTAATTTGCATTAAAGAGCTTTAGAAACAGTTCAACACTTTTCAGAAAATAGGATTTATTACTAAAAAGGTCAAAATGGTGCAATAAAAATATTTACAGAAAGGATGTAATCAATATATATATATATAAATAGAGCAATAACACAACAGAGAGGTAAACAAAGAAGTTTAAGAAGGTAGAATACTTGCAGAAGTCCTGGTTTAAGCAGAGTCCAAATGTCCGGAACAAAAGGGTGCCTTTTCTCCCAAAGTTGGTTCCTGATGTTAAAAGGGAGAATCTCTTCATCCCTCTCTCCAGGCATGACAGTCTTTTTTCTAGGGACCCAGCAGGGTGTCTCCTTAAAGCAGAGAACCAATCACCTCATTTGGGGAGGGGTGTTTAGGCGGGGACTCAGGCTATGACCAAATCCCTCCCACGTTTATACCATGGTCAATAACCTTCACTAGGTACATGTAGCAGCCTAGCCACTGGTAGATTAATATGCAGAATGATATCCTGAATGTCCAGACATCAAATATGACATATCTTACCGTTCCAGATAAAGACATATTGCTTTCTACTCTCGTGTAGGTGCCACATAGGGGTGTAAGGTATCAGGTGTTTCATATTAAACTGACCTATCTGAATATATGCTTTGTTTTATTGTACCCTTGTTCCTGTCTGGATTTATGAATTTGTATGGAAAAGTGGTTTCAAGTGGGATGTATATACTGCCGTTCTGGAATGCTTTTCATGTCCAGTGACGGACTGATTTATAGCTTTACGACCAGGCAAGAGTCTGACAGACATCCTGGAACCAGCTAATTGGGTTTACAACCACGAAGTGTATCCATCTGTGCCCTGTGCACTCCTGAACTCAGCGCACACACACAGACCACATTCCTTGCAAAGGGAGGGGGCTGGAGGGAGAGAGAATGATATTTGCAGAGTATGATACAAGATGGTAGATCTTTAACAAAATGGTTGTCCGCGTCCAATCGCCACAATAGCTACAATGTGCTGAATATTAGATGTGGCCCACAGGGGCAAGGGTAAGTAGGGCCTAAGCCTACTCAAAGTATACATTGCATCCATTTGCCACAGTCCTTGCACCCACAGAATACCTATTACTTACTGTGCTATGAGTTAAAGTCTCACAGATGCATATAAATCTAAAGGATCATTTTTAAAATTAAAACAGAATATACAGCCAGCTTTTTTCCTGAGTTTTCCATAAAGAACAGCTACATTTAAACAAATAGAAAGTACATGACAACCAGAAACTGTTTAAACAATAAAGACATTGGTCAAGAATAAGTTGTGTACAACACAGCTTACAGAATACAGTGGTTGGCACAATGTAATGTACACCATATCCAATGTTCCAGCAGGTCAGGATTATTAACATGCAACAGATTGTATAGCAGGGGTGTCCAACCTTTTGAATATCCTGGGCCACATTGGAGGCTCTGCTCATGGGCAGTCTGCATGGAAAGAAGACATCTCCAGCTACTTCACAAGAGACACTCTAGCTCTCCTTGGTCAAAACGCTCTGACACCATGCTCTACAGTGCGGAACTGCTGCATCCCGCAGTCCACCCACACTGGGTTTCAGAGAACAACCATCTGATGGACTCTTGCCAGTCAAAACTTACACCTCCTTAAGGTATACCTGGGCAGCCACAAGAGTAGTTAGCTAGGGATGTAATGCACTAGATTTGCACTTGTAATTCTTGAACGTTCTCAGTAAAGTTCGTTTAACTGTTTCCAAAGCCTGGTCTGAAGTTACTTTGAAGGGGTGCATGAAGGTTCCTAGTGTAAAAAAAACTTATGTCAGTAAAGGCACATACAGGGTACAGAGCAAGTCCATTATCAAGGGTTAAGTCAGCATCAGGAGGGAAGGAATAGAATAATGAACCATGGTACCTGGGTAAGGTGAGGTGTCCTCCGGTAGCAAGGGGGTTCAGTGTTCTGACTCAATCCCTTTCTGTCGGTAGTGACCAGAACCAAACCCCCGTTATGGAGTTAACTAAGTGCATGCATGAGGTCTGCACAGGTGCATGGTGGAACCCCATTCTGTCACTGGAAGTGAGGTGTCAGAGGTACGCTGGATGAAGATGACACAGTGGTGTCCCTCCTAAACAGTTCTTAGTTAAGTTGTGTAATGATATGGGACAGCATGTTTTACTGGAACAAGACAGATCATTGCACGTGGTGCATGGCTCATCTCTAAGTGGGGGAACTGCCTTGAGGTTGATTTCATCTCCACCTGGTCCCTGGGCATTGATGAGCATGTGCACAAAAAAGGTACCCTATGTGCAGGGAGTGTGACCCTGCCCACAGCTTGTTGTGTTTGGCAAGGATACGTCACCCCCAGGCCACAAGAGGTAAGAAGAAATGACCCAGTGTCAGTGTGAAGAAAAAATAAGCCAGTAACAGTGATAACAAAAATGCTCCAGATTCAATGATAGGAAAAAATGCAAATTCCAATCTTTTAAAATCTATGTTAATGTTTTTCTCCAATAAAACTCACACCCCATAAAAGACAGAAATGCATTACAAGGCTGGTAATATTTGTTGCAGAAAAAGTGTCTTACATATAATTTACCACATGGTTGATGTTCTACATACTAGTAACATATTCCAACTGTAGTAATTACATAGCGGTAATTCTTTACTTTAGATGTAGTGACTCTCTCAGTGTTTCATTTGTGAGTGTAGATATGTGGTAAGTATATGGACAAACCAACTCATATGTTAAAACATTATATGTAACTTGCTCTGCAGATACCAGCCTAAGAAGCCAACTAGAGTCCACAAGGGATTTTTCTCAATGCCCTTCCTTCACAATATAAGGGATTTTATTCTATTAACTATATCCTGCCTTCATGGGTTTCTCATCTCCTGTGTGTAAATTCCTTTTATATTGCCCTGTATCTGGATAGTCCAAAACTGGCTATACTTAATTTCCAAAAGAGATGGGATGGGTTAACTTGGTGGTTTTATGATTTGTTATTGTTATCTTTCAAAAGTAGTAATAACCACAAAAAGTGAAAATTATATAAATCTGTGTGACCTAGGATGCCTTTCACATGAGATACCTCCTCACTGGCATCCAGGCAAGTGGAGAACGCCTACACCTGCCTGGCTTCATGACCATGATTGTTGGAAGTTACCATGGATATGGTAGTCCCATTGGAATGAATTTGGGCAATAGCATGCAGGGCAAAGGTGAAGGACAATGACTGCACTCACAGGGAATCTAGATGAGTTTAATTTCTGGCCTATGAGTTAGGGAATACCCGTTTCCATTCTAGGCTCCTGAGATCAGTATTTTTCTTCATGAGAAATTCCCTTAACCACTTGCTGTCCGGCCACTGTATATAAACGGCAGGACGGTGGCAGTCCAGGGGAGGGTTGCCATTCATAAACGGCACCCGCCATTCTGGACTGTGCGCGCTCCCTGGGAGCGTGCAGCACCGCGATCCGGTGCCCGCTGTGTCCTCTGGAACACTGATCGTCGTACGGGACCTCTGTGTGAGGTCCCGATCATGTGATCACTGATTGGCCAATCAGTGATCACATGCAGAGTAGTAAGCAAGATGTCACTTCTGACATCATTGCTTACTACGTGTGAAATCACAACACATTCACAACAGCCTTGTACCATGTGACAAGCTGTGACCAATCACAGCTAACACAGTAGTTCTCAATGGCTGCAAGAATGCAGCCAGAGAGATGGAGAAATGATTGCTTTTACAGCCTTTATGGGTGTAAAAGCAATCAGTGTAAAAAATAAAAAAATCTTCATCACCCCCCCCCACAAGTAGTACAGTGTCACCATGGTGACACTGTACTGCTAGGGTGACAGTATGTAGAAAAAAACCCATAAATAATAATATAAAAAAATAAAATAAAAATGTAAAATATTTTTTTTTAATTATAATTTTTGGTTATAAACTAATTAGGGTTATTTTTTTTTTACTAAAAAGATAACTGAATACATTTTGGCCAAGATTTATGATGAAATATTATTTATTTGCAAAATTTTATAAGAAAAACACTTTTTTTCAAACTTTTTGGACTTTTTCATTTATGTAGCAAAAACAAAAAATCCCAGTGGTGAATAAATACCACCAAAATAAAGCTTTATCTGTCTCAAAAAAATGCTAAAAAATTCATATTGGTACAGTGTTGCATGACCGCTCAATTGTCATTCAAAGTGTGATAGAGCTGAAAGCTGAAAATTGGCCTGAACAGGAAGGGGGTAAAAGTGTCTGGACTTGAAGTGGTTAAAGTTCAACTCCCATTTGCCCAACCCTCCCACCTCCCTCCCACCTCCCTGAAACCTCCTCTGCTACTGTTTTTTTTCCTTTTAATTACAAGTCTGCCAACATCATGGATCCTTCCTTTTCTCCTCCAGTGGCAGCAGTGGGCGATTCTTTCTCAGGTACAGCGCAGTGGTCATGTAATAATTTGAGAGCCTCACAATGTCCCAGAATACTGTAAGCTCAGGCTGGCAAGATGATGTCCTTCCAGGGGGTATATCTTGACAGTCTGGGCTCACAAGAAGTAGGCTGGATGATGCTGGGCATCATTCATGATGATTTTTGCTGGATGGAGAAGCAGTAAGTCTTTGCGGCACATCACCACAGTGCAGGTGAATATTGCAGCTGGAACTGGTTTTTTTCCATATTGGGCCACTGATTTTTTTTATTTTCTTCCAAATATGGAGTTGGGTTTGAAAGTGTATGTCTAGTCAAAAACTTTGTTTTAGTTTTGGACAGGGGCGGACTAACAACTCATGGGGCCCACGGGCAATAGGGGATCATGGGGCCCCTGTGTCCTTGCCCAAACTCAAAAAAGCCTATGAAAAAGGTACCAGGGGCATCTCATGGGGCCCCCTACTGACCCCAGGCCCTCGGGCAGTGCCCGAGTTTCCAAATGGTCAGTCCGCCCCTGGTTTTGGATAGAATGAGGAAGGATTTGAATTTCTCAACAAAATTAAAAATGTAACAGTGGTAGTAGCCTTCCTGCTACTCTACTTAAAGAGAAGCATTCCTGTTTTTGTCTGTGATACTACTGGAAAGAGCCCCAAACAACAGTGAAAAACTGACAACGCTTTGTTACAAATCCAGGTCATAAAAAAGTGCATTGATATGGTATCTAACATTCTGCTGGAATATCTCACCTCAGGTTCAGCAGAATTTAATATGAAGACAGCGGGAATCCCCTTTACACTCTTATTTACATTGTAATTTTTTTTACTAAGATGTTTATTTATTTATTTCAGGTACTTATATAATGCTGTCAATTTACGTAGCGCTTTACATATATATTGTACATTCACATCAGTCCCTAACCCTCAGGGGGCGTACAATCTAAAGCCCCCAACTTACATTCATACATAGACATACTAGGGCCAATTTAGTCAAGATCAAATTAACCTACCAGCATGTCTTTGGAGTGTGGGAGGAAACCCATGCAGGCACAGGGAGAACATGCAAACTCCAGACAGGTGATTGGGATTTGAACCAACAACCCTAGTACTGCCAGGTGGAAGTGCTAACCATTTAGCCACTGTGCTGCCCACTTTTAGGGGACTTTCTGAAAAATGAGGAACATAAAAATACTTAATTATGCACAGACACACAGGCTTGCATCTGCAGAGCTGGCTGGATCTGGCTCTCATAGGCCACACAGTTTTTAGAAGATCAGTGAGGGCGGTTTTCTTGAATATAATCCAAACTTCACTAGGTTTCTTCTCACCTGACAGGCAAAGTCACTATTAATGAAATCTAGATTCCCCCAATAAATTTTCAAGCATTCTTACTGTATATCTAGACCAGGAATGGGCAAACTACGGCCCGGCGGACCTTTTAATCCGGCCCGCGGAGCGTGATACAAAAAAAAAAACAGCCAGGGCAGGCAAACATTTGCATCATTCAGCGCGCTCAAATGCAATGATTGGCCAGTCTCGCTGCCACTCACATCCTGATAGCCAGTGATTGGCTGTCAGGATGAGTGAAGGCGGGGCAGCGTGACGAACGTGAGGGGAGCTAGGCTCCTCTCACAGTCCGCCCTGAAGACCGGAACGGCGCGGGAACGCGGCGAGAGGAACGCGTGGAGCAAAGGTCAGTAAATTGACACAGGGGGGACTTGGCTTACTACTTGGGGGGGAATAGTACTATGGGGGATGAAATTTTACAAATTTTAATTTAATTTATATTAATTCACACATACACATCATTCATCTACTCTTGGTCCGGCCCCCGGGTCCAATATATGAACCCATTGCGGCCCTCAAGTCAAAAAGTTTGCCCACCCCTGATCTAGACTCACTATGAAGAATTAGGTAAGGTGCTCCACATGTAAAAATATTTCTCAATAGCCAGATAGGATATGCATCCAATTTTAGTGCAACAAATAGCTTTGCAAACCTGGATATTACCATATAAACGTAGCATTGGCATGATCATTGTTCTGCACATAGCCTGTACAAAGTGCAGTCCTGTAAGGGGGACCCAGCATGCTCCACCCACTATAGGTTGCCTGAAGAAAACTACATGAAAGGGTGGACACAAGACCAGTCACCCTACACAAGGACAGAGAGCAGCAGTGACCAGTCTTTATTACAGGAGCTCCTGCACAGAGATAAAGTTTCATATAAAATTACTGCACAAAAAATGTACAAAGCACACCAAGATTCAAGTATGAATACACATACCTCTTATATTAAAATAATATTTCTTTATCCCATGTTCCAGCTTTAAAGTAATGTAAATTATTTTCTTTTTGGTAGCACGGGGAATATTTCTTATTTCTTTCTATATTATTTTCATTGCTGTGCTACAATATACTGCAAAAATATATTCACCTGATTGAGCAACAAGTCATATTAATGGTTATATAGTCAATAATATAACATGTAATACATGACTTTACACAATAGTATGAGAATTAATATAAAGTAAGTATCAAAAACCATTCAGTGCCACCATCACAACTGGGGTAGGAGAAAAATTCTTGCCTAACTTAATTCAGCAATCCGTTGAATAGCCAATTATTTGATCTTTCTTAGGGTTGTGTTAGCTGACCAATTCATAGCAAGATTTCAGTGCTGTATAGTAAGACTAGTGCCAGCATCTGTGCAAATGGCTGCATATATGACATATTTGAACTTGGCAGATATAACACAAAAGGGGGGCCCTCTCTTATATGCAGTTTCCACTGAGTTTCTTGCATCCATACATGTTTCCTTTACACATCTGGAGAATAAAGGAGAAAATTGACCTTAATTCTAATAATTCTCTTTTGCTTGCCCCAACAAGCCATTTACCATAGCCTTAGACATTATAATTGAGACTAGCTGTTGGAATACAGCGTTTATGTATTTTGTGCAACAACTATATTGGCCAGTAGATGGCAGCATTTATACGTTTGTAGCTGATCTCTGTGGTTAAACTCTGTGTCTTTTCTGTGTAATAAAGTTCCTGTTTCCTGTGTGCAGAGAAGCAGCAGATAAACACATATGGACTATGCACCCCCTTTCTGTAGGGCTGTATATAGAATCTCCAATAGGTTATGGTCCCAGGCATAGCCCAGATACTCAGTCATAGTCTGCTACAGCGAAACAAATGCAACATACAGCAACAGAAAGAAACCTGCAATAGAATAAAAGAAATTGGCCAGTAACACAGCTGCAACAAAGCTTTATTTGCAAATCTGGCAAGCCAGAACTACCAGTCTTGGTATTCAAGATGAAAATGCTGCAAATAAGAGAAGGTATGTGAAAATGTATGAAATGGAATCAGGCCAGAACACCTTTCAGATCAGTGGAGAACACCTTTCAGATAAGTGGATAAAGACCAGAAAGTTGAACATCGGCGAGGTAAAGGAGAAGAAATAAAATATTTTCATATCGCAGCACTATTACTTAGTGGTTTACCAGAAAGTTATGAATCGCTTGTCACAGCGCTTGATGCATGTCCAGACTATGAACTTACATGGAATATGTTAAGTGCAAGCTTATGGATGAATATAAGCATAAAACAGAAAGTATTAATAGTGACAGTGCCTCTGTCACAGAGACTGCTTTAAAGACAAAAAAGATTAATAAAAACAGTGCAACAATGCAACAAGAAACACGTGAATGTTTGTATTCAAGAAACAAGGCCATTTAAAAGCAGATTGCAGAAACTGGAAAGCTAGAATGCAAAAACAAACAAAATTAAAAAAGTCCAAAAGTGTGAAGGAAGAAACAGATTTTTATTCAGATAATGAATATGTTTTGCAATCCAAAAGTAGCACCTCATCTTTTCAGACATGGTGTGTTGATTCAGGAGCTCTGAGTCACATGACAAATGACAGACATTTCTGTACACACCTTGACCAGAGTAAAACAGAAAAAAATCAGCTAATTGGAAAATAATTGAATCAGAAAGAATAGGAGAAGGTTTTATTTACTGTCTTATTTCACAGAGATCTCAGTTTTCAACTGAGTAAACTCCATATGAATTGTGGAATGGAAAAGCCCCAAATGTAAACCATGGTAAAACATCATGTGATTGCCCGGACAAAGCGATAATGTGATCCGTTGTGTCCAGGCGATATACTGATTGCTGGGCTCCTGGGTCTGCACTCTGTGAGCCACACAGGAGATGCCAATGCGGGTTGATGTACAGGTATGAGACTGCATCGCCAACGATTCCCATTTGCCATCTATAAACTATGGGGAAGAGGTTAAAGGATAATTTCACCTTTTCAGGCAAAATTTCTCTTTTCATAATAAATAGAAGCATTTTTGAATGCCATTTCTGGCCCAGCCATCCTAATGTGCTTTTCTCTCACTTACCTTATCCACAAGAGGTTTACAATTTTATCACATTATTTGAATTTTTAAAATAATTTTCAGATTCCATCACTTCCTACAGATCATCTCTTAGCATTTACTTAAAGTAGGCCAGAAGCCTACACTTCCTTGTTGCATCACAGAATAGGTTGTGATAGGGTGTGTTCACCACTCTGGACCTCACCTCCCTCATTACAATAGTACCTTCCACCCGCTTTCTATACAATCTGATTGTACAGTCTCCTTTAGATCTTCCATCAGCTACATAGTACAAGGAGCTGTCTGATTTGATACAAATTGAGTAGATTGTTCAGGTGTGTCCTCCTATTCCATAGTTCTGGTAAATCTAAAGGAAGTTGTTCAGATATTGTATAATCAGATTGCATAGTGTATGGCCATCTTTATACAAGTACATAGGCGGGAGTGGAGGGAGACACTCAGCCACAGTTTTTTGTGTGTTTGCCGAACTTGGCCTGCCTTTTACATGTAATGACAACACAAACAGGATGCACATTTGCAGCATGTTCCTGAAACACATAGCAAAGTTTGCCATGAATTCGGAAACACACAGATGTGAATGGAGCCTCACAGATGTGAATGGAGCCTCACAGATGTGAATGGAGCCTCATTGTTCTGTGTAAACTCACCAATTTCACTTTCAGGCCCCATTCACACCTAGAGTAGAGGAAGTGCATTTTTTATGGCTGGTTTTTTCAGTGAAGCACATAGGGCAGTTTGTCGATTTCAATGGCAAAGTAGCTCATGGTACATTTTGGTGTGGTGCGAGTTGAGGATTTTTTACTGTGTGTTTTGCTGCATTTGTCACCTGTTTTGTTTCATGTGGCAAAATGTATGTTTGCTTCTGTGTTTGGTGTGCCGTTAACAATTAATGACACTGAAAGGACAGCTAAGTAATTTTAGGTGTATAAATGTGGCCATACACTATACAATCTGATTGTATGATCTCTGTACCATCTCCTTTAGATTTACCAATACTATATAATAGGAGGACACAGCATCTATCCAATCACTCTATATCCAATCAGGCAAGCTGTTGCACTACATCAGGGGTGTCCCATCGATTGCCCGTCTGAAGGGACAGTTGGGAAGCCAGGCAAATGCACGCATGCAGAGATGCTGGGGTTGCTGTGAAAAAATAGTTGATGGGTGAAGGTTATGGGTTTTAATGAGGTCAGTGCAGGATGTATGTGCTAATAAAGGTCAGCTGGAAAATTCCTTCTTGTGTCTTACTGCTTCTTTGTCCTAAATCTACATTTTAGCAAGTGATGAATACAGCAAGAGCTAAAGTAAAGCCTTGTTCTCAAAAATCAAAGAAAGCTTTTATATTTCTGCAACTGAGGTACATTAAAGTAAAACTAAAGACAAAACTTTATTATAGTTTTGGATAGAGTGGAGAGGGATTAGAACACCTGGTACTTTTTTGCTGTCTATACCCCTGTTAAAGAGATTCAACTTTTCTATTTGTCGTGTTCACCATTATCATTGAAAGTGAAAGTAAAATAAACCCCGCATTTTGGGTTGTCCCCAGAACAGTAATAGAAGGAAAATCTTCCAATGGGGATGCTAGTTTTGGTGACCTGGGGGTCCCCAAGGAATTCCCTTAATTTGTAGGAATTTCCTCACACTTCCGAACTGGTTATGAGACAGGACATGAAGGGAAATCTTCGCAATATAGTTACAGAGTTACATAGTCTGGCTGAAAAAAGACAAAAGTCCATTCAGTTGAACCATTTACAAAAAAAGTTATAATCCTATACCCACAGTTGATCCAGAGGAAGGGGAAAAAACCCCAGCAAAGCACAATCCAATTTGCTCCTGCAGGGGGCAAAAAAATTCCTTCCTGATCGACCAAGAGGCAATCGAATATTTCCTATATCAACTTTACCTATAAATGTTAGTAATAGGTCACAGGTGGCAAAAAAAAATGTGACAAGAGTTATAATCCTTCCTTACGCTATCCAAAGTGAAAAAAAAAAGTTTTGCCTATAGTTCTGCTTTAATGATTTACTGTATTGGTATTTGCAGGAGCTGGATGTTAGAAAAAAAAGTGAAAGTAAGCCTTTGATGCTCTGCTGAAATCAGATTACCTCAACCCTGTTAGCTTTTCCACCACTAGTTGCGAGATCCCCAACCAAATACAGACTCTACCCATTGAGCTAACTACAGATCATTTTCTCTGCTTAATCTTTATCTTATAAATAAACTTCTGATCTGTAGTTTGAGTACTGGTATACAACATATTATATACAAGGGGCACTTTGGTTTCATGCACCCAAGACAGATAATATCCACAAACTGACTCTCTTTACTCATGTGGCTATATAATGAAACTTCATATATGCAACTTTTAGTTGACATTTGTTCGACACTGTCTCATGGCCTTATCTTTTTTAAGTTCTGGAGAAATTAGATTTTGACTCCAATTTCCCTAAATGGATCTCCTTATTATACTTATCTCCTTTAGCCTGTTTACGATACTCCAGAATCAAATTTACCCGATTCCAAATTTCAAATATTTCACAGTACCAGACAGTGAAGCCTGTTGTCCCATCTTCTCTTCATGCTGGCCATAGGACCTCTGACTCAGAAATATTCCTATTAATTATGGCATGGTACTGGCAGACACCCACTATAAGCTAAGCCTCTTCACAGATCATGCTCTACTTCTCATCACAAACTCTATCACAACTTTACTTAACCTTTTTGAAATTCTCAATGATTTTGGTAAGTTTTCAGACCTGGAAATCAACAGCAGCAAATCTAAAGCACTAAACATTTCCCTCTCAGTTTAAAATATAGACCTTATGAAAGAGTCATTTTACTTTCACTGGGAATCCTTTAAACTCCCCTTTTTAGGAGCTTCTTATTCCCAAGTTGATTTCCTCCTCTAGTCCATGTCTCCTTCCATGTCCTTAGATTCATACAAAGGGAGATCATTAAATTTAGATTGTATGATAAGAAACACAAACTACCCAAATACATATTGTACCTACCAAAGTTGTCTGCAGGCCTAGGAGTACATCAAGTCTCCAAACATTATCAAGCATCATAATTAGCCCAAGCCTAGAGAGTCTAAAAGTATATGTAAACCCTCACCTTGTAAAACAATCTTTCAGTGTAAAATAGAAATGAAATACCTTTTTTCTCCTTTTTTTTATTAAGTTATTTCATACCCTTTGTTCTCAGCTGTATAAGGAGCTTAACCCCCCTGGCGGTATTCCTTAGTGTAGCTTGGGGTTA
Source organism: Staurois parvus (assembly GCF_062004578.1). Classification (NCBI taxonomy): domain Eukaryota; kingdom Metazoa; phylum Chordata; class Amphibia; order Anura; family Ranidae; genus Staurois; species Staurois parvus. Next base: position 7,530,008 of record NW_028317900.1, on the reverse strand, counting down.
ACTTTCAGTACCAAAAGTGGTAACCCCGAGCTACACTCAGGATTACCCTGCAGCGTTGCTCAGGGATTCCCTCAATCACTTACCTTGTCCTTCGCTCCTGCGATGTCCCCCCTGCAGCGTCCCCGGCCATCTCCTCCGGCCGATGCCGGCATCCGTCTTCCGGGTCCCTGCGAGCATCGGGACATACGGGATGTACGCGGGACAGAACCGGCGGGAAATTTAAGAATGCTAGAAAGTGACATTCACCAAATACACTAAAATCACATAGTATAACATTACTGTATCAAAGCATTTCACATACATTTTGTCCCGAGTACTTTGTCCTGTGCCCTGCCTGCATTTTGTCTGTTCTTTCTGCCTTGAAACTGAGAAACGTCCACGGAGTCCAAAAAGCGTCCCTTTAGAACAAAAGCAGTTTTAGCTAAAAAACGGCGATAGTAAATTAGAACCACTTGCAGAATTGAGTGATAATGATTCGTGGGGAAATTTGTCATCAGACACTGAAAACGATTTTGCAACTAAGCTCAGTGATGTGCGAACTTGGCGCTCTATTTCAAATTTCAGTGTTTTGGGTTTGATTATATTATTGAATTAAATGGATTATTATTATTATATTATTATTTTTTATGATTATTTATTATATTATAATTTATGATTTCGTGTTTCAAGTTTTATCATACCCGGGATGTTTACTAGACTCTTGTTTGGACAGATTTCAGTGAGTTATTCCTAAAAATTACAGGCCTACAATAAAAAAATGACATATTTCCATGCAAAAAAAATTACCGCTTTGAGCACAGAAATATTGACATAATCAGACCGCTAGGGAGGTTAAAGAGCTGGAGGAGGAGAAAGCAGCATACTTGTGAGCACAAGTCTAATCAATGAAGGAAAGCAGGCTGCGTTTTCAAGACAGCTAGATGACTGACCACTCTGTGCTCTCATGCCTAGTGTGGCCAGTTTTTAAAAGAAAATAAAAAGGGACTGAAAGGGGTATTTCACACACAGGAAGCAATACAAAGAGAACGGGATACCTTTTCATACAAGTACATGGTACAGCAGGGACATATATGAAAATACACAGCAAAAAATCCCAATACAATATCCCAGAAAAGTTATCCACCTCCACCCTTGAAGGCCAAACAAACGAAAATATAAAACTTTTCTTTTTAACAAAAAAATAAAAATAAATATATCAACCTATCCAACCGTACAAAAAAGTGTCCAAAATATCAAAATAGTGTCCAAAATGTCAAAATTATCAAAATTAATCCCCACAAATGTAAACCATTGTATTCTTTCTTCTTCAAACTTTCTTTCTCAACACTCGCAAATCCTGATGACAATAAACCTCAAAAGAAAAAAAACTCAACATAGTGTCATACCTTTTAAATAATACAAACACACGTGCCACTCTCTGTGCAACATGCAAAATCTATATAAGCGTGTATACTCCATAGGTGAGTATCCATATACATGCACATAATCTAATGTGTACCTAAAATAAATATGTAAATAAAAGACACTCACATAAAGTGTCAGCTGCACAATAAGCGAAAACAAACGTGTTTCTGACGCGTTTCGTCACTTCCTATGACTTTTTCAGAAGTCATAGGAAGTGATGAAACGCGTCAGTGACATGTGACGTCAGACGTATCGACGCTGACCGGAAGTGCGATCGCGGCCATCTTGGAAGTGGGAACATGCGGCCAATGCTTCCCTAGCTTGTCTGCACCTGTATCCCTGTGAGGAGGAGCTGCTTCACCCATATCTTAATGTAAGTTGCTAAATAAAGGAAGATTGTGTTTGATCTACCATTGGTAATTGTGGATTTTCTCATGAGGGAAATGGAGGAATAACCTTAACATTGGATGAAACCTGAAACCTGAATGATGAGATGTTAACCCAGAGTGGTGTTATGCCCTGTCATTTCTTACATAGGGTAATTATCCATCAGCACATGAGTTGGAGATTGCTGGCTTGGGTTTAAGGTGTACACTAATGTATACAGAGTGTGGTGATACACATTTTTGCAGTGACAATTTTTAGTTTGTTTTCGCTTATTGTGCAGCTGACACTTTATGTGAGTGTCTTTTATTTATATATTTATTTTAGGTACACATTAGATTATGTGCATGTATATGGATACTCACCTATAGAGTATATACGCTTATATAGATTTTGCATGTTGCACAGAGAGTGGCACGTGTGTTTGTATTATTTAAAAGGTATGACACTATGTTGAGTTTTTTTCTTTTGAGGTTTATTGTCATCAGGATTTGCGAGTGTTGAGAAAGAAAGTTTGAAGAAGAAAGAATACAATGGTTTACATTTGTGGGGATTAATTTTGATAATTTTGACATTTTGGACACTATTTTGATATTTTGGACACTTTTTTGTACGGTTGGATAGGTTGATATATTTATTTTTATTTTTTTGTTAAAAAGAAAAGTTTTATATTTTTGGTACAGCAGGGACATTTCAGGAATATTAAATGTTGGGTTGACATATTCTTTAGGGTCTGGTCCTATCTATACATCACTAGCCTACAAAAACTGCACACTGTATCTGGAAATAAAAGCTTCATCACACTTCAGGAGGAATGTCAAATCACCTGTTTGAGCTCTTTCGATATCTACAGATAAATTACTACATAATGTGTATGATCAATACCACCTCCATTTTTCCACCTCCACTCAAGAGGTATGGGATTACTAGACCCAATATGCTACCTACATACACTTCCAAGTAAGAAAAGGAATTAGGAATTATCTCTGGATATGAAAGATTAGTCTCAGATCCAGCCTGAGACAGGCTTGGGAAAGGAGGACACACCCCTGAAACATGTAGCCACTTCTATCTGACGTAAGAGAGGCCTCTGTGAGCTCAGTAACAGCTGACTCTGATCGTGACATGCTTTTCTTTCTAAGCCTACCTTAAAAATTAACTCCAGTAAAACACTTTAGGGGCTACTTAGGAAACAACAATTGTTAAAAACAACAAGCACTATTGTAAGCATGTAACATACAGCACAGTTCACAGAGTATAGGAATTAAGATTATGTAGCCTAGTGCCCCATACACTGCTGATCAGTGGGAGAAAAAAATGCTTGCCATCAGCAGTGAGCAGGAGAAAAATGCCGCACTGCTCATGGTGACTGGGGGAAAATGCCCAACAGCAAATGGGAGAAAAAAATACTCCGCTGTTGGTAGTCCTACTCTACTCTACCCTAAAAGCATGTTTAGTTCAGATGGTGCTGCTGCTGATTAGTTCTTCTCACATCCTGTCTGGTAATATGTTGTCAGCGTTGTAGGCAGTGAGGGCAATCTAATGGAACTCCAGATAGCAGTTAAAGTCTGACAGGATCTCGAACCTTTCCCTACTCTATTCATACAAATAGGTTGAAACACTTGAAGTATAATTAAAGTACACCTGTGCAAAAACTATGGATAGTAAATTATATATCCTTACCAATCAGAAAAATGCTGTAGACCTGACTGACCTATGCAGCTGCTGGCACCGTGGAGAAATTAATATTAAAAGTTCACAACAGAGATTCTGAAATCTCAGCTTCTTTCCCTTTACTTTCTTTGTATGCAGCTGTAAACAAACAGCAATATTTGTAAGGGTTAAGCCGGCCATACATAGATCGAGTCCTTGCCGAACCAGCCAAAGTTTGCTCCATGTATGGGCAGTCTGGTTGTACGCAAGATGATCTATCAATTACCTTGTGTACAACCAGGATGTTGGAAAAGTTTCTCTCGAACAGTGCCACTAGATATAGTCGGTGGTGCTGATCAGTGGTTTTTGACAGTGGGGAAGTCTCCCAAAATACAATAGCTCAGCGGGAGGGATTCCCCATCCACATCAAGTGTTTGGATTGGGGAATCAAGTTGTTTTCTTTTTTTTTCTTTCTTGAGGGTTAATCTGTCCACAGTACCTGCAGCTATAATGATAGCTTCATTTTAAAGTATAACAAAAGGCAAAATGTTTTGTTTTGTTTTGGATAGAGTGGAGAGGGATTAGAACATCTGTCAAGTCTTTATTGCTCTGTAATAAAAATGGAAATTGAAGCATCACACCACTGCTAAGAGGTCCAGATATAGCTTTATTCCTATAAAAGTCAGGGAGACCATCCAAAAACTATCCAACATGTTTCAGGGGTCTAAGAGTGCCTCCTTCATCAGGGCTTGATTTACACCAAAGTGACAGATTAGAATGAACTGGACCTACAGTATAATGTTACTTTTCCAATGTGATTGCAAGCACAGGTCTTGTCAACAGCTGGTTTGACATTTTTTTCAATCAAGCCCTGATGAAGGGGGCTCTCTTGGACCCCCAAAACACTTTGGCTACTTTTTTGGGTTGTCTCTCTTACTTTTATTGGAATAAAATTGTATCTGGACCTCTTAGCAGTGGTGCAGTTCTTCAATTTAAATTTTTGTTACATTACATTACAATCCTCTGGTGTGTAGAAGCTGTCTGCTAAGCAACCAGATCATTCACATCAACATCAATACTTTAAGATAGCAATACCAGTGGGATAACCCTATGGATCCAGTGCTATTTTTCCACTTTCCTCAAGTTTTTTATTGCTGTCTGTGCCCCCATTAGGCAGATTCACCCTCTATTTCTCTGGTTTACCATTATCAATGAGAGTGAAAACAAAAGAAAATCCCAAATTGTGGGTGGTCACCAGAACAAGAACAGAGAGGGAAGTTTTCCGGTGGAGACACTACTTATGGTGGCCTTGTAACAACCAGAGATTCCTCCACTTTGGAGGGATTTTCTCTCATTTCCTGTTTTGGGTATGGGAAAAGAAGTGAAGTAAAGGGAAATCTCCCAAATGTGACACAGATGGCAAAAAAGTTGTGTTTTTAGTTCTGATTTAAAGCTTTTTACTGTTTGTTAGGTATGTTCCATAATCTTGGCACAGTTTACCTTTAAAGCCAATTTATTTTTATTCTTGTTGATAGAGGAGGTAATAGCTTTTTGGGCTATTTGTGTCTCATAGGAGGGATTTCCCTTCACTTTCTGTCCTGTACACACAACAGGAAATGAGAAGGAAATTTCTTCAAAGTGAGGTGAAATCCTTATACAGTGCCAGAACAAGTGTCCCCATTGGAAGATTTCCTCTCTACTCTAGTGATAAATTGAAAGTTTGGATTTACCTTCACTTTTGCCCCCACGTTTAGAGGGGGGTTTGCAAGCGTCACACAGTGTTTCAGCCTAATTGGTCCCAAGTCTGACATTGCAGTGGGTATAGGCAGAATGACTTGCGGGAGGCAAAACCTGGCAACTCACCCCTTTCCTAGTCTCAGACATTATGTTGTTACAAAAGAAATAATAAGTTCAATTATGCGGCTGCAACACTCATCGAGAGGATCAGTGAAGTTAGAGGCTGTCCATTAGTAGACCTGAGGCCTTGCTGACAGGCAAAAGTTAACAGGACATAAGCAGTAAATTAAAGCCCTTGGAGGAGCACAAGGCTGCCAGTGCAGAGGGTCTAAAGCAGCAGGGAAGTACCATAAAGCAGGAGGGGCTGCACGGAGTCTTCAAAAAGCACAACAAGCAAAAACTAGGGTCTTCAAAGTTACAACTAGCCTGTGTGAAGGCTAGTCATAGCGAGGCTCAGATGGCGCCTCTGTAGTGGTAATAGAAGTGCTGTGAAAGCGATCTACTACTAGTTTACAGGGTGCTTGCTATTTGTAGGGGCAATGATAAAAATGGATTAGTCACTAGGGAGTGTCTCAGTAAAAGTTCAGGAGTAAAGAATCTAGCTGGCTTTGCACCAGGGTACAGAACACAAGGGAGAGTCAAACCTCTTCTTCTTAGTGTCAATCTCCTAGTGACCAACTGACATGGAAGTGTATCAGTCCCCCTTAGGAGTCACTAGAAGATTTGGGTCCCCATATAGTCCTGCACAGCCAGGCATCACACAACTTCACAAAAGCTTGTATTCAGAGTAAAAAAATCAGTCCTTGAGCTTTGGTTTTGTTATTTTATTTCAGGGATTTGAACTGGGATAGGGTTAGGGGTGTACAGGATGCCCAAGGGTACTGATAAACTGAGGATAACTTCCTGGAACTATTTGCAAGCTTTCTTTGCAGCACAGTCTTTGTTGGAGAGCTAGCTACTGTCTCCTTAGTGTTCCACCCCAGACCCTAGATGAACTTCTTTTCACCCAGCAATCTGTAGGTATCCCTGAATAAGGGATCCAGTTACTGTCACTTTAAGAGACGAATAGTCTCTGGCAGGTGACAAATCTGGCTTTCCACCAGAGTGCTCCTCCCCTTATCCGCCCAGGGGGTGTAGGTGTACAACTCAGATACTCTCCTGTACCGCTTGTGGGTTGGTGGCTGCTACCAGGCTTATCAGCTGGGCTGCTCCTTCCCTGCCATAAAGATGGTGGTCCTCTCTCAGGGGGCCGGTGAGCTCTGAGCTTTCCCCCTTTCCAGCTCAAGGCCTGCAGGTAGACCCTATCCCACTGGGCCTCACAGCCTCCTTTCTTCAGCCTCACATCTTTCACCTGAACTCTCCCTCCAACGCTCCTGCTACTGAGCAGGCTCCAACACTTTTAAGGTTTTTTTTAGCCCCTTTCCAACCTCTTGTTGGGGGTTGGTTAGGATCCCTCAAAAGTGCAACTAGCCACTACTCAGATCCACCCACTGCCTATAGGGCCTTCCTCCAAAAGCCCTAGAGCAGGGTGAAATTCCAGATGGGATGGCCTGCAGAGCCTCTCAACCCTGACCACAATTTGACAATTTAATAGCCCTCACTGGCTATTACACCTGAGCTGCTACTCGGCCCCTGTCTAACCATTGGAGTCTAGCTCCCCCTAGCTAAACTAGGAGGGTGCCACAGAAGATAAAGCACCAGGCTCAGACAATGTAAAGCTGTGTGTGAAATATACATCCTTCATAGGTAAGCCTTTACAATGATTAAAAGATGAGCATAAGATTTCTGCAATTAGATTAATTGACCAACATCTTTAAGCCTCACCCTGATCAAACAAAGCTCTATCCACACCCACATACTGTATATGTGCCCGTCTATAAGATTAAATCTCTATTTTTAAAGATCAGGTAAATTAACGCAGCAGAAAAATTACATTGAACCACTTTCTCCAGATTCCCTCAATGATAAGTAATAGACTATGTCAGCTATGATACAGTTTGAATTAATACTAACTTATGTAACAAGTTCCAGGCTCATGAACATGATCATTGGACTATGATTCAAGTAAAACACACTATGATCTGTATTACTGTTTTTGAGTTACTTTGATACTTTGTCTTGCTTCTGAGTCTCTTTATTTTGCTTTTGGGTTTCTTGAAGCTGCTTTTGAGTTGCTGATTAGGTAGTTTGGTATTGACAAAACAGCTGATGCAAACAAAAGTTGATCTGCATGAGTCCATAAAGTGTGGTATATCCTCTGAGAAAAAAACAGTAGTCTTCATAAACTGATAAACCTTTCTAAAAAAAATATATTTTCCTAGATTAATTTTTCTTCTTTCACCATGAAGTTGAAAAGGAACTGCTCAGGGCAGATTTATAAAAAGGCAAAATAATTGGATATTATATGTATATGGAAAATGATAATATAGCAGTTTCAGCTGCTATGTAAGCAGACCTTTAGGCTAATCGTCTTACAAAATTTGGAGATCTGATCCTATGGCTGTGCATACACGTTGACCAACATGCAAGAAAGATTTTACTGTGCAGCACTAAAAAAATCTATAGTGGTAAACTGACCTGGGATCTTTGCCTTTTTTATTGAATATAGGTAAAACCAGTCAATATAGCTAAACGTTTTACACCATTGCCAGTTTTAGAAAGCATTAAGTAATTAAATTATGCAGAACACCATAACCATCAAGCTAATGAGAAGAGATGACCTTTGGTCCCCCTGACATGCTTTGCTGTGGGTCACATGTGATTAAAATTTGGGTAACTTCTAATTAAGATAAATAATCAAGGGATTCACATGTAAAAGAAAGGCTCCTATATACTGTGGGTGAGTATGTTGGTGGCATGCCAATGATGGTTACTATTATTGAGTCAAAGCATCCAGATTCACACTAATCCTTTGCCTGCTCATTGGTTTGAGATGTTTTCAAGTTGAACTTTGGTTTTCTTTAGATGAGTCATTCTTTAAATATCCAACCCACGATCTATACAGAGGATATGACTTTGTACAATCACATATCTCCAACTGAAAAGATAAGAGTTTTGAGGAATCTTTAACTAGTCAGTCAACCTATAAAGAATATCTCTGCATGCTTCATACATGTCTTGAAGACTCAAGTGGTGAGATATCCATATTATTGTTCATAGCTCTGTTTACGTCTACTTTGCAACCTCACTTCTATAGCTACAGCAGTTTTCAGACTGTTCCCATTTCTACTGTTGCATTCACTGTAACAGAGAATACAAATTCAACTAAGGGGTTGTAAATGCCATGGTAGGTGTGTACACCTGGGTCGTTCAGTGCAGAGGTTCCTATTCTCAGAGTTTCCTGAGAACATAACAAAAAGTATAACTGAAGGAAAACAGTTTTTATATACAGTAGTGAAGAGATTAGAACATCTGTCAGGTTTTTTATTGCTGTCTGTGTCCAAGATTCTCTGTCCCTTGTTCTCCTAGTGACTGTTATCATCGTCAGTGAAAGAAAATCCCAAATTTTGAGTGGTCACCAGAGCAGGAATAGAGGGAAAAGCAATTTATCTCTTTGTAGGGATTTTCTCTCAATTCCTGTAGTGACTATGGGACAGGAAGTGAAAGTTAATCTCCTCAATTGCTATTCTTGTTTCTCCTTTCTTCGTTTTTCTCTTTCTCTCTTTCCTTTGTTTTTGTCAGTCTTCATGTTACTTGTGCTGATTGTGATACTCCTAGAGAATTGTACCTGTAATGTTTTATATACCTGTCTGACTTTCTCAAGAGTCCTTGGTGTAGCGTTCCGATGTGCATCCAGTGAGACTCCATGCTCAGTTTTTCATACCATCCATATGTGATTTTGGTGACTATCCTTGGCCTTTGCCTACTAGCTCATGGCCACTATTTGTTTGCTATTAACGCAATTTATAAGGTTTCATTCCATCATTTTATATATTGTGTTTATGTACTCTGTTTCTCTCCGTGTTAATACTTCAGTGCATTTGTTATGTCCCTCATCAGAAGAATTGTACACCTTATTCTTTTGTGCCAATGATCTTGCTTTTGGCTGTTTCTTTGTTGTTGTGCTGTCTATAATAAAATTCATTGTAAAAGAAAGTTAATCTCCTCAATACGACAAAAAACAAATAGGGGTTATACCCTCCCTTACTTGATCCAAAATTTTAAAAAAAGGTTTGCCTTCAGTTTTTCTTTAAAGGGTTATCGAGTCTTGTTAGATACTAGATTGTAAATCATATATATTGTAACAGTTTCTTGTACATGATAGATCTGTATGTTCTTTTTTGTACCTGCTGCAGCATTTATAAAAATATATTCATCTCTTTTGTATTATGGAGCAAACAGTGGGAGGGAACACCCAAAAGGTATACAGGAGCAATAAACTGGGGAAGGGGGGGGGGTCTTGTCAATGGAGTCCCATAAATAAATAGTAGGCAATACTTGTTGCCTGTTTACGCTCTGCTTTCTGCTATACACTTTCTTTAGCTTTCACTAGTGCATTCACAGATGTAACTTTACCATCATCGCCAGACACAAAACCATTATTTTCACAGATGCTATAATATCATTTTTAGATTATAGTTTCTCCAATATGGACTCTCATGGTAATTTTCGGAAAAGAATGGCTTTAACCAGATGCAGATCTGCCAGCACAGGTAGTATGTCAATATCTGAACACAATGCTTCTCAGGAAGGGGATCTGGTTGTGTGCAGGGCTCAGCGTGGTGCACCGGTGGCAGAGAAAACACAGAGGTTGAGTGAGATAAACTGTATATTGTAGAATGCTCCAACAGGTTTCAACGAGGTCTAGTGAGCGAGCACAACACTTAATCCGCATCCTCACCTAGGCTCTTCTAACATGACCAGCCTTCTCCCCCCCCACAAACAAACAATGTGAGCAAGAAATAACAAAACCATGCTCACATTTCAGTTCTGGTCCCAGCCATTGCTGCTTAGGAACTGTTGTTGGGTTGTTCTTCCATATGGAGAGGTCACTACTAGTTTTAATACAGATCCGTGAAGTTATTTGTTTCTCTGTGTCCATCTGTTTTATCCTGTGTTGAGCCCTAATGAAGGGGGAGAGGTTTTGCTATTGATATGTGTTGGCTGGCGGCACAGTGGCTTAGTGGTTAGCACTTCTGCCATGCAGTAATTGGGTCATGGGTTCAATTCCCAACCATGGTGCCTCCTGCATGGAGTTTGAATGTTCTCCCTGTGTTCATGTGGGTGTCCTCCAGGTACTCTGGTTTCCTCCCACACTCCAAAGACATGCTGGTAGGTTAATTGGCTCCTGTATAAATTGTCCTAGTTTCATCCCTGGCCATGTGGGATTTCCTGCATGGTAGGGGTTGGGGAAAGACTTGGCAACCTACCCTGTAAAATAATTGCATAAAAGCATACTTTGGCAAGGTCAGGTTCTTATCAAATTACAGTTAATGAGACAATGCCACTTTTCCTAATTGGGGGCAGTGACAGTGTCTCCTGCTGATAGCCTTTTTATCCTGTAAGGTATACTCATCAACCTGTTCTCTTTTACCATCTCTCTGCTCACCATAGCTCCATTGCTCTAAAGGAGTGGGGCTTCTGGATATGGGGAGCATGTAATGTACCCATGTGGCAGTGCTGAAGCCTGAGTAGCCAATCACCAGACCTGAACTCGGTCAACTAGGGGGCCAACGACCTGGGTAAACTCTGACACAGCAGGGTGGACTTCTGCAGCAAGGAGGAAGTAAGGGAACCAGGGTCCGTGAGTATACTGTGCTAAGAGGGCGGGCTGTCTTGAGATACTGTGACTTTTCCCTGAATGGGCAAAGTGACAGTGTCTCTTTGAAGGATCAATCCAACCACAAGATTTTGGTAGATGCTGAAGGCTAAGTTCACCTTTTCTAGAAATTAGCCTATGAAGTGGAGAGACTCCTGTAGATATTAAAAGACAGTGGAGATTTGTAAAATGTTCATTAATTTTATTGTCATACCTGTAGGCTATTTGGGCCCCTCCCCAGAAACCTGGTTGAAAAACTCCAAATTAGCAACCTCCACATCATGTCTTGTTGCTAGGATATGAAAACCATTGAATGCTCATTCCCAGCATTACAGGAGTGAAAAACAATGTTTTTTGCTTCCTAGCAATAAAACTGGACCTGGAAGTTGGTATCTGGGTGTTTTTCTTTGGGGGGGGGGGGCACAATGGGTTAAAAGTATGACAATAAAATTATTGAACATTTTACAAAGCTGTAGAGATTTGTAATATCTACTGGGGCCCCTTGACTGCATAGGTCAATTTCTGTAATAGGTGAACTTAGTCTTAGCCACCAATGGTTTCTTACAGTTCTCTGGGATACTAAATGCAAAATATGCGGGGTCAGGGTTTCATACTTGCACACCGGCCACAGCCATTTCAAGGATCCAATAGTCCCTGCTCCATAAGATTTGATATGGGGAATGCAGCAGGAAGAGTGGGAATATCACATGACTGGTGAAAACATTCAAACTCCCAAAGGAGGCAAAAAGAAAGCCAATGAGTCCTTCTGCAGGAGTTCCCAAGCGATATGACATTCTAGGGATTGCCTCAACCAACCAAGCGCTATTTATACCTGAGATATTACTTTTTAATATGATAAACTTTTTAATCTGAGGCTTTTGCACAGGTATTTTGCTTTGCAAGAGATTCACTATAGTCTTTGGTATTAGTTAATGTAGTCAACATATCTATATTTAGCTGAGTATTTTTTATCACACAGCATTAAAATAACCAAGTTAAAGAAAACATGTAATGAGAGGAGTATATAGGCTTTCATTGATGACCTCCTTCTAAACATATTAGATACTTGGCTGTCATGCTGACTCTCTAGCTTCATTACATTTTGAATCACTTCTCTGGGACAACAATGTATATAAATACTTCTATCTTCAGTGGCTGAGTGTTGTACCACATCGGAGAGTAATGCAGCCAGTGCTCCTCGTGACAGGTTCTCTTTAAAGTGACAGCAAATATATTCAAGTACAATATGTATTCCTAACTCAAAAAAGTTTCTACTATTGCTCTCAGCCTCCTTCAAATCAACAAAGTCCCTTTTTTGCTGTTGTGATACGACTTCCTGTTAGAGGGTGGTAATGTTCATTCTCCATTACCCCCCCCCGTATGAATGAATAAAGCCACCTTCTCTTTCTTGCTCCTGAGATGGACTGTGGACTATGGGATTTGTACTGTGCATAATGTAGCTCACATGACTAATATGCACTACTTGCTTCAAACAAATGGAAGTGAGGGGAAAAATATAGGTTCAGGAGCTCATGGAGAACATTACAAGGAGACAGTAAAATACAGTAAGAAACAATGTCATAAAAAACAGGTTACAGAGCCATTAAGTAGGGGATATGCATAGATTGATTTTTGGAGAATAAGGACTTCGCTTAGTGTCACTTTAAGGTAAGTAAGGAAATTAACACAATCCACAAGTCATGGTAAGCCATATTTTCTCTGTGCTTTGTTTCATCCTCCTGTGCTTTGCTATATTTCTGTTTTTCATTTTCAGATTCTGATTTGATTGATTCCTAATGTCAGACCTGGTCTGTTTTTAACCCAGAAAAATACTTCCACATCCCCTTTTTATTTAGTTCTCTTCCTTAATGGTCTTACTTCCTCTCAGGGGCATATTTATGAAGAAGTGAATGTGACTTTCATCAAACATGTACTGGCGGTAATTCAGTTACTGTCATTTAAAACAGAAGATTCGGCGAGAGTGAATGTTTGGTGAATGTCAGAGTCACTGCTTTGTAAATGCACTCCTTAAGCTGCCCATAGATGGAGAGAATTTTGCATGCAAATTCTTAGAAAAAGTCTTAGGTACATTTGCATGAAAATTCTCAGAACATTCTCAGAACATTGGAATGTCTATCGAAAGATTATGTTTGCTTTTAACATTTGATTTTGGAATGAATTAACTTTACTGAATGAAAACCACATATACTGTTAGACATTTGTTCAAGAACAATTTTCCATTTTGCTCCTTCAAATTGTCTTGTCACAGTAGCTGAAAGCAAATGTTGATTTGATCCCACTAATGATTAGGAAAATTAATGAACTTTTCTAAGAACATTTGTTTCCTAAGAGTTTTTGTTTGGAATTGTATCCATCCATGGCCAGCTTTAGTTTTATACTGAATGAACAGGTAGAGCAAGAATGTAACACTGAGGGCTAGTTATCACATCCTCCCATCTCCCAGTAAATTTCAGCTTCAACATGTTTATATGTAAACTTTCTGTGACATTTGTATCAGGGCAAAATATTCATTGAGTTGTGGTTAAAAGGTTGATGTGACCCTTGTTAACTTGTATGTCATCACCCGGGTAGGGCTGAGATAGCGGAAAGATACAGGATATACCAGATACCGGCTCCAATTTAACCGTATGAAAATAGGCACTCAAAGTTTTCTGAAGTTTGAAATATTTTGGCCACAGCTTTAAAGAAGAATTATCACTTTTATGGCCCTTTTACACAAAGCGGAGACTGCTCTGATCAGTAGGGGATTTGTGAGCTGATCCCCTGATGATTGAAGCCAAGTGGGAAGGATGTCACATCTGGGCCTGCTCAGTTTATACAGAGGACATGGGCAGACTCTGCTGAGCTCTATGGACGCTCGGGCATAAACAAACTCTGATGTTTGTTTGCATCAGGCTATCTCAGATTTGATCTTACCAAACCTGATCGGACCCCAAGGTAGGCGGGTATAAACAGACACAGGTCCATTTACACTCGCCTGTCCATAGGGCTCCATGGACCTTCTGATCACATCCACCTGAAAAACTGATAGGCGGACCTGATCAGAATGCCCATGTGAAAGGAACATTTAAAAAACAAAATGTGGTTCAGTTCTAGATGGGACAATCTAATACTTTGTCTTATCTACCTAGTTGCCCTGTAACAGCTGTGATGTCAGACAGGGCAGCCTACCCCGAGGCGCAAATCCATCCGACACTGAGGCTAGCAAGGAGATGGCTGCTTTAAAACTGAGCTCCAGGGAAAAATCCCTTTGTTTAATCACTGAAATCAGTCACATGATGCTCTAGTTTTGGAGTCTTCTCTCTTCCTTTGCTTACAGGAAGTGGGGACTTTCTTCAGGTGTTTACATCATGGTCTGCATATTAATATGAAGCTAAAATTGAAAAAGAAAATATTGAAAATAGTCAGGCCTCCTATTGCAGAAGAGACATGTAATGTCTGTTTTGCAATAAAATACACTTACCTACCTATTCATAATCCTCTGTAGAATTTACACTGAGCTGCGCATGCACAGCTCAGTTTACATTCCAGCTCACTGCCTGTATGCAGGGATAGTTTTGCACATGTGCGGGAGTGAGGTCATCACACGCCAGTCAATCAAGATGGCCACCTCCACACAAAGACACAGTATACAGAGTGTCCCTAAGTCTGGATACATAGGCAAAATGCATATTGAGAAAAAAACATATAGTTAGTGATATTTCCTATGTGTTCAGACTTTAGGGACACCTTGTAAAACAATGCATGTAAGTAATGGGCAGCACTGAGATGCAATAAAGGGTGAGAAAAGCATGAAAATATGTTTTGAAATAAAATGGACAACTGTGTGCTTTACCAAACTAAATTTCATTTGGTCAGGTTTACATCTACTATAACTGCTTCCTGCTCAGCCCTTTTAGAGAACAGGAAGGATTGGCGATTGTGTGACCTGGTGTGGCAATTGGCGTCTCCACTGTGCTGAACAGATGTGCAGAGTCCTGAGCAGTAGGCCAGCAATCTGTATCTGGAGGAATCCCGATGAGTCCAGCTCTGAATCCCACCCAGGAGAGCAAGTCAATCCCTTGCTGTAGAATGTATCTGCTTTCCCAGCGTCCTTCTCTTTCGCCAGCTCTCTGGTATTTGTTGTTCAATCAGCACTCAGGAATACTGGATGTATTGGCTATGGGACTACAGGTCCCAGGATCCTCTGCTGTCATAAAAACTGAATCCACTCTGCTAACAGGAAGTGATGTAGCAGTCCCAGTACTGGGCACCAGGGGGAAAAAGGATTAACCATAGTCTCATCTGTAAATGTCCCTGATTGGCATAATGATATAGCCAGCACCTGACTACACAAATGTACAGTGTATGGGTTTTAAAGCTCACCTTTTTGTCGAGGCACATATGTGTTACCTGGGAGGCAAAAGGTTAAGCACATAAAATGTTGACATTTAGGTCCTTCCCTACGCTAAGCTGCTACCATTTTGGCATGTCATAAAATCACAAATTCTTTTATGTTTCAGAACATGGGACAAGGGAATTCTGTGAGGTTTGCCCTGATTATATGCATGGCTTCTGAAAAGCAATCTATGATGGCTTGCTTTTCAGAGGGCATTTGACAGGCAGGGAGGAAGCACTATGTCACCCTCTCATTGCTTATTTCAAAACCCTAAAGTCTTGCATTGCAGGTGTTTCAGCTGAATGGGTTGCGTTTGGCAAACACAATGGAGGTGTAGTTTTTGCTGTTGTGATGGCATGTGTATACCTCACTCCACTGCCTATGCAGCTTATAAAGGAGCAGTTGGGGGGAATAAAAACACAGCTCAACCTCATGTTGTTACACACCTCTCACCCAAGTGTAATGCCCTCCAGGTTAGTTAGGTAGTTTTTTTCTCAGTCAGAGGCTGAGTAGCAGCCAGGGATGAGTCAGCCTGGGAATGAGACAGTGAGTTCACCTCAGAACAGGCTGGGAGGCTATAACAGGTCAGGGCTTCTGGAGCCATTCTACCCTTCTAGAAACTTAGAGAAACTTCTGGAAGAGGGGCGGGGGAAGGGAGGAGGCCCAGATCTGAATTTTTGAGGGACCTTGGCCAATCTCCTGGCAGGAGGCTGGGCATAGTGACCAAGGCAACCCTTAAAAGTGGCAGAGCCATGTAATGGTACAGCAGGGAAAGTGTAGGGTGGAAGGTGGGGTGAGAAACTGGAGTGTGAAGCTTGGGAGGGGGCCCAGGGAAGGAACCTATCTACTGGCAGACGCTGGAGAAGAGGATCTCCACTTTGCCACCATTTCCAAGGTAGGACATCCTAAGCAGCAGGGAAGCTATCCAAGCAAAAGGACTGTAGGCAGCCACCAATTCTTTAGGCTATCAGGTGAGGACAGTGTGAGTACTTTTACAGACCCTGGGCTGGAAAATGGGAGAGGGCAGTCAGGTGGAAAACTAGCTTCTTATCCAGGGCTGTTGTGTTGAATTGGCAATTTCTGGGCTCCTTGCCCAGGGAATACCCTCAGTGCAGCTGGGTGAAGAGGAGGATTCATTTGGGGTCTGAAGAGGTACACCAGAGAGCTGGAATGCTCTTAAAGCAGACACTATATTTTTTCTGTCCACATCTGTACATGGTTGCTAAGGAGTTTGTCCTCAAGTTTGCAGTTTCCTTGGGCATTCCATGAACCCGTCAACACCACCCAAGTGCTAAACCCCTTAATAACATCACAAAACCAAGCTCAAGGACTGTTTTTTGACCCTGAATGCAAAGTGTGGAAAAATACGTGTTTCTTGGCTGTGCAGAGATTTATGGGGACCCAAAGCCCAATGACTCCTAAGTGGATAGTGCTTCAAAAGTGTAAACCTAACCTTACTTCCTTGTGGTGACTCAAATCTTAGGTCAAGTTGTGTCTACAATCACAATACCAATGGTGGCATCTGGAACTGCAGGCCCTTAAAGTACAACTAAAGGGAAAACTTTTTTTTTTGTGTTGGATAGAGTGGAGATGGAATAGAACACCTGTTGGGTTTTTATTGCTGTCGGTTTACCATTATCATTGAAAGTAAAGTAAAAGAAAACCCCAAATTTTAGGTTGCCCCTAGAAAAATAATAGAGGGGAAATCTTCCAATGGGGACACTAGTTCTGGTGACCTATGGATTCCCAAGAGATTCCTTTTATTTGCAGGGGGCTATGGGACAGGAAGTAAAGGGAAATCTCCCCAATGGGGCACAGATGGCGAAAAAAATATCTGACAGGGATTATAACCCTCCTTTACTCTATCTAAAATGAAAAAAGTCTTGCCTATAGCTCTACTTGTAGAAGAAGTATGGCCAAGCTCTTTTGGCCATATTTCTCCAGTGGGTCACATGAGTGCCCTTATTTCTGCACTCCTGTGACCCAGATTCAACCAACAGCGGGCAAAGGTCTGTGGTTGGCTGAAGTAACAGAAGTGTTCCAGGCTCTGCATGGATCCCAACAATTATGTTGAGAGCTGCCCAGATGCCTGACTGGCAGCTTGCTCAGCCTTTTAGAGCATCAGTGAGAGACTGAACCAGCCACTCCTGCACTCAACACAGTATGGCACTCCAAGGAGCACTGGAGGGGCAGAGCACACAGCAGTGACTGACAGTTACTGCTCTGTGCTTAGAGTGGACCTGAGAACTGAGCGATCAGCACTCTTTAATTGCTCAGTTCTTGGTGTAGAGCCAGAGGGGGACAGCTGCAGCATTGGATTGATGCTGCAGCCATCTAGGTGAGCATGAATGTTTGTTGATTTTCATTCCCATACTTCTCTTTTAATCTGATGAACCTGTAGGGCAAAGAAAAAATTATGTTTACATGTGCTTCTCACCTCATATCCTGTATAAAAAGCAATTTAGTCGACAATCCTTAAAAAAATAAATAAATAACCACAAAATAAAAACATCCCTATAAGGAAGGGAGTCTTTACTTCTCCAAAAATAGTTGCCAAGCTGTCCTTGACATAAAATAATTTGAAAAACATTGCTTTAAATAATTAGTAACAGTCTATGCTGGCAGGAAACCGTGTCTGCTAATAAAGGAAATTACAACTGCTTTTGACACAATCTGAACAGGAGGTCTCGTAGTCCTCATGCACACACGTACTCACTGTTCTATTGACGTTTATAGTGCACAATTCAAATGGAATGCGTGTCCGTTTTTTCATCTAGGATAATCTATATCTAGCTGTTTACAGACAGTATTTCCTCTATAGAGTACAGGCCGGTGTCAGATTTAAGGAAGAGGAAATGAGATACATTTGTAGTGGAATGTCATTTTAAAAAGGCTAATTACAGAAAGGTTTATATTGTGTCTAGATAACCCCTGCGCTGCTACATCCAAAAATCATCAGATGGCTCTCAAAATGGACTTCTCTTGCCAGTTTACACCAGTGATATGCTCTACGGAGATTTCAATGGAAGGTGTTTCTTTTTATTCGCAGACAATTTAGGTTTTGGAAAGTGTGATAGCCTTGTAGCTAAAAGATCACAATATAACAATGAAATGGACACAGAACTGCACACTGTTGACATCTGGCGTTTTGGGATCTAAGGCAGCGATTTTGCCTAAGATCCCAAAACGACAGATGTCAAATGGGGTTTAACCATTTGGAACTCAGTTGGGTCAAGCTTTCAGTGAGTTGATGACAATCAGGGCTTGCTGGCCAATTTTTGTTTAAAACAAAAGGGAAGTTCAAACAAAACAGTTGGTTGGCCATAAAGGGATTTCCAACATAACTTTTAACATGACAATAAATGGCATTCAGCCTCCTGGCTTTCTAGCAGCATCATTGCTCTGGCCTCAAGCCTAGGCCTCTGGAAGGGTCCATTAGATCACCTCACAGCACCCCCGTACTCCTGTCCAACCTCTGCAATCTCAGCTCTTTCAGCTTTCTCTCTCGCAGCTTTCTTCTGCTCTGGCCCTTAGGCTTCGGCCTTGTTCACACCATATATCCAGAAAAACCGATGGAAAAAACAAGCAGATTTCACTTGCAGAGACACAAGTTGACACCAGTTTTCATGCACGTTTGAGGGAGTTTTATACACATTGCATATTCCTTTGCAGAAAAAAATCTGCACTTGATACTAGAATTGTGGTGTGAACAAGAGACATTGAGAACAATTCTTTTCCTTGTGTCCTTGCAGAATGAGTACAGAAAAACTCACATCTCTGCACACTGGTGTGAACTAGGTCTTAGTGCCTCCATCTATTCCATTACAGACTTTGCTTGTACTGTGCAAACATGCACACAATGGATGCTGCCTTATAGCATCACAGACTCCTGGGGAGGATCTCCAAACTGCTACTATTCCCTTGATGATAACGGGTGTGCACACCTGCACACAGTCTGCTGGTCACCGGCAAGACCTGGAGGAAGAGGCTTGTTCCTTCCCAAAGCTCTTTGCAGCCTCTGGACTCCAGACCTTGTTCCAGGAATGGCAAAAGCCTCACTTTATACAGTTTTTGTGAGAACCCTGTGTCACCATTGCCTATTCTTACACAGTGGCAGGGCCTCATACTGTCACAGTTCACTAAAAAAATACAAGGCATTTTGTAAATACTGACGCTTCCGAGTGAGACCCCTCGCAGTCAGTATACAAAGGGGCTCTGCACAGAACCTAGAAGATTATGACAATTAACATAGCACTGACTACTACAGTAATTGTCAGCTTCCACAGCGGTCCCTCGTGTATGAGATATACATATCAAAGCTAAAACAACTGTAAATATAAAGTTAAGAGCGTACCTGGAGTTCGCTTTAACCATTTCACCTCTCTGGACAGATTACATGTCCAGAGTCTGACACTAGGTTCACCTCTATGTGGGTGGTCCCTGCTGCGGGTCCGCACCTGTTCCTGCATCCACAACCACCCGCACAAAAAAATGCACTGGTGCTATTAATACTAATGGCGTGCAACATGCACTGGAAATTGCTCCAGCACTGCGAACTGCACTGCACTTGCAGTTCCCGTGCGGGCTGCAATTTCTATAATGCTGCATGGATCTTTTCCCCATGTTTCAAGAGGCACATTAGCCCATTCAAATGAATGAGCTGCCATGCCCTTGCAAACACGGCTTGCAGAACTGAATATGTGTGAACCTAGCCTGAAGGTTTTAATAGAAGCTCATGGCTACAGTAGCAAGATGCTGTTTTGTTCAGTCAACTCCTGGTTGTAATGCAAAAGTGATCACTTTTTCAGTGTTATGATATACTTGGTATCTATTTACTCAACACTGCCTCATCTATTTTATCCCCCCCAAAAAAAGATGATTAAATTATGTTTGTGTGCAAAAAAAAAATCATTTTAGTGTTTTTTTTTTTTAAACATAGATCTGATGAATTGTTGCGCAAATATTGTGCAACATAAATAAATTGCAACTACCATCTTTTTATTCTACAGGGTTTTAGGATACTTTTTAGCTAAAAACACAAATTTTAACATATATGCCAAAAATGAAAAAATGCTCTAGAGGGGAATTGGTTAAAGTAGAACTAAACGCAAAACATTTTTTTTTCTTTTTGGATAGTGTAAGGGAGGGTTATAACTCCTGTCAGGTTTTTTTTGCCATCTGTGTCCCATTGGGGAGATTTCCCATCACTTCTTGCCTTCTAAAACTACATAAAATAGGAAAAGAGAGGAAATCAATCAAAACTGACAGAATCCCTGTTTGTCATCAGGGTCCCCAAAACTGACCCCATTGAGAGATTTTCCCTCTATGTTCTGGTGACAACCTAAAATTTGGGATTTCCTTTTACTGTCACTATTGGTGATAATGGTAATCAGAACAAATAGAGATAGTGAATCTTCATAACAGGGACACAGACAGCAATAAAAGCCTGACTAGGTACTCTCATTCCTCTTCACTCTATCTAGAATTGAAAAAAACGTTTAGCCTTTAGTTACAATTTAAGTCACATACTAGGAACAAGCATGCAGTAAGTGAAGTCAGAACACCACCACACTTATATTCAGTCAGTGGCATAGCAAGAGTTGAACTGCAGGGCAGCCAGGCAATTATCATTTTCAAAAGAGGTCACCATTGACAGCCTCTAATGTTGCTCAGCACGTTTCCTTTGTTTGCAAACAAAAGCTTTCCAGCTCGACATTTCCTTGTGGCAACTAAAACCAATATTTCAGAATGTATTACAAAAATCATTTCAGTACTTTAAAATGCGGCTATTCTGTCTGCCCAAACTGCAGAACACAGAAAATGATTGCACAAAAGTAAACACATAAATGTTGGAAATACTAACAAAGGCAGCAACTGCTCATGTTAAATTAATGATCTACATATGGATCCCATGAGAGTCTATGGGCAACAGATAACTTCTTCTTAAAAAGAATTCCATGAATGCATATAAGAACAAACAATGGAGTTTGTATAAAACCACCAGCAGGAACATAGGAAGTCACAAATGAACCTCCAACTGCTGGGGAGACCAAGTCAGGGATAGACCTAACATTGAACATGTTCAGTATTGTGAGAATTATATTTGTCATATGTGGATAAACAAATAAACAAAACGCAGCTCTGGACTGCATAGAAAAAGAAGCTTAAGTTCACACATAAGAATTCTTTTAAATCACAAAAAATGTTGTGTAAAATCGTGAACTTATCCTTTAAAGTGGACTTAGCATCAGATAAATTTTATGTGGTATGAGTATGCATGCAAAGTAATGTGTAATTGTAACTATTGTATAAGGACAATGAAGGACTGCACACGTTATTCCATAAGAGAAACCACACTGATCGTTCCTGCCCAAAAATTGATCCTACTGATGCATTTTACTCATACAGGCTTAATCATGGAAGCTTCTCTATGGCTAAGTCTGAAAGGAAGAAATGCGCCAGTGACGGCTTCACGCAGGGAGTATCAGTGTGTTTTGCCTTGTGACATAAAGTTTATTTGGTTCAAGTGACTCAATCGGTGTGGAACCTTGTTCTTTTCATGGTTTACATGGAGTGTAACCACTCCACATGTGACTTGCTACATTTGAATTGCTAAGGTCACAATGTGCCGTCTGATCAGTGGTAGAGAAAAGACTGAGGAAATGCTTCATCCTGCTTGCAGCAGACTCTTGACATCATCTCAGTCATTTATACACAGCCCAATGAGAGTGCCAAACAAATACCCATCAGTCGAACATTTTAATGAAAATAACAGTACATAGCGGAAAAAAGCCAATGTGTTTCAGCGGCCAAACAGACTGCTCTTTCATCAGAGCTCAGGAGTTTTGACTGTGCTTAAATGGACTCAGATAAACAGATATCAGATAAATCTGCACCGTGTTGGGTGGTGCTTGCAAACAGTTTCAAAAGGCAGCTTAATCAGTGTTAACCTATTGCCATCCACAAAACACATATGTGTGGCGGCAAGGGTAGGCTTTAACACTCAAAAACCACACATGTGCATCCATGGACAGCTGAAGTTTCTTTGCAGAGAACACACTCTTTGCATGCTCCCAGCACAGTGACTAAGGTGTTATAGGCAGCTCCCAATCTCTAGTAAAGATAGGCCTGAAGCAAAAAAAATAAGGTGAAGGGCTGACATGACTAGGAGACAAGGGGAATCATATAGGGTTAACTCTAAGAATCAGGAGATATACGTGTAGCATTACCCCCTTATGAGTTGCTGAAGTTTTGGGCCCCCTATAGTCCTACACAACCAGGCAACATGCATTTCTCAGACTTGCATCCAGGAGTCAAGCAGGAGCCAGCATCTCCCAATGTACCTCTCCAGACCCCAAATATTCCTCAATCTGACTGCCTGAAGGAGATCTCTGGACAGGGGATTTAGTTCTGCTACTTTAAAAGAAAGACATTCCCAGCAGGTTTGCTAATCTGGTTTCCCACCAGAGTGCTCCTTCCCCTATCTAGTCAGGGGGTGTAGGTTTACTCACTTGTCCCTCTCCTGTGCTGCTATAGATTTGATGGCTTCTATCAAGTCTTCTAGCTGGGCCGCTCCTCCTCTGCTGCTCATGTCGCCTTCTCTCAGGGAGCCGGTGAGGGTGCAAGCTTTCTTCCTGTCCAGATCCTCCACCTGTAGTTTAGCCCCTCTGCCATCTGGGCCCCCTCCCACTTCAGCCTACTTCTCCATCTTCTACCCAAACTCTCCTCCAGCTGAGCAGGCTCTCTCACTTTTAAGGGTTGTCCTGGCCCCTTGCCAAGCATCCTGTTGGGGATTGGCCAGGATCCCTTAAGAGTACAAGCCAGCAACTCCTCAGATCCACCCACTGCTTCTAGACCCTTCTCCATAGTTCTAGAGCAGCAGGAAATTCCAGAGAGACTGGTCTGCAGAACCTCTCAGCTCTGACCCAAATTTAACCTCTCTGACTGTTGCACCTGGGCTGCTGCTCAGCCCCTGTCTAACAATTGAAGCTAGTGCCCCCCCTCGCTAACTAGGAGGGTGTTACATAAGGTTACTTATCAGGATTGGCTAAATTCAAAGTAGTGGAGGGGTGGCGGGGATGTCAAGGAGTGATTTGAAAATCTTCAAGCAGTTGGAAAGCAGTGCACCAAGAAGAAACTTCCTGCCCTCTGCCCTGCATTATTTATTGGTGCTATTTAGGGGTCATAGTGGCCAGGTGGTTGGATGTTCAGGGGCATTCAACATTTTCAGTGATATCTCTTATTAGGGACCCTGGTATGGTGTCCTCGGTTGAATCCCAGTTAAAGTGATACTGAACACACACTATTTAATTTACATTGCTTCTCTTTTCTGTGTGTGAATGATGACATTGTAATTATTTTAATTGAAAAAAAAAAAAATTCTACCTTTTTCCTAATCGATATACAGCTGTGACATGACCCAGTTCTTTTCCAGCCTGTCTGCAAACATAAGAGGAGTTTCTACTCTACTGCTGCTGGTCACAAGTTCAAAATAAAAAAACAAACAAACTTTGGGATACATAATAAATAATTAATATAAATAAACAGTTTTAAATAATCATGCAAATATATATTTGAAATAAAATCTTCAGTATTTTTAGCAGTAACGTGGTGTGGACGGATTTCTGCTAGTCACTGGCTGTGTCTTAGAATAACAGGGAGGTGGAGCCTCCATCAATCAAGATTTAATATCCCACCCTCATTGTGTGTATCTGGTTATTAGGCATAGAGGAGGAGGTAGGGAGTGGGCTGTCATTTACCATTGTGTATACACCCTTATGTGTGACTCTATAGTTACATGGGCTGCTCAGATGTGATAGGGAGGAAATGCTCAGCATAGAAATTCACTGAAAACTGAGTATGTGCACTAGCTGCCAACACTGCTCTGCAAAATCCCCATCTGCACTGGGGACATGGACAGAAGGGGGAGATAGAGAACAGCAGGATCAACCAGGTTTTTGCAGAATATGGAAAATGAATCCCATAGTGACCGAGAATCAACAGCATGTAATACAGCATGTACTGACAGTTTTTTTTATATTGTGGGTTTATTGACACTTTAATGGTGGGTTAACTGGGAATTTGGGACATGAAGGTATCTCCGGAGAGTTGGAATTGTCCCTGAGTCGGTGTAGAGTGGCTGGGGACCTTTAAGTGGTTACACAGATACAAACCAAATGTTGGTTCTTTTGTGCCTCCAAAGATAAGCAACCTTTATGGTTATTCTTATTGTCATTATTGTTTCTGTTTTAAGGAATGTTTTATAGTCTGGCTGCTTTGGTAATAAATGGCCACTATGGCCAAAATATCAATCCAAAATAGCATTGGTCTAATTTTAGCTAGATTTGGTAAGAAAGGTGTGGGGGCATAGTGGTCTGTATGGTGAGCATCTGATGGCATCTGTTGTGCTCTAGTCATGATTGGGAGGTGGAGAGATATTTGTTTGGCCCTTTCATAGGTCTGTATATACCTGTATTCTCAACTCTGGGTTCCCCCCCTATTTTTATGGGGTGTCCTAGCTTTGTTGAGTGCTGCCGCACTCGAGTTAGGGTGCCCAGTGATAATTTGATTGCCTCATGGCACATGTTAGGAAATCTATCATGCAGACTTGGAAAGTTACTGAAAAGTCCACTTGCAACAACTCCAAAAGCCTGCTGAAAGTACAGATGTGTTTTGTGTGTGGTGAATTTCATCAGAGTGTGAAGAATAGACAGAAGACAGTGACAGTAGGAATGCAGGCTTTAAAAAGTGTTGTCACCCCCTTTTATATTGCCACCTAGCACAGCAGGTATACAGTAGATGGATAACAAGATTATAGCACTTTCACAAATCCTTTGGCCTGCGAACAGTTTTTCTGTAGGCGTAATTAGCTGTTTGTCAGGAGTTGTTGTCTGTTAGTGAACAATGTGAAAATAATGGAGAGAGTCAGGATTCCTTGAAAGTCAGGTAACGTGCAGCAATCTCTTTTCACTGTAATTGTGATGTGACATGGGCGGTGGCAGAGGTGTGGAAGCTGCAGGAAGAGTCATCATTATTCACGTGTGCCTTGGGCTGCATGATCTCTACAGTCCTGATGAACAACACAGACTTTTATTCTAAGGAAACAAAAAGTCTTCGAGTTGCTCCAACAACCATTCCATCTTTTAAACTGCAACAGGAGAGTGGTCATCTGACTGTAATGGGGAACACTTCCTTTCTCTTCCTAATCACCTTTTCCTGCAACATAATTGAAGCACCATGGGGGCTACTGTACCTGCTACTCTACAGTTTTCAGCTAAAGCCTTGACAAGAACGGTCACCACCAATGTATTTACTATATTGACACTTGTGGGCCAGTGCCTAGGGCAGCAGGGTTTGAGGGGCAACACCAAAGCTAGAATAGCATATTACGGTAATTAAAGATGAGCTTGGGTTTGGTCCGAACCCAGAAGGAAACTGTCAGTACCGGTTCAAACAGATATGCAAAGCTGTGCATACCCTTGAGATTCCTGTGGAAGCTGGAAATCACTGTAGTAGGCCCTGTTTACTGAACACAAGAGGTAGCTCGATTAACATTCAGAGATTTCCATTTTCTGAATGAATACAAAGTGTTCTTTTGATTGGATGAAGCCAAGATCCTGATACCACCACCCCCGCCTCTCCATAGCAGCCAATCAGTGAATGCTTTGCATTCATTGAGAAAATGCAAATAGGTTTCCTGAATGGCACCCTCACTGAGTGAGTGGCCTCCTGAAGTCATAATGCAGCCATTCAGCATGGGACCTGAAGGCTAGTGGAGATCATTGTAGCAGCAGCGCCTACTACAGTGATTTTGAACTTTCAGGGGGTATGGTACATACATTACAAACAAATGGCATTTACATTGAAACCAAGGGGTTTAGTTTGCACACATTTGCAAATATATGCGTAGTATGACACATGTCAAAAAACAAGAAACAAACATTCCCACCTCACTTACCAGCCAGGCTGCAACAAACGAAATTACCCTGTCAAACAGTTCACATTAAACCAAGGGGTTTAGTTTGCACCAATTTACAAATATGTGCGCAAGCTGCAGCAGTCACGCCATGGCACCCCATTGTTCTGAAGTCTGAACTCTATTATTTTGAGAGTCTCCCTTGTTGGAGCACATATATAATAATGGATAGATTAAGGGCAGGTATGCCTCGAGAGAGCCTACCCCTCCTTAAAGGTATATGGAAGCACTGGGCACCCAGCAATAGCACAATGTCAGCGAATATCCAGTGCATCCCCTCACCATAGCACATACATACATTGGTTCAAGCTGCACCAATGCAACTACGTAAAAATTGCTAGTCCTAAACTTGAGCTTTAAATGAATGGAGAACAGGATCTGAGCTGTCAAAATGACAGCTCAGTCCTGCAGATTACACAGGTAGAATGAGTCTGTGACATTCAGGCACTGTGAGTAAATGCACAGAGCTCCTGATACAAGGCAGGCGGCTGTCACACAACAGAGCAGAGTGGAGGTTTTTTTACACATGGAAAGCCCCACTCTCCTAGTGTAATCTGGAGGACTTGGCTATCAGTTTGACAATGCAAGTGACAGCCTGATGATACTGAGGCAGAAGTGACATGTGGATGGGGCCTTTTCATCCTGCACATGGGGATACCTTTCATGTGTGTGTGCGCACTCATCAATGCCCGGGACCAAGCAGAGGCCATGTTCATGTGAGAGTCAACATTATGGCGCTAAACCCGACTTAGAGATGAATCCTACAGTGTGTGCAGCTGCATAACATACAGAGTTCCCTTGTGAAGCATTCTGTCCCATGTCACTACACACCTTCCTCGTTGTATGTTGCATTTGCTATCAAAGACTAAATCACTCCAGGAGACTGGCACTAGTTCCTCTCCTGTGAAGTGGACAGAAGTTCTGGAGTGTTACTATGTTCCTTTTCCTGGGCAGGCGTCAAGTTGTGGGTGGCGACACTCGGACTTAAGACCGGAGGGTCTGATGGCTCTGGGATAGGTCCAAGACGGAGGTCACGGAAGTGTCTGGCAGGTCCCAAGTGGGTAGAGCACGAACAGACTCCTTCACTACAGCAGCCAGGGTCTGATCCAGCGGCACCCAGTTCAGGATGGGAAGTGACAACTTGTCTTCCCAAGTGGGTAGTGGTTCTTCAGCAGATATCTTGGTCAGCAGCTCGACTCCGGGTGCAGTAGGGGAGGCTGAATGCAAGGCTTCCCTCATGCTGGCAGTCGATCCCGGAGAGGGTGGTGGTGACCCCATGGATCTTGTGATGGGCATTCCAGGCTTGTCAATCCCATCGCCAGGAGCAAGGGTGGGTGTATCCTGCCAACTATGCCAAGCTGTGGGCAGGGCCTCCTTGCCCTGTACATGAGGGTGCCTTTCTTGTGTGTTTGCTCTCATCAATGCCAGGCGGGGCCACATTCATGTGAGATTAAATTTATGGTGTTACCCTGGCTTAGAGATGAGCCGTACACTGTGTGCAGCTACATGACATTCCTTCACACAGTTCCTCTGTGAAGCATTCTGTCTCATGTCACTACACACCTCCCTCGTTGTATGTTGTTTTTGGGAGGGACACTGCTGAGTCCGCGCCCTCTCCATCTGCCCAGCGTACCTCTGTCACCTCACCTACAATGACAGAATGGGGTCCCGCCATGCACACAGCGCGGATCTCATGTGTGCATTTAGTTAACTCCTACTGCTCTCCCATACCTTGCTGCTAGGCTGTAAGGCATCTGTACCGTGGATTTGGTCCCGAAACTTTTGTGGGAAATGAACACTAGGGAAGGAGCCAGAAAATGGCTGCAGGAGGACCTGTTGCCATGCAAGGTATCATGATTATTGACAGGCTGCTGAACACTCTCCACCAGTTCTCAGTTAACCATGGCAACTGTTCTCTTCCTCCTCACCTTCTGCCGAGTTAATGCTTCAAAGTGTCTTAGATTCTGTACCCTGTATGTGCTTTACAGGACCTGTTTTTTGATATGCCAGAAACCATTATGCACCCGTTTAAGAAACTTCAGGCCAAGCTTAGGACCATTTAATCAACCTTTACTGGAATTTTTTGTGGCAGTACAAACACAAGTGTAATACAGTTCAAATCCTATGTTCTGGCTGCCTAGGTGGTACTTGAAAAGGTGCAAGTCCATACATGTCCATTGATCTCTCTCCAGAACTTCGGTCTCTTGTGGCACTATGATGCAGTGGCCCTACTGCAGCAATCCCATAAACAAGCTCCCTCTGAGCCTGGTCTTTCCTCTATTTATACATGAAGGAAGGAAGGCAGGACCCAAAAAGCCTGGAAACCCACCATCCCGAAGCTTAACCCCTTCCCAACCTGGGCAGACTGTCTAACTTGTTGACAGGACATCCTCCCTTGTAGGTACCTGCCTGCAGGCACCCTCCCCAGCTGTGCCACCCGCAGCTTGGCATCCAAGGTGGGTGCCTCTTTTGCCTCTGTCCTAGCCCAGCCCTAACACTGGCAGATAGAGCAACAGTTTGGAATATTATTATGCTCAGGAATGTATTACTGTCAGTCAGCAATATAATGTGCATTTGGTGGTATACAACCCTGACTGTGGTCTATGATGGCTGTACAAAAATCTGGCACTGGTCACTGGGCGGAAAAAAAACCCCTACCCTGGCTTTTCATTTCTAAAACTCTAAATGCAAGGCAGTGCCCTATAAACGCTAAAAATTACAAGAGTTTAGTTCATGATTGCATCCCTTTGAAAAGTTAACTAGCGTACACAAAAGGCAATCACAGGAGGGTATAACCTTTTAGCAAAATGTCTAATTTCCATGGAATTTTATTTTTTTACAGTGACCTTAAGCTTTTCCAGATACAATAAACATTTTGGGTACATGTTAATTCTCAAGAAAAAAAGATCCAACAGAGGCTCAGGGAAGCAAATCATTGAAAAGTTTACTGGGGAACACAGGCAAGACGTTACGTATGCATGATTTTATGTATGTATACATTATCTGGGGGAAGATCTTTTTATGGCTCCTCTGCTAATTGTACGTCTTAAAATTCTGCAGTTACTACTCATCTGGAAATTGTGCGGCTCTGCGACAGACCCCCCCTAGCACTGTGGGGGTTAAAGACTCGTTTAGAAAAAGTAATAGGTTCCTTGTGTTGTTGGAGGTTGAATTATCCTGAAATGTGGGGCCCATCTGCCGAATCGCTGGGGTCAGTGAATATGTGTCCCACATGGGTCCTGCTGCTTTCCAGTCTCACCCTAGTCAAGCAGTCCTAGAGCTGCCTTCGCTCTATACAGAAATACCACTCAATAAGCTCTTTGTTCTGCAGCCGTGCCATCCTGCAGCCTCAGCAGGCCCGTCTGAGTGTGGAAGTGCCAGCTTCTGACCTAACAACCACTTCCCGAAAATCCACAACCCCCCCCCATAAACACTTTTTTTTTGTTTCTGAAACCTCAGATGAACACTGGCAGATAGGAAGCAAATTCTGCAGCGGCCCCCCTCCCCCTGTTCTCTTCTCCCTGTATTTGCTGTGTTCTAGGCTTTATTTGTCAGGATCTATTAGAGCTGGAAAGAAAGGAAAAGAATAAGGTCCATTGATGATAACCCAGGAAGAATGGAATTCTTCCTTGGCCGCCTCACTTTCGGAGGCCCTCTCCTGTTTGGCTCTGATTGTAAGTGGAAAAGGGAGACATTGGCAGGGATGGCAGCAATAAGTAGAACAGACTTTTGTAAATCAGGATGTATGTATTACAGGGCTGGGGGTCAGAGGTTAGGCCGCTTTGTTACGCTAAAATAATGGTATGGAGAAACCTGAGCTGTACTGGGTACCCGGCCCTTTGTCTTAGACAAGCGTATTTGTTTTAGGTCCTAACATTTTTCAAATAATTCTTAATACAACGGAATTGAGAGAGATGCTAAAGAGAAGCTATCATGTTCCAGATTGTACTTTTATGTACTATTGCATTCCAGTACAGAGCTGACACTGCCTCTGTGTTCAATGCTTCATTGCTAATTTACTTATTATTCAGTACATACTGTATGTGTCATATTATCTATTATATTGATTGGTGTTAAATCTATACTTTACTGTGCTGTACAATTTATATCAATCTTTAGCCATAACCTTTTTTTATGTTTTGGATAGAGTGTGAATGGGACAGAATCTCTATCAGGTTTCTGGTTGCCATCAATGTCCTCAGTTGACATCTTTAAATGACAGTCATTCACCCATTTTTTCTTGGTAAGGCTATGCTATGATTGGATCAGTGCTCTTAGCTTGTGTATTCCTGTCTTAAAGGCAGTTTCACCTTTTGGGCAATGTTACATGTTACACCCGTATTTAGGGACTACAAGTGTGGTAATCACAGCACTAGTATTACATTGAGAACTGCAGATCCCTCTGGTGGCAGATGGGACTTGTAGTTCATATGTTGCTGTGACCCACCTTAGCTCAGGAGCACATTCGCAAGGGTACCCTCCCAGCACACTGCTTGCTGAGGGGGCACCCACAGCAAAGGAGGAGCGAACAGTGCTGGCAGGTGACTCCTGAAGAGTATGAGGTAAGGAGTCTGTGTAATAATGTTGCACAGAGCTGGTAAGTATAAATTTTTATTTTAGCCCCCCCACAAAAAAAGCCTTTAAAATGAATTTAAATGACCCCCTCAGAGGAGTAAAAAAATTGTAGCTCATGCCCCGCCCAGCCCTTTATTTGGGATTTATACCATTTGTCTGTTTGACTTCTTTTTTAGTTTCCTTCTTCCCATTCCTCACTATGACCTGGCTGACCTTTGGCCTTTTGGGCCTGGCTCTAATAACATGGATACTCTGTTTACTATGGTTATTTGCCTACATGCTTTGCTCTATGCTCAAACATCCTCTCCTAGCGCCTTATCTATCTCCTGGGGTGTTGACCCCTTTTCGTCCCATTACTTCCGTATACCAATCCAGATTTTATTTTATGTACTGGTTGCGCTTAGGGAAAATACATTCATTTTATGCACGTTTATCCTTAGGCTCCACCCTGCCAAGTACCTGGATCTCAGTGATAGATTACTGTCATAAGGAATGCCCCGCTTACCCCTCTTTATACTTCTACCTTATTGCTGGACTGCATTCCTGCATTGGTTGGGGCGAGAGATGTAGTTTTCTAGGTTCTTGGTCTACTTGGACATTTCACCCTGCCTTTTGCTTTGCCTGGGATCTGCCTGCTATCAAAAAGGATAAGAACTTGACACTTCAAGGGATACCTGCGATTACAGCCACATGTATAAATGCCACTGTTCAACCTGGGCTGGAAAGAAGCGGTGCGGCCCTCCTCAGATCCGGGAATCCAGTACTGCATGAAAGACAAGAAACAAAGAGGGCTCAAGCACCTAGTGCATTAACCCCAACACTTTATTAAAGGGTGACGGAAAACATATGCTCACAAGCCAAATGGAATAGATCGCATAACATAAAACACAGAATCCAGAAATCCGCGCTCCAAATGCAACACGTGTGCAGATGACAATGCCAGCTTATGCGTTTCGGGGAACTTGCCCCCTACCTTGGAGCAATGACTCTGAGAAAGGGGGCCAGTTCCCCGAAATGAGTAAACTGGCATTGTCATCTGCACACTTGTTTCATTTGGAGAGCAGATTTCTGGATTCTGTGATTTATTCTATGCCATCTTTTCCGTTTGACTTGTGAATATAATATGTTTTATGTCACCCTTTTATAAAGTGTTGGGGATAATGCACTCGCTGTTTGGCCCTCTTTACTTCTTGTTTATCTGCCTACTATGTTCTAAGTGTTGTTATCACTTGGAGAGTAACAAGGCCTGCCAATGCCTCTTACCTTTTATTTTGCCCCTGGTAGTGGCAATGATTTTGTGGTGCCTTTTGGCATGCACCCCCAATCACTCTTACATTCCCTTGTCTGAGGTCCAATCCTCTCCCTCCTCACATCTTGCACCTTTTTCTCCTTTCCCTCTTGTAACGCCCTCCTAGGTACCTAAGGGGAGCTAGACTCAAATTGTTGGATAGGGGCTGAATAGCAGCCCAGGTGCAACAGTCAGAGGGAGGTTAAATTCAGGTCAGTGCCGAGAGGCTCTGCAGGTCAGCTCTCTGAGACTTCCAACTTTGGAGAAAGTTATAGAAGCAGTGGGCAGAGGTAAGGAGTGGCTGGTCTGCACTCTTGAGGGATCCGGACTAATCCCCAACTGGAGGCTTGGCATGGGGTCAGGTCTGCCCTTAAAAGTGAGAGAGCCTGCTTAGCTGCAGGAAAGTTGTTGGAAGAGAGGTGAGGAGGATGTGAGGCTGAAGGGCAAGAACCTGGAAGGAGCTCAGATGGAGAGGGGCTTACCTACAGGCAGAAGGATCTGGGAAGGCTGAAAGCTTGGAACTTCACTGGCCCCCTGAGAGAGGACCACCTGTGTGGCAGGGAAGGAGCAGCCCAGCTAGAAGGCCAGGTAGCAGCCACCAACCCACCAGCAACACAGGGAAAGGACTGAGCGACTAAACCTGCACCCCCTGGGTCAGATAGCGGAAGGAGGCACTCTAGTGGGAAACTGGATTAGCCTACCACCCAGGACTGTTTCACCCTTTTTTATGGGACAGACACTGGATCCCCTGTCCAATTTTTCTTCCAGGCAGCCAGATAGAGGTGCATCTGGGGTCTGGGTGATACTACATGTTATGCCTATTTTCATCAGACTCTTCCTGTTTCCTTGAACTCTACACTTAGGTGGACCTGGTGGATACCTGGTGTGAAACACATTATGCCTCAAGATATTACATTTATTTTTCCTCTGTTCACATTTTATATACTGGTATTGACCACATTTGGATTCCCAGAACTGCTAAAGGTGTCTCTCCCTACCGTGCCATGACCAGACCACAACCCTGTCCTGCTAAACCCTTGTCCTGGCTCCTAAACAACTTGCTTATGACACATTGAGCTTAATACTCAATACATCTCTTCTGATATGGTCTGGGAAGCCTATAAAGCAATTGTCCGAGGCCAACTCATCCAAATCTCCTCAAGAAAACAGGAACGGGAGGAATGTAGACTCTAGTTGGAATCTAAACCCTTATTCAATCAGTGCAACACACCCTAAAATAATATGATAATGCTCTAAATAGTTGCTGCTAAAACATTGTAAGTGACTTCACAACACCTGTACCAAAATGAATAACAATAAAGTGTAGTGCAACAGACTAATATCTCATAGAAATATAAATAATAAACAATAATTAAAGTCCCTCGAAAAAATATCTTATAACACCACTGTGAAATGTGCATAAGATAAATCTTCTCTCTTCTTTAGTGCCACCACCATTAGGTGAAAAACCTGCTCACCTCACTTTATGACCTCATCAATAGGTCATTATGTGCTCAACATGTGGACAGACTTTTGTACACCCTCTGTGGTCTTCCTCCAGCTCCTCTCCCGGCACCGCCACAGTATACACTCCTCCAGCCGATGCACTCATATAATATGTATTATGGAAAACAGAAAAGTGGAACCATAGTGCTCTCTATTTTTAAAATAATTTATTAGAGCCCAGATTAAAATCAATTACAAAATGTAAGAGACAAGCCAGTAGATAATGTATAATTTTGTTACATGACTCACCACCTTGCTCTCCCAGATGGTCATCAGTAGAAAACGTCTAGGGCTCAGCTCCTTCCACCTATACGCTTTACGCCCCAGATTTGGGCTTCCTCAGTAGGCCTACTATCAGGCCAGGTATCCTGCTTTGTTCAGGGATCTCTCTGGTCTTCTTGCTTCCTGGACATCCTTTCAGATACTCTGGTTTTGGAGAATCTACACTCTCCGTATGATGTAATAACTGAAACTCACTGAATACTATTTTCAGGTTCTCCCAATCCCTATACCAAATCATATATTATGAATCGAGCAGCGCAAGATGCTTCATTTTACCTGGTTGCACAGTAGGCCAAGGCTGTGTGCATCCACTTTGTGTTGCAGGAGAGTAGCAGGAGGTCTGGCAGTCCCTGACCTTAAATCCTACTATGTTGCAGCTCAAATCGCTCCATTTGTCTCCTTTCATGCTTCTGTTGAGATGCCTATATGGGTCCACCTGGTGATTATGGATTTCTCCCTGTTCCCGACCCACAATCTCCACCTGTGTACTAGTATAGAGAGTGGCACTGATATGAGGTGCCGCTCACTGTATCATGGAAGACTACCCAGCTGAAGAAGAGGCAGGAGGAAGAGAACCTTATTCATGTGATCAGCCAAAGAAAAAAGGTAAGTATAAAATGATATTGCATATGATACTGCCTGGGGTGCCTTTGGTAGAGGGGTCCTCAGCCCAGAGATGGGTTAAGGACAGCCTTCCTCATACTGCTGTTGTTAATTGGAAAATGAAATGAAAGCATAAAAATACATTTTTAATGGAAGAAATTGACCATTTCCCAGGTTGTTTTTGATATAAAGATATAGATTGTAAGCTCGAAAGAGTAGGGCCCTCGAACCCCTCGTGTTTTGTCTTGTTACTGTATTGTCTCATGTACTGTCCCCCACTATAATGTACAGTGCTGAGCAAACCTTTTGGCGTTATATAAATAATGTATAATAATAAATGTTGGGTGGAGTTCTTAAAGTTAAGTCTGATAAAAAAAAAAAATCTACCTTGTGTTATGAAAGTGACCTCTGAATTCCAATGGCCAGGTCCTTGTCTGCCAGCAGTGTGTGACCTTGGCGTGCTTGAATGAGAAGAGCCTCCATAGAACAATGCAATCAGGCAGCCAGTAAAGTATATAGTATTAGAAGTTCCAGGATTCTATCCCAGCAGGCTCTTTGAGAAGAGAGCCTGTCATTATCTCAACCCTGCAGCAGTTACATCTTAAATATCCCCCACCATGGCAACCTCCATGTGTGTTTTTTCCAAAAGCAGCATTATAATTATATGTATCTCCCACAGTTCCAGAATAGGAAGTTAGGAAATGACCAATTATGGTTCAAGGGATTGGACTCCAGTCAGCGCCACACACAGACCCCTCTGATCAGGGCAATGTTCCCTGGGGCAGTGAAGGGGTTACATACAACCACAGCTCAATTCTGTTTGCTGCCATGAGCGCCTGCCAGGTCAGCTATTTACCTAGTTGCTGGGGTACCACCGAGGCTGCGACCGCTTCTGTTTATCTAAAAATTGGGTCAGTGACAGCTGGGTGGGGTGTATTGATCTGTTACTCATTCATGTCAGCCTGCCAGGAATCCAGATCCCGGCTACAGTGTGCTGTGTGGGATCCATGTCTATTTCTGAACCGTCCAAATGCCAGCCGTCTACAATGTCTAATAATGTTCACGGGAAGATCATGGCACCGCACGCTTTCACTTTATATTTAAAGAGACCCTATGGCTTCTAAAACACTTGTATGCTGGTGTCCACGACCCCCCCCCCCCACTACTGAAAGTAGTATCAGAAAAATATTTTCACAAAAAATTCCTACTAAATTTAAAACTTTGAGTTAATGAATAATGTTCTGTGTGTAAATGAGATCTTGGGGCTCATTCACATAGGTGCTGTGGCCTGTACAGTATGAATCAGTGTTTTTATGTGACTATTGCTGTGTGCAGGCAGCCTGTGTTACTCTATGGGAATGCAACAGCTGTACAAACACAGCCACAGGTCCTAATTGACAGGTATGTGAATGCAGGTGTATGGCCTCCAAACACTGACAGTACTTGGGGCCAGTCACCCACACCTGCACACTTAGCAACTTATGTCTTGTGGCTGTGTTCATACAGCTACTGCATCCTCATAGAGTAACAAGCCACATAAACCACTCATTCACACTGTATGGGCCAGTGAACCTGTTTGAATGAGCCCTAAATTTTTATTTTTTTACAATTTTTTACAATTATTTAAAAATACATTTTTTTTACAATTAATTATTTTTTGAACAATTTTTTTACAATGCTGTTGGCGGGGGGGTGCTGGGTGAAATATTAGCCTCAGCTGCACTGCAGATGAATGAACAAGCAACAGAGGCTTCTGTTCATTCATAAACTGAAACATAGTAAACGCAGTTTACAATTCTGGATGAATACAGTGAGTGACCAATACCGATTACTCACTGTGTTCATTCAATAAAAGAAGGGGTTGGTAAATGGCATATTTACAGGTACCTTCCTATGTTCTCCATTCTGAACATCCTCTATGTCATGGCAGTGGCTGGCTTGGGGGGGGCACACAGCAAGGGGAATCAGATGTGAGTAGGACAGGGAGGGTGATCCGTGTGTCAGGGGGGCAATTACAGGAACAATGCCGTTTTTCTCTCTCTGCAGCAGCATCCTGCTTGAGGGAGAGGAGAAGAAGCTGGCTTTCAGGTGATGCAGGGAGCCACACAAGGCATTGTTCTTGTAATTGCCTCCTCCTGCCACACCGATTCTGCCATCCCCCCGCCGTCCTGCTCAGATCTGATTCCCCCTTCTGTCTGGGCCCTCCTGTGTGTCCTGGCCCCCTACAGGTGCACCGGTGGTACCCCCTTATTGTCAGCCCTGTCCATGGTGTAGGGGTGGTGAGCGGTGGTGCAACACATCCTTACATTTGCACAGTTGCATCACACTGTTGTTTTTTTTCTTTAAAGTAGTAGTAAACCCATTTCTTTAACTTTTGTCTACAGGTAAGCTTATACTATTTTTTTTTTTTGAGCCGGGGGTCAGTAGGGGGCCCCATGAGATGCCCCTGATACCTTTTTCATAGGCTTTTTTGAGTTTTGGCAAGGGCACAGGGGCCCCATGATCCCCTATTGCCCGGGGGCCCCATGAGTTGTCAGTCTGCCCCTGCTAGCACATTATGACATTACCTTGCAGGGGACTTATTTTTTTTTTCTTTTCCTGTGGTTTACTACTGCTTTAAAGCATAATTCTGGGAAACTTGAAAATGACTCCTTGCAGTGGGGCTGCTTCCAATGTGCAACTGTTACTTGCTCATTTAGGTCTAGAGTACGTAAAAACAAAGATTTACTTCTCCAATCCCCTGCGCTCTATCTTCTCCCCTATATGCCAGCAGTCTAGGGTCCTGATGTCTTCAAGGATAAAGCAGGGTCCATAGCCCTGAAATAGATGTGGATAACACTGAGGGACAGTACACTTTCGGAACATGGGGGAGTGCCATCTGCTGGGAGGGAGCGCCATCTGCTGGGGGGAGCAGAGGATTGAGTAAGTGCAATGCTTTTACTCTCCCATCCCACATGGAAGAAAAATATATTTGAAATATATTTTAAAATTATTCTTCCCAAATATA
The DNA here is from genome assembly GCF_062004578.1 of Staurois parvus. Classification (NCBI taxonomy): domain Eukaryota; kingdom Metazoa; phylum Chordata; class Amphibia; order Anura; family Ranidae; genus Staurois; species Staurois parvus. Next base: position 7,492,437 of record NW_028317900.1, on the reverse strand, counting down.
TTGACATATATTTGAAATGATACAATTTTGGCCATATTCAATATATATATATATATATATATATATATATATATATATATATATATATATATACTGTATGTTGAAATGCGGTTTATTTACAATATATATGAAAATTATTTTTAATAATACATTTCAAATAGACTGTATGTCTTTAAAAATACAAATCAACATTTTTGGAATGCATTTACAAATGTATGTTAAAATTACTTTTTTATATGTTAAAAAAAATCTGAAGAATATATTTTAAAAAATATGTTTTTAAAAATATATTTTTTAAAAATATATTCTTCAGATTTTTTTTATTTTTTAGAGCCAGGAAGAGGACAGGCATCCCTGCAGTGAATATTTCTCCAGGATCCAGCTGCCTGCATAACACGGGACATCCTTCATTACAGATTCAGTGCCTTGAAAAAGTATTCATACCCTTTGAAATTTTCCACTTTTTGTCATGTTACAACCAAAAATGTAAATGTATTTTATTGGGATTTTATGTGATAGACCAACACAAAGTGGCACATAATTGTGAAGTGAAATGATAAATGGTTTAAAACTTTTCTTTACAAATAAATATCTGAAAAGTGTGGCATGTATTTGTATTCAGTCCCCCTGAGTCAATAATTTGTAGAACCACCCTTCACTGCAATTACCGATGCAAGTCTTTTTGGGGATGTCTCTACCGGCTTTGCACATCTAGAGAGTGACATTTTTGCCCATTTTTCTTTTCAAAATAGTTCAAGCTCTGTAAGATTGGAAGGAGAGTGTCTGTGAACAGCAATTTTCAACTTTTGCCACAGATTCTCAATTGGATTTAGGTGTGGACTGGTCTGCTTTGATGTAAACCATTCCATTGTAGCTCTGGCTGTATGTTTAGGGTCATTGTCCTGCTGGAAGGTGAACCTCCGCCCCAGTCTCAAGTCTTTTGCAGACTCTTCACAGGTTTTCTTCTAAGATAGTCCTGTATTTGGCTCCATCCATCTTCCCATCAACTCTGACCAGCTTCCCTGTCTTTGCTGAAGAAAAGCATCCCCATAACATGATGCTGCCACCAACATGTTTCACAGTGGGGATGGTGTGTTCAGGGTGATGTGCAGTATTTGTTTTCTGCCACACATAGCGTTTTGCTTTAAGGACAAAAAGTTAAATTTTGGTCTCATCTGACCAGAGCACCTTCTTCCACATGTTTGTTGTGTCCCCCACATGGCTTCTTGCAGACTGCAAACGGGACTTCTTATGGCTTTCTTTCAACAATGGCTTTCTTTTTGCCACTCTTCCACAAAGGCCAGATATGTGGCGTGCACAACTAACAGTTGTCCTGTGGACAGATCCTCCCACCTGAGCTGTGGATCTCTGCAGCTCCTCCAGAGTTAACATGGACCTCATGGCTGCTCCTCTGATTAATGCTGTACTTGAACAGCCTGTCATTTTAGGTGGATGACCATGTCTTTCCATTTCAGATGATGAATTGAACAGTGTTCCACGAGATGTTGAAAGCTTGGGATTTTCTTAATAACCTAAGCCTGCTTTAAACAACTCCACAACTTTATCCCTGACCTGTCTGGTGTGTTCCTTGGCCTTCACGATGCTGTTTGTTCACTAATGTTTTCTAACAAACCTCTGAGGGCTTCACAGAACAGCTGTATTTATACTGAGATTAAATTACACACAGGTGGACTCTATATACTAATTAGGTGACTTCTGAAGGCAATTGGTTCCACTAGATTTTAGTTAGGGATATCAGAGTAAAGGGGACTGAATACAAATGCACGCCACACTGTTCAGATATTTATTTTGAAAATAATTTTGAAAACCATTTATCATTTTCTGTCCACTTCACAGTTATGTGCCACTTTGTGTTGGTTTATCACATAAAATCCCAATAAAATACATTTACGTTTTTGGTTGCAACGTGACAAAATATGGAACATTTCAAGAGGTATGATTACTTTTTCAAGGCATTATATGTGATGTGATTAAAGCTGTAGGGATTTTTTGTAAGACAAACATCTTTAAAACCTTTAAAGCATTAAATCCTCTGTAAAGCTTTTTTTTTTTGCTTAGAAAATTGTGTAGCACTACCACCTTAGGAGTCGCTGAATTATTTTCTGGCTCCCTGGGGCTCTGGATCCCTCCCTGAAATCCCAATCCCTGCTGATACCACAGTACACTCTTAACCGGAATAAATCACCACCAGAATGTAAACTCACACAGCATAAACGGAATTGGCATGTGTAAAATCAGCTGTTACCTGTGTCAATTCAAACTAAGAAAAGACAACAGAATCTCAGTTAGTGTTAGCAGGCCTGCCTTTCAGAAACTAACCCAATACCTTCAACCTGAGGTGGTCTTACAGTCCACAGTGAGCATCGGTAAACTAGCTCACTTTGGGCCCTCAGGCCCTGATGGCAAGGAGATAGCCTGAAATAAGGAAAAGAGCTCTTTACCCCAAAACAAACAATGTTCTTTAAAGGCAGTGAAGATTCTTCTGCACGCATGATAGGGCCCAGTTGGAGCACAGCAGGAAGAAGTGTGGATTATGAGTCTCTGAGGAACGATGCAATAAAGAGAAGGAAGAACAGCACTCCTTCTGGAAGCAGCAATTTATTGGTGTAATGTTCATTTCAGGCACTAGTCACTAGTGAATCTAAAACAATTATTAGCGGCTAAGCTAATAAAAGTGATTGTTGGCACAGGGCAACTCTTCTCTGGACTGCAAGACTATTGGCACAATAGGAAAAGGCCTTAGTAGGGTAAATTGATGATGATGGTGACACAGTGGTGGCTCAGCCTGTGGACTGACTGTCCTGCTATCAGATCTGATGATAAGGCTGTGATGTTTGTGGTCAGACAATAGCAGCTAAAGAAGCTAGGTCACAACTTCTAATAACTATGTGCAATGTCCACGGCTGTGTGCAGCAAAATAGCAAAGGTGGAGCAGGTGTCAGTGTCCCCTGTCCCAGATAATGCTTGGGACTCTCTCACCCGAGGGATGGCATCTGGCGAGCACTGGCAGTTTCTCCCTCTCCTTCAAGGCCTCCATACACTCTCAAGTCCCGCCGGCAGTATTCCATTCAATCACCTGCTAGCAGATTAGCTCTTTCCACGATGCGACAAGGTCGTCGATCAGCAGACTCCCCTTGCCTCCTTTCTCTCTCTCTCCATAGCCTGGTCCAGTCCTCCCTCAGTCAGCACACTGCTCTCTCCAGATCTCTCCCCTCTCACTTCCTGTCTTATCTCCCGGGCTTTCAATTATATACGCCTCCAACCACACACCAGCTCCTCTGGGAAATGTAGTTCTTTACTACACTGTTCCTTAGCAAAGTCCTGAGATTCAGCATCAAAGTTCCATGGGGTGCCCTACAGAGTGTGAATGCCACTGCTCTGCAGGACACTGCCATCTTGTGTTCGTTTTAACATCCTGCATCAACACTTATAGCAAGGTGTTAAAAGTGAATACAAAGCTCTGGGATACTGAGATTACTTAATTTATATACATTTTATATTATTGTTACCTTCCAGTAGTATGGTGGGGTTTTAGATACTAGGATTCTGAATATTAAGTTGGTAGCTTCTGGGTCGAAATAGAGATAAATAGAGATATAGAATAGAATATATTCTAGTAGAGAATAGAGATAGAATTAAGGCACCACACCGTGATATTGAAGCCCAAGTCCCGGTTTGTTTCAGTGATTGTTTATAAAGTCAACACATTTCATGGACTATAACTTCACTACCTTCATGATGGCTTACAGAAAATGGAACAGCAAAACAGTGCCTGTGGACTCAGTAATCAAAAAAAGTTGGCTGTTATTAAAGCTATACTGAAGGCACAAAAACTGTTATATATATATATTGCTTATTAGTCACAAAAGATATAGATCTACTTTTTGTACACCAAATGCCTTTGCAAACCCAGCTACTGTCTTCTAAAAGTAGCAGTGACTTCCTCACTGTACTGTACATAGTCTGTGCAGAAAGCAAAGCTGTGGGAGGGGCCCAGAAACTCCACCCCCTACAGGCTGCCTGCAGAAATCTACAAAGGGGGCGGATACCCTGCACAAGGAGAGAAAGCAGCAGTGACCTGCCATTATTATGGGAAGCTTCCCCACAGAGGTAAATGGTGTGACCTGTCTGACCTAAAACCCATCTGGCAACAGTAAAAAAAAAAATGCCCCCCTCCCCCAAATCATAAAGAGTCTATTGCTTATTTGGCAAGAGGAGAGGCTACCACATTGTAACACCCAACTTACTTCACCATCTCCTGATCTTCCTCTCTAACAGTTCTGGTTCTGAACACCCCTCCAAAAGCTGCTCTTTATGTTGATATTGAATCTGTAATCAGTATTGGAGCAGTGGCCATATTACCAGGATAGGACATGGGCACTAATAGGGGTACCTGCTCCCATTCCAGCACTGCAGAGTAGAGGATTGGACTGCCATCTTTTATCCACTTGCCCTCCGGAAAATTTATGTTGTCAGCACTCCTTCCTCCAGTGGTCTGTCTCCCATAGCAATGAGAGCGGATTTGCACTGCAGGGGTCTCCATCCCATACAGAGGTATGGAAGTTCAAGAGTCAAGTCAAGTGCACTTATGAAGCCCACGCTAGGTGCACGGCGGGGTCCCATTCTGCTGCTGGGAATGGTAATGGAAAACGCAGAGCAGGTGGATGTGGGTGAGGCTCAGCGTGTACCTTCTAATTGCAAGACTACAATGAACAATGTTACGGGACCCGAGGGTTAGCTGGAGAACAGCTACGGTGCAAGTGTACAAGGTGTATGTTTATCTGTAAGAGTAGAGGCCCACCTTAAGGCTGAGTATTCTTCCCACAGCAGCCTCAGGCTTGTCCCAGGGCATTGACGAAAATGGCACAGAGTAAAGGTATCCATATGTGAAGTAAAGATTCTGTCACAGGTGCCTAGCATAGCCTAGAAGAACCCATCCTGGGGTAGGCCTCCTATGTGACCCACACTTCGCACCCAACAAGTTAATGGGGAACATGGAGGAAGTACCACCTGCCTGCCCCAACAGTCACTTACATGTGCAACCAAAAAAAACTAAATTTGAGGAAAGGTAGACATTGAATGGCTGTAGGATTCAACACTTAACTTTTTACCAAACATTGGTAAACATTGTTCCAGAAGGTCTGCTCTTTGCCTGTATGGTCAAAGGCAATCTGTAGTCTCGCTCTGGTGTTCTTTGTGGACAGCAGGGATTTTTTCTTAACACAACTCAAATACAGTTTGAATTAGTATAATCTCTTTCTCAGTTAATTTACCATGCTTCAGTAAAATATTGTGATTCCTGCAGACTTCTGTTATCATCAGAATTTCTTCGCGGGATACCTTTTGGCACGATTGCAGCACGAGTGACAATCACGGCACAAACACACCACCTTTTCAGTTGCCAATAAAATGAATGCACCTGAATATGCAATTTTGAAATCATGGCCATTCTGCCCACGATTCAAGACCCTATAGTGTGAATGGGGCCTTAGTGCGAATTTGCTTGGCTGGCCAGTCCTTGCTGGGCCGTCTTGCTAAAAGTGGCTTCCAGATTCCAATAAGCCCACTGCCCGCAGAACAGGGGAAGAGGCAGAACAGGGGACAAGGTGCTTTTGGGGGGCCCCCTTCCTCAAGGCACCCTACCATGTTGAAGGCATGTGGCCTGGTAAGGTTCGGGGGGGGGGAATAGCTCATTCCCCCTTTTCTGACCTACTCTGCTGCATGCATGGATAAGGATCGGTATGGATTTTGAGAAGGGGGGCCCACACCATTTAAAAAATAAGATTGCCGTGGATTGGGGGGACCATGTTTTTTTTTTTTTAACCAGCACTTATATTGTTTACATTCTGCTGACAGCGAGGAGTTATGGTTGTTAAGGACGCAGTGGCCTCCTACTCCTTACCAACCAGGCTATTCTGAATGAAACAAACTGAATGCCAAAGTTATGACATGAATTCTACAAATGAATAGGTTCCATTACTGAATGCAACCGTAACATATTCTTCAATTAATTAATGCATCAGAAATGTAACGAAACAACATTTTCCGGGACGCACATGCCTAATATTTACATTTTTCATATGACAGATCTGTGTTTTCGTTAGATTATGAGAATGAATTATACAATGTCGACTTTATGTGTCATTGGTTCAAGTGTATCTCCTTTATCTGTGGATACTTTGGGCGTACATATTTTTCATATATATATATATATATATATATATATATATATATATATACTGAATATACATTTTATTTACAATAAAGGCATCAATTTAACAGGAGGATTAGTTGTGTTTGTGTTATACCCCTATTATATTTAGGGGTCAACATATTGGATGATCTTTGCTATGGATTAACACCCCCTCTATCTTTACAGTTATACTAGGATCAGCATGTTTCATAAGTGAATGTTGGGAGATAAAGAATGTAGAGATAAAGTTGTAAACATTTAGGATATGGAAAGCTTAAACTTCAAGAAAAGCCATAGAAGATGTTGGAAGACTCTAATTAGATATCTGAGTGCTAGTTGTATAGAAATGAAGTAATTGCAGACAACAGTTTGAATATATTTGTTGTAATTCTCTTACTCTCTTACACAAGGGCTAAACTAGGTACATGGTTTTAATCTCAGACAGCTAAAAGATTTAACCACATATTTGCTATTACATAGTTTATAACATATTGATTACAAGACATTAAAACTGACTATAAAGTATAGCCCTTTCCATTATAATCTTCCAAATGTAATAATAATATAAAGTTCCAGCTGTTACACAAATAACATAGTTTAGCTTGACTGCCCCCTAGTGGAATGGAATGGTGGAAGTGGAATTGGAAGAGTAGAATGGTTGTGGAATTACAAAAAATATTATTTTTGATTGTACATCCAAAGCAAATGCTGGGATATACAGTACCTGCATAACTGATGAACACTTAGTTGGTATAAATATGATATGTAACACAATTGGGTCTTTTTAAGCAATGTGGTCATAAGGCCTTTGTGTGTTATATGTACAGAGAAATCAATGAAAATGTGTGTGGCCCATATTTTTCATTATTAAGGGATAAGTATTGGATAAGTAAATTGGTGGGATTCCCCACCAATATGGGTCACAGGAGTGCAGAACTAAGCACACTCCTGTGATCCCCAGGATAAGTAGGGACAAAAGAAATGCTGCTTGCTGAACAGAGAAAGTGATGCAGAGCTATTACTAGTTTTTGTTTTTCTGTGCCCCCCTCCCCAGCCACCGTAACCACCAAGTTGTAATACCTGTTCATTTTTCCACACCTTTAACAGGGTGACAACACATCAGTGAAATTGTCTCCATGGAGTTTTAAAGACTCCACTTGAAGACCAAGCATTTTCTGGGATGTTTTGTTTAAGTTTAAATCCATATTTTTTTGCTAGAAAATGAAGTATAACCCCCAAACATTATATATTTTTATGTATAATGTATATAGAGAGAATTAATTAGCAATCACTGCAATTTTTTATGTCACATGGTATCAAACACAGTTTTTTGGGAAAAATACACTTTAGTGAATTAAAAAAAACAAACAACACAATATATACACAATATATACCCCAATGTTTTTGTAAAATATGAAAGAGGATGTAATGATGAATAAATAGATACCTAACATGTCAAGCTTTAAAATTGCGCACACTTGGGGAATGGAGACAAACTAAGGTACTTAAAAATCTTTATAGGCAACGCTTCTTTTTACAGGTTATCTGTTTAGAGCTACAGCGTTCGCTTCTGCGCGTGAGCACAGTGGGATGGGGGCGTTTTAAAAAATGTTTTATTTTTACACTGTCCCTTTATTTATTTATTTTTAAACTTTTATTCCTATTACAAAGAATGTAGACATCCCTTGTAATAGAAATATGCATGATAGGAAGAGATCTTTAAGAAGAGATCTGGGGTCAAAAAGACGCCAAATCTCTTCACCTTTAAAAGCAAAAGATTAAAAAAACCTTTTGCTTTAAAAAAGAAAATAATGTGTTTACTTCAGCCGTCGACCACATGTGATGTCATGACATCATTCCGGTCCAGGGGCGGACTGACCATTTGGAAACTTGGGCACTGCCCGAGGACCTGGGGTCAGTAGGGGGCCCCATGAGATGCCCCTGGTACCTTTTACATAGGCTTTTTTGAGTTTGGGCAAGGACACAGGGGCCCCATGATCCCCTATTGCCCATGGGCCCCATGAGTTGTCAGTCCGCTCCTGCTCCGGTCCTCCATCACAGAGTCTATAATTGCCTCCATCTTCAGCTGGCTGGAAGCAGCTTCCTATGGTGGAACACTGAAAAGAGGAGGAGTAAGGATCACAAGGATCACAACCACAGCTCTGGTTTACATCTGGAGCTGGTGCAGTTTTTGAAAGGGGTCAGGGACTTTTTTCCCAAAGCAGGTTGCGTTTCCGGTTCAATAGACTTTAATAGAACTGCATCAAAAACGCAGGCAAAGTGCATGTAAATGTGTTTTTGGGGCATTTCCTGCATAACAACAGACACATCCCCCTATCAACATTAACACATCCAAAAATGCAAAACACTTAAAAAACGCATTAAAACCACTCACAAAGTGTGCATGAAAAAAGACGCAAAACGCAAACTGCATAGGTGAGAACCTAGCCTTAGAGTTCTGCTAATGTGCCATTTTCCTCTTCTTCCTCCTCCTCCTGAAAGATGCAAAGCAGCCTCTTTCTTTCAAAGTGCTGTTGATTTGCCTATTTTGCCCCCTCCCCCTAAAGGGCACATAGCAGCCATTTTACTTTGTAGATGGCTAATGCACCCATTTCCTTCTCCTCCTCCTCCTCCTCTTGAATGTACAAAAATAAAAAAGGCACACAACACAGGGGAAGGGCAGGCAAAGGAAAAGGGGCAAGCAACATAAAAAGTAGGGGGGGAAATTTTACAGCCAGGGCAGGTAGCAGCAAAAATGAAGTGTAAAATCCTATGGATACAGGCTGCCCACCATTCCCCAAATCTTTCTTCAACCAGCAATCATCCAGAAGCAGTCTGGATCAGGCTCTTGGCTGTCATATACTGGATATTGTGTTTGGTTTAGTGGCTGTTATTTAAAATTATTTTATATATTTTATTTATATTTTTTCACATTTCTTTTTACATTTTTATTGAAATGTATAATTATTTTTTACTTTTAAGGTTGTCCCTGCCATGGTAGAGCAAACATGCAATGCAACCTGGGTACTCCCTTAACAAGAAAAGAACGTCTTAAGCTAAGGCTGGCCATACACTATACAATTTTCTTACAGTTTTCTGCCCAATTTCCTTTAGATTTACCTTCCACTATGTAGTGCAAGGGCCTGCCTAATTAGATACAATTGAAAGTGTTGTTTAGTTTTACCTCATATTATATGGTTTTTTGTAAATCTAAAGCAAAAATCTCAGGAAAATTGTATAATGTATGGCCAGCCTTATACACCCCCTTGTCTCTAAGAAAATGAAAAAAAAAGGCTGCAACAACAACAACAAAGGGGCAGGCAACAGAAATGGTGGGAGGAAATTCTACAGCTAGATGAAGGGCAAAAAACAGCAAAAAGTTAAGTGTTGAATCCTGCAGCCATCTGCTGCCCACCTTCCTTACATCTTCATTTTTTGGTTGCTCATATTAGAGAGACAGTGTTGAGAGGCTCTTAGGAGCTGGGTTCTTTTCATCCTGTTAGTGGTTAATGGCTCAGGAGATATTAAAGTGGCTGACAAAATATTTTCTTTATTCCTTCCAGGTGCAGCACAGCCATTTGCCTATGAGTGCGGTGAATGCACCATTTCCCTCTTCCTTCTCCCCAGGCGTGCATATCAGCCATTTCTATGGACTCCTAATTCTGCTTTTTTCCTTTTCCTCCTCAACGCAGACACAAAGTAGCCATGTTTTTTGGCCTGACAATAATTCTCATCCCCCCCATATGTGCATATTAGCCATTATTTTATATGGTATATAAGTGCTCTAAATAAATTATGAATAAATATTGTGTATCACCAATAATTCAATAATAATCTATAACCATAATGCTTAAATCCATAATTGCATAATACTTAAATCCATGATTAAAGTGAATCAAAAAATTCTAATAATATTTGTAAATCAGTGCATAAAAAACTGCGTGCATACAAAATTAATAAAAAGTGAAAAAATGAAAAAATATAAAAAATATATAAAAGAATAAAAAATAAACTGAAAGAAAATTTATATAAGTGAATAATAGTTCAGTTCATACGAATTGAGATAGTAATGTAGTTCAATCTAATCTGCGTAGTAAGTCAATGTTCATGACATGAACCTCTCTCTCTCCTTCCTGTCATGTCATGAACATTGACTTACTACGCAGATTAGATTGAACTACATTACTATCTCAATTCGTATGAACTGAACTATTATTCACTTATATAAATTTTCTTTCAGTTTATTTTTTATTCTTTTATATATTTTTATATTTTTTCATTTTTTCACTTTTTATTAGTTTTGTATGCACGCAGTTTTTTATGCACTGATTTACAAATATTATTAGAATTTTTTGATTCACTTTAATCATGGATTTAAGTATTATGCAATTATGGATTTAAGCATTATGGTTATAGATTATTATTGAATTATTGGTGATACACAATATTTATTCATAATTTATTTAGAGCACTTATATAGTTTGGAGCGCGGTACAATATAGATATAGGTAATTAACATCCATACACCTAGAGAGGGTGTAAAAAGTACCTGGCGATCTAAATATCTAATTAAGCACGTTAATTGATTTATTAGTGGTTCACTTCATTCATTATCTAATATTATTTTTAAACACGGAATTAATTGCTTTATTAGTAAGAAAACTTCTAGTGGCTCACAAGTATTTAATTAATTTGCATTATTTTATATGGACTTCACCTGTTTCACCTCTCAATACTCAAGAGTGCATAGCAGCCATTTTTTATTGGACTACTAATGTGCCTTTTTTTTGTGGCCGGTGCTGCAACACAGTGGCAGGTATACAGCCTGCATTATTTGGTCCAGAAGGAGCCAGAGCCAACACAATTATTTTGCCCAGAAAGTCATGACTGTTCTCCATCTACATGTAGTATGCCATGAGGCAGCAGGTGGCATGGGGAAATACAATTTGGAGGAGAGGAATGTTGGAGTGCTGGTTGTTAGGAGGAGGAATGGGGTGCTAGCAGTGGGGAGGAAGAGGACATTTTTGGGGATGATTTAAATAGGGATGTTTCTTTCCTCCCTGAATCAAGGAAAACAATCTTTAAAGAAGTGGTGCAAGGAAACTCTTTGCCACATTTCCTGATGATGTCTGGATCCACAGCATTGTAGGCATAACTGCAGGGGGGTAACCAAAGAGCATAAGATGGCAGCCCTCCCACAAGGTGGCTTTGGTTTGATGCTTGTTGCTGACATAGGCAAAGCTGTCTTTTGCATGCAGCACTTTTCATACTTGTGTGGTACACTTGTATGACCCTTTTTTTTGCTGTTTGCAATAGCTGTCATTACATTTAATAAATCCCCTTTAATAAAAAAAACAAGGTCTGCAGACCTAAAGTGAGAGGCAGAGTTCTGCACACTGAGGTAATAGGATTTTTTTTATATATTAAAAAAAAACACAAAAAGATTTTTGTATTTAGATATTTTTTGTTTTCATTATAATGTCTTCCCAGTGAAAGAGAACAGGAAATAATTGACATATTCAAGAGAGATGTAAAGTAGATCAATTAAAAGCTTTGCATTGTTAAATCCATCAAAAAGGACATATTCAGTATTAAACTGGGAAAAATGATTACTCGGAAAGTAGTCAGAAATATTGTTTTATTGATGCACAATATGTATGTAGCTATATTAGGCAGCAGTTTCAGTGGGAAAGATGAGACAGGTTTTATCAAGAAATTGTTTCACACACAGTAGCCAGATATTTTGCATCATTAATGCACACTGTTGCATTATGAGGCTGCAGTTCAAGAAAGGACAAGGCAGGTTTTAATAGGGATATCACAATTAAAGTGCATTAATTCAGAGACAACAACCAGAAATATTGTACAGTCACAATGCAGAGTGTGGAAACAGCTTTAGCAGTCAGCATTTTAAGAGGCAGAGACCAGGCAGGTTTTACAGTAAAATAATTATTAGAGTTTATTAGTGTATTCAGAGACAATAGCCAGAAATGTTGTAGAGAGTTGATGCACACCACAAAAGCAGCTTTACTAGGCCCCAATTTAAAAGGGAAACATGACAGATTTTATTATGAAATTAAAATTAGAATGTATTGTTCAGCGACAATAGCAAAAAATATTGTTCAGACTCAATGCATAGTATTTAAGCAGTTTTACTAGGATGAAATTTGTATTCAGTCCCCCTGAGTCAATACTTTGTAGAACCACCTTTTCTTTCAATTACAGCTGTAGTCTTTTTGGGTAGAACTGTACCAGCTTTGCACATCTAGAGAGTAACATTTTTGCCAATTCTTCTTTGCAAAAGAGTTCGAGCTCTGTCAGATTGGATGGAGAGCGTCCGTGAACAGCAATTTTCAAGTCTTTCCACAGATTCTCAATTGGATTTAGGCCTGGACTTTGACTGGGCCATTCTAACACATGAATATACTTTGATGTAAATCAGTTCTTTGTAACTCTGGCTGTATGTTTAGGGTCGTTGTCCTGCTGGAAGGTGAACCTCCGTCCCAGTCTCAAATTTTTTGCAGACTCTAACAGGTATTCCTCTAAGATTGCACTATATTTGGCTCCATACATCTTCCCATCAACTCTGACCAGCTTCCTTGTCCCTGCTCAAGAAAAGCATCCCTACAACATGATGCTGCCACCACCATGTTTCTCAATGGTTATGGTATGTTCAGGGTGATGTGCAGTGTTAGTTTTCGCCATACATAGCGTTTTGCTTTTAGGCCAAAAAGTTCAATTTTGTCCTCATCTGACCAGAGCACCTTCTTCCACATGTTTGCTGTGTCCCCCACATAGCTTCTCGCAAACTGAAAAGAGAATTTCTTATGGCTTTCTTTCAACAATGGCTTTCTTCTTGCCACTGTTCCATAAAGGTCAGATTTGTGGAGTGCAGGACTAATAGTTGTCCTGTGGACAGATTCTCCCACATGAGCTGTGGATCTCTGATGCTCCACCAGAGTTATCATTGGCCTTTTGGCTGCTTCTCTGATTAATGCTCTCCTTGTCGGGCCTGTCAGTTTAGGTGGACAGCCATGTCTTGGTAGGTTTGAGTTCTCTTCCATTCAGATGATGGACTGAACAGTTCTCCATGAACTTTTTAAAGCTTGGGATATTTTTTGATAACCTAACCCTACTTTAAACTTCTCCACAACTTTATGCCTGACCTGTCTGGTGTGTTCCTTGGCCTTCGTGATGCTGTTTGTTCACTAATATTCTCTAACAAACCTCTGAGGGCTTCACAGAACAGCTGTATTTATACTGAGATTAAATTACACACAGGAGGACTCTATTTACTAATTAGGTGACTTCTGAAGGCAATTGGTTCCACTAGATTTTAGTTCGTGGTATCAGAGTAAAAGGGGCTGAATACAAATGCACATCACACTTTTCAGATATTTATTTGTAAAACATTTTAAAAACCATTTGTCATTTTCCTTCCACTTCACAATTATGTGCCACTTTGTGTTGGTCTATTAAATAAAATCCCAATAAAATACATTTACGTTTTTGGTTGTAACATGATAAAATGTGGAAAATTTCAAGGGGTATGAATACTTTTTTAAGGCACTGCATGTAAGCAGTTTTACTAGCCCATAATTGAAATTTGAAATGTTGTTATCATGAAATAAAAAAAATAATGTATGTCCTGCCCACAGTTCAATGGTCGCTGGTTGCTATATTGGTGCGTCAAGTAGTACACACTGAGAATGACTTACTAAAGGCAAATAGACTGTGCACTTAGCAAGTGCAGTTGCTCTAGAGCTCAGTAAACAAGGAAAGCTCTGCTGACTTCCATCATCCAATCATGTACAAGCAAAAATGCTGTTTTTTTATTTGTCTTGCATGTGACTGGGGTTGATTTACTAAAACTGGAGAGTGCAAAATCTGGTGCAATCAGCTTCAAAATCTGGTGCAATCAGCTTCTAACTTCAGCTTGTTTAATTAAGCTTTGATTTAAAAAAAATTAAAGCTGATTGGTATATATGCAGAGCTGAACCAGATTTTGCACTCTCCAGTTTTAGTAAATAAACTCTATTGGGTATTCTTTGTAAAGTTTAGCTTTACCACAATTATTAAGTCCGCAGCAACTGAACTTGCAAAGTGTACACAATCTATTTATCACGTACCTTACTTGTGAGCCTGAAGGCAGAGGAAGGCTTCTCGTAGGGCTCCGGCTCGAGGGCCACTGAAGGTGGGACAGCAACCACAAGAGCACAACAGGGTACGAATGCCTGGTCAGTCCTGTAGTCTGTGCGGGAATTGCTGGCACTTTGCTGGCAGATGGGATGGCTGGACCGGCTGGCAGCAGAACAGGCTGGTAGCAGGCAGACATCACATCTGGACTGGCTGGTGGCAGAGCAGGCTGGTAGCAGAGCAGGCTGGTAGCAGATGTCACATCTGGACTGGCTGGTGGCAGAGCAGACTAGTAGCAGAGCAGGCAGGCAGTGGAGCAGGCTGGTAGCAGACTATATGCAGCGTCAGACAAGCCAGGTCGGTAACAGATAAGTGGATCAGAAATGAACAGCAGGCAGAAGAATGGTCAGGTCACAAGTCAAGGTTGGTGATGGTTGGAGCAGATCAGGCAGATACAGAAGGCAGAGGAAGAGTCCAAGAAGCAAGCCGGGGTCAACACAGGTATCAGTCACAGGACCAGGCACAGGAATACGGAGGGGGAGCTGCAGATCAGACAGCAATTCACTAGTGCAGCTGCTGCACCTATATAGGCAAGTGGGTGCCAGAATTAGCCAATGCACATTTCCGTGCACGTACACCTGCACATATGTGTGCGCATATGTGCACGGCCGCGCACAACAGTATGAGCACCTGCAGGCCCGCGCCAGCGCATTCGTGTGCGGCAATGAGCCTCAGCTATGCCATGGCCAATATGTCCCTGACAATATTTGCCTTTAGTAAATTAACCCCACTGTATTTGTGAAGTATTAATTTGCCCTACAGAAGAGAAGGATATTTTTACAGAGACTTACATCTGGCTGTCCACCTGCTCAAAGTGTACCTGTATTAAGAAAATATAAAGTAACTCAAGTGGACAGCAGGAACAGTAAAGGACCAGAATAATGCAGAAATCTAGAAGCTTGCAAAAGAACTCTATAGAACTAACATACACATTTCACATCCTCCACAAATGCTGCAGAACAATAATTTTTGGGGTTCTTCTTTAATGATGAGTAGAGATGAGCGAATCGAATCAGGCGAAGTGGAATTCGTTTCGAATTTCAGGAAAAATTCGATTCGCATCGAATCCGAATTTTTGCCAACTTCGGATGGTCGAATCGAATTTTTCCTGATCGGCCGTTTTCATCCCTTCTACAGCCGGCAAAAATGTCCCTGCAGAGAGCTCCGCTATTTCTGACAGCTGTCTGACAGTTCTTTCACATTTACAGCGGTTGAAACATTGTATGTATTTGTTTCCATTTAGGATACAGATGTTTTTATTAGGAAACAAATAGATACAATGTTTCAATCGCTGTAAATGTGAAAGAACTGTCAGAGAACTGTCAGAAATAGAGGAACTCTGCAGAAACACTTTTTGCTTTACTGGAATTATTCTTATTTTCATTCTTCTTCTTCTTATTTTCATTCTTCTTTTCATTCTTCTTTTCATTCTTTTCATTCTTCTTCTTATTTTCATTCTTCTTTTCATTCTTTTCATTCTTCTTTTCATTCTTCTTCTTATTTTCATTCTTCTTTTCATTCTTTTCATTCTTCTTTTCATTCTTCTTCTTCTTTTCATTCTTCTTTTCATTCTTTTCATTCTTCTTTTCATTCTTCTTCTTATTTTCATTCTTCTTTTCATTCTTTTCATTCTTCTTTTCATTCTTCTTCTTATTTTCATTCTTCTTTTCATTCTGCTTCTTATTTTCATTCTTCTTTTCATTCTTTTCATTCTTCTTTTCATTCTTTTCATTCTTCTTTTCATTCTTCTTCTTATTTTCATTCTTCTTTTCATTCTTTTCATTCTTCTTTTCATTCTTCTTCTTTTCATTCTTCTTTTCATTCTTTTCATTCTTCTTTTCATTCGTCTTCTTATTTTCATTCTTCTTTTCATTCTTTTCATTCTTCTTTTCATTCTTCTTTTCATTCTTTTCATTCTTCTTTTCATTCTTCTTCTTATTTTCATTCTTCTTTTCATTCTTTTCATTCTTTTCATTCTTCTTTTCATTCTTTTCATTCTTCTTCTTCTTCTTTTCATTCTTTTCATTCTTCTTCTATTTCTTCTCATTCTTTTCATTCTTCTTCTTCTTCTTTTCATTCTTTTCATTCTTCTTCTTCTTCTTTTCATTCTTTTCATTCTTCTTCTTCTTCTTCTTCTTCTTCTCCTTCTTCTTCTTTGGCCCCGTGACTGCCCAAATGAGTGAAGTGTGCGGTGATTCTAAGATCGACGGCACTCATCTGCATGTCATACTGACTGACAGTATTATTTCTCTTCCCCAGCAGACTCCAAGGGCATTTAAATTAAAGGTACAGTGTTCTGCACTAATATAAAGGCTCTCTGAAGCCTAGAAACCCTTTTTATAAGTAAAATTCGCAGCGAATAAATTCAAATCGAATCGATTTTTTTCGGAAAATTCGGCGAATCAGGCGAATCGAATTTTTGAAAAATTCGCTCATCTCTAATGATGAGCTCTGTGGAAATAATGCATATGATAGATAACTTCAACAATTAAAATGTAGCCAAATATGTATACTTTTAATTTTGTAGCAAAGTAGTAGCTGTAGTAGAGGTAGAGTAGTCCTGTGATAGAATCCCTGTTAGACTGTCTGTGTCCCTGCTTGGGAAATTCAGTCCCTTCATCTGCCCTGGTGACCATAGTCAGAGAGACTGACATTTTAAGTTGGCACTGGAACAGCAATAGAGGTGAAATCTTTCAATCGAGGCAACAGTCTGAGAGAGTATTTCTTTTTATTTGGAGAGGTCTTCTTTCACTTTCTGTAGTGCTCTGTTTTGTCCCGAGACAGTAGGTAAAGGGAAAGTTTCCTAGTGGGACAGCAAAAATAAATGAATAAATAAACCTAGAAAAAAAGTTAGGGCTTGCTTACACCAGCACTGTTACTTTTTTCCTTTTTGAGAAAACTTTATGGAAAAAAAAATGGCATTCTATTAAAGTTCTATTGGCCAGAGTGTGGCGTCATGTGTTGCGCCACGCTGCACCGAACAAAATATACTGCAAGCTTTTTGCCTTGTTTTGCATTGGGTCTGCACTGAGCAAAGCTGCCCACCACAATCCCAGTGTACCTGATGTGAACAGGCCACAAACTGTCACCTTCTTTATTCAATACTAAAAAGTTTTGGATTTAGATATACTTTATGGTCAGCTAATTTACATAGTATAAGTTGCAATTTTTAGCTTCATAATAAATATGATGTAAATGTACTGCTGGCAAAACAAATTCAGCGTTTAAAGCATTGACCCATAACAACCCATAATGGCGGTCTGACTGTTGCAGATTGAATAATGCAAAATCTGTTTGCCTCTGTAATTTACATGCAAAACATGGCTGACCTCTTGTGGTCTTTTTAATAACTGCAGCACACCCAAAGAAATAAAGCCATGCTAACCATAATCTGTTTTATTATAACAAAAGCTGAGTTTTTACAGAAGATTTTAGGGCCCTGTGAAGTTTATTAATTATCATTAGCTACCATGAACTATTTAGTATCAAAAGCTTACAGAACTTTGACAGCTGTCAGCCTATAGTTAATTTTTTTTGTAGCATTTTTGCACATTGCTTTCCCCACATAGCGGATCAATCAAACTTAATTAAGGACTTAAAACACTTCAGTAGGGCTTACATTTAGGGCTTGTTCACACCACAATTCAGTGTTCTGGATGTGTTTTTGCATACACGTTTATACGCAGTTTTTATGTGTTCCAGTGCATTTTTCCTCTTTTTTTATTTTGACTCTTGCCATACTTATATTTATTAACCAAATCAAGTCTGGACTGTTTCATCTCCTTACAGTCCAGGCCATTTTTCAGATTTCAGTGTTGTCACACTTTGAATGATGGTTACTCAGTCATGCAACACTGTGCAAAAATTAATTTTGTATCATTTTTTGAGACAGAGCTCTCTTATGGTGGTATTTAATTACCACTGGGTTTGTTTTTTTGTGCTAAAGGAAAAAAGACTGAACATTTTTATAAAAAATACAATTTATACAATTTTGAAAGTAAATAACCTTTCTTCATCAATTTAGGCCAAAATGTATTCTGCTACATTTCTTTGATGAAAAAAAAAACAATTAGGTGTATCTTATTTATTCTGTGTGAACCATGAAATAATGTTTACACCTACAGATCATGGAACATGTGATCAGTGAGCTGTGGATATTACAACAATTATTTTTAAAAATGGCATTGAATAATGGAATTAATATTAAAACGTCCCTATTTATTGTGAAAATTGTACTGGCTTTTTCCAACTTGAGATAAACAGTGTATGGGGGGCAGCAGGGCACATTTTGTGGGAGCAGGGCACACTACATGGAAGTAGGGCACATTGCATGAGGTCAGGACACATTACATGGGAACAGGGCACATTATGTGGGAACAGGACACATTACATGATGACAGGACACATTACATGGAAGCAGGGCACATTGCATGAGGGCAGGGCACATTACATTGCAACAGGGCTTATAATGTGGGATCAGGGTACATGACATGGAACAGAGCACATTACATAGGATTAGTTCACATTACATGGAAGCAGTACACATTACATGAAAGCAGGGTGAAATACATGTGAGCAGGGCATGTTACATGAGAGCAGGGCATATTACATGGGAAAATGGCGCATTACATGATACATGGGAGCAGGGTACATTACATGGAAGCAGGGCACATTACGTGATAATAGGACACATTACATTAGAACGGTACATGTTACATGGGCACAGGGCACATTACATGAGAGCAGGGCGCATTACATGGGAGCAGGGCACATTACATGGGAGCAGGGCGCATTACATGAGAGCAGAGCACATTACATGGGAGCACATTACATGTCAACAGGACATATTACGTGGGATCAGGGAACATTACATGGGAGCAGGGCACATAACATGAGGGCAGGGCACATTGCAAGAGGGCAGAGCACATTACAAGGGAGCAGAACACATTACATGGGAATAAGATACATTACATGGAAGCAGGTCACATTACATTAGAGCAGGGCATACTACATTAGAGCAGGGCACATTACATGGAAGAAGGGCACATTACGTGAGAACGGCGCACATTACATGGCAACAGGGCATATAACGTGGGATCAGGGTACATTACATGGGAGCAGAGCACACTAAACAGGAGAAGTGCATGTTACAGGGGAGCAGGGCACATTACATGGAAGCAGGGCACATTACTTGAGGACAGGGCACATTACATGGAAGCAGGGCACATTACTTGAGGACAGGGCACATTACAAGAGGGCAGGGTACATTATATAGGAAAAGGGTACATTACATGGGAGCAGAGCACACTACATGGGAGCAGGGCACATTACATGTTAGCAGGGAACACTACATGTAGGCAGGCCACATTACAAGACGGCAGGGCACATTACAAGAGATCAGGGTGCATTGCATAGGAGCATGGCAAATCACATGGGAGAAGGGCACATTACATGAGGGCAGGGGCATTACATGGGAGTATGGCACATTACATTAGAGCAGGGCACATTACATGGTAACAGGTCATATAACGTGGCATCATTGTACATTACATAGGAACAGTGCGCATTACATGGGAGAAGTGCATGTTACAGGGGAGCAGGGTACATTATATGAGGACAGGGTACATTACAAGAGGGCAGGGCACATTGTATAGGAAAAGGGTGCATTACACGGAAGCAGAGCACATTACATGGGAGCAGAGCACACTACATGGGAGCAGTAACAGGGGAGCAGTGCACATTACATGGGATCAGGGCACATGACATGTAAGCAGGGCACATTACATGAGGGCAGGGTATATTACAATAGGGCAAGGTGCATTACAAGAGAGCAGGGTGCATTACATTGGAGCAGGGCACATTACATTGGAGCAGAGCATGTTACACGGGAGCAGGGAACATTACATAAGGGCAGGACACATTACATTGGAGCAGGGCACATTACATGGGAGCAAGTCACATTACATGAGGGCAGGGCAAAAATGAATATCAGGCATTCGGTCCAATGAAACGGTCCAATAAATATAAGGCATTCTTGAGCAGACCCTTATCTGATCATACAGCCCAGAAGGCCAGGAAAGGGGGGGGGGAAGAGTGAGTGCCTCCCTCCAAACTATACAAGGCCACATGCTCTCAACATAGGGGGGTGCTTTAGGGGAGAGGAGACCCCCCCAAAGCACCTTGTCCCCACGGTTAGTGGTTGTGGGGGTCTGCAGGTGTGGGCTTTTGAAATGTAAAAGCCCCCTTTAACAAGGGGTCCCCCAGATCCTGCATTTGAATGAGTATAGGGTAGAGCTTTATTAAAATAAATTACTAAAAAAAAACAAAAACAAGGTCTCCAAAAGTAAATTTAGCGTCAATCATGACCTGAACAAAAAAACATTAAAAATACAGACACCAATGCTTGGCTCCCACACATGACATCTCTGTCAGCTCTTGATGCTAAATAAACTAAGGGGCAAGCCACTCAATGATGTTATGTGGCCTTGCCCCCATATGATGTCATTGTCCGGGGCATATTGGCGGGAGAGATGTCATTGGTGGATGCTGTTTTTGTTTTTCTTTAATAAAGGACTTGTCAAAAACTGTCTACTGTTCTTATTTACTTTTTACACTTTGAATGAGTAGCTTGCAGACACCTTCCCCCCCCCTGCCCGCCCGTTGAGGGCCTGCCAGTCTGCATACTCATATAATGGTTTGGTATGGATTTTGAGGGGCCCTACATCAATTTTTTTTTACATTTTGGTGTGGGGTTCCCCTCAAAATCCATACCAGAACTGAAAAGTCAAATGAGCTTTGTGCTCACTATGCAGTGGGAAAGTTACTTGGCACAGGACCCCAAAATATCACTGCTATCACTGTAGTACTCATTGTAGCAATTGTGCACACAGACATGGATGCGGTCATCCATCTTGCTAAGGATCCTACATCTTGTATCTCTCCAACTGCAGTCCCCCCCTCCCTCTCTGTTGAGTGATACGTGGTCCCTATGTCCTGGGTTCAAAAGTGCACAGGCAATCAGGCCCAGCGGGACAGTTTCATGGTTATAAATCCCAAATTAGTTGGTGCCCGGGTGTCTGTTAGCTTCTCAATCTGAGAGAATCATAAAACCATAAACCAGTCCTTCACTGGGCTTCAAAGACATTCCAGCTAGCCGTAAAACAGACACTACATTTAAAACCCACTTTTCCATATAATTTTATATATGGAGATGGGAAATAATTACAAAAAAACAAGCATATATTCGGATAGCTCAGTTTAATGCGAGTCGTCTGATATCTTACACCCCCTAGTTGAAGTCTACAGGAGAGCAGAAAGCCATATAGTTCTAGCTGAAATAGTGAACTATGCCATGTTTGATATATAGATGTTCAGCAGATGATTCTGCATATTAATCTACCCGTGGATAGACTGTTACATGTACCTAGGGAAGGTTATTGCTCATGGTATAACTTGGGAGGGATTTTGGTTCTAGTCTGAGTCCCCTGCCTACAACACCCCTCCAGAAATAAAGCGATTGGTTCTCTGCTGTAAGGAAACACCGTGCTGAGTTCCTAGAAAAAGGCTGTTATGCTTGGAGCAGTAAGTTGAAAAATTCTCCCCTTTTAACATCAGGAACCAACTTGGGAGACGGTACCATTTGCTCTGAAACTTGGTCTGCTTAACCCAGGACTTTTGGCAAGTACTCTACCTCTCTAAAACTTCTTTCTGTTATCTCTTTGCTGTGTTATTGCTCTCTGTATTTATATATATACATATATATATATATATATATATATATTGGCTACATCTTTTGTAAATATTGTTATTGCACCCTTTTGTCGTTTTTAGTAATAAATCCTATTATCTGAAAAGTGTTGAACTGTTTCTAAGGCTCTTTAATGCAAACTAAGAATCCCTGTCTACTGTGTGTTTTAAACCTCTATATATCTCTGCCTGCGGTGACAGTGGTATACAGACAATTATTCAAACATCATAGTGTTATTGCTAATATTAGCGAGTTTCCTCCTTTTCTCTACAAAAAGGAGGTGGTGGCAGTGTGAAGGGTTAATTGCATAATTAACCTGACCCAGTAACAATCGCTCTCAGGCTGCAGGTACATAGATTGTGGTCCATTAGCTGGAAAATCTTTGTGCAGGGTACAGCTGAGCGTGGCATTGTGACATTAGATTGGCTAGTCCTTTGGTCACGAGTTGGTGAGAAGGGCTAGGGTCTGACGCCGCGATCGTCACACTCATGACTGCCAAAATGATTATCACCTTCCACAGTGGTCCTTCAGGTGTGGGATATGTGTATATACTTACATCGGTCCAATGACTATAAGGCAGTCTTGAATTGGACGAGGCAGACATTAGAATGTAATATGCCCTTCCTCTTCGTCTTATCCAATGACTATTTTTTATCGCTTCAAGAATAACTCAAAATATACATCTTTT
Organism: Staurois parvus; assembly: GCF_062004578.1. NCBI lineage: Eukaryota > Metazoa > Chordata > Amphibia > Anura > Ranidae > Staurois > Staurois parvus. The sequence continues at coordinate 7,469,592 of NW_028317900.1, read as the reverse complement.
ATATCATCCGCATACATCTTATTATTAAGAAAACCTTATACTTTCCCTTAAATTTAGCTGTTCTAAACTGTACTTTAGTGCTATGCCAAAAAACCAAAACAAAAATTTGTTAGCTTGGTCCAGACCAACTGACTGATAGAATTAAAATGATTCTAAAGGATTTTTAAAAAAATAATAAACATATCAATGGGTTTGCACAGAGTTGCCCCAATCTTCTTTTTCTGGGGTCCCTAACAGGTGCGCCTGGCTCCCCCCCCCGAGTGTCCCCATAGCAAGCTGCTTGCTATGGGGCACTTGTGTATGCCTGCTCCCAAGCCGTTCTCTGTGTTTCCATTGACACACTGAGTGCAGCTCGCCCCCCCTCACTGGCTGGGATTGACAGCTCTCGGGCACAGTTGGGATCAGGCTCATGTAAGTATAAGGGGGTGCTGGGGAGGGGAGCTGCATACAGAAGGTTTTTTTACCTTAATGCATTAATTTACCTTAATTTACCTTTTAGAACTACTTTAAAGTTTTGAAAATGATTGTCCTACTACATTTGTTACAAATGTAACATATTTTCTATTCTTGTATATATATTTCATCTCCAGCCAGTTTACTTTAGTGGATAAACATCCATATGTTATCTACAAATTCCTTATTTAATGGTAAACTTCTGTTGGAGAGGGATTACCTAACCCTTTATCTCTTATCATAAATCTGCTCTACTTTTTCATGTGCTGGTGTCAGGGATCCCCTCGATCCCCGCCGCGTTGGTCCCGGCGCAGGCGCAGTATGCCGCCCGGCGCAGGGACTCGAGCACTGGTTCCGGGCCGGCCGCGGCGTTCGAGTTCGCGCATGCGCAGTAGAAGCCGCGGCCGCCCGCTGGGCACCAATGGCAGCGCAGGGCGGGATATTTAAACGGCCCTGAGCTGTCATTCAGTGCCTTCTGGTCTTTCCTGCATTCTGAATCCTGTGAACCTGTACCCTGTAAGTTATTGACCCGGATTGTACCTGACCTTGCTGTTTTCGCCTGTTCTGACCCTTGCTTTGCCTGACCTCTCTCCTGAATGCCCCCTATTGGATTTGACCTGCTGTTGCTGACCTGGCGTGTGACCCGACCATTCTCTGCCCGCTGCCTTGTACCTTGCCGCCCTCTCTGTTACCGACCCGGCCCGTCTGACCCTGCTCATCCATCCATCCATCCCGTGCAGTGGGGTCTTCTGACCTCCTCACATCAGACTCTTCCCCGTGGGAGCCCCTTGCGCATACTACTACCACTGACGGACGCACCCGGTAGTCGCGACCTGGTCTCAGGGAGCTCCAAGTCCATCCCCACCATCAGGGGCCCTGGTGAACAAGCACCCTGGGACTTAGACTCCGTGCGCTGGGGACGCCTATTCAGTGGAGTGCTAGTAGTACCGCCGGGCGGTCCCTTACAGTACCAGAAGGCCATGACTGAGTCTAGAGGAGGTCCCTCGCCGCTGGAGGAGATCTGCAGGCACCTATCCAATTTGACACAGGCCGTATCGGCCCTGCAGGATAGATGTCAGCAGATTGAAACTCAATTCCAGGCCTGCACTATATCCGTTCCTGCCCCACAGGCCGCGGTCCCCACACCTCCAGCTGTAGCAGCCCCTGTGCTGGTGTCTGGGGCATCTGCACCACTCCCGGCGGCCGACCCCCGAGTACCCTTACCAGAACGTTTCCACGGGGACCGCACTCGGTTCAGATCATTCCGCGAGTCCTGCCTCCTCTATTTTGAGCTACAACCCCGAACCTTCGTGACTGAATCCGTGAAGGTGGGGTTCGTCATATCCCTCCTGCAGGGTGAACCCCAAGACTGGGCCCATCGATTACGGGGAAAAAATGACCCTCACCTTGGTTCGGTTGACAGTTTTTTTGATGCTATGGCCATCCTTTATGATGACCCGCAGCGGGCAGCTTCTGCTGAAGCTACTCTGTACACACTCCGGCAAGGCCGCCGAGCGGCGGAGGAGTACGCATCTGAATTTAGGCGGTGGATGGGGGATACTCGCTGGAACGAGTTCGCACTCCTGCATCAGTTCCGTGTTGGCCTATCAGACGGCCTGAAAGACGAGCTCGCCCGGGTGGAGGTACCTGAGACTTTAGAGGACCTAATAGCACTGACCATTAAAATTGACCGTAGACTGCGGGAACGCAGGTTTGAGAGGTCCGGCCAGGGTCACGGAAATCCCTGGGGATCATTTCAGGGTCCCAGTCAAACACCTAGGCCAGTCATCCAAAACCGGCCACCTGGAGACAACCCCGAACCCATGCAGCTCGGCCTGGCACGGCCTAAACTATCCCCAGAGGAACATCTGCGCAGACGATCCCAGAACCTGTGCCTCTATTGTGGAGAAGCTGGTCATATGGCGCGTTCCTGCCCGCAGAAACTGAGTAAGTGCACCTCTTCTTCCTTATCCCTTGGCAATGTTGGTCCATCCCAATACTTAGTGGTGCCCCTTTCCTTTCAGCTTCCAGAAAGGACCGTGGAAGTATCGGCCATAATTGACTCTGGGGCATGCAGCTGCTTCATGGATATTAATTTTGCTCACCAGCAGGGTATTCCCCTTCAATTGAAACAGAAGGGGTTCAATATTTATTTGGCCGACGGTTCCCGAATAAAATCGGGGGTAGTGAACCAGGAAACCCCCTCCATCACCACTGTCATTGCCGGCCAGCACCAGGAACTCCTCCGCCTGGATGCTATAGCTTCACCCCTCTTCCCAGTCATTCTGGGGCTCCCATGGTTACGGGCCCATAACCCCCAGATTGACTGGGAGACCGGAGTAATCACGTTCCCTTCCCCGTACTGTCGGATATACTGCCGCACTTCGGGCCCGGGGACCCCCCAAATCCTCCTGTGCTCTGAGGGGGAAGCTGAATTAAAACTAGTAATCCCTGCGGCCTACCATGGGTTTCTAGATGTGTTCAGCAAACGGGGAGCTGATACTCTACCCCCCCACCGCCCTTATGACTGCCCCATTGACCTGTTACCCGGCTCAGAAATTCCTTTTGGGCGAATCTTCCCCCTTTCAGAGCCCGAATTGGGGGTCCTAAAGGAATATATCGAGGACAGCCTCCAGAAGGGGTTCATCCGCCACTCCACTTCACCGGCGGGGGCGGGAATCTTCTTTGTTGAAAAGAAGGACAAAACCTTAAGGCCATGTATCGATTACAGGGAATTGAACAGGGTCACGATAAAAAACCGTTACCCACTACCGTTAGTACCTGAGCTGTTCCAAAGTTTAAAGTCAGCAGTAGTTTTTACCAAGCTGGATCTGAGGGGGGCGTACAACTTGATTCGCATAAGGGAGGGGGACGAGTGGAAGACGGCCTTCCGCACCCGCTTCGGTCATTTTGAATATCTGGTCATGCCGTTCGGGTTGTGTAATGCTCCGGCCACGTTTCAACATTTTGTAAATGATATTTTTAGGGACTTTCTGGATGTCTTTGTGATCGTTTATTTAGACGACATTCTGATTTTTTCCCCGTCTCTGGGGGAACACAGAATACATGTAGCAAAAGTATTGGGGCGGTTGCGGCAGCATGGGTTGTACGCCAAGGCAGAAAAATGTTGTTTTGAACAATCCAGCATTGCCTTCTTGGGCCTGATTATCTCCACCGCGGGGGTCGCGATGGACCCCCAGAAGGTCGCTGCAATACTGGATTGGCCTGAACCCACAGACAGGAAAGGCGTCCAGCGATTCATCGGCTTTGCAAATTTTTACCGGAAGTTCATCAAGAACTTCTCGGGTCTGGTCTCCCCCATTACTCAGCTAACCAAGCTGGGAACCCGATTCAGATGGACACCAGAAGCGCAGGGAGCTTTCGAAGCCTTAAAGAAGCTGTTCACTTCGGCACCCATTTTGGGTCACCCAGACGCCGCTCTGCCCTACATCCTGGAGGTAGATGCATCGGAGAATGCGGTAGGCTCCATCCTCTCCCAACGAAAAGGCACCAAGGAACTGCTCCACCCGGTAGCGTTCTTCTCACGGAAGCTGACCCCAGCGGAGAGGAACTATGATATCGGTGACCGTGAGCTACTAGCGATCAAAACGGCGTTAGAGGAATGGAGGTACCTGCTGAAAGGTGCGGTGCACCCCATCTTAATATTTACTGACCATAAGAACTTAGAGTATCTGAGAACTGCCAAGCGTCTACGCCCGCGACAGGCGAGATGGGCACTATTCTTTTCAAGATTCAACTTCCATATTACGTACCGGCCGGGATCAAAGAACACTAAGCCGGATGCGTTATCACGGATGTACGAAGACGCCAAGGAGACCCCAGTACCTGACACCATCCTGTCCTCGGGTAACTTCTTGGTCCTTCAGTCGGACCTTCGTTCCAGGCTAATGGAGGCATCCACAAACTTCTCTACCCCAGGCGGAGGGCCGCTCCAGAACAAGGGGGGACTCCTATGGAGGGAAGATCGAATTGTGGTGCCGGAAGAAGCTCGAACCCTGGTCTTGGGGCATTGCCACGACCACCCAATGGCGGGGCACTTTGGCCCAGAAAAGACCCTGGAACTTCTCCGACGCTCATTCTGGTGGCCAGACATGGCTAAAGATTGTAAGGGCTATGTCAGGTCCTGTGTCACCTGCCAGAAGAACAAGCCCTCAAGAAACAAGGTTTGGGGTCTGCTGCGACCCTTACCTATTCCTGAACGGCCTTGGCAAAAGATCTCACTGGACTTTATAGTCGAGCTTCCGCCATCCCGAGACCACACGGCAATCCTGGTAGTCGTGGACCGCTTGTCCAAGATGGCCCACTTCATCCCGTTGAAGAAGACCCCCTCGGCGGCCGAGACCGCGCGAGTCTTCATTCGTGAGGTAGTCAGGTTGCATGGGGTCCCCGAAGACATTGTCTCGGACCGAGGGGTCCAGTTCACGTCCAGATTCTGGAGAGCACTGTGCAAAGCCCTGGACATCAAATTATCTCTCTCTTCTGCGTTCCACCCTCAAACTAACGGTCAAACCGAAAGGACCAATCAGACCTTAGAGCAATATTTAAGATGCTATACCTCGTTTACTCAAGATGACTGGCTGCCACTTCTTCCTTTAGCGGAATTTGCGTATAACAACGCCCGCCACTCAGCAACAGGGCAGTCCCCGTTCTTCGCCAACTATGGCTTTCACCCAGTCTTCCTCCCGGATTTGGTGTCGGAATGCCCAGTACCAGCAACACAAGATGTGGTAACGTTCTTCGCTGCGAACAATAAGAAGCTTCAAGTGGCCATCAGTCGGGCCCAGGAAGACTACAGGAAAGCATTCAACAGGAAACGGAGAGGAGATCTGGTATTGCGGCCTGGGGAGAAGGTTTGGCTGGCGACGTCCAATCTAAAGATGCTTTGCCCGTCAAAGAAATTGGGACCCAAATTTATAGGCCCCTTCTGCATTAAACGGATGGTTAACGAAGTAGCCTATGAACTCGCCCTCCCTGACACGCTCAAGATCCACCCGGTCTTTCATGTGTCCCTTCTGAAGCCTGTGGTCCCAGATGCCTTCCCTGACCGGGAATCTAGACCCCCGGAAGCGGTAACGGTCGAAGGAGAAGAAGAATTTGAGGTTGAAACAATCCTGAAGTGTCGAAGGAGGGGAGGCCAGACCCAATTCCTTATCAAATGGAAGGGCTATGGTCCTGAGGACAATTCTTGGGAACCAGCCCATAATGTCCATGCACCCAGACTTGTCCGGAGGTTCTTTCGCGATCACCCGTGGTGGAGAGATCGGGTGGGCATCCGGAGGTTGCCCGTAGGGGGGGGGCAATGTCAGGGATCCCCTCGATCCCCGCCGCGTTGGTCCCGGCGCAGGCGCAGTATGCCGCCCGGCGCAGGGACTCGAGCACTGGTTCCGGGCCGGCCGCGGCGTTCGAGTTCGCGCATGCGCAGTAGAAGCCGCGGCCGCCCGCTGGGCACCAATGGCAGCGCAGGGCGGGATATTTAAACGGCCCTGAGCTGTCATTCAGTGCCTTCTGGTCTTTCCTGCATTCTGAATCCTGTGAACCTGTACCCTGTAAGTTATTGACCCGGATTGTACCTGACCTTGCTGTTTTCGCCTGTTCTGACCCTTGCTTTGCCTGACCTCTCTCCTGAATGCCCCCTATTGGATTTGACCTGCTGTTGCTGACCTGGCGTGTGACCCGACCATTCTCTGCCCGCTGCCTTGTACCTTGCCGCCCTCTCTGTTACCGACCCGGCCCGTCTGACCCTGCTCATCCATCCATCCATCCCGTGCAGTGGGGTCTTCTGACCTCCTCACATCAGACTCTTCCCCGTGGGAGCCCCTTGCGCATACTACTACCACTGACGGACGCACCCGGTAGTCGCGACCTGGTCTCAGGGAGCTCCAAGTCCATCCCCACCATCAGGGGCCCTGGTGAACAAGCACCCTGGGACTTAGACTCCGTGCGCTGGGGACGCCTATTCAGTGGAGTGCTAGTAGTACCGCCGGGCGGTCCCTTACAGCTGGTTTTATGTCCTTTCTACTTAAATCGCTTACTTTTGCGTTTGATAAATTCCTTCTTAAAGTGGAATTTAACCCAAAAAATGTGAAAAAATTTGAAATTGTACCCAAGTATCCAATGTAGTTGTGCCCAGGGCTTTTTTTTTCAGAAAATAGGTGCAGGAACTACCACAACCCCCTAAACACACACACACACCCTCCAAATGTGGTCAAATTTTACTAACAGTCGTAGGGTCTTAAAGGGCCATAAAATATCAGGAGTGCAGATTTTGGGGCGGGGGGGGGGGGGGTGGTAAGCGGGTTACATACAGCGTGCAGAGTTTGGATGTGCGCTACGTATATAGTGCCGAGTTCAGGGGTGCACTGCATACAGAGTGCTGAGTTCAAGGGTGTGCTACACACAGAGCAGAGTGCAGAGTTCAGTCTGCTTCCACAGCTGCCTGCCTCTGCATTCCCCATCCACATCTCACTTTCACCCTTCTTCAGCACTGACCTCTGCATGCAACCCCTCCTCCACTGCCCCATCTTCTCCTCCCCTCCTTCAAAGCTCCATCATCTTCCACATGTCTTTGTTTTGTTACTGCATTAAATAAATCTTGATTAGCCAGGCCGTGCCCACCAGGATGCCCAGAAAAAGTTCCACAACCCCAGATACATAAAGTACATTACAACTCTTGTTTCTAAATGTCCCACCCCAGATCCAGCTCGGACCTAGGTTACCAAGTGGCACATCTTCAGTGGAAATAATATACAAAGGTAATAATATAAAGCCAGTAGTAGCCAGTGCAAAATGGATAAATGAAGCATTATGCAGGATCAGTTGGGGCAAGATAAGAAATATGCCCAAGAAAAGTTCCATATCCCTGGCTGGTGAAGGTGTGTCTGCACAATCTGTCCAACACAATGTTCCTGCAGATGCATCACTGTCCTGGGGACCTCCTAGCTGTATAGTCTCGATAGATATTCCTGGCCAGTCAAAGGGTTTCAGGACCCTGCTCTCCGCCATGCTCTGGATGGGAAAAGCAGACAAATTCCTGTCTCTTTCATGGGCCATAATCAGTGGGTAGAAGGCTAACACCTTGGAGTCCCCTTCAAAAGCTTCTGTCCTACTTGAGCCTCTGACATGAGGAAGTAAAGCACTGAATTTACCAAGCCTCCTTACAGTGACAAGACATTATATACATAAAGTGCAGCGCTTAATACAATAACAAATGATTAGTGAAAAAACAGTGAAAAATTTGTCATACAAAAAATCTTCCATCCAAAAAATTTAGATAAAGAAAAAGTCCCCAGAGGCTGTGATGAAACAAAGGAAATCCAAGGACAGTTGTTGTGTCACCAACCATTCATATGAAAGGCTTACCAGAAAGTCATGACCCCTTGTTAAGAGTGGTCAATCACACTTTGTTGTAAACAACCCAGAAAGCTGGACAACCTGATCCTCCTCCAGATCACCAAGAGAACAAGTAAAGATCCTCCAAGCAATGGAAGCTCCTGAATTTCCTGTATATGTGGATTTTAAAGATTTAATTTGAACAGACCAAAATTTGAGCTAAGGATGGCCTTGTCAACATCCCCGTCTCCAACATCCTTTGATCTAAAAAACTAAGATGCTAGGTGGAAAACTGTGAGCTGGAACAGTGGCGCATCCAATCAGATGTAGCCACTGCATGAGTATTCTGATAGCTGGCACCTATGGTAGGAGGTAAGAGAGTGGGAAGGAGAGATTCATTCATCCACGCTGTTTGGTGTGAATGGGAGAATCAACATTATTTGCAATTTCCATAAAATATTCTAAGTAGCCTCCTAAGGTGATCAGATTACACAATTTTAACACAATATTCACGGAATTTTCTTAGCAAATTTTGTGTGAATTCTTGGGTGAAAGTTGAGTTCTCAGGTGAAAACAATAATAAATACATTCTTTTATGCATAATGCCCAAGCATTAGTCTTCTGATTAAAGGTACCAGGAGGTGATATCTCTGGCAGGCTGATGCAGAACACTGATCATTATGAACCATAATGCTTCTTGTACAGCTGGTCTGCTCAGCTTTTCTTGAGGATATGACAGGCATGAACACTAAATTGATGAAAAGGCTGAAATTTTTCAGACATCATCCTAATTCGTTGTTCTGGACTTCGGCTTTCTTTTTCAATTCAGCCTCTCCAGCACAGATACCCACTGAGGAGAAGGTAGAGTTGAATAATTGATTTGTTGATTTTAGTCATTTAATTTTTGAAACATACAATATTTCCAGTAGTTGGATCCATGGCCTTCGTCAGACTTTCCAGCTTGGCTTTTCTAAATGCTGTCGTGTCAGTTTTTTTCAGTTCAGCTGTTTTATTTTGGTTATCTTATAGCTTTTTAATTTCTTTGGATGTTCAGCTACTATAGCTGTTTTGTTAGTCTCTGGGGGCTGGAGGTTTGGTGGCCGTGTACTGTATCGATACCTGATAAGTCCATTAGTTATGCAATGGTGGAATATTTCTGGAAAGAAGAAAAAAGCAACAGAATGCCTGAGCTCCTTCCCTGGACAGTGGACTCCACAATGTCAATATCCCCACATGTGTATGAAAGGAATGCAAGCCTTGTTGCCCTCAACGGACCAGGGAAATCCAAAGAGAACTGTATAAAAAGAGACAAAAAGAGGGCGCATGGGCCTAGTGCATTACCTTTAAAAATTAGATTTATTTATAAAAAGTAAAATACTCACAAGAGAAAAAAAATCAAATGGAAAACATGTCACAAGGGATGCAATGTAGTCCAAAACCCCTGAAGGTGGTCTGTGGTGGACTGTAGACCTCTAGATAGCTGGTAGCTGACACATTTTGAGGTTGTACCTCTTCCTCAGAGCCAGTTGGTAAGAGACCATCAAGATGCGGACACAATAGGTCAGTCCCATAGATCGCCCGGATGGCACAAGAATTCCATAATTTTGTAGATTAGTAATTCAACCAAGTGTCCGCATATGGAATGCATATGGAATAGTGAATTGCAGCATAAAGTAAAGATGAAATAGGTTTGTGGCTTTGTGGTAGTATGTCCACAAAATGACCATCTATAAGTACATACTGACAGCAGCACATAGGACACAGAAGGTAATAGATTGCTTCATGCTGTAAAGGTAAAGCCCATAACCACATGTATGGTAAGCGGACCAAAGTAGTCATTAATAGGCAAATACCATCAACAGTGTCTCACCATCTCTTGTAATAGGTACTTTCCATCAGTTCCAGCTGTCCAAAATAATATTATATACAGATAAATATACATGTATATTACAGATATAGTTAGGAAAGGGAAAAGAAAAAAGGAAAGGATCAATAGAACATATATTAAAGGTAACAATTCATAAATTTAAGATAACCCAGAAGACAGGAGTTTATTAATGTATTATGATTCTAAGAATACTTGCAAGCTGCATTCAGTATTTAGGCCTCATGGGGCCAGGGTACCTAGCCTGAAAATCCACATTTTTTCTCTCTGCAGCAAAATTGTATTAAAATCACCACGTCTTGGTGACTAAGCTTTCGTTTAGTCTTTCCTATGTAGTATTTTTTATATGGACATTCTAGCATATAAATTAGACGTGATGTCGAGCAGTTAATGAACTCTTTAATCATATACTGTCTTGATTGATCCCAATTGGTGAACACGTCCATCCTTTCTACATATTTACAGATGTGGCAGTGACTACAGGCAGACATGCCTTTTGGTAAAGGGGTTCTATTTAGCCATTGCCTCTGAGATTCCTTACTAAACTCAGAATGGACCAAAGAGTCTCTCAGATTTCTTGCTCTTCGTGCCACCAATTGGGAGCGAGTGTCACAATTTTGGCAACAGCTGGAGATTTGGTCAACATGTTCCAATGTTTTGTTAATATGCCCCTTACTTGTTTCCATTGTGCTCTGTACTTTGTGATAATTTTCACTTGAACCTTCTGATCATTTTCAATTACCGTATGGGGAAGGGGTAATCAGATGCTCATGATTTTTTGACCATGCATTCTTCCTAGATTTTCTGATGACTATATGCCAGTAGCCTCTTTCTCTAAACCTATCGTACATGTGGGCTGCCTCAGTTCTAAAGTCACTATCGTATGTGCAGTTTCAATGAACTCGCAGAAACTGACCTACCGGAATTCCTTTGAGCAGTGACATGGGGTGATGACTGTCTGCTCTCAAAAGTGTATTAGCGGCCATAAAAGTGCAAGTGGCAAATTTCCCCCTTCGAAATACAAATATAAAAAAATAAGGAAGTTTCAGGCATCCTTTGAAGGATCTCTGCCAGGAGATTTTTTTGCTTTAAGGCATCATTATCTCTTAAAGGCCTTATAAGTATCCTTTTTACCAAATAATTTATCTTCTGTCTTATAGTGATCCACATATGTTGGCTTCTTTGTCTCTAGTGTCTTTGTCACTGGCATCTTGGTCTATTTTATGTAATATTTCTTCATAAAGAGTTGAGTGGACAAGTTTCTATAAGGCAGTGGTCTCCAAACTGCAGCCCGGGGGCCAGATGTGGCCCTCTGTTTGCCTCTATCTGGCCCTCAGGGCACTATTCCTAGCACTGACACCAATGATTGGGCACTATTTCTTCCACTGACTCCAATAACGGGGCAATATTCCTCCCACTGACAACAGCAATGGGACACCATTCCTTATGCTGATACCAGCAATTGAGCACTATTTCTTCCACTGACACCAACAACGATACACTATTTATTCCACTGAACCCATTAATGGAGCACTATTCCTTTCAATGACACCAACGATGGGGCCCTATTCCTTCCACTGACACCAATGATGGGGCACTATTCCTCCCCCTAAGACTGAATGTAGGATTGTTTACTCCCACTGAGGCCAGGAAATGTTCTACTCCCACTGGCCACAGTCCAGACCCCCAAAAGTCTGAAGGACAGTAAACTGGCTCTTTGTATGGAATGTTTGGAGACCTCTGCTATAAGGCATCCCATATTACTTGACTTTTGGTCTTACTCTTTATGGAGACATGCCAAGAGTTTTTATTTTATTAATATTGTTCAGGATCCAACATACTCAATGCCAGGCAATAAAGATGCTGGTATGGAGTAAAAGAATGGGTGCTAGGTGATATGGAGAGTTCAGATATTTTTTTATATTTCATCAAAAACGTATTTATGGACTAATCCCTTTGGCATTGTGCTATTATCCTGTCACTCTTGCATGGACCATGTTGGGACTCCACCAAGCAGGGCTACAATAATTTGATTTATTCAAAATCTCCACCAACATTGGAATCTAGCACATTACCACTTTCATGAAAAAAGACAATATAGAAAACATATTTTCTGTAGAATGCCATAATTAACCCAAGGTAACCTCCTGAAATTGCTAGTTGTTTTACTGGCAACCAGATTCTATGGCTTGAAACATGCAAGCAGATCAGGAATGCCTAAATCCAACTTGTTGTATGCTTGCTCTGGGTCGGAACTGAAGTCATAGACAACCTGGAAACAAGCATTTTTAAGAACAGATCTGTAATAGCTACCTACATATCTCTTTACATACAAGTTTAATTTTAAAGCAAGTGAGGCTAAACATATAAATACACAAGACCAAACACATACAGAAGCTGGTTTTCTTATTTATTTATAAGTGATTAAATACCCTCTGTTCTCAGCTGCATAAGAAGCTTAGGAAGGAGAACCAACAGCATACTGATCTTCCCATGGAATGGCTGCAAAGAGGGGGCATGTGAGCACAAGTCTGATCATTGGAGGAGAGCACACTGAGTTCTCAGCTCAGCTAGAGAATTGACCACGTTGCGCTCTCCTGCCTAGTGTAGTCAGTTTTTAGAAGGAAAACAGAGGGACTGGTAGGAACACCATAGATTTCACACAAAGGAAGCAATACAAAGCAAAAGGGATACTTTTTCATATAAAGTACATGGTACAGCAGACATATATCAGAAATATAAAAATTTTGGGTTTACATATTTTTTAAGCCTATGTCTGCTGGATTGATGGAGGTTGTGATAAGTACAGCTTACCCATTGGAATAATTGGTTACACATACACACTAAGAGGATGACTCGGAGGGAACATTTTTGATGGAAAGGCTGGTTTGACTAACTGGAGTGCACCTTTCATGGGTAAATTTATAGTGGGTCATGTGAATGTATTATTAGTAGATGTATCACAAATTCACTCAATTTTATAGAAGATTCACACAATGCATAGGGATATTTGAACCACAATTTTCCACAAATGAGGCCAAGAATGAAAAAACAAAAAAAAATAAATAGGGTGGCATACCGCACAAAACAAGAAAGAAAGTCTGTAAGGGAAAGGGTGAGTAACCATGTAACAAAGCAAAATATATCACAGCAGCATGTGAAATAATGAAGTACTGCAAGAATGAGCAAGAAACACAGGCACCTTTTCTGAATATGGGCCAGAGTTTTGTACACTGGTAATAGTTATCAGTAAGCATAGTTTAGTAGCCCAAATATATGTTCTAATTGTTGCGCCCTCTAGTGTACATAATTTGTTGATTGTAGTTAGAGGCTTGCTAAAAGTCTGGGTGTGAGTGAGAGAGTTACTTCTGGTTAAGCTTGAGGGCTCTACAGGTCAGTCCTCTGGTACCTCCCCCTGCTTTAGAAGCTTGGAGAAGCTTCTAGAAGTCAGTAGGTGGAGGTGAGGAGGGGCTAATCTGCATATTTATAGGAGTCTGGCCATTCCCAGGTAGAAGGCCTGGCAGTGCGGCAGATTGGCCCATAAATATGATAGAGCCTGGCCAGCAAGGGGAGTTGGGTAGAAGATAAAGGTTTGAAGTGCTGCTGTGTAGCCTGGGAAGGACAGCTTGCATAGCCTGGAAAAGAACAAGCCCAGCGGAAGACCTGAAAGCAGTTATATTTATAGGTGCAGGACAAGGACAGTGTGAGTATCTTTACATCCCCAGGGCCTATAAGGGAGAAGTCCGCTGGATGCAAGTTCTTGGCAAGTCTTCAGGGGACAGTTCAGTGCTTACTCAATACTTTGCCTTGGGATCAGATACCGTAGTCAGGTAGGCTGGTATTTTGTTCACTAAGGGGACCCAGAGCTCCTACAAGTTGTCACTTTGCAGAAAATCCACTGAGGCACACCAAATTCCTAGGAGGGGATTACTTTGCTAAAGACTGTCAAGGCTCCAGCTTGAACGCAGTCAAAAGTCCATCATTTTGCAATATTCTAGAGAAGGAAATTGTCCTAATTTTGTTACTCTTCAATCAAGTTGGGCATCCCATAATCACTTTAAACAATCTAAGTTGAACTCCCTAATAAATCCTAAAAAGCAAGCCCATGGACTGTTTCATGTGTCTGGAAAATGCGTGTTGCCTGGCTGTGCAGGAAATACAAAGGTGACCCAAAACCAGTGGCTCTCAAAGGGGTAGCACCAGGGGCGGACTGACCATTTGGAAACTCAGGCACTGCCCGAGGGCCCAGGGTCAGTAGGGAGCCCCATGAGATGCCCCTGGTACCTTTTTCATAGGCTTTTTTGAGTTTGGGAAAGGACACAGGGGCCCCATGATCCCCTATTGCCTGGGGGCCCCATGAGTTGTCAGTCTGTCCCTGGGTAGCACTATATACTTGCAGCACAACATGTTACCCGTTGCATTATAGACAAATACTATTTTGAAGGAAAAGCACAAAAATGTTTTACAATGAAGGTGTTGTTGAAATCACTGAATGTACAGTAACTAATTAATACAGTTTCCTTCTTTATTTATTATGATTTGTATAGGGGTGCATTGTCAAAGAATTAATTTAAGATTGTAAAGGACACACTGGATTTCTCATAGCTGCATGTGCTGTATGTAAGCTTCTTTCAGAAACTCGCTTGAATCAGTGGATGTAAGCCAGTACTTTTGATGTCATGGGATGTGAGTAATACAAGATCCTTAGTGGCTTTAGTATAGGAAATGATGTGCACAAGGATAGGTGAGAATTCCAGCACCTGTCTCCTTGGTTGGCTATAGGGAGGTGGCACAGGCATTCTAGGACAACATATATGGTCTATATGCCAAGCTTGTGAGGGCACTCTACTGAGGGTGTAGCAAAGAAGTACTGTACACTTGTGCACCCATGTAATAAAAAGAGGTCCCATTCAGCAACAGATATATGATCTCCCAAGTGTGGCGTATTCTTACAGAAAATAGGAGAATGTTTATTTCTGTACGTTTCTGTCCCACATACCACCTACATTTTTTCTGTTGTTCTATTGTATTGTTCTCATGTATACTGACATCTAGTGGTGTTTCAAAACACTACAGCTTGTTTTCTTATGGGATTTAGTATCACCCTCTGCCATTCTCTCCTGTTTAGTCCTAGTTAGTTCAGTTCTAGCTTGAAGCTCCCTGTTTCTTCATGTTCCCTCAGTCAGTGTTAGCTCTGTACAGAGACAGGGCTTAGAAAAGTTATTATCTTTGCACACTTTAAAAGACTGAAAAGAGCATCCTTTGTATAGCACTTCTGAGAAGTAAGATTGTGTTGGATGCAACATCTGTGTTTTAAAGAAAAAACATAAAAAACAGACTAAAGCTCAACCTCAATATATCATAATCTAATGTATCCCTAAATAGGTGTGTATGTAAGAGACCCATTAAATAGCCTAACACATGTAATAGAAGAAAATTATAACTTTATTGAAAACCTAGAACCTAGAAAATAAAAAAACCCACTCTATGGCCAATGAAATCGTAGTCGGCCAATTATTATTAAAAAAACCAACCATAGCAGCTGCAGGGAAAATAGTGTATAGCCCCCCCCCCCCCCCCTCCAAAAAAAGAAGAAAAAATGGTGCAGAAAAATATTTAAAAATATATATACCCCAGTGGAGGGCATAGTCCACTAAATCACATGTATGAAACCTCTCCTCCATATAGGTATTCAAAAGTGGGCCACTTCATGTGGCTAAATATCATTCGAGAAATCCTTTGATGGAATATACTGTAGGGCCAACATATGGCTAAATATCATTCAGAATTCATGGAGAAATCTTCTAATGGAACGTATTATAGGACCAACCCACATATATACAGTGTAGATACAGCAGGTGGCTAGATATTATTCACAGTCTATAGTGAAGTCCTCATATGTAATATATTGTAAGGCCAACCCACATATGAGCAGTGTAGAACCAGAATAGCACATGTATCAGACATCATTGGAAGACTCCTAATGATAGGTGCCCATATCATTGCATATAGTCTTTATATAGCTTGTAACATGGCACCTTGCACCCTCCTCTGTTGGAAATTAAATCCTCATAGGAAAGTTCTTCCAACTGTATAATGTATAACTTGTAATTGCCCAATGGGGGAGCCACCAGTTTAATAAAAAAGAGTTCTAAGCCATATAACACTCAAATAGATGGAATAATTTTTAACCGTCCATGTGGGTCTTGGAAGGTCCAGACTATTTTCATAGAAGATGGTGGCTTATAGATCTGTATTAAAAGGAACTATGGTCTCTTATGTAGTTGGAGGAGATAAGGGGAAGGCATCCCATAGCTGCCATTATGGAAGCAAGGCTGGAAGCCTGACTGTTTTTGACAGTAACGCCGGCTGCTTCAGAGGCAAATGATCTGTGTTTTGTTGAAGAGCTAAGCTGGATGGTGTCAAGTTGGCAGGTGACCATACTCTCTGGACAAACTGCATCTATGGAGGTATGTCAATCCAAGTGGCATTTGAAACAGACCAAGGATTAACATTTTTTTCAGTGTATTTTCGATACATTTTTGCACATTAAATACAAAATAGCACCTATGAGGCTAAACAAAGATGAATAGTAAATGAAGAAAAGAAACAGCAGAAAGAGACCATAATAGTATAAGGTCGAAGAGCATAAGGCAAATTTTTTTTTAACAGCCAGATTAACATTTCTATTTTTGAGCAATGGGTAAAAGAGTGGTGTATGCCAAAGGCAACAGTATGTTCTGTACCACTGATCACATTATGTGATGTACAGTACAAAACAACTGTTGTGTATGTGATGGGAGACTGAGATGGCAAGGATGGTCTCTTCTTGTTCTCTATTCTAAGTGAGCCTGGTTAAGAGTAATAGGTAACACAACAGACATTGGATGGCACCACTGCTGGTAACTGCAAATGAGTTGAAACTGCATAGACAGAAATGTAGATATGAAATTACAAGCCAGGGTACAGATGTCAACAGGCCATAAAACGGGATGAATGATTTGAGACATCAGGCTGGGACAGAGGTGAGCCTAGGTTGGTGGCAGGCAGTGGACAAAATCATCAGTCATGAGTAACTTCATAGTGTCAGGTTCGAGTCAGCAGCAAGGATCAGATGTTCAGGCGTAGTAGAAGGGCAAACAAAAGAACAAACCCTGTGAATCCCCCTGGCCGTCCTGTTATTAGTGGGATCGGCTCTTTGTGCTCGCGTGTGGGTGAATTTATTGATTTTTTCCTCCAACCTTTGGTTTGTACCACCCCTGCGTTTCTCAAAGACACGAAACAGGTACTGCCAGACATTAGAGGAGTCACCCTTAAGCAGCCCACCTTTCTTGTGACCGCTGACGTCGCGGCTTTGTACAGCAATATTAATCATGATGATGGACTAGCTGCTGCTGAATATTATCTTAATACAGCTAATGACATACCAGTCTCACAAAAGGCATTTTTACTAGAACTTCTCGACTATACTATGAACCACAATTACTTTTGGTTTAGTAATAAGTTCTACCTGCAGATCACTGGGGTCACCATGGGCGCGAAGTTTGCTCCGAGTCTTGCCAACTTATTTATGGCAAGATGGGAGGAGGATCTCATTTACTCCAGAGAGTGGCCACAACTATTGTTTTATAGTCGGTACATCGACGATATCTTGCTCCTATGGGAAGGGGATGAATTTACCTTGAACAACTTCTTCACCACACTGAACTTTAATGATATTAATATTAAACTCACCTTTCAATATAGCAATCAGGAAATTAACTTTCTTGACCTGACATTATACATTGAGGGCCCTAAAATTCTATCTAGGAGTTATTTTAAATCATCAGACCGGAATAGCTTTATCCCTAAAGACAGTTGTCATCATCCGAGATGGTTGAGCAACATACCAAGGGGACAGTTTCTCCGGATCTACAGAAACTGTGACAAAAAAGAGGATTATGTTCTCCAATCTGAGATCCTTAAGCGGAGATTCATTGAAAAAGGCTATAATGCCAATATGCTTGAGGTAGAGAGGGACAAGGTGGGTGGTATGAATAGGGATAGCCTCATCATCACTAAACAAAGAACCACCACTGAGAGATACTGTCCTTTCATCACTGACTTTTCTACACAATTTAGGGATGTAGCTAGTATTATCAGGAAGAATTGGAAAATTCTTAAAAATGATCCGGTGTTGGGGAGCCATTTACCGGAAGCCCCCAAAATCACTTTCCGTAGGGCACCTCCTCTGAGAAACACCTTGGCCCCTAACATTGTTAACCCACCTAAACAACTTTCCTTCTTCTTCGGCCGTAAAGGTTTTTTCCCCTGTAATAGATGTATGCTATGCACTAATAATGGAATTCATAAATATCCGGTAACCACATTTAGTTCCAACACAACTGGTAAAACATACGAAATTCAGTCTACCATCACGTGCAATAGTACCCATGTTGTATACCTGCTGGAGTGTACATGCGGGAAGCAATATGTGGGACGGACTATTAGGAGACTTCGTGATAGATTGAGGGAGCACCTGAAGAATATTAACAAGGGGTTCAAGGAACACTCACTGTCCTTGCACTTCCGTCAAGCACACAACAAGAACCCACATGGCCTGAGGTTTATAGGAATTGACACAATACATAGACACTGGAGAGGAGTACACAAATTAAGAGCTGTTTCGAAACTTGAAACCAAATGGATTTTTTTATTAAGAACACTTGCCCCACATGGGTTAAATATTGATATAGATATTAATTGCTTTTTGGATACCAGCTAAATCCATTTGGGTTGCCCTTGCCTCATCCTATTAATTATCCAGTATGTATGTTTTATTAGCATGGTCTTTTATTTATTTATGTATCATTTTGTTTTCCGCGGGGAACTAAGGTCCTTTAATACCATCATCTTATCTTGGGGGGCTTCTTCCCCCCCCCCTCCTTTTTTCTAGTAATTAGCTGGAGTAGTAGTAACCTAGTTCTTAACAACATTTATTTACCTTTCACCGGTGATTCTCCCAATATTGAATTTACCATTTTACACACAACTTTTGTTGTGTATATGTTGAACATGGTTAGGTATCGTTAACACCCCTTAATGATCCATACGGGGTTGCCATTAGTTTACCTTATTTTCCCTGGGAATATCCTAGGGGTTATCTTAATTCTGATAATTTTTTTCCATTTTATTTATTTTTCATTTTTTATGACCATTAATGTAATGTTTATGATCATTACCATGATTATTTTTATTTGTATGAGCATTGCCGCATTTAAATGACCATTTACATTTTGCATTTTGCACATTACATTGCTGTGTTTTATCGTTTTTAAATTGCTGTTGGCTTTAATTTGTCCTTTTATGGTACTTCTATTGTTTTAAACAGTTCTGTTTGTAAAGTTTTACTGATAGCCTCTGGCAGTTATGCATGAACATAGGGGGCTGGTACTTGTAGTTCTACAACACCGTTTTTTACAAATAATACCTTGAGTGGTTTACATCCCTGCTTATTTATTTATTATATCTCTGGATCACCCCCTTAATGATTCCTTTAATGCAGAGATCGTCCAGCACAGCGGGATTTGTGAGGAGGGTTTTCTTCTATCCAAGTCCCCTCTTTCTGGGCTGGGATCGTTTTCTCTGTCTTTGTATATCCTGGACTTCAGCAAAATGGCCACCGGATGCGATCTGTGCATGCGCGGGTTAACCGCGATGACGCGGTAGGCTTGCATTGCGCATGCACGGGCGTCTTGGCCTTCGCGCATGCGCAGTAGCGCTAAAATGACGCGGAAAAGCGTCTTTTGAACAATTAGAGGTCCCCCTATAAATAAGGGACCTGGGTTGAGAGGCACATTCCCTTTGATAATGTGCCATTGCCACGAAACGCGTTAGGGATAAGGACACCTCTCATACCACGGATTATCCACTGGTTCATGCATCTGACTGTCGGCCATTTTTTTGGATTCTGTGAATCAGCTTTTTTGGACATTACCATGTAAGTGTACTACTTGCTTTTACCCTTTGAATAAAAATACTACACTATCAAGATTTCTTTCTTCTGGGTCTTTTTGCCGAGCCCCTGAGATGATCTCCTGATATGAAAGCACACTAATCCTGGCGATAGAGGATATAAAGCTATTTCGTGATACTGGAAAGAGGCGCACTCCCCCTGGTGGCAGGAGAAGGCAAGAGTGGTGCACTGGTGTTCCTGAGGGCTTTACGCTGAGGACCATCTGGCTGTGACCAGGAGTAGGTCATTATACTCCAATGCGCATTTATTTGCGCTATCTGGTTAGTGCATTTTACAGCTATTCCCCTATCACGGAAGTCACGGATTTGCTTGTCACTTGGGTATACCCTCAGAACCTATGACTCTAACAACCTTATCACTAAAGGCACTTTGATTAGTGGAATGAATTTCTATTATTTACCTGACCATTGCTGACATTAATTTATGAACGTTGGATCTGGTGCATGTTATAAAATGAATGTCATTTCTTTCAATTCTGCAATTTATATGGTATTTCCCTTTATTATATACTCAAGCGCTGCAATTTGTTGCTGTATTTGACTTTTTAAAAGAACAAACAGGTTAGCAACAACATATCCACGAGTCGGCCAGATTAATACACCAGATATGTTGCTATGTTTCTTGTTGATGAGCTTTTGAGATTTTGCTTGTGTTGTTGGATTTTTTCCTTTTATTTTGTGGAGGATACTGCAGCAGGTGTGGGAGTGTGCAAAGAGAGTGATAGAAAGAGAGCAAGAAAGAGAACTGTGGATAGTGCTATGTTGCAGAGGACTTCAAAAAAAGTTGGGAAGTGTACAATGGAATTTATTGTTAACGTCATAAAAATATTAACCCACCATCTGTGTCTCTGTTTTTCACTCTCTTCCAGAACCACATCATCCAAAGTATCTTCAGCAACTGACACATGTCCGGGAGGGTCAGATGATTGGTCCCTCATACGCCAGCAGCAATGTCCTTAAAGCTCTGCAGAGACACAGTAGTGGCGTAATGGTCAACGGTTGTGTAGCACTATCCCCTTAGGAGTCGCTGAAGTTTGGGTCCCCCATAATCCTGCACAGGCAGGCAACATGTATCTCCTTCAGAGCTGAGTCACACGTGTGGTGCGGATTGAAGCTCTGGTTTCACACTTAATTGATACAGTAGTTGTTCACCAGCTCATGTCAGGTTTAAATTAGGTTCAGGACAAGATTAGCTCTCAGGATTAGAGATGAGCGAATTATTCAAAAATTCGGTTCGGCTGATTCGCCGAATTTTTTAAATTCGCTTCGAGCCGAATATATTCGCTGCGAATTTAACTTATAAAAAGGGTGTTTCTAGGCTTCAGAGAGCCTTTATATTAGTGCAGAACACTGTACCTTTAATTTAAATGCCCTTGGAGTCTGCTGGGGAAGAGAAATAATACTGTCAGTCAGTATGACATGCAGATGAGTGCCGTCAATCTTAGAATCACTGCACACTTCACTCATTTGGGCAGTCACGGGGCCAAAACCAGAGTGTGGAGCCACAGTGTGGCGGTGGAGGCAGCAGCAATGGGAGGCCATACAGCACCCTATGACAAAATGGAACCCACCAGCAGTGTGAGGAGACCTGAAAGTGGCACATGGCAGAGTGTGGCGATGGAGACAGCAGCAATGGGAGGCCGTACAGGGACCCATGACACACTCTGGACCTGGCAGCAGCATGAGGAGGCGGTACAGGGGCCCATGACAGATTACGGGCCTGGCAGCAGCATGAGGAGTCGGTACGGGGGCCCATGGCAGATTACGGGCCTGGCAGCAGCATGAGGAGGCGGTACAGGGGCCCATGGCAGAGTGGCGGAGCGTAAGCAGCTAAAATTGAAGGCCATACAGAGGCCTATGTTAAAAAGTCCCCCCAGCAGCAGCGTGGGGAGATGACTATCAAGAGTCCAATGGCAGAGTGGCGGAGCAGAAGCAGCTTCAATTGAAGGCCATACACAGGCCTAGGTTTAAAAGTCCCTCACAGTTAATTCCAATAACGAACTCTACTCCTCCGTGCAATCTACTTACGAGACCCTGGGCAGGTCTGGGTCCAATTTGTGGTAGAGACTGGTTTTGTTCAGCCATGCTTGAGCGAGTAATAACAGGTCTGTGCTGCCCTTTGGTGTCTGGCTTAATGCGCACAACACTGAACGTCCCAGCGTTTATCAACGATTTGCCGTTAAGTGATGCAAACCCGCTGAACCACGTTCATGAGGAGCCGGTACAGGGGGCCAAAAAATATTACCGCCAGCCGGCGTGTAAATGGATTTAACTCTT
The DNA here is from genome assembly GCF_062004578.1 of Staurois parvus. NCBI lineage: Eukaryota > Metazoa > Chordata > Amphibia > Anura > Ranidae > Staurois > Staurois parvus. The sequence continues at coordinate 7,447,613 of NW_028317900.1, read as the reverse complement.
TGAACGTACAATAGTGGTTGTGAAGCAGAAAGTCAGTTTATTTAGCACAATCGGTCAATTGCAGCTTGCCGTTGGCTGGAAACTGTACGTTTATGTCACTGGAATGCACTAATCACCCAAAAAATATTACCGCCACTCGGCGTGTAAATGGATCTAACTCTTTGAACGTACAATAGTGGTTGTGAAGCAGAAAGTCAGTTTATTGTACACAATCGGTCAATTGCAGCTTGCCGTTGGCTGGAAACTGTACGTTTCTGTCACTGGAATGCACTAATCACCCAAAAAATATTACCGCCAGACGGCGTGTAAATGGATTTAACTCTTTGAACGTACAATAGTGGTTGTGAAGCAGAAAGTCAGTTTATTTTGCACAATCGGCAAACTGCAGCACCAACTGTGCACGACAGCCACCAAAAAAAAAAAGGGTGTATGTCACTTTAAATTTTCGATTCTTTGATAGCTGTGGCCCTAAGTAACGATTCTGTGTCCCTGAGTAACGATTCTGTGTCCCTGAGTAACGATTCTGTGTCCCTGAGTAACAATTCTGTGGCCCTAAAGTCTCTGTGGCCCTAACTCTGTCCCTTAATACACACAGGTCTGTCTCTCTTGAATGACCGTAGGCTAATGGAGAATTCTAAGATGGCCGCGATTTATAGCTCCACCATTACACAGTGCTGGCTGGCTGCTGATTGGCTAATGCGATCACATGTCATGAATGCATTATGGGTCAGCGCGCCTTGTCTGCGCGCCTTCCCAGAGATCCCCGCCCCATCTTCTCTGTCCATTTTCTCCGTCGCCACACATGTCGCCGCCATTTTTGGGAAAATTCGATTCGTGCATCCGAAGTTTGCTAATCTTCGGATTCGTCGCGAATCGAATTTTTCCAAATCTTCGGAACGAATTCCACTTCGTCATGTTCGATTCGCTCATCTCTACTCAGGATTATCCTGTTCACACATATGCGGTTTAGAAACAATTCCCATAGAATTCCATAGCCTGCAATCTGCATCTGAACTAGACCACATTGCTCAGAAATTGTACATAATTCTTTTTCAAACTGCACTAAATCCACACTGAACGGATTGAACCACATCCAATCCGCATATATGTGAACCAGCACTTACTGGTTGCAGCCAGGACATAGTAACCAGACCTTGAGCTTTGTTTTGTGGTTTTATCAGGGGATTGAACTTGGATGGAGTAAGGGGTGTACGGGATGCCCAAGGGTAATGGCAACAGAGGACAACCTCTTTAGCAACTATTTACAAGTCTTTACAGCAAACAAAAATCTCTTCTGGAGAACTATCTAGCATCTCCTGTGGTACCACTCCAGACCCCAGATGAATTGTCTCCTCATCCAGCTGTTCTGGGTGAATCCTTGGGCAGGGGATCCAGTGCCTGCCACTACAGTGTGAAACAGCTCTGGGTAAGAAAGCGAATCCCACTAGATTGCCTCTCTCCCCTTACTGGCCCAGGGGGTGCAGGTCTACTCACTTAGTCCTTCTCTTGTGCTGCTGGTAGGTCGGTGGCTGCTATCAGGCCTTCTAGCTGGGCCGCCCCTTCCCTGCTGCACAGGTGGTCCTTGCTCTGGGGTCTGGTGAAGTCCTGAGCTTTCCTCTCTCCAAGCTCCTCTGCTTGTAGGTGAGCCCCTATCCATTTGGACCCCCTCTCAAGCTCCTGCTCTCTAACCTCTCACTTCCTCTCCATATTCCACCCGAATTCTCTCTCCTGCTGCTGAGCAGACTGTCACTTTTAAGGGCTGTCCTGGCTTCATGCCAAGCCTCCTGTTGGGGATTGGCTGGGATCCCTCAAAAGTTCAGATCAGCCACTCCTTACTTCTGCCCATAGCTTCTAGAACTTTCTCCAATGTTCCAGAGCAGGGGGAAATCTCAGAGAGCTGGTCTGCAGAGCCTCTCAGCCCCGACCTGAATTTGACCCTCTGACTATTACTACTCAGCCTCTGACTAACAATTAGACCTAGAGCTCTCCCTAGCTACCTTAGAGTGTGCTAAAGATGGAACCACAAACACACCTGGATACTAAAGATCCCTTGCCTGGTGTAGCTCTGCAAGGGAGCAAAGAAAATCAACATGACAGCCAAATATGATTCCTTTTTTTTTACAGGGTCTCTTTGTTATTTTTTTGGGGGCAACAAAGTTGCATTATTAGATACGTAATAGTGCACCGTCCCAACTTCACTGCTCTGACATCTTTGCTATATGGGCTGCCTCACTGTATAGCCTCTGTCTTGAAGTCTTCTGAATTCTGCAGACTAGTACACTCGTTTCACTTCAGAGGAAAGCCATATTTCATTCTGCGGGTAGGCTTCATAATGTAAAGAGAGGCCGTGGCACACAAGGGTGAGAGGCAATCTACAGAATTTAGATTTTGGGACTGAATCAATGGGGTTCATGGCAGGGCGATGATCTCTAGTTAGGTATGATCTATAATGAAAGTGTTTAGGGATCAAAAGAAGAGAGAGAATAAGTGTGCTGAATGTGCTCTTTTCCTTCACTAGGCCCTAGCCTAGCCCCCAGCACAAATGTGTTCATCTTTCTCCAGTGCAGCAATCACAGGTTAAATTTACAACAGTCTGCCTGGTGCCTTCCAGCCTGGCACAGATTGCAACTACTATATTTGTTTTAAGTTGCTCAGTAAGATCTGCTGATCTGGACCCTTTCCATAACAAATGTCAGTGGTGATATATCTTGGCAGGGCAAATATCTTTAATCTCTTGATTACTCAGTTCTGCATCCTTGAGCTGTCCACCAAAGAGGACATTGCAGTCTGCAGAGCTTGTAAAGTCTGCTTTCTTTTCTCCACGTTCTGTACATGGCGTGGAATGTCTTTACTTTCATTAAATTAGTCTGCTGTTATACAATGTCAATCGACTGAACGTCGGGACCAGCATACAGAGACCTATTCAAAATGAGGGAGTTTTGATCAGAGAAAACCAGATCAATATTTTTCTAGGCAATATATGAATAAAACTTGTAGGGACAGTTTTCATCAAATCAGATATAATTGAAGCAGGCATATAAATATAGATACCTGCATTGTTTGTTTATTTCATTTTAAGGCCAAGAAGTCTTGAAAGAATAAAGTTTAAAGTGATATTAAAGGCATTTTAAAAAAAATAAATAAAAAGTGGCTATACTTACCTGCTGTGTACAATGATATTGCACAGAGTGGTCTCTTACATCCTCTTTGGCGATCCCCTGCTGTCGCTATCCGTGTGCTATCGGGGCATGCGTGAGGGAACGCTCTTGATCCTGTCCATGCAGTTTGACTGGAGGAGGAGCGGCATGTCCCTCCTCTGATTCATAAAGCTGTATATGAGTTCTGTGTATCAGATTAGATAGTTTTTCATACCTTAAAAATAAATAACAACATAAGTGTTGGAGAACTGATGTTATGGCACCACATGCTGGTTGCACATGGGAAATATGAACAGACACATACATATAATCTTAGATCAGTTTTAATAATTAATGATATAAATATATACCTGTCATCTCTAAGATTATCAATGCATTCTCTGCATACTGCTATATATCCCTACATACTGTATGTATAGCAAATGTTTGAATAAAAACAGTGTTTCTTGTTTTCCATATATTGCATGTGTTCAAAATGGCCAACTGCAATAAAATGATCCCTCTCTAGCCAGTCTCCTAGTCTGCTTTACAAAATGCCAAATACTCACACTTTACTTTAATAGTCATATAGCAGGGATATGGGATAAACTGATACAGTTTATCCCATATCCCCACTATATGTCTAATAAATTATAGTTATTTAATGTGTATAGATGGATAAATAAAGAGATACAGATGATGAATAGCCCTTGTAGTATGGTGTGGAACAGTGTCATTCATGTCTTAGTGCTATTCAGGCAGGAAATTCACTTAAAACCAGAACAAAATAATGGCATTCTTAAAGTGACCCTTTAAGTTTCATAACTCAATCCAAAGGAAAATTCCCTGAAATTGTGAGTATATTATGCTCACCCCTCCAGTGGCCATGACCCATCTAATTTCCCTCCAGTCCATGCCTGCAGCCTCTATCAGACTATTCAACATTTAACAGGTGGCTGTGTTCTCCCTCCTCTCCCACATGGAATAAAAATATATTCAAAATATATCTTAAAAATATTCTTCCCAAATATATTGACATATATTTGAAATGCTACAATTTTGGCCATATTCAATATATTTCAAAATATATTTCAATAAATATATATATGTATGTATATGTGTGTATATGTATATATATATATATATATATATATATATATATATATATACTGTATGTTGAAATGCGTTTGTATTACAAAATATATGAAAAATATATTTAAAAATACATTTCAAATATACTGTATGTCTTTAAAAATACAAATCTACATTTTCGGAATGCATTTACAAATATATGTAAAAATATATGTTAAAATGACTTTTATATGTTAAAAAATTCTCAATATATTAAAAAAAAAAAAAAAGATTTTTAAATATATTCTTCAGATTTTATTTAACATATAAAAAAGTAATTTTAACATATATTTTTACATATATTTGTAAATGCATTATAAAAATGTAGATTTGTATTTTTAAAGACATACAGTATATTTGAAATGTATTTTTAAAAATATTTTTCATATATTTTGTAATAAAAATGCATTTCAACATACAGTATATATATACAGTGTATATATATATATATATATATATATATATTTATTGAAATGTATTTTGAAATATATTGAATATGGCCAAAATTGCAGCATTTCAAATATATGTCAATATATTTGGGAAGAATATTTTTAAAATATATTTCAAATATATTTTTCTTCCATATGGGCTGCCGCAGTTCTTTCTCTTGGCTCCTACAGAGATTTTTTCTCTTTTCCTGGGCAACATTCAGGTGTGATATAAGTGGGGTATAAGGAGGAGAAAGTAGAAAAAAGGCTCAGAAATTAAACAACTGAACTATTTTTGTCCAGTTGTTTCAAGTAACGATTTAATCAGTCGTGTTCCTTTTGAAGATTGGACTGCATATAACTAGCCTACTTTGTAGAGGCCTGTGGTATGAAAGTTCTCTATCTGTCTCCAGTCCATAGGATAAGAGTTGAGGGGGTCTTTGTATTACTGCATGGAGTAGGACTGAATTTACTTTGAGTACAGGAACTCATTAGCACAGTGGGAAGCACCAAATTTAAGCTACCATCAAAACCTAAGTTGAAATATTAAATCATGCTTCTCACACATATCCGGCTAGCAAGCTAGGATACGGATTTTTTCTTTCTTCCAGTGTTTTATTTTATTTCTTTATTACTTTAAAATGTTTCCAAAGCCAAAACTTTACCTGGAGACACAACAGGAAGTGAATAAAAAAAATCTCCAAAATGTGAGGGGAATTCCCATCTTAGACAGTTGTCAGCAGAACATTTGCCCCGTTGGAACGTTTCCCTTTACCTCTTGTTCTCATGACTACTCTAAAATTTAGGATTTCCGCTTACACGTACACAGGGCATACATGGGTCAAATTGTGAAAGAATTTTCTTTAGAAAATCAGAAATTTTGTGTGTTTTGCAATCTCATGGTTCCATCATTGATTTCACAATTGGACCAACCAAGCCTTCAATCTCACCTCATGTTGCTACAGAAAAGAATTTTCGTGGCTATAAATCTTCATTTTTGTCCAGGTCATGGCTCATGCTCTTTCGATTATATTTCGCACAATTCTCCCATAATCGATTAGAAATTTGTTAATTTTTCAAAAATATTCAAAACATGCCAATCACTCAAATTCGATGGCTGCACGAAAATCTGCCGATGTTGCAGCCCACTAATGGTGCGAAATCCAAACGAAAATTCTCAGTTACGATTCTTAGAAGAAAATGCATTCAGAATTCAACCCATGTATGGTTTGCATAAGGCTTCATTCACACGGCTGTAAAAAAAATTTGAACACAGCTGCATTGATTTCAGATCCATAACGCAGAATCCAAACATCTGCATCTAAGAACATGTGATTCACAGACTTATGCATATAAACGCATTTGTACACACATAAATTAAGTCTAAATAAAGGAGAAAAATAAATTATAATAAAAACAAATAATGTACGCACACACATCTTTACGTGTTTAAATGCATCTTTATTAATCATCACACAGGAACTGTTCTCTTAAAAAGACACGTGTAATAACATCAGTAAAGTTTTTATGGTCGTGTGAATGAAGCCTTTCAGTGGTCACCAGGACAAATAGAGAGGTAAATCTCACCATCACAGACACAGATCACAATAACAACTTGGTAGAGGGCCTGAAACTGGAAATACAAGTTTATTTTGTTCATTTAGCAAAAAAAACAGATTCCCCCACCCAAACAAATGAAGAGGATGGTGAAATCATCCCCTGCTGGGACATTATCACCAGCAACTATCAGAATACACTGATCAGAGGCTGCAGCTGATTGGCTGCAGGTGCTGACTGAAGGAAAATGTTTCAACACGTCCCTTCAACAGAAGTTGATCGAATGATCAACTTCTATCGAGCAGGGACATCCACACTGGTCTTGAACTGAATAAACTTTTATCTCACTTTTTCATTATTTGTATAGCATTTTGCTTTAGAAATGAACATTAAGGCATCTTGCATGCTGGGAGCTGAAAAAATCCTGATAAAACACTAGATAAAAAATGCTAATATTAGCATTTTTTCAGCGTTTTTTGTTTTTGTCTTGGCGTTTTGCCAGCATTTAGCTGCGTTAATATTGGCATTTTTCTTAATCCAGCATTTTTCCAGCATTTTTTCAGCTCCTAGTGTGCATGGAGCCTTAGCACAGGGTGCTTCAACGGGACCGTGCTCTTCAGTGGCTGCTAACTTTTGACTCTTTGTAACCAGTGCCCCATGTAGAACCAGATCAGAGTAGCAGATCAGATGGCAATTTTTCATAGTTTATAAATAAATAGCTCAACAGAAATGCTGGGGAACTGACTTTATAGCAGCACCTGCTGGCTGCACATGGTAAATATGAAACAGACGTGAAATATTTCATATTACCTGATTAATAAATAGTTGTTTCATTTTTAGTTCTAAACATAATTCATATATAAGAAAAATATGTACAGAACTCTACATTCCCTTTAATGTATATTTACAAGAAATAATGCAATGGGTTATGGTGCATTAGGATGGGAAAATATGACCATAACACCATAATATAAAACAACTGGTGACAAATTAGAGAAAGAAAATCAATGCTCTCAAAATACATGTTCAACTTTCAGCTTCTTTCTGATAAAAAAATGCAGATATATAATTTAACACCATGATCAAATCGTTATTACTACCTCTCTGTAATTGAGGTTTTCAAGGATTGCTGTTGAGCTTTTCAGCTGTAGGCTTGGGAACATGACCTCTTGTTCTAGATGTCATCTCAGCTTTAGCAGCCCTTTGATGTGTTTATCTTTATTATCTCTTCTCTCTTTTAGCTTTACATAGAAAATGTGACTGTCTGCAAGTAACTGAAATATGAGCTGCCCCCTAACAGTTGATTGATGTACAATTTGAGGTACAGGTTCTGACAGGTTACATATTCACTTGATACTTTGCTGTAGGGAACGGAGTGTCACCGAGAGGACTTGATGAGTTCCGACTATGGAGGCTTAGTACTGCTCACTGCTTGCTTTATCTTCTTGGTCATGTTTCCTTACATGTGATTTTATGTTACCATCCTAACAGGTCAATTTGTGTTGAATTGCTGTAAGAATATGGTGCTACATATATGTGTTATATATTTAGGCTCCATGTACACGGGACATTTGGAAAACATATCTGAACGATGGAAACTGATTGCTGGAAAATGTAGGTTAAAAAACGCCTGTTTAGCCGTGTTTGCATACCGCGTTTATGCACGTTTATGAGTGTTTGCGTTTAGAAGCTTTTTTTAAGATAACCTCAGGAGACCTTCCAAAATGCCCAGAATGCACTGAAAAACAGTAAAAAATTAACTATTTCAGACATTTTGAGAGAAATAGAGAGAGCAGAAGCAGAGAGAGCAGTATTTGTTGAGATTAGCTGTCTTTTTTTTTTGTGGTGTTGTGTGGTTTTCCAGCTCATTTCTGTGCAGAAATGATTGCAGCAGTGTCTAACATATTTTCTTTCATGCGAAACCTCAAAGTATGGTGTACTAAGTCCATTTGAGTACCGGAAAAATGCTTTGCATGCATTTCTTATGATGAAAAAAGGCTCTGGACAGCATCTGGAAATGGAAGAGTTCAAAAAAATTTCCAAACGCAAATGCTTATAAACGCGGTTAGCCGCGTTTACACACGTTTACAATCGTTTGACGATTGAAATGCTGATAAAATCTACACCTGAACGCAAGATTGGTGCATTAAAAAAATTGACTGTAAATTCAACTGCCTGTAAACGAGGATGTGTACATGGACACATAGGAAAACATTAGGGTGAGTTCAGGGGCTGCTGAAAAAAACGCAGAAAAGCTCCTAAACGTGAGTTTATCAGCTGCAGTGTACATGGAGCCTTACAGTACAAATATCAGAATATAGCCAAATCCATATTATGTCAGCCACGTCAGCCATACACAACCTGCTATGTGCAAACCATGCCATCATTATAATTGTTGCTTGCTTATGGTAGGGTTTCCTATTATACAGTGAGTATATTTAAAGCCCCACTTTGGGATAAAATCCTCATCTCGCCCATCCCCCACCCCACCAATTAGTTAGGCAGTACTAATACTTACCTCTGCTTTAATGGTCCAACACCTACATGGTACTTCGCCAGTGCTGGTATTGGCTCTTCAGCTTTTTCTAGGTATCAGTCTTTGGCCATCCTGAATGACCGTCACAGGATGACATCACATTGTATGTCTTTAATGCACTACAAACCCTGCCTGGTAGGCAATTTTTTTTAAGACTTTAAAGTTGAATTGCAGGCAGTTATTATAGGCAAAATTATGGAGCTCTGTGATGATTAATAGATCCTTAAATGTATTTCTTTTAAATGCAAGCAGTTTAACCACTTCAAGTCCAGACACTTTCCCCCCCTTCCTGTCCAGGCCAATTTTTAGCTTTCAGCACTATCACACTTTGAATGACAATTGCGCGGTTGTGCAACACTGTACCCATATGAAATTTTTAGCATTTTTTTAGACAGATAGAACTTTCTTTTGGTGGTATTTATTCACCACTGGGATTTTTATTTTTTTGCTATATAAATTAAAAAAAGACCAACAATTTTGAAAAAAATGTGATTTTCTTATAAGATTTTTAAAATAAATAATCTTTTTTCATAAATGTTGCCAAAAATGTATTCTGATACCTTTTTGGTAAAAAAAAAACCCAAATCAGTTTATAAAAAAAAATTTATAATTAAAAAACATTTTTTTTTTACATTTTTATTTTTTTTTTCTTAAATATTTTTTTTAAATTTAAATACCATCACCTTAGCATTACAGTGTCACCATAGTGATCATAGTGACACTGTACTACTTGTAGGGGCGTGATCAAATGTATTTATTTTTCTTTACACTGATTGCTTTTACACCCATAAAGGTTGTAAAAGCAATAATTTCTCCTCTCTGGCTGCATTCCTGCAGCCACTGAGAAATACTGTGAGAGCTGTAAAAAATGATGTCAGGAAGTGACATCTTGTTTACTACTGTTCATGTGATCACTGATTGACCAATCAGTGATCACATAAATTGGGACCTCACACAGTGGCCCCATACAGCGATCTGTGTTCTGCTGTGTCCGGCGGACACAAAACATAAATTGTACCTGTCTATCTGCAGTCTTCTCTTCTCTACATCTGTTCAAAATGCTGAATTTATAAAGCTCTTCTGAGAGCTCAGAAAGCAGGGGGTGGAAAGCTGAAATCACACACTGCAGAGCTCAGTGAGGAGAGCTCTGAGAGCTGATTGGAGGGAAGAGACACACACCCCCTCACACAGCAAAGAGAGATAAGGGCTGTTCAAAAGCTGGTGCTCCCTCCCAGTCACTATTTTTCTCTTAGTGTCAGGAAAACTTGTCAGAAGTGACTCATACTGATACCAGAGGAATGAAGAAGCAGACAGAAATGACACTTTGTGCTCTTAACTGAGACAAGTACACAGTATAGAGCAGATATGTCAAACACAAGGCCCTGCAGGCCATTTCATGTGGCTCTCGCACCTTTCCTGTAGCTATCTTGTCTCAGAAGTGGGTAGCAGAGAGGAGGACAAAACTCCTCCACCAGATCCGGTGCCATCTCTGCCTCCCCTGGTTTCAGCATTGAGCTGACTCCACCAGCTGACTCCCTGCTTCGCCCCCAGCTTCTTCTCGGCAGCAGCACAAGGTAAGCGGAGTGCACTGTGATGTAAGAGAGGGTGGTTGACTTTTGATGGGGGGGGGGGGATCTTGATATCTAATGTAAGGGGGGGGGGTGCTCTGGACATCTAGTCTTACAGATACAACCAACCCTTTGAGGGCAAACATAATTAAATTTAGTTTGACACCCCTGCTATAGAAGGGTATGCTTTGTTCGTATTTTATGTCTGATGTTTGCAGCCACTTTAGGTACCTAAGCTTTGACCTGGGATCAGCCTCTTGCAGCCTACAAATGACCCAGAGGCAAAATAGAATGATTTTGCATGGCTCTTTCCTCTACCCTAATGGGAATAATCTTATTTTTGGGATTTGTGATGCGAGGAGACATGTAAATAATGGTTTCAAGAAAACTCTACTATGTGTCCCATTGGATCAATGGAGGGCTTTTTGTACAGTGCTCAGCATAAATAAGTACACCCCTTTTGAAAAGTAAGATTTTAACCAATATCTCAATGAACACAAGAACAATATCCAAAATTTTTACAAAACTGGGTTTTATAGAACATTTGTTTAGCACATTACATGAAAGTAAAGTTAATAACATAACTTAGATTACAAAATCTTCAGTTTTACTCAAATGTATTGACAGCACCAAGTCTTTTAGGCATGGAATGTCAAGTTGGTGACAAATCATATCTATCTTTTTCCATTCTATAAGAATGGCCTCTTTTAGAACCTGGATGTTGGATGGAGAGTGAAGCTCAACTTGTGTCTTTAGAATTCCTCATAGGTGTTCGATTGGGTTCACATCAGACATTCAGAGAAACATACTTGGCCCCTGAATCACCTTCACCCTGTTCTTCTTCAGAAATACAACAGTGGTCTTAGATGTGTGTTATGGATCATTGTCATGTTGGAAATGTGCGCGATGACCAAGGGCACAGAGTGATGGCAGCATCTTCTCTTTCAATATAGAGTAGTACATCTGTGAATTCATAATACCATCAATGAAATGCAGCTCCCCGACACCAGCAGCACTCATGCAGCCCCACAGAAGTACACTGCCACCACCATGTTTCCCTGTAGGTACCATGCATTTTTCTTTGTACTCCTCACCTTTGTGATGCAATGTAGTTTTGAAGCTATCAGTACCAAAAACATTTATCTTGGTCCCATCACTCCAGAGTACAGAATCCCAGTAGTCTTCTTCTTTTTCAGCATGGGCCCTGGCAAATTCTAGACGGGCTTTTTTGCACATGGGCTTTAGGAGAGGCTTTCTTCATGGACAACACCCATGCATGCCATTCCTCTGCAGTGTACCCTGTATTGTGTCACAGGAAACAAGCACCCCAGCTTGGCTTTCTATTTCTTTAGCTAACTGCAGTGAACTTGTATGGTGATTTTCTTCAACCCTTCTCATTAGCAGAAACTCCTTTCGAGGTGTTAACTTCCGTGGACAGCGTGGACATCTCTGTGAGATGGTTGCAGTTCCATCTTTGTTAAATTTTTCTATTACTTTTGCTACAGTATTCTGACTGATAAAAAAGAAGAAGACTACTGGGATTCTGTACTCTGGAGTGATGGGACCAAGATAAATGTTTTTGGTACTGATAGCTTCAAAACTACATTGCATCACAAAGGTGATGCAATGTAGTTTTGAAGCTATCAGTACCAAAAACATTTATCTTGGTCCCATCACTCCAGAGTACAGAATCCCAGTAGTCTTCTTCTTTTTCAGCATGGGCCCTGGCAAATTCTAGACGGGCTTTTTTGCACATGGGCTTTAGGAGAGGCTTTCTTCATGGACAACACCCATGCATGCCATTCCTCTGCAGTGTACCCTGTATTGTGTCACAGGAAACAAGCACCCCAGCTTGGCTTTCTATTTCTTTAGCTAACTGCAGTGAACTTGTATGGTGATTTTCTTCAACCCTTCTCATTAGCAGAAACTCCTTTCGAGGTGTTAACTTCCGTGGACAGCGTGGACATCTCTGTGAGATGGTTGCAGTTCCATCTTTGTTAAATTTTTCTATTACTTTTGCTACAGTATTCTGACTGATAAGTAAAGTTTTGCTGATCTTTTTGTAGCCTTCACCTTTCTTGTGTAAAGAAATTATTTTCTTTTTCAGGCCTTGTGACATTTCTCTTCCATGTGGTGTCATTGCTGACAGCATGAAATGGGAAGGGGTTTTCTTTGCTAAGTAATGCCCTTTTATAATCAACTGTCTGCTGGACACCTGTTTAGTGAATAATTAGACTCACCTGTAATTGGATTCTTGTTATTTAGGATTTTGTTAGCTTTGCTCCTAAAACTTTCATTGGGGTGTATTCATTTTTGCAGTATGGTCTTGAATGAATTTGTTAGGAAAAATACTTTTTTATGTGCAAATTAGCAAATCTTATTTGCAATCAATGGCCCGCATTTATGGGAGAATTTTGTAGTATAATGTCCCATAGAAAATGTTGATTCTGAAAGGAAAGGAAAGGATTTCTGAAAAATCTGTTGAGGTGTACTCATTTATGCTGAGCACTGTATACACTGTATGCATTTATATTATTATATTATTATGTATGTGCGTGTTTTTGTGCATATATTTAATTCTAACCTGTCGGGCTAAGTTGGCCATAGGAGGATCACAATTCTGTCGGTTCAGAAGGGCCAGCTGAATTTCAGTCAGTGTGTGGCTGACCCTGCTTGCCAGGAAGTCAATGGTTTGATCAACTTCTGTTGAAGGAGAATATTGGAAAACTGATTTCAGCCAGTGTCTGTAGCCAATTCTCTGCAGCTGCTGATCAGTGTATTCTGACAATGTCCTCATAGCCCCCCTTCCTTGTATCCTAGTCCCCTTCACAGCACAGTGGCATAACTAAGGGGTTTATAAGTGGGTCCAGCCACCCCTTCAGAGTATTCATGGCGCAGCAGTTAGTGCTGGCAGTTGCTGGGCATCCAAAGCATTTGCTGCTGTCAGACCTCAGATACAGGCAGCAACAAATCAAGCTCTCTTTATCTCCTCTTCGGCTCTGGCCACATGACCCAGATGAGGGAGAACTTCCCCCCCACTCTGAACTGCTGGGTGTGCTGAGCAGGGGCGGACTGACAGCTCATGGGGCCCCCCGGGCAATAGGGAATCATGGGGCCCTGTGTCCTTGCCTAAACTCAAAAAAGCCTATAAAAAGGTACCAGGGGCATCTCATGGGGGCCCCCTACTGACCCCGGGCCCTCGGGCAGTGCCCGAGTTTCCAAATGGTCAGTCCGCCCCTGGTGGTGAGTGAGTTTCATGGTGGGGGATTAGCTGTACTTGGGGAGAGAGCTTCATTGAGGAAAGACCTGTATTGCAGGGGAGAACTGTACTGGGTGAGAGTGGTATTTTGGTGATCTATTGCCAACTTCTCTCTGTTTACATATTCTACTAATTGTTGCCTCCCATTGGACTTTATATGGCAAAGAAGCAAAATATATCAAACACAATGTAATTTATTGTGTACAATTTAAAATACAATTACATAAAAACCACGATCTTCACAGGGTGTTGAAAAAACAAAAATGTAGCGCTAATTCATGCCACTATTACACAAAATAAAATAATAAATTCAAGTCCTCAAAAGAGTCCAATATATGTGACTAAATATTGATTGTAAACAAAATCTTCAAAAAGTGATGTGCTGCCAACATAAAGAAAAAGGAAAGGAATCCTCCACCATCACCATTCACAGCCTCTTACCAGAAAATGTGACCACAGATCATGCGGTCAAAAACAGCAAATATAGAATAACAATGGATATATTGGATCCTTAATCTTCTCCCCCAACAAAAAGGCGATTCCACCGCTGGTACTCGATGATAAAGATCCAGTATTACTCCTCAAAAATATTGGGATGTATAAAGAGAGAACAAAAAGCTCCTCATTGTGTAGTAATTTAAAATAATCCGAAGTTTAATAAAAGTATTGCACTTACAAACATAAGATGAAATCAGCATGTGGGATCGTGAAAAGTTTCCAATCAACAACATGGTTGATTGGAAACTTTTCATGATCCCACATGCTGAATTCATCTTATGTTTGTAAGTGCAATACTTTTATGGAACTCCAGATTATTTTAAATCTACATATTAGATGTGTAACTACAAAAAGCACAGCCAAAACATAAAAAACCCCCCAGGATACCTCATCTCTGGGCCCCTGAACCTTCCGGTAGCCATCAGGAACAGAATGTGAGCCCACAGCGGACCATAGATACCTCATCTCTGGGCCCTTGAACCTTCCGGTAGCCACCAGGAGCAGAATGTGCACACACAGCGGATCATAGATACCTCATCTCTGGGCCCCTGAACCTTCCGGTAGCCATCAGGAGCAGTGTTCTGCTGGAACTGATAGAAGTCTGAAGACTGCTCTAGCTGCTGATAAGAAAGGTATATGGCAGTTTAAATTTACTAAAATAATTGCATTTCCTTGTTCTGTGTACTGCAGGAGACCAGATATAGTGAATGCAGGGTCCTGGGAGACAAGATATAGTGAATGCAGGGTCCGGGGAGACCAGATATAGTGAATGCAGGGTCCGGGGAGACCAGATATAGTGAATGCAGAGTCCTGGGAGACCAGATATAGTGAATGCAGAGTCCTGGGAGACCAGATATAGTGAATGCAGAGTCCTGGGAGACCAGATATAGTGGATGCAGGGTCCTGGGAGACCAGATATAGTGAATGCAGGGTCCGGGGACACCGGATATAGTGAATGCAGGGTCCGGGGAGACCAGATATAGTGAATGCAGGGTCCGGGGAGACCGGATATAGTGAATGCAGGGTCCGGGGAGACAAGATATAGTGAATGCAGGGTCCGGGGAGACCGGATATAGTGAATGCAGGGTCCGGGGAGACCAGATATAGTGAATGCAGGGTCCTGGGAGACCGGATATAGTGAATGCAGGGTCCGGGGAGACCAGATATAGTGAATGCAGGGTCCTGGGAGACCGGATATAGTGAATGCAGGGTCCGGGGAGACCAGATATAGTGAATGCAGGGTCCGAGGAGACCAGATATAGTGAATGTAGGGTCCGGGGAGACCAGATATAGTGAATGAAGGGTCCGGGGTGACCAGATATAGTGAATTCAGGGTCCTTGGAGACTAGATATAGTGAATGCAGGGTCCGGGGAGACCAGATATAGTGAATGCAGGGTCCGGGGTTTTAGTAACACTTTTAAGGATATTGTCCTGTATGTAACACCCTGCTGTCAGCTGCAGTATGTTGAAACAGACACAAGATGGCAGTGTCCTACAGTGACATACACTCTGGTAAAAGCTTTATGGATCTTATAGGCTGAACTGCAGGACTTTGTTAGAAGGCTGCTAATTGGGGGACCACATTGTTCCCAGAAGAGCTGGTGTGTGGGCGGAGGCATAAAAATGTGGAGGAACAGGAAGTGAGAGGGGAGAGAGCTGGAGAGAAGGAGCATAGAGAGAGTTGTGCTGACTGCTGAAGAACTGTACCAGGCTGCAGAGCTAGAGAGAAGAGAGGCAAGAAGGAGTTGCTGACTGCGAACCTTGCCACCCTGTTCAGCAAGGCAGGTGACCGAGAGCGCGGTGACCAGACAGAACGCTGCAAGTGAGGCCAGAGAACCTGTGAGGGCCCCTGATCCCCTGACAGCCAGGACCTGCTAGAAGCCCCGATCGGGTGAGAGTCCCATACATCAGTTAAGCAAGTGAACACTGACATTCTCCCTATATCTGCTACTTTACCTGCACACAGTTGTGGACATTGCATTCAGGTAACACGTTGTGGCCTAGTTCCCATAGCTGCTTCTGTTGAACACATTTGCAGCACAGTCAAATCATCAGAGCTGAACGCAGTACATGCCTTCTGTAGGCCAGATCACATCAGTGCTCCCTTAACCATTTGCCTACCTTTCTAAAAAAACTTCTCTCACCATTGCCATTGGTTATTGCAGCTAAGAGTGGAGTTACCCTTTGCCAACAAGCCTTATTGCCAGTTTGACACCTTATCTGCCTAAAGCTGCTCTTTTCTCAGTGCATTAAAAGGGAGAACACCCAAGTCAAGAGCCACTTAAAGGGAAGGTACTTGTCCTTTCTTCTTCCTACCTTTGTGTTAATCCTGTAAGGAACTGTCACATTACTTCCTACTTTTGCACCAACTGGGCCCCAGCGGGCGTGCAGAAGAATCCTCACTGCATTTAAAGGGACATTGACTACCCTGTTCAAAGAGCTCTTTTATATCAGATTGAAGTCTTGCCATCAGATTCTGAGGGCCCAAAGTGAGCTACTTCTCTTGTTGCTAGTTTTCATTGCTCACTGGAGTTGACACCACCTCAGGGTGAAGGTATTGGGTTAACTTCTGAAAAGCAGGCCTGCTACCACTGACTGAGATTCTTCTGTATGTATTGTTTCTTTGTTTAGAGTTGCTAAAAGTACTAATTGCCATTCCACGTACCAATACTATTTTGTACCATTTAACCAAGCTTACATTGAAGTTTAATATAAACCTCATAATTTGTGTGTGAGTCTGCTTTCTGGTGGTAATTTACTGTGGTCAAAAGAATCCTGTGGTGTCAGCAGGGGATGGGCTTTCAGAGAGAGGTACAGAATGACAGAGAGCTGAAAATACTCAGCGACTCCTAAGGGGGTAGTGCTACATGTACAATCAGATTGTACAGTGTATGGCCACCTATAGGAAGAAGTAGGAAAGTGGGTGGAAATAAAACAAGAGGTAGTATAGTGATGAGGGAGAGGTGGTCCAGAGTGGTAAAACATGACCTATTCTGTGATGCACTAAGGCAGTGTATGATGGGATATGAAGCTTCCTGGAATGTCACATGATCTACAGGAAGTGATTGAAACAGAAAGCATTTTTTTAAAATGTCAAATAGAGATGAGAAAAAAGTTAAGTGATGGAAAGAGATAGAAAAGTTAAGTGAGTGGCCAAAAAATACATTAGAAAAGGATTCTATTCAATTTGTGGAGCGCTTTACTTATATATTGTACATTCACATCAGTCCCTAACCCTCAAGGGGCGTACAATCTACAGTCCCTAACTTACATTCATATACAAGGGCCAATTTAGACAGGATCCAATTAATCTACCAGCATGTCTTTGGAGTGTGGGAGGAAAGCGGAGTACCTGGAGAAAACCTACACAGGCACAGGGAGAACATGCAAACTCCAGGCAGGAGGTGCTGTGGCTGGGATTCGAACCAACGACCCTAGTACTACCAGGTGGAAGTGCTAACCATTTAGGCACTGTGCTGCCCAACTTATTATAGAATGTTAAATGAGCAAATAAACATTTAGGCTCCATGCACAGTGGTTTAAAAAGAAATGCCAGTGCTCTTCTTAGAACAAAAAGTGCTAATTTTGAGCTTAGCTGCTTCCCAAGCTCTGGAACACGGGCAAGTGATTATATCTGTAGCTACCCCAAAGGACTAGACAACACCAGTTTGTGGAGTAAACAAGAACTGCTTTATTAGAGAAACACACTGAATTTATACAGAAAACCATCAGATAAGAGCTAATCACATTATCATAGACAATTCCCAACAGTTCGGCGCCCAATACATTATATATAGGAAGCTATATGTTACAATGATAGTTTTCCTGCAACCTCAAGTCTGTGACATTGTTCCCCCCCCCATTCCATAGTCCGGCAGACCAGTCTAGATCTAATACGGGTCAGCTTGGGGATGTCCAGGAGCTATACTATAATCAAAGGCTGCTTTGTCGTCCCGGCCTGTATTGCACAGTAAAGTTGTACGGCTGCAGGGCAAGACTCCAGCAAAATAAGCGTCCATTGTACCCAGAGGTTCGATTCAACCAGGTTAATGGGTTGTGGTCAGTGAAGGATTGTCCATAGTGATATGGCTGAAGTCTTTTCATGACTCACACCAGCCTCAAACATTCTTTTTTTACGTCTGCATACCCCACCTCCCGGGGTAGCAGCTTACAATCGATTTACGCAAGAGGGTGCTCACTGCCATCAGCTCCCATTTGGCTTAGCACTGCTCCCTACCCAAAGGAAGAGGCATCTGTATGGACACAAAAACTTTTGTTTGGGTCAGGAACAGCCAAGACTGGGGTAGGAATTAAAGCGTTCTCTCACTTTGGGGACCACGGGACCTGATGGGAAAGACTCTTTCTTGTCAAGTCAATCAGAGGTTTAGCTATCATGCTATAGATGGGGACAAACCTCCTATAGTACCCTGAATTGCCTTGGAAAGCCAAGACCTGGGTTTTTGTCCTGCAAGTTGGTCAGTTGGCAACGGCCTCTACCCCAGCTGGTTCAGGGCACTGTTGCCCATGGCCCAGTACTGAACCTCGGACATCCCTATGCTGTATTTTTCCAGCTTTAATGTTAGTCATGCAGCCCTGATGTGGTCTAACATGGTATCCAGGTGGAGCAGATGTTCCTCCCAGGTATCACTGTAGATCGCAATGTTGTGCAGGTATGCACAGGCATGATCCTGAAGGCCATTGAGAAGTCGATCTACCATCCTCTGGAACATCACTGGAGCATTCTTCATCCCAAACAGCATGACCCTATACTGGTACTAGCCAAAGGGGGTGATAAATGATGACTTCGGAACCGATTCCAGGTCCAGAGGAATCTGCCAGTACCCTTTGCATAGGTCAAGGGCAGTTAGAAAATTACCTCAGCAATGCGGTGTAACAGCTCATCGACCTGGGGCATGGGGTATGCGTCGGTCGTCATGCAGTCATTTAGTTGGTGGTAATCTATATAGAAGCAGGCAGTACCATCCCACTTTGTCACTAACACTACCGGGGATGTCCAGGGGCTGTTGGACGGCTTGATGCCTTCTAAATCGAGCATCCCAATAATATCCTTCCTCATACCTTCTCTCACTGACTCTGGTACCCGGTAAACATGTCCTGATGCTGCCTAAGGACCAGCCTGGCCTTGTCCTGTTGCTCTTGCCCTAGATGCCTGTCTAACCTCACTGCCTCTACACCTGTTCTGTCCCTATCTCTTAGTGGTAGCTCTGGCAGGAGAAGGTTTTTTCAGAATCTTCCTCGGCTGGAGCACATATGGCAGATAATGCCTCAGGCCTCCTCTGATGCGCTTTGAGCATGTTCACACTTATCCACCAGTTAGGTAGTGTTGCATATTTGCTCCACTACCTTGTAGGGTCCCTGCCAAGTGGCCTGTAATTTGTCCAACCTGGTAGACTTGAGGGCAAGAACTTTCCTACAGCCAAGGTGCGCTCCTGAGCAGTATGTTCATACCACTGCTTCTGTTGCCCCTGTGTGGTCTGAAGGTTCTCCCATGCTGTGTCCATGAGTTCCGTCATCCAGTCCCTGAACGCTAGTACGTAACCTACCACAGAGGTTTCTTTTGCCCCACCCCCCTTCCCAGTGGGCTTTAAGCAGATCGAGTGGCTCCCTCACCTGTCTCCCAAACAATAGCTCAAACAGGAAGAACCAAGTAGATTCTTGCGGCACTTCCCCGTAAGTACACAGAGGGTGTGGCAGAAATTTCTCCAAATACAGGTGAGAAGTTGAAAATGTCTGAAGCAATTGCTTCAGCGTTCCATTGAACCACTCACATAGTCCATTAGTCTGGGAGTGGTAGGGAGAGCTCTGTACAGGCTTAATTCCACAGAGCTTCCACAATTGGGTCAGGTCCACAGTAAACTAAGTCCCTTGGTCTGAGATAATCTCCCGAAGGAAACCCGCTCTGATAAAGATCCAGAGCAGGGCCTCCACAACAAACTCTGCATAGATGTTTGTCAGGGGAATTGCCACTGGGTAATGAATAGCAAATTCTACCACCGTGAAGCTATATCTCTTCCTAGAGGGACTGGCTCGTGGTAATTGGCCTACAAGGTCTATGGCTATTAGGCTAAAGAGCTCAGCTATGATCGGTAGGGGGTACAAAGAAGCCATAGATCGGTCACCTGCTGGCAAGTATCACAGGTACGACAATACTGTCTAATGTCCCCGGTTATCACTGGCAAAAACAGCTGAGTCAAACGGTGAAGGGTTTTGGTCACTCCAAAGTGACCAGTTTTGAGAACGTCATGTCTGATGCTAAGCAGGTCGCCAGCTGTCGCTTGGGCACAGAATGAGGTCCCTTCCCTTCAGTCACCTGATACAGTAATCCCTGATCCCACTCTATCCATTCTATTTCTAATCCCCCGGGGTCTGTCCCTGCCCTCTCCCAGTAACTAGCTAAGGTTGGGTCAGATGATAGTTCCTGGGTAAAGTCAGCCAGGGTAGCACAGGTAAGGGGTGGTACAGTCTGGTCAGGGTTAGGGCCCTGGGTCCCATCATAGAGTGCCTTCTCCACTCGCCTTGCTTGCTGCTGGGTGGTCACAGGGCAGGTTTCCAGGGATAAAGCCAACTGGAAAGATGAAGAGAGATGTCCCAAATCATTTCTAAGTAAAACATCATCGGATAAGTTTTTCATAACTCCAACTTCCATGTCTCTCGATCCCGCGCCCCAATCCATATGTACTTGAGTAGTAGTGATATGCAAAACGTTGCCTCCAGCAACTCGCACAGCTACAGACCTCCTGGTTGTCTTGGTCGATATAACCATCCCAGGCTGTACCAAGGTGATGGTAGGTCCACTATCAGGGGCCTAACAGGGGTATGTCACCCGTTCACGCATGCAGCCTGTCAGTGATGCTTGTAGTTGTCATCAGCAGCAGCTTGAATCAGTTCACTTCATGAAATAGCCCAAATTCCTTTTCACCCAAGCCAGTCAAGATAGATGGTGAGTCAGCCTCCAGGCAGTGAGTAGCCTCTCGAGCTGGACCAGGGGTAGCACAGTTCCATGAAGTGGCTGTGACATTTCGAGGACAGATAGCTCTCTGGTGTCCCACTTGATCACACCCATAGCAGCAAGGCCTGGTCTTCTTGATAGGTATAGCAAGTCAGGCCATTGTGGGGAGGGTGACTGGCTGCTGGGTGGATGGCTGTATATGGGCAGGTGCTGGCGGTGGTCTGGAGAAGCTGCAAGGCTCCGGTCAGTGGGATCTCCAGTCATCCATATACTGGTTGGCTAGTTCTGCTGCTTTGTCTTCTTTCAAGGGCTTTTGGTCCTGGACCCACTCGCACACCTCAATAGGGAATTGTTCGTAAAACTGTTCCAGGAGGACCATTTGGGCAGCATCCGCTAAGGTAGTTGGAGAACCATGCATCCACCGATCAGGACATCTGATGAGCTCATTCCATATAAGGCTGGCCCTCTTCCCATCGTAGGCAGCAAAATTTGACCCCATGAGCTTCAGGGTTAATTGTGAATTTGGCCAGCAGATGCTCCTTGACTTTTTCGTAGTCTTTCTTGTTTTCTGCAGGTATGGCTTTTAAAGCATCCACAGCCTGACTAGACAGCTTGCTGATGAGGTTGGTGACCCAGTCATCTTTGTCGATTCCCTGGAGGCCACACTGGGTCTTGAAAACTTGTAGTTAATGGCCAGTTTCCTTCACCCCATCTTGGAAGAGTTTGACTTCCACGTAGGGAAGTATTTTGCTGCTCACCTGGTTTGCGGCTGCATTTGTTTTCATAAAGCATTTTCAGGTGGGTTGTCTTCAATTATCTAGGAGATCACTTCTCAGGGGTGGGTGTGCTGTAGAGCGCCAGACACCACTGGATCTCTCACTAGACGTCGGACATCCCGGGCCATTCCGTAGCTGGCCCACTGACTCAGTCATTGGCCCAGTCACTATCAAAAACAGAAGCATTTTTTTCTGCCTATAAACGCTGAGATGTAAACTACCTAATGTACATGGACACATAGGATAACTTTAGTTGCTTTTACAGGCAAAACACTAAACTCCTCTAGAATGTTCATGGAGCCGTAATGTGGCTGGACAATAATGACATTCCCCAATATATATTTAATGATCTGTGATCCTTGACATGCAGTTTCCACCCTACTTAATGAACATGATCAATAAATTTTAATGAAAAAACTGAAGAAAATATTGGGGTGCACAGTATAATACAGGTCCAGGAATCAAAATGTAAGATAAACAATTATCAACCATAAACATAAAGAGACATTGGAAAGAATTTAAAAAAGAATTACTGGCTGATGCATAGGGGTTTATTTACTAAAGCTGGAGAGTCCAAAATCAGACTCCCTTCTGCGTAGAAACCAATCAGCTTCCAGGTTTCATTGCCAAAGCTTCATTGAACAAGCTGAGGTTAGAAGCTGATTGGTTTCTATGCAGAAGGGAGTCTGATTTTGGACTCTCCAGCTTTAGTAAATAAACCCCATAATGTCATCCTGTACATATTGACATGATAATGGGTGACCCCCTAATGGATTGTTTTATCATATAAACTTACATCACATAAATTCCAAAATCCCTGCAGTCAATTGCAATTGATGAATATGTCCTCCACTAATACCCCTAAAGAGTTCTACTATATGGTTGTGAATCTCTTCCATATATAGTCTAGGGAATAATCTGCCTCTTAGTCAAATAATTGCCTAAATGTTGACAGGTGCTGTTCCCAAAAGGCTGCCGGTCTAGGCAGTTGCACCATTATGCCATTATGTTGGCTGCAGGGCCCATATGGCACCACTCATGTAGTTGCCCATGCCTCCCCCCACCTGTGCCACTGTAGTGGTGGAGAAATAGCAGCGTATTGACATCACTCGCTTGTGCAGTGGAATTGTTGCAGTCCAACAGGGGCACTGCTGGCACCGTACATGCCCTTCCACTCTCACAAAGGAAAGGAGGAAGTAAAAGCTACAACTACCCCTAAAAGAGGAAAAGAGTCAGATATGATGTCATGGGTGGTCAATCCCTTGGAAAAGTTTTGGGCAAATTAAAGGGGAACACAACTCAACATCCCACTGGGGTTTCTAAAAAGGGCAGATTCATTGAGACCTAGAGGTTTAGTGGTTTTTAAGTGATAAAAAAATCTATAGAAGCCTTTTATACCAACCTCCTCCTATAATAGGTATAAGTACCCAATCGAGTGCTACAGACGTCACTTTTAGTATTTTGTAATTATGAACATTTGCAACATGTCTCCCAACTGGAAACTACAAATTGCCCATTCTCTGGACATATACAGTCATGGCCGAAATTGTTGGCACCCTTGATATTTTTCCTGAAAATCAAGTATTTCACACAAAAAAGGTATTGCATTAACACATGTTTTGCTATACACATGTTTATTCCCTTTGTATGTATTGGAACAAATATAAAACAGAGGCAGAAAAGCAAATATGACATAATGTCACACAAAACCCCAAAAATGGGCTGGACAAAAGTATTGGCACCCTTAACTTAATATTTGGTTGCACACCCTTTGGAAAACATAACTGAAATCAGTCGCTTCCTATAACCATCAATAAGCTTCTGACACCTCTCACCCGGAATTTTGGACCACTCTTCCTTTGCAAACAGCTCCAGGTCTCTCTTATTGGAAGGACACCTTTTCCCAACAGCAATTTTAAGATCTCTCCACAGGTGTTCAATGGGATTTAGATCTGGGCTCATTGCTGGCCACTTCAGAACTCTCCAGCGCTTCTTTGCCATCCATTTCTGAGTGCTTTTTGACGTATGTTTGGGGTCATTGTCCTGCTGGAAGACCCAGGATCTTGGACGCAAACCCAGCTTTCTGACACTGGGCCCTACAGTGCGACCCAAAATCCTTTGGTAATCCTCAGATTTCATGATGCCTTGCACACAGTCAAGGCACCCAGTGCCAGAGGCAGCAAAACAACCCCAAAACATCATTGAACCTCCACCATATTTTACCGTAGGTACTGTGTTTTGTTCTTTGTAGGCCTCATTCCGTTTTCGGTAAACAGTAGAATGATGTGCTTTACCGAAAAGCTCTATCTTGGTCTCATCTGTCCACAAGACGTTTTCCCAGAAGGCTTTTGGCTTACTCAAGTACATTTTGGCAAACTGTAGTCTTGCTTTTTTATGTCTCTGTGTCAGCAGTGGGGTCCTCCTGGGTCTCCTGCCATAGCGTTTCATTTCATTTAAATGTCGACGGATAGTTCGCGCTGACACTGATGCTCCCTGAGCCTGCAGGACAGCTTGAATGTCTTTGGAACATGTTTGGGGCTGCTTATCTACCATCCGGACTATTCTGCGTTGCAATCTTTCATCAATTTTCCTCATCCGTCCACGACCAGGGAGATTAGCTACAGTGCCATGGGTTGCAAACTTCTTGATAATGTTGCGCACTGTGGACAAAGGCAAATCTAGTTCTCTGGAGATGGACTTGTAACCTTGAGATTGTTGATATTTTGCCACAATTTTGGTTCTCAGGTCCTCAGACAGTTCTCGTCTCCTCTTTCTGTTGTCCATGCTTAGTGTGGCACAGACAGACACACAATGCAAAGGTTAAGTGAACGTCTCTCCTTTTTATCTGCTTTCAGGTGTGATTTCTATATTGCCCACACCTGTTACTTGCCCCAGGTGAGTTTACAGGAGCATCACATGCTTGTAACATTCTTATTTATCCGCAGTTGTGAAAGGGTGCCAATACTTTTGTCCAGCCCATTTTTGGAGGTTTGTGTGACATTATGTCGAATTTGCTTTCTTTCCTCCCTTTTTTTGTTTTGTCCCAATACACACAAAGGGAATAAACATGTGTATAGCAAAACATGTGTTAATGCAATACGTTTCGTGAGAAATACATGATTTCCTGGAGAAATATCAAGGGTGCCAACAATTTCGGCCATGACTGTATTTATATATGTTGCCAAAACTCTTGGTTTGTGTTGCTGGCATAAATGTTTGTGTACTTTGTCTACCAACCAGTGCATTGCACTTTCCTGACCCCTTCAAACGGTACATTATGTACCCCTGACCCCTGCACTTTGTGTGTTATGCACTCCTAACCCCTGCATTCTGTGCATTACACACCTCTCACTCCAGTGCTTTGTGTGTTAAGTACTCCTGATCCTTGCGCTCTATGCATTATGGACTCCTGAGATATGCACAATACATATTATGATGTGTGCACTCCAGACCCCTGCACTCTTTATACTGTACAAAAGTTGCTGGCAGGGGCGGACTGACAACTCATGGGGCAATAGGGGATCATGGGGCCCCTGTGTCCTTGCCCAAACTCAAAAAAGCCTATGAAAAAGGTACCAGGGGCATCTCATGGGGCCCCCTACTGACCCTGGGCCCTTGGGCTGTGCCCGAGTTTCCAAATGGTCAGTCTGCCTCTGATTGCTGGTTGACCAGTAGTCAGTAGCTATGTTAATGAAGTTCATTTTTAAGGTAGGCTGTTTGCAGAAAAACATATATAATAGAAGTTTCATTTATCACAGATGATTATACTGAGGTTTGTATGTGTCTTTAGTCTCTTGCTTGTGGCATGGAAATTAAAGTATATTTTTGGGGTTCAACCTTCTCATATGTTACCGTGTATACAGCGCATAGCCTCAAGTTTTAACCCCCTCCAACTGTTAGACCAGTTTTGCCAGACTAGGAATTTGCCGTGCAGCACACACCGTCTACTTGTTAACTTCTGAGTACCAAGGGTAAACCTCCCCCAAGGGCAAAAAAAACCCATATCTATGGCCCTGAGTTAGGCAGCCATGCAAACACATTTGAAAACATAGGGAACGAGGGAAAGGGCTACTTTAGATCTCACTTCTTCCTCTTTGGGAAAAGGTTACTTTAAAGTCATATTTTCAAAGAAAGCTTCTGTACAAAGCCATTGCTAAATGTCAAAATTTCTGTAAACATAACCATTCTTTAATTACAAATAATCAAATTCAAGCAGTACTATTGAAGAAACTGCTCATTCTATACTCAATCAATAGTTCTATTAATTATACCACATAATCTGTTACCATGCACAGTGATGTCCTTCATAAGGATTTTGACACCTTTTTAGCAGTCCCTAGTCTGAACCCTGTGAGCTGCACACACCTACCATTGGCTATGTTTATACAGATATTGTGGAATGGGGACCATCTTGTTTTCAATGTGCCATCACAACCTAGTTTGTTTCCTGGCCTGCCTGGACATTACTGGTAGTGCCTCAACATGCTTAGGTACAGGTGGACACTTTATTATTTTATTGCCCATAATATTTATAAGCCACCTTCTGGTAGTTGAATGAGTGCTCCTGTAAACCCAAACCATGTTACAATATATCAGAAAGAGCCTGAAAAGAGGTTTTATCCCAAACTATGTGCTTACAGCTGATGCCAGGTTCTTTTTTGTTAATAAATAGTATGTTTTTTATCCCTGTCATAAAGTGAACAAAATAACTATAAAAAAAAATACTTTGAACTCTTTAATATCTACAAGGGGCTTTCATTTTCCCCAGGTTATATTTGTAGCATGCTCTAGGTAGCTAGGCTTTGTTGTTTTTAACCTCCCTGGCGGTATGATTATGTCAGGAATTTTGTACCAAAAGCGGTACCATTTTTTTGCATGGAAATATGTATTTTTTTATTGTAGGCCTGTAATTTAGGAATAACTCCCTGAAATCTGTCCGAAAAAGAGACCTCAGTGCAGCTGAGTGAAGAGGAGGGATTCATCTGGGGTATGAGGTGGTAC
Source organism: Staurois parvus (assembly GCF_062004578.1). Classification (NCBI taxonomy): domain Eukaryota; kingdom Metazoa; phylum Chordata; class Amphibia; order Anura; family Ranidae; genus Staurois; species Staurois parvus. The sequence goes on along the minus strand of NW_028317900.1, from coordinate 7,420,751 downwards.
ATGAAGGGGGGCTTAGAGCTCTCTTAAAGAGACAGTTTTGTTTTTGGATCCACATTTTTGTAAAGTATGGTTGCTAAGAAATTTGTCCTCAAGTTCTGCAGTTCCTTGGGCATCCCATATACCCTTAGACCCCATCCAAATTTTTAACCCCTTAATAAAAACAACTAAAAACCAGCTCAAGGACTGTTTACTGAAGTGTGCAAGTGTGGAAAAATGTGTGTTGCTTGGCTTTGCAGAGCTTAGGGGGACCCAAAACAAATCCAGCTGCCCTCAAAAAGGTAGGGCTACGTTTTTGGGGGGTATAAACCTGATTTGCAACAAGAAAGAAGATGGAATTTAACACTTGAGTTGAACAGTATGAGTATTTAGTTATACTCTTGAGGTTTCATAATAACCCTGCCATTTCCTCATGATATTTATGGCTATGTCATTGTTTATTCAGATGACATTTTGATCGTCACTGCACATCTCCAGTCTTTTGGCCTACGAGATCATTCATGCTGCAGTGACTGTGAAAGGACCCCTGGACCATCAAAGAGAGTGTCAGGGCCTGGACTTGAACCTGGGACGCTTCTCACTGAGCTACTTGAGTTGAGCATTCCAGGTGGCTCAACAAGAAGAGCCAATGCCAGACACCAATGAGGTCCCAGGCTCATGTCCAGGTCCTGAGAGTGTCACTATCACATCTCCAGTTTTTACATTGCCATGGTTAGAAAAAAAATAAGCTTTATGTTAAAGTGGATCTAAACCCTTCTATCCCTTTTAGCCAAGGAGTCTGCCATCTTAGCCTCTGTTTGATCTGCAGTTGCCATGGTGCTGAACATGTTATAATCAGTTATGACTCCAACCATTTGTTGGTATGACAGCTCGGTTGAGAGCACAAACAAATATGACAGTTAGGCCTCCAGTGTGCAGAGATGGCAGTTTTTCTGTACACATTCTTCAAGGGCACAATAAAAACAATTGTTCTCTATGTGCCCTGTTCACACCACAAAATTAGTATCACATGTAGATTTTTTCTGCGCATAAATCTGCAACATGTCTAGTATGTGGTTTTCTGCACGGAAAAAAACTGATGTGACATCAGCAATGTGGGGTGAAGAGGGCAGAAGAGAAAGTGGACACCGGGTATGATGTCTAATTCTGCATAAAAAAATGCATTTGAAAACTGATGTCAATGTGCATAAAAACTCACTGAAATGCACATGAAAACTGATGTAAACTTGTGTCTCTGCAGGTGAAATCTGTGGAGTTTTTTTCTATCAGTTTCTATGCACATATGGTGTGAACGAGACCTAGCAGATTTTCGAAACAATCAAATCGATGGGTCTAGTTCTACATCAGACCAGTTTCACATATGTGCAGGGCCAGTTTCAGTGCGTTTTGTAAAAACAGTATGGTGCAATTTCGTTCAGCAGTTCAGATTCGATTAAAGTGGGAATTTCTAAAGTGTAAGACACTGGAAATCACACCTGAACTGGAGAGAAAATTATACCGGACTCTTTTTAAAAATTGCACTGCGGCTAGTCCGCACGTATGTGAACTGACTCCATAGAAAGTCAGGTGGCTCACATGTCATGCGAAACGGATGCGGTTCAAAATGCATCCGATTTACATATATGTGAACCAGGGCTTAAAGCAGGACTAAACCCATCGATTTACTGTTTTCAAACACAGAAAAATTCCTGGCATGCCGGGAATGCTAACTGTCACATTTGCTTGTGCTCTCAACCAAACTCTCAATGCATCAAATGGCTGGTGTCGTAATTGATCACATGAGCAGCATAATGGCAGTTGTGAATCAAACAGGCAAAGATGGCAGCTTCCTTTGCTGAATAGCATAGTAGGGTTTATTTTTGCCTTAAGCTGGAACATAGTCTATCTAAAAAGTCACTTTATTGGGTTACGTTGTTGTAGAGCAGGATCTGTAGGTTGACCTAAGAGTGTTAGCATCATTTGGAAAACAACTACAGTCGCATGGGTTGAAAGCTATTCAAATAATTTTTATATTCACAAATTTATATTTGTTTGGGGTTTATGGAATTATTATGGCTCACATAAAAAGCTACATGAGCTTTTATTTCTAGTCTTTTAAAGTCTAATTTCACACTTTTAATGTGTATCATTGTATATTATTTCCTCAGTAATATGTATCTACTTTACTTTTTACTTTTTCATGAGTTTTCACGTTGCTGGGTGATTTGGACCCCGTGCACTTGTTTCAAGGTTTACTGGTTGCTGTTAATATGAATATAAATGAGTCCCTTTCTGCCTCTGTGTACAGAAGGAAAAGGCCATGGAAATCGCTCCAACCTGACTGTATCAGCATTAACTACCAGCCACGCATAGTACAATTTATAGCAGGTGAGAGGCAAAATATTTAGGAAAATGTAATGACTTTTGTATGTTTAGCGCCTCCCACATGTTTAGCGCCTAGCACATTACGTTAGGTAAAGGACAATGTCCTGGTGCACCCTAGTTACACGGAATATGAAGAATTTATATACCATAATTATTGGTGAAACCCAGAAGTAATTTTTTTTCATCTCTACATTTCCTTTTGTACAGTTGTTTTTGGAAATACCAAACATAACTATTTAGGGGTAAACAGAAGGTGACTGCTCTGCTCAAGGCTTTTATCCCCTCTCTCTGATGACAGGATTAGGTTCTTTATAGTCGTTAGCTACTAGAATCGATGGAACCAAATCCCTCTCTCCCTTTTTTTCTCGTTTGTTTTCCTTCTTTTTGGTCTAATGTACAAACCTCTACAAACATGTAATAATCTAACTACCAAAAGTGTTCTACTTCACTAAAACTTTTATCCAACCGCTACATTATTTTTTATTTCAAAAAGAGAAAGAAAGCCGCTCATTGCATAAGACACTACATATCAATATATTCATCTGTCCAACAAGACAACCAGTCCATCCAAAGTACAAACTCCAGCGCATTTCACTCCACAAGGAAGACCCTATGATTAAGCTCCTTGTGGAGTGAAATGTGTTGGAGTTTGTACCTTGAATGGACTTGAATGGACTGGTTGTCTTGTTGGACAAATCAATAAATGGATATGAGGTGTATTCTACAGTGAGCGGTTCTCTTTCTCTTTTTGAAATTAAAAATTATTTAGTGGTTGGATAAAAGGTTTAGTGAAGTAGAACACTTTTGGTAGGTAAATTATTAAATTTTTGTAGAGGTCTGTACATCAGACCAAAAAAGAAGAAAAACTAAGGAGAAAAAAAGGGACAGAGGGATTTGGTTCCAAAGGAGTGACAGTCCCTTGAAATTAGTTGCAAACTATTTCCATTTATAACCTGACTAGGCTCTTATGTATAGGTAGGTAATTAATTACAACATAACTGTTCTTACCAGCAATTTGTATAGATGGCCATAGATGGGCAGATATCTTGCTGAGGATGGCAGGTGGCTGGATATCAATACAATTACAATGGTACCCTAGACAGTGGGACTTTTAAGCAGCAATATATTCATATAGCCTTGTTCAGGATGATAAAAAAATTATTTAGTTTATAGAAAATAATGTAAAATACATAAGTCATAATAAAAAATAAATATAAATATATATATATATATATATATATATATGGAGAGGTGATCATATGATAGAAGACTATTCAAGGTGCTGTAAAAAATGACAGAATCTATAGCATATGCAGAATTTAGCAACCCACTGATGCGTTTCAAGACTACATATTTCTTCTTCAGGGGTGGAAGCTCTCAGGTTCAAACTTTTTTCTGCAATGTGAAATAATAAATATCAACAAATATATACACATGTGATTAATTGATAACACTTCAATTCTGGATATCTGTCTGTCCTTAAAATAATTACATGGGCACTGGAATTTTCAGCAATCGCTGCCTGTTGCTGATAGCAGCGCACACACAATACAATTATCTTTCTGCTATGGGAAAAAGGATATTTTCCAACATTTTGAAAAATCTTCATGCACTCTCAGAATGCCTATGCTTGTTATCACCTTCTAGGACGTAAGGGAACAACTGGGTTAACAGAGGAAATGCTCAATACTAAAATCATTGCCCTTTGTTATACCATTTATGGCCAGCCTTGCACATATATTTACTAAGAAAATCAGATAACGGTCATTATTTTAAGGAAAACATCCATATAACCCTCTGGTTGTAATATTATTATATTATAATAATTATAATTATTATATTATTATTATTATACTATTATTTTACAATAAACATGCCAGCTCCTTAAAGTAGTCACCGAAGGACCAGGAGCCCAACATCTCGAAGAAAGTGTGATGGTAGACACCCTTCCTTACATCGTCCAGGTCATTGTGCTTCCCAATATATGCCAGCAGTTTGTTCAATGCTTTACAATTTAAGTGACACAGTACAGTTACAAGAGGGTTAGGGGGGCCTTGCTCATTAGAGCTTACAATCTAATTGTGATATTGTATTGTAACTGTGCTGTCTCTATTTGTATTGTGAAGTGCTGCACAAACCGTTGGCGCTGCATAAATCCTGTATAATAATGAAAATAATAATACTTAAAAAAATGTTTTATATAGTACTGATGTATGCCACTTGATGGCAGGCAAACCATATAAAGCATTTTTTCTTTCCAAGGCTGCAAAGAACTGAACATGGCACATTCTGGTGATGTTGTAGCAAACATAAGATAGTTATTTTAGATGGTTATTTACTGTGTGTACAATGTAGAACGTGTTTACCCGGTGACAAAGCTGACATCTATTATTGCAGTAGTTTATATAGTTGTTCATCATTGTGAACAGTTATTATTGAGTAAAAAAGATAAAAGTACAGTATTTATGTACAATTAGATGTTTGCAAGGCAAATCCATGTGACTGTAGTCTACAAAGGAGTTTCCAGGATTGCCACTGAAAGTGAGATATATACTGTATATAGCAAAGTCATTTAACAATAGTCCCTACCCCCTTTTACAGCAAGGACCTTGCCTGACAAGTCAGAATAAAAATAATGGAAAAAATGTATTGGAAGATGTGCGTAATAAATTTGCCCTCCCCTTACATAAAGGTATAAATTGTCTAAACAAGTTGCCTTTTTTCCTTTTGTCTGCTGTTTGGGAAAATAAATAATGTGGCAATGTGACCCAAAGCGTCCAGCGCCCTACACAAGTATCTGTAATTATGCAGGACTAAGCCTTCGGCTTTTGTTATTACTTTACAGGAAATATGAGCGTAGGTTAGAGCTTTTACTTTGCTGGTTGGTATGTTGATGAATGCACAGGACTTTGTGTATTCTACACTTTCCTTTTTCCATTATGATGTAATATTAAATTTATAATAAATTACAATAATAAAAAATGGCAAGGCTTACACATTTTTAAACAGGTTTTGTACTTGCATATGCAGCTATGGACATTAAGGAAGATCCATGATACAGGAGAATTTGCTAGCTACAGACACATATGCCAAGTGCACCTACTCTGCTTGCTCAACACAACTCATTCCAATCATTTAATGAATCAAATGCACACATGCATACATGATAAATGTTATAATAATTTTGATGTGCTTTATTGCAAATGAGTTATAGGGCACAGCCCAGTACCACCTGATCAGAACAATTTTACTAAGTACATATGTGTTACTAAAAAACAAAAAAAAAACAAATATTGAAGTAGGGCAAAGTGACAGGTTCTCTGTTCCCTTCCCACTGATCTGTATGTTTGCTGCACTTAAAGCACCTAAGTTATGCCCCGTACACGCGATAAGAAAATCGTACGAAAAATTTCGCAGAACCACTGATCAAACGATTTTCTCTTCGTTGATGAGCAGGACGTTTTAACCGATAATGATACTGTGAACAAAAAAATCCGGTTGAACAACAGTGAAAAATGTTGCCATTTCGCATACGAACGACCGATTTCCTATGCGTTGGTACGACGGTCGTACGAAAAAAATCTATCAAGCGCTATCACGCATGAGCGGAGACAGAAGATGACCCGGATGTTTATATCCAAGGAATCTTCGTAAACACGAACGAAAAATCCAAATGTTAAAAGTAGATTGGCCTAATGAGATAATGAAAACAGAATTCTGCATATTATATTTTATGTATCACTATTTATGTATATAGGTAATGTAATAAAATATATTATACTCATTGCTGGTAATTGTTGTGTCGTTCTGGCCAGAAGGGCGTGGCTACAAGGTCACACGCACACTGCATCACTTCCACTTGTATGGAAGACGTCAACACTACATATTGCCCGAGGAACAGTTTTTTTAGATTAGTTAATGTGGGCCACGATTTCGACCAACGATTGGACGCCTCTCAGTCGTCAGATGACCGATTGGTCGATTTTCTAATTGTGTATTCCCACCTTTAGTCTTAAAATGAATCCCTGTGTCTCTGTGAAGCCTCTTGGATCTTGGGTCAATGTGGCCTCCTCAGCTGCCCAAATTGAGATTAAGCTCTTTCCCTGGCACTAAGGGGTAGATTGACTAAAACTGGAAATATGGTGTAATCTCTGCATATAAACCAATCAGCTTCCAGGTTTTATTGTCAAAAGCTTAATTGAACAAACTCAAGTTAGAAGCTGATTGGCTGCCATGTACAGCTGCACCAGATTCTGAGTGCTCCAGTTTTTGTAAATCTCCCCCTAAGTCTCTCCCCGTTTTCCAACAGTCAAATGTCAGAGGCTAGGTTAAAGTCAACGGGATGTTAAAAGTTCCAATTCACCTTTCCAGACTGAATAATTTACTTTTTGGTGTCATGACTTGATATTAAGTGATTTTCTTCTTTAAATTTAATTTGCAGAGTTCCCATGCCTGTGCCCAAAACAGCACTCAGCTGAAAATGAACATGTTGTCATGCATAGGTATGTAGAATGTATCTATGTTCTTTAGTAAATGTAAATCTCTCAGTAAATGTATTTATGATTATGTGAAAACTTTGTATAGGATGATATCCTAAAAATGTTAACCAGCCAGCTTTATGGATTTATGTGGTTAATATTTTAATGCAGATTTTAATTTACTCCATTGGACAGCAAGTAAATGTAAATTCTAATTACCTGGGTTTTAAGATGGCTTAAATGTAGCAATTGTTAATGTAATGGGACACTATTTTTCCTTTGCCCTATATAAAATAAATATTATATTATAAAATATATATTTTAAAATTCTTGCGTTTATGTTTGAACCAATTTTATTCATGGGCTCAACCCATGTAGAGTTAGAAGCAAAAATCCCCAAGATCCTGTTTACACAAAAACGTACACATCTCTGTGCTTTAGATACCTGTGTGAGGAGATAAGACTTGTATTGTATTCTGCAGTTTCAGACTCATAGTAATGAATGGTAATGCAAAAATAGGCATGCAGTATATCTTTGTATTTATAAACCCAATCACATTAATCCTAATGGCAACTTTGTTAATATCATTGGAAAACTTTTCAGTCTTAAAATCTGCAGCTTTCATTTAAATAATATCCAGTGATCCTGCCATGTAAGTCCTTGATTAGAGACTTTCTGTTATGGAGTGACAACGTCCACCCTGTTACATGATCCCCTGATGGAGACTAGGTTGATTTACTAAAGACAAATAGACTGTGCACTTTGCAAAGTGCAGTTGCTCCAGAGCTTAGTAAATGAGGTACAGAATCACTTTGCAAAGCTTACCCAATCACAAGCAAGGAAAAAAAAACAAAAAAAACAGCATTTTTGCTTGAACCTGATTGGATGATGGAAGTCAGCAGAGCTTCAGCTCATTTACTAAGTTCTGGAGCAACTGCTCTTGCAGAGCACAACTGCACTTTGCAAAGTGCACACTTTATTTGCCTTTAGAAAATCAACCCCTATGAGGGACTGTGCTGATATGATTGGGTGGCCTCACATTTTACTTAACATTTTTGTAACTTATGCCTAATATCTGTTGTACACTGGGCCTAATTTACTAAGGTTATATGTTTGTTGGTTCTCTAGACAATCAGTTCAGGCAGTTCATCATGGAAGCATAACCCTGATTTGCTAAATGCAGATGTGATGTTCATGAAATGTATGAGCAACTATTCACATGTCACCTAGGATTGCAATTTTAATTGGATATTTCTTATCACAATGGATGAAAAAATAAATAAGAATTAACACTGAATGTTTTATCGGTATCACTGTGTAGTAGTGATACCAATGTATAGTGTGTATATATCATTAGAACAGTACTTTATAATACGCACAAAATATGATGTATTTGGGAATGTTGTCAGATGTTCCAAATCACGTTATCATATACTGTACATAAGTGTCCAGGAACAATAAACAAAATAAACTGAAACAGAATATAAAAAAAAATGCAAATGTTATATCACAATTGTAAATGTTAATGTACTACTCACATAATAAGCTTTAATAATACAAAATATATATACTTGTGAAATTCTTTTTGTACGTAGCAAATTGAAAAATTGTGCATTCCTTTAATTCAATTTTTCATAATTGTATAAAAAAATCTGCAAAAAGCTGACTGACTACTGGGCCCTGAGTGCTTTGGCATGCTTGCTACACGTTGGGGTTGTTCACTTTGCAAAGAGAATATTTATTTAGCTTAGTGAATATTGTAAAACTATTCTTACTTTTAACATTTTAAAAAGCTGGATTGTTTGCATGAATGGATGATTGATGTGAACTCAGCTTCATTTTATTCCTCTAGCGTTCTGAAAATTCTTGTTGCAAAGTGAAGCTTTTAATAAATCAACCCTTTTTATGTAGAAAGACTGGGCACAAGCATGTATTTATACAAATGAACCTGTTTATAAATAATAATTATAATAAAGGTGTATTATTACATGATTATACATTTATTGTTTTATATGCTTATTAAAACAATAAAATATGTATTCCATTACATACACGGATATATTATAAAATTCGCAATGATTTACTAAACCTTTTGTTGCTTTACTAATCCTTTACTGAATAAGGTAAATAGGTGTTCACTTTGAATATGCAATCATACACAATGGCAATTAAAAAAAATGCTTGCACGTGATTGGATGGTTAACATGAATGCAACTTCACCTTATTTACTAAGCTAAGTGAAATTCACTAAACTTTGCTGTTACATGGTTAATAATGTTGAAAATGTAATGTAAAATTAAATAGTCCAACCAAGTAAAGAACCCCTACCTAAATCGTTTGTGCCATTGACCCATTATATAACAGGAAAAATGGTGGGGAGTTTATCAAAAGGAGGACATTTCAGGATTTTTTCACACATCTCAAATCTTTGCAGTGTGGGTAGCTACCTTTATATTGTATTTAAAATGAACATAGATTGGATCATAAGCATTTACCATTTTCCATGAGCATTGTCTGCCATTGTGGACAGTGAATTACTAAGAATTCACCAGATCAGCAAACATGGCTGTAGATCTGCTAAAGTAAAAACTGTTCACTCAGCTTGATAAAGGTAGCTGTGTTCAATTTAAATACCCTATCAGGATTTTGTCTTGCACATGACTTGATGGTTGAAGTTAACAAGAGCTTCACCTTACTCATTAAATGTAAGTGAATCTGTACCCAAACTATGGACATTCAGCTTTTTCCATGTTATCAACAAGCAGTAAAAAAAGCTTTACAACAAGCACTTGCTCAATTCTCTAACTACTTTTTTGTGAAGTTTTTCATCAAAGATCACAACAAAGATTGTTGTTTTTGTTAGAGGGCTGGCTGGCTGCCAAGATCTGCTGTCATGAATAAAGCTAAGATTTTAGTGCCTGTATTGTAAACTTAAAATGAATTTCTCCACAATGCTTATAGATACAGAGATAAGTAAATTGGTTTGACTTCTTGTTCAGAATATGTTTATACTTTAGTGTGCATGATCCAGGCACAGGTTCACTTTAAAGCTTTTTTTCTGCCAGATCACCACATTTTCCATTGTGTTATACAGGACAGCATTTAATAACGTAAAGAAATCCCCCTTGCATTCATTTTGACACTCATTGAGGGAGATTTACTACTCAATTTTAAAATGTGAAAAAACATTTAATACCAGGTCATCACACCAAAAACTAAATTATTTAATCTGGAAAGGCGAATTTGAACTTTTAATATCCCTTTGACTTTAGTCTATGGCATTTGAGTGTTGAATAACAGGGGGTGAGACTTAAGGGGAGATTTACTAAAAATGGTGCACACAGAATCTGGTGCATCTGTGCATGGTAACCAATCAGCTTCTAACTTCAGCTTGTTCAAATGAGCTTTGACAAAAAAAATCTGGAAGCTGATTGGTTACTATGCATAGCTTCACCAAATTGTGTGTGCACCACTTTCAGTAAATCTCCCCCATTTTCTTTGAGAGTTAATTGAACAGCATCTCTAAAAAAAAAAAAACAACAATAAAAAGCTTGAAATGCATAAAAAAGGCACACGTGACAAGCTGTGTGAATACATGTTTCCATGTCCTTAATTACCCTGTAATTGATTGAAGGCCTTCTCTAAGGTATAATTAGAATCAGATTATATAAATAGTAAACACCAGATCTGGTGATCCAATAAACAACCATGCAGCACCTGCAATGCCAAGTCTGCCCATGGCAATACCCAGTGGTGTGTACAATGCAACACTTGTGTAGGATCTAGCTCTTCTTCCACAATCAGGCAAATGGACCTGTCACCCAGACTATATTCTATCAGTGCGGCCGAGTCGTAGGTGGCCCCTGGATTACCAACATGGAGAAAACAAGTTAACTCTTTCAGCTGTTGGCATCATAGTATGGAAAGAGTGAATAAAATTTGCAGGTTCCAGTTTGTAATTACAAGTCAGTTGTTATGTCTGCTTTCAGCTTCAGGTCTGGTCATATCTGTGTGTCAATTCAAATGTTCCACATGCAGAGGCTTTCATTAAAATGCATCTCCCTTTCCTTGAGGAAAAAAAAAAAAAAAGCGCCATCCTTCCTGCCTCTCTCTTGTGCAGACTTTGACATGAGGAGTTTAGTGACAGTCTACAGCTGAGATTCCTGGTGTGACAGACAGGTATAAAGCATCTTTCTTATCCACAGCCTTTCAGGACTCTGCTTGCACAGAGAATCTTGGTAATTAGCAAACCAGAGACTTCATGAATGCCGCATTATTTATATATCTCGTTTCATTCATCCAGAATTCTGACAGCACGTCATCTCGGCACTATTTACAAAGCTGGATCTCGCTCCTCTTTGGTCTTTAAAAAAATGTGTGTGTGTGTGTATATATATATATTTTTTTTTATAATATATATATATATATAAATAAATGAGTCCAACAAACTAATAGGTGGGGATTAGATATAGCCAGAGGCTGGCGCAGACTGACTTTCATATTCAGACTTGTGAGTTTATCACTCTCCCTTATCAGTATCTGTTTAATTCTATATTAACTTTTTCAGTACCAAGTTTTACAAGACACCAAAGGCAATCTATACAGAAATATATAGTAAAGAAGTCTTATAGATGTCAATTAAAATAATATCTATAGGGGCAGATAGGCTGCTGACGTTGCAGGGGAATCTTCCCTTAGCTTAGTGAATGTGGTGAAGTTACTCTTTGCCAAGAAGACCCATGCACATGCAAGGAAAAAAAAAAAAAGTATTTTTGCTTGCACATGTATATATTCTAGAAGTCAGCAGAGTAGTTAGTAGGTCAACCTTATAATTAAAATGTAAACAAATTATACATATATATATACATGTGTGTGTGTACATATATATATATATGGTTAGCACTTCAGCCTGGTAATACTAGGGTCGTTGGTTCGAATCCCAGCCATGGCACCACCTGCCTGGAGTTTGCATGTTCTCCCTGTGCCTGTGTGAGTTTCCTCCAGGTATTCCGGTTTCTTCCCACACTCCAAAGACATGTGAGTAGGTGAATTGGTTCCTGTCTAAATTGGCCCTAGTATGTGTATGTATGAATGTGAGTTAGGGACTTTAGATTGTACGCTCCTTGAGGGTTAAGGACTGATGTGAATGTACAAAATATATGTAAAGCGCTGCGTAAATTGATGGCGCTATATAAGTACCTGAAATAAATAAAAATAATAAATAAAAATTTTTATATATATATATATATATATAATTATGGGATTGTGGGGTTGATTTATGAACTCACTTTGCAAGGAAATTTTCCCTTAATATAGTGAATAAGATGAAGCTCTGCTGATTTCCATAATCCTACTATCTGCAAGCAAAATATATAAAAGCCAAAAGAGAGAGCGCCACTCACGAGTCTTGAGAGGTGAACACACAGTGAAGATTTTATTTTGCCAATTCAACATGGAACAAGCTCATCTTCCACAGGACAACAAACAAGTGAAGCATCAGCCTGTTGGTTCACTTTTTTATTGTCCTGAGGAAGATGAGCTTGTGCCTCGTTGAATTGGCAAAATAAAATCTTCACTGCTGGGTTGATTTACTAAAACTGGAGAGTGCAAAATCTGGTGCAGCTCTGCATAGAAACCAATCAGCTTTCAGATTTATTTGTCAAAGCTTAACTGAACAAGCTGAATTTCAAAGCTGATTCGCTACCATGCACAGCTGCACCAGATTTTTCACTCTCCAGTTTTAGTAAATCAGCCCCTGTGTGTTCACCTCTCAAGACCCATGAGTGTTGCTCTTAGTTTTGGATTATATGTCCTACAGACTTTGCTATGTAATCGGACCCATTTGTTATATCTGATATATATATATGTATTTTAATTTTTAAATATATATTAATTATAATATATATATATATATATCATACAATTGAAATTTATATATACAAATGTATATGTTTGGTACAATGGCCATATAGGCGCTAGCCGCTCACTGAAAGATCAGGGATATTTTTTTTTGTTATGACATGCGCTGAAATTGCAATAACGTCTCCCCACTTCTAACATCCAATCAAATTACAGAGTTAAATAAAAGAATAAAAAGAAAGACTTTCACAATGCCTGTTTTGTGGTAGAATAGAAAACACGTTCTCTGAACTGCCATAAAGCTTGTGCTCTTTGGAACACTATCCTATTTATTGGGTGACACATGATATGTAAGAAATAATTAAAGCGCAGTTCAAATACGCTAGCCTGAAATAATGTGCAGCAGTGCTATTGTCTTCTTGCTTAGTTCTCTGTGCTTATTGCTAGTCACGTACTGTACTATGTGTGAAAAAAAGAGCATTTATTAGGTAGAAGCTTTAATTTGAGAAATCTTACAGCATGGTGGAAAATGTCTGGCCTGTGGATTCAGAAACATTTTGTTTATTTATTTCTTTCAGGTACTTATGTAGCTCATTTAACTTATGCAGTGCTTTATATATATATTGTACATTCACATCAGTCCCTAACCCTCAAGGGGTGTATGATCTAAGGTTCCTAACTTACATTTATGCATACATATACTAGGGCCAATTTAGACAGGATCCAATTAACCTACCAGGATGTCTTTGGAGTGTGGGAGGAAACTGGAGTACCTGGAGGAAAACCATGCAGGCACAGGGAGAACATGCAAACTCTAGGCAGGTGGTGCTGTGGCTGAGATTTGAACCAATGACCCTAGTACTGCCAGGTGGAAGTGCTAACCATTTAGCCACTGCGCTGCCCCAAAGTGAGACTTGATTGGGTTAAGACTAAAACTCATTGACGATGATAAGAATAACAACACTTGTGTTTCTTCCTGTCATATGATAATTTGCAAGGATTACTTATAGTTTAGGATTATGGCTTTTTATGACAATTATAGGTGGATTTCAGTAATTTCAAATAGTATTTACCCTTTCTGCTTGCTAGCAATCCTCTATTCACTTTAAATAACAGATAAGGTTTTAGGAAAATATTAGTCAAACAAATCTTGCATTCAGGATAATTGACATGAACAATGGTTTGCTGGGTCAATCATGAATGATCCCTTGAATTTCGCTGGGTAAGGGAAGAATAACCTCCCTATATTCAAAAAGGAGCAGTTGAGCAAAAGGTGTAATGACCAAGAAATTCCTGCATGTGGCAGCATTGCTCTGTCTTCAGTGCGAACAGCAAACTGGAGGCAGAGGTTTTGTTTAACATTCTGAGACTCACAAAAGCTGTCTCCTAATCCACAAGTTTCCTCTGGAGCACTACATTATAGGCGTACAGTGCATGCTAGGAGTTGTACTGAGATTTGAAGGGGTTAATGTAAATTATGAATGCATTATAAAAATACCCATTGCTTTCATTTCATATGATGTGGAAAAAAAAAAACCTTCATCCAGAAGCCTTTAAGGTCAGCATTTGCCTCTTTACATTTCATATAAAAAAAATATCTTTTGTCTTTTAAACAGGATTCCATTGGTTAAATGATGCTTTGCGTCTCGTTCAAGTCTGTTTAGGTGGAAATACACAAGACAATTAAGCCCCTGTACAAATATTATTTTCAGTAGTGCGCAAGTAGCGGTAATAATAATAGTAATGTGTAGATCTAGTGGTTCTGAAATTGATGCTGTCTTTTCTAAGCGAAGGGACGTGTGCTGAAGTGTAGTAAATAATTTAGCCTTAAATAAAGAAATGGCGCGGGCGCGGCATTTATTTCTCCCATGGCATTGCAGCCATAATTCTTAAATATTTATAATTAGTGGATGGAGCTTCTTGTTGCTTTTCTGTAAACAAAGAAGATTCTAAACTCCTCCAAGCCACGTTGTGTACGACCGTCACCTTCCTGTTTGTATCTTGCAGCCCCCGGGAAGCACAGATTAAGCGCGGCCTGCAAGAAGGCATTATTTGTCCGGGAAGAACTGACTTTTTTTTTTTAAACCGATTAAAAAGCCTTTTCGAAATATAAGCAGATAGCTCCCGAGTATTGTAACACAACAAAAGGAGGGGAGCCTCATTACTGAAATCATAGGAAAAAAATGTTAAAAGGTTCTTCCGGAAAAAAAAAAGAAGGAATTTCTGTGTATCGCATCTCAGCGCTCTCGCCGACGAGAAAGAAATAACTGCTATCTTCGGGCGAGGCGATAGGCAGCACGCTTTAATTTCTGTCTCTCGCATAGGGACATTTTTTTTTTTCACCCGTGACATTAACACCTATCTGTGGCTCGCCACCTTTGTACTTAGATTTCCTTGCCCCATATTACAGATTTTTTTTTTCTAATTTTTTTTTTTTGTTATCAGAGCGCGTGGGGGTCTGTTTGCATCCTGGTTTTACAATCGCAGCCTGCAAGCAGGTGGATTAGAGATAACTCTCATTGTGCCACTGTTTTAACTGTGACACTGTCATTAATCATTCCTTAAAGCCACACTTCAAGTTTCAATAATCAGGACTGGCTCGCCTTCAGTTTCAGCACAATTGCCTTTTCATGATGCAATGTTAAATTGGAGGCGAATGTCTGTAGCTGGGCACTGCTTCCGCATCCACTATCTGTCTCATCATTAAGGTATTTATCCTTCCTGGGCTTGTGCAGGGAGCATCTCCTGCTGTCCCAGGAGAACACACTTGTAACCACGGATCAGATTTGTTACCCAGGCTTTCGGCTTTTGATTGTCCGCCTATAAGTTCAGGATTAAAGTGGAATTTCCCACAGGGCTATGAAGGATTTGCTAGCGTTTAACTGTTTAACCTGCCTCTTTGTAAATGAGAATAGCCTGGTCAAGCTCTTTTTCCGCAGGGAAAACCTTGTGCTTAGTGCCGAATGCTAAATTCCTCTGACAGCAGGTACAGTTTATTCCTGTGAAATTCTCCTCTGTCGATAACAAATTGTTTGCTTGTTCTGGATGAGTGCTAATCTCCAATCATAAAAAAAAAAATACTTGTCTGGGATTCTTTTCATGAAATACGGCCTGATTATTATTTATGTAGTGTCAGATTGTTGCTAAACCTCTGTGCTTCCTTCCCTGCCACCCTTTCTGTGCCAGTCACCCTACAGGGCAGTCTGGTCTGCGCTAACCCCTATATGGGTGTCATACTCACCTACAATGAAAAATAAAAGACATCAGTAGGGAGAGCAATGAAGATTTCCAGCTATTGTCCTGCCTAAATGTAATTGAACAAAAAAAAAGGGGGGGGATTTTTTTTTTTTTTGTCCTGACAAATACATTTTTGGAAATGATTTCTCCAAAAAGCCAGCATGTACATTTAATGTGCTGACTTCCTCACCCAAGGATCACAGAGTTATAATTGTGAGCATCCTTCCCATGCGATTTCTTTTATCTTGTCACACTGTCAAAAATCCAATTTTTTGTAATTTATTATTGGCAAGGAAGCCTATCTACTGTGATTCTACAAGGCTTATTAAAACTCTAAAATCCTGTTTATTTCACTATCTGCATGGTTTTTTTTTTAAAGGGTAGCTGGATTAGGTGGTCACTTTTAGCACTTTGACTGAATCTTTTTAAAGCGACACAGTCTATTTGAATACCTTGGCATTGCAATGAAAAGCGCGAGCATCTTCATCGTCCCAGACTTCCTGCAAAAGTTGTCAATGATGGAAAGAATATTGTTTTAAATAAAGAGATAATTAAAGCAAACGCATATTTGGAGTAGCTATGACCTGCACGTTCCTGACATAAACCATCAAACAGATCATCTTTGAAATAAAATAGAGTAATGCCTTGTGGGTATTATTCTTCATCAGTCAGATAATAATCCATATGATATGTCCTTTAGATTAAGCCCCAGCATCCTTTAATGGAATGATCTAGCAATACAAGTGGACGTAATTCAGTTTCAGCGAGCGGCCGCGGCATGCTACCGCTGTATCTGTGTTTTATTTAGAATACAGACAGCTTTCAAGCACTCGGGGTTGAATTGCTCTTAATGAAGAGCAGCAAAGTGTCTTCCTGTGCAAAGCAGCACCTTGCATTAAACAATTCACTTCATTAGGGGCCATTCAATTCTATTTGAAATCTGCAGCAACGAAAAAAAAAAATCAATACACTGCTTGAAAAAAGGTAATTAAGAGGATTTTTTTTGCATGTCTTGCTCCCTTCTAATTTGCAAATATTTACACAACTTTCTAGATTAGCTGTGAAATTATTTGATTTCAGCCTAATGAAATGTTAGGGAGCAGTTCTTTTATATATAGGAATTCCTGAAATCATTTTTCCCTCAGCAGATGGGGAAATAGGCAATTGAGTCTGGCGCTGGGTAATATATATAACTCGCAGCAGATGTGTTAATATGTCTGCATGTGAATCCTGGTCACAGGTGGACTGCACCGGTTACTGTTCTGGAGTCAGCAGACGCCACCGTGTCAGGCACTGTGTGATGCATCTCGCGGAAGTGCTGCACTTCTGAAAAGCCGCAGAAAGAGTTAAGATGTGCACTGATTGTCACAGCATTCTCCAAAATGGTTTAATGAGGAGTATTACACAGGTTAATTAAAATGGAAAATACTAATTATCAAATAACAGTGTATTTGTCAAAGTCCTCTGGTTAAAAGGAGAGCCCGAAGAAAGGGAGAAGTATGCAATTTGGTGAACATGGTGGCAGCCGTTGCAGTGTGGCTAGGGAATAGAGGATGCCGCTAGATTTAATAGACTTTAAAGTGAACCTGTGCTCAGATCAATAGAGTGAAGCTAATCAAATATCCTATTAGAGTGTACTATTTTATGTATACATTGATGTAGAAAATGGGAAAATTTCAAAACAGCTGGAAAGACGCAAAATCGAGCCACCATGTGGCTACCAGTATTAACTAAAGAAAAAAAATTCAGTACTTTTTCATTTTGGTTATGAAGATGAATACAGATATTTCTTTTCAGTATGAATAGCAATGGAAGCTGGTCAGTTTTATGATAGCTCAAGGAATTCTTGAACAACTCAACACCCAATCATCAGTAAAATGTTTATCAGCTGAGCGGAAGCTTAACATAGACCTAAACCCAATCACTAAAATCTCAGATTTGCTTTAACATGTTAATGTGATTTCAAAAGTTTTCAATCTTTTTAAATCTGCAGCTATTACATTAAAGAATACCTGGTAGGTATTGGAAGTGCCTGGAAGGCCCTTGCTCAGATTCTTCCTGTAATGGAGTGACAACCATTTTCTAATCGTGTATCTGCAGTTTCACTTTGTTACACATGCCTCTGGTGGGGACCTCTTGTGGCTGACATGGCATGGTCCACCTTTGTCATTACCGGTTTTGAGAAATGAGATGCAACCGATACTGGAGTGAGTGCTTGTAGACAGGAATTGGCTGAAAGAGGCTGCAAGAGATTAACAGCACTGAGACGCAAAAATGGATGAAAATGGGTGAAAAGAGTAATTTTTCTAAAAAAAAAAAACAATGGCTGTTATTTATAATACATAATGCTTTAGCAAACGGAACGTCATCCAGCTAGGTTTTGCATATTATAGTATAGAAAAAAATAAGGAAAAATATCTTCAAAGCAGAACATTTAGGGGTAGATTTACTAAAACTGGAGCACTTAGAATCTGGTGCAGCTGTGCATGGTAGCCAATCAGCTTCTAACTTCAGCTTGTTCAATTAAGCTTTGACAATAAAACCTGGAAGCTGACTGGTTTCTCTGCAGAACTGCACCAGATTTTGCACTCTCCAGTTTTAGTAAATCAACCCCATAGTCATATATGTGTGCTTTGTGTTTCAAACATTTTTGGGGATGTAGAAAGAATATCTGTTTGGGAAAATCATACTTTCGTAGGTTCCAGACTTCAAACTAGCTATTGCAGTGGAATCCCATCTTCCAGCGAACCTTTCCCTAGGAACATTAAAATATGTTTCATTTAATATTAATAGAATGTATTATCTAATTTTTTAGAGGTTTAGAAATATTTAGATTAGAATTAAAATTTCCCCTAATAGGACCTTTGCATTGCAAATGTGTTTCCTGGCCTAGGAAGAATATACTCCTTGAATAACTGTGCAGCTAATTTAACAATGATTGCATTAATAAAAATAAACAATGGTAGAGTAAGTATACTAAAGCATTTTCTGGCTGTTGAGTAAACATATGGATTAAGCTGAATATGCTGTGATAATTTTACACCATATATATATATGTGTTATATTTATGCTCTTAAAAGGTTGCAAATAATGATGTCACAGCATTCTAATCATGAAGCTCGCAGCCAGGAACTGACATATGAGTGGACAAATAATGAGGCTGTTATTATTTTCTTTGTACCTCCCTTAGCTGAGGGCCAGGCATGAATGCAAGCTTTATAGATTGTGGAAATGTCCATTTATGGATGATATGACTTGCTGTTTACCAGAAGGCACACTGAAACATTGCTGTGGATAAATATAGGAATGCTTTCTTTTCCAGCTAAGATGGCAAGGAGAGTGACGATGAATGAACAGGAGCCAGTGTTAAAATTCAAAAATTTGAATGGAAAACACCATCCCTGGAATTCATAAAGAGTGTCGTAGATATTCTTTAGAGACCTGTCTCATGCTGGTGCAACAAATGGGAAACGTGCGACAGATTCATGTATGTGTTGGTAAGGTGTATATAAATTTGCTGGATTGTGGCAAACATTCCTCCTGCGAAAGTAGAGAAGCTATTTAAAGAAGTTGGGAGAGTAATAGAAACATATCAAATCTCAGATCCAGAGGAACTTCAAGTGGAACTTAAAGCCTAAAATTAAAAAACTGTGAGCAAGCTGGCTCTTTATTGTAGAAGAGACATGCAACGCACAGTTCAGCTTACATTCTGGCACAGTGCCTGTGTGCTGGGCTGACCAAACTCTTGTGTAGGACTGATGTCATACCATACTGGCCAATCAAGATGGCTGAAGTCAGGCACCCGGAAGAAGTCAGGGAGAAGATGCTGATGCCAGTGAGGGACCTTGCGGGTTTTGGACTGTGGAATCAGAAAGAAGTATTGAGAAATTTGCTTCTGCTTCAAAAGCAAATTTTGGCCCAGAATTGTCAACAAGGGGCAATACAACTGTAACATGTGTGACACAGTCAACAATCTACTCCAACGTTGAGGAGCTCTTATTTACAGCCATGCTCCTTATCACCGATACAACAGTATTTACTTCAGAATTGTTTACCATACAGTAAAAGTGTCATAAATATAAGCTACTTGTATTTTTTGCATGTGTATATAGTAGAATAAAGATATTGCACAGATTTTTATGTATATTATACAAGGTTTCTAAGTACATTAAACAGCACTAGAAATGTGTCCCAAAAGTCTTGCTGAATCGCTTCATGACCAAGGGTATTTGGCAGATTTGTGCTCTGGGTGATTTTCACCTTTCTTCATTTTTCCTCTCAAAGCTTACAAAGTGCTCAAGTACAATGTAAAGTGGGGTACACACAATGAGAAAATTGGACAAACGATTGTCCAATTTTCCATGAAGGTGTGTATCATGATGTAACTGACAATGATATTAACTTGTACAAAAATTCTCAAACGAAAAAGGCAAACGTTCTTTTTTTTCTCTACGATTGTGATATGATATGTTCATTGCGACCTTCTTCTGGGTCATTCTTTGCTTCTAATCATGTGCGTTTTCTTCTATGCAATTACCTTTATATGATTACTGTATACATTTAGCAAAAATCAGATGTTGTGTTCACGTGCGATAAAAATGTTCTAGCTTGCTCTTCCACTTTTTTTTTGCATGAACAGTCAGAATCAGCTTTCAAAAGCACTATACTAATGAACAGATAATCGACCTATCGCTCCTTGTATGAAATTGTTTGCCCGATTTTCTTATAGTGTAAACCCAGCTTTACAGTTCATTTCTGTAAAGGGGCTGGGAGAGACAATTTTCTAAATAATGAAACAGGTAGGTGGCACTGCCTTTTTTGGAGGCTTCATTGTTGTTTAGCAACTGCTGCCAAGTTGTTCTTCCATGGAGAAAGTTCAATACTGGTTCTAATATAGATCTGTGAAGTCACTGTTGTAAAATTGGAGTCCATCTAAGTGTTATCTTTTGTTGAGCCACAAAGGAAGGGGGAGTAGTGTTGCCTACGGAACATGTTTGCTGTTTTTATATGACTTTTTCATATGGCTTATTAAATTATCTTGGACTTATTTTATTCAATTGTGGCCTGTCACTCTTTTCTGTATTTCTATTGTTTCATACCTTTTATACTGATTAAAACCTTAGATTGCATCATCCAATGTTTAAAGTTTCACTCCTGATATTCACTTGTGTGTAAATGCCAGCTTGAGATATTGAGCTCTGCAGACAAAGGGTGGCAAGAAGATAGTGGAGCTCCATCTGCTGTCTGTGAAAATATAACATGTTCATATATTTCTTATGCTTATGGATATTTCTTATTTTACTGGACTAAAAAATGTATTTAAAAAAAAAATCCTAATCATTATTAAAAAGATAGCTTTGTACAAAACCAATATGCAGTATTATTATTCATAAGACATCACCACATGTGCACAGTATTGCAGAGTTGGCAAAGGCAAGAAGAAGAGAAAAGACACAGTGGGACAGCAGTGATTTGACCAAGCAAGTCAGTCATAGATATTCTCAAACCAAAGTCAAGATTCTCCCCTATAATAGGTCAAAGATAGTGCCAAATGAAAAATCCTTGCCCCAAGCAGAGCAACTGTTGTAACCAGTTTAACAATAAAGACTTTGGACTCTTAAGGATTTTTCATTTGGAGCTCTCTTGACCAATTAAGCTTGGATTTCTCGATTTGGGTGAATGTCCTCTCCGGGCGAATCCCCATTTTTATAGTGAGCTGCCAAATGCAGGCCAACTGGTCTCCAGTAATAATGTTGTCCATATTTTGATAATGCTTAAAAATCCAGGGTGTCTGGGACCCCTTACTACTACCTCCAAGATTCCTCTGTAATAATTGTCAGTCCCACTTTGACACTTTCATTAGGGAATTCTGTATACACAATTTGAAGGTACTGGACATAAATAGCATGAAAACATCTCAGTTGCAAGGGGTTTTAAAGCCATACAAAATAATTAACAGCATGTATAATTCACACAAGACCTGTAGTTTGTAGTGTTTTAAAGCATATGTAAGCCCCAACAAGATGACATTCAGTTTTCTACAGCACTATGTAATTATACGTAAGTTCGACTCGAACATTGGCCGTTTGTGTGCTCACTGAAAACACGAATGGTAAGGGCATTTGGTGGGCTGTTTCATCCCCACAATGCACTGCAACTGCATTGTGATTGGCCAAAGCAATGCTCCAGACCACAGGTCAGATGCAATGCTTTGGCCAATCATGCACATGATGATGTCACAAGGGGGAGGGGGTAACCCCACCTCCTTGTGACGTCATCACAGTATTTATGAACTGTCATTGTAGCGCAGCTGTCAGATGGTCAGGCGCCAGCATTGAGAGCAGAGTGTTTTTTTTCTATATTCTGGTTGGCGATGGCGGCAGGCATCATAATTGACGTCGGATCTACTTCAGGGGACATTTTTTTTATTTTTGTTTTTATTAAAGTACTACTGAAAGACTGTCTCCTGTCATTTTTACACTACACTTTTTTTTAACCGCATACTCATTCACATGGGGGGGGGGGGTGGTATCTGGGGGGCTTCCAGATTCTGATAAGACCCTGCCCGCAGACCCGCACAACCAGCCACAGTTGTGGGGAAGAAGCCCTTGTCCTCATCAACATGGGGACAAGGTGCTTTGGGGGGAGCCCCCCTGCCCCAAAGCATCCCCCTCCCATGTTGAGGGCGCTTGCTCATCCCCCCCTTTCCTGATCTGCCGGGCTGCATGCTCTGATAAGGGTCTGGTATGGATTTTTGGAGGGGACCCTCACACCACTTTCTTTTAAATTTTGGCAAGGAGATTACCCTGAAAATCCATACCAGACCCAGAGGGCTTGGTATGGATAGGAGGGGGGACCCCACACCATTTGTTTGAAAAAAACATTTTAATTGTCGGGCAATGCCGACAATTCTTTTGACATTCAGCTGTCAGCGGAGAATGTTTCACCACTAAAATACCGCATGACTTAATAATATAATATAAAAGCAGTATTTTTGTAGCTGTGCGGTATCTTACCACATACTCAGATGTGAAAAACAGAGACAGAGGTTTATTTACTAAAGCTGGAGAGTGCAAAGTCAGGCTCACTTTTGCATAGAAACCAATTAACTTTTAACCTCAGCTTGTTCAATTAAGCTTTGGCAATAAAACCTGGAAGCTGATTGGTTTCTATGCAGAAGTGAGCCTGATTTTGCACTCTCCAGTTTTAGTAAATAAACCCCATAGTGTTGTCACCCTATAACAGGAAGTGCCTGAAGAAGGACTTTCAAGGCTCGATTGTCAGATATTATTTTTATTAAAGGCTGCAGATTTAAAAAGATTGAAAGCAATGTATAAAATGACTTTATTATAATAAAACATATATGAAATTTTAATGATCGGGTTTACATCTACTTTAAATTGAGTATTAAACAAAAACTCCAACATTAAGATAAATGTCTACCGATATTGTGCAGAAGAAATATGGCCCACTGTAGATGTGCTTGCTTTTCCCTATTCAAAACTAGCCTCTGTTTACCTCTATTGGCAGAGATGCCCATAAACTAGATCCGAGATGGAAATTATTTTGCTGTGTACAGGAAGCACAATGAGTTTAAGTGATAATTAGCAATCAAGTTATAGGTACCTAATGTGTATGGGAACTTTTAATAAATCACTGTTATACTGATAAGTACATTATATATTTGTAAAACACACACACATATATATATATATATATATATATATATATATATATATATATGAGGGATATCAAATTTAGTATAACATGGCATACAAAAGTAATGTGTGGTCAATAAGTTCCACTGTGGCAACGTGCCTTTCAGAATGAAACCTATCTATATCAGGATCTACTAATTTAGCCAGTTATAGATTACAAGTGACTATTAAATCATTAGCCAGTGAACCAGGATTAATTAAAGGAAGACAGGATGACATAATGATTTATTTTTTTCCCATTCAAAGTAGAAAACTCGTGGACTTGGCATGCAAACACAGGAGGTATAAACTCCATGCTGCCCATAAATAATATTTCTGGGCTAAGGCAGATTGGTGAATTAGGCAGCAAGGGTAGATGTCTTTGTCCTGCCTCATGGAGCTTTAGCAGTCTCCTATTGCTGTGTACTCTGTGGAAACAGTTCACCACTATGGGGTTTCCTCAAGGGTTGTCTTTGTTAGAGAGGGTTATGGAGTAACTACAACAGTGGAACAGAGAAGGCAAATCAAGGACTGTCTTACGCTGCACATGAAGCTGGACTTCAGGCAAAGAAAACTTCAATTAATACAGTTAGTACAAAAATTATCACTTGCAGGTGGGGCTGACCCTTTCTTTGGAATGTTTGGAGACCCCTGGTCTAGGGGAACCAAAAAAGAAGATTTATTTACCCAGTCCTCTGCACCTACCTGCAGCAAGACTGGTCCTTGCAGCTTTTTCTCCCCCCATGGTATAGAATCCTGACATCATCAAGACCAAAGCAGGGTCAATAGCCTGGCACTGGATGCTCTGACACAGAGGGACAGTCCACTACTAGAGCGTGGGGGAGCACCATATGCTGGGGGAACAGAGGATCAGGACAGTAAAACGGTTTCTCCTTTCCCCCAGATAAAATGTGCTATATATGTGCAATATGTGCAGGCACAGCCCCACTGCAAGGGATGATTTAACATTTTCCTTGGGCTTTATTTAATAACTACATTTAGTTTATAAAAATGCAGATAGTTTAACTCTTTGTATTTGATTTGGTGTCAGCTTCTTATAGTCTTCTATACAACAGCTCTCAGATTGTAAAAGGCAGCACTGGGAGCCAATCAGGGAAGCTGTGGTGCATATGTTCCGATAAGGAACATGCTGACAGGAGGAGAGAGCAGATGGCAGCCATGGCTCTGGGGAAGAGGAAAGGCCTCGAAACGCGTCAGAGGTAGGTCCTTTCCATCTGTACCACTGGTTGTCATGTATCATGAGCTGGATCTGACAGTTTATGTGATACGTTGAGATACATCTGTTGGTTTGAGAGTATGATAATTACTACACTTTTTAAAGAGAAGCTTTGAGGATAATGCAGTAGGCTGGTGCGCCCTTCCTTTCTGATTTTGTCTAATACACACAGATGTACCCAGTCTGGAAAAGGCAGCAAGGCGAAGCATTTCCAGCAGAAGATCTATCTCTAGCCTATTGCAAGCAGTGGGAGTTACTTTTTGGCATGGAAGACTATGTGATGTTGTTCACTTCTGCATGCACTGGCTTCCTGGCAGATCTCTTTAAATCTCAGGACCAGGGGCGGAACTGACAACTCATGGGGCCTCCGGGCAATAGGGGATCATGGGGCCCCTGTGTCCTTGCCCAAACTCAAAAAAGCCTATGAAAAAGGTACCAGGGGCATCTCATGGGGCCCCCTACTGACCACGGGCCCTCAGGCAGTGCCCGAGTTTCCGAATGGTCAGTCTGCCCCTGCTCAGGACTGAATGAATAGAAATAAAATGAACTTGGTAGCTAAAACATCTCCCATATATCTTTTTACCGGAGTATTTAGCTGTTAAAATGAAGTTCGGCTTTTATGTAGGATACTTGGTAGTGTTCTGGTGAGATAATTATTTTACCACCATTTAACATAATTTTAAGGCATTGTATGTACCATAAGTACTGTATTTACATTACATATGATTTTTTTTTTTTGTGATATGGGAGGCATTATTTTCTGCTATGGTCTCCAAGGTGTATTATTAGCGCATGCTATTACAATGAAGCACCTGTAATGAAAAGGGAGTAGAGCGTTACATGGCTGAGTGCTATCCCCACTGATAGTCACTCGGGGTTGGAAAGCGAAACTAAACCTTTAAAGCACGCAAGTCTCATATTTAAAAATCATCTGCAATAAAGGAAAATA
Organism: Staurois parvus; assembly: GCF_062004578.1. Lineage (NCBI taxonomy): Eukaryota > Metazoa > Chordata > Amphibia > Anura > Ranidae > Staurois > Staurois parvus. The sequence goes on along the minus strand of NW_028317900.1, from coordinate 7,394,932 downwards.
TAGAGAATCATTTGGAGTGCATACTAATCATTTAATGCAATAAATGGAGCAGCTCTAATTATGTCCTGAGGAAGTGATTTCACACTGAAACAATGAGAGTGAAAGCAGGCTGGGAGATCGCTGTGCTGAGATAGATTCGAACATTCAGTCTTACACATAGTCCGCTTTTCTGGGTGAATGCTAAATTTATTCACCTCTCCCACCATCTATGCTTTTCGTGACAATCAACAGTTTATTCATAGCTGGAGGGTTGTTATATAACGATGATAGTCCAGTGGAAATACGGTGCATTAAAATAAGTGCTCCAGAGATAAAAAATTGTAAAACTACAACACTTTGGTCAAGTAAAAGAGCAATGTAGATTTAAGAGCCACTTAATAGAAATGACAAGTTGCTGGACTAAACAAGCTATTAATGACAAGCACCAACAGGATATAGGGTTTGTCTTATTATACTCTTGAATTATAGGAGATACCCTATAATACAAGAGTGTGAGATTTGGATGCAGGCCAGTTTAACCATTAGCCTAGTCCATTTTGTTCCATTCAGCTCTTCCTAGACCCCAACCAATCAAAATCTAAAGACTATAAGAATGTAAGTTTTTTGCATAGATGTTCTAAAAACTATGCTTTGTAAATCCCTTCTCCTTACCTTTAAGGACAATAAATAGTTACTGATTAATAAGTTGCTCACTAACCTACACAATATTGCAACTACAGCAATCAATATAAATGAATCTCCTTTCATGGGTTAATTTTTTTACATGCGTGTCCAGCATGTACTTCATCAAAAAGGGAAGTTTTTTTTAACTTTCTTTTTATTGAAAAATTTCAAAGGTGTACACATGCATTTTGTCAAAGCTGATATCAGTGTGGTCACAAAGGTAAATCCAACAATGAGGAGTGAATATCATTTCACACATACTACAAAAGTAAATACCAATACCATTGTAGTCCAGAATATGTGTTATTATTTCCAATACAAGTGAGAGTAACAAGTTAAGCAGTACAACAAAACATCTTACAGATACAGTGGCATGTTCAGTGGGTGCTACAAGGATAACCAATTATTGCATATCTTCTAATGCAGTGGTTCTCAACCTTCCTAATGTCGCGATCCTTTTATACAGTTTCTCATGTTGTGGTGACCCCCCAACCATAAAATTATTTACCCAGTAATTATAATTCATGAAGTGTCGTTTTACCTCCAATACTGCTGCTTTCAACACAGTAGCTGCTTTCTACACAGTGGCTGCTTTCTACACAGTAGCTGCTTTCTACAGAGCGGCTGCTTTCTACACAGCAGCTGCTCTTTACACATCGGAAATATGTGTTTTCCGATGGTCTTAGGCGACCCCTGTGAAAGGGTAGTTCGAACCCCAAAGGGGTCACGACCCACAGGTTGAGAACCACTGTTCTAATGGTATAGGTGTAATAAACAAATCATCAAGAACTGCTGTTTCCAAGGCTAGACTATGACAATGAAAGAGAGGAAGTGAGGAAAATAGAAAGAGAATAGAGTATATGTGTAGAGAAGATACGGTTAACAAGAAGGGGGGGTGGAGGGTAAGAGGAGGTGGAGGGGGGTAAGAGGAGAGTTGGTTTCTTCCATTTCAAGGAAATTAAACATCTGGCTGCAAACAAAATGTGATTAATCTGTTTTGTAGCTATATTGGTAAAGGTCGGCATAGGTATGCCTAAAAGGTAGTGGGCAGGATCCAAAGTCAACGGGGGAGCAAAAAGGGATTCCAAAAGAGTTTTAGTAGTTTCCCAAAAAGGGTGGATGTTAGGACATTCCCAGTAGATATGATTTAAGGATCTCAGAGACTCATTACGTCTCCAACAGATAGAGGATAATTCCGGGTTAAATAAGTGTAGAGGTTCCTGAGTATGATAGTTGTTTTAGTAATGTCTCTAGAAAGGCATGTAACCCAGGCTGTGTTTTGTATGAGGAAAGAACAAAGAGAGGGCGCACAGGCCTAGTGCATTACCATAAAAAATGTTTAATAAGAAATAAAATAGGTGTTGTACTCACAAACGACAATAAAGTCAAGGCACATCATCAAAGAACAGCTGGGTCAACACCGAGCTGAGTAACAGTCCGTAATGGGGAATTTAGACATCCAATAGGCTGACACGTTTCGAGGACTTGCCTCTTCCTCAGAGCCAGAGTACAACACCTATTTTATTTCTTATTAAACATTTTTTATGGTAATGCACTAGGCCTGTGCGCCCTCTCTTTGTTCTTTCCTCATTCAGTATATTTGGATTCCCCCGGTCTATTTGAGGGCAGCAAGGTGTGCGTGTTCCAGGACATTCTTAATGTGGTTGCAGCCTGCATCGAGTCCATCCCCAAGCGCAGGAGCATTTGTGTTTGCTGGTTCATTGATGTGTTTTGTAGGCTCATCAAGAAAGTAGTACACATGTGGTAGCTGTTTTTGTGAATTGGCAAAGCTCTGGTACTTCCTGGTAGCGATGGAGCATGCCCAACCTCTTCTATCTCTCACAAATTACTGTTTGACAGTGAATTCTTAGATGTGTATGAAGGAGCACCTGGAACAAAAGTTAATTTCCCTTAAAGGACTTTTTGAAACATTTAATGGTTAAAAACATCAAATGTAGCCAATGCGTTTTGGGTGAAAAATCTTCCTTTTCTTCAGGGCTTGAACAGTCAATATAAACAGAATCATGGCAGACTAAGAGACCTGTGTTAAGGTTCCATGAAGACTAGCGTCTCCTAGAGGGACTAAAGCTATAGAGTACGCTTGTCTTCATCAAGCCTTAACACAGATTCCTGAGTGAATTTTTTTGTGATTCTATTAACATTAACTTCTCAAGCCCTGAACAAAAGAGGCTTATTTCCCCTGAATCATGTTGGCTGTATTGGTTGTTCTTAGTCATTGAATGTTTCAGAAACACCTGTAAGTGAATGAACTTCTGTTCCAGACAATCCTCTGTACACATCCAAGAATTTACTGTATGCTGAGCACTCCCTTTGAAACTATCAGAGAGTTGGCACACTTGGACCAAAACAATGTCCATCCACACTATATTTTCATAATGCATCTGCTTCTTTGCAGGGAAACACACAGACAATTTCACAGGTCCTAAGACAGCTGATATTTTTTTAAATGTTAAATACCCTTGAAAGGTGCAATTATTTGTTTTATACAGGTGGAGGTCCATTTCTGTGATCTTTGCCTTGGGCCCTCTTAAGTATTACGGTGGCAATATACAGATAGGTATCTCACTGAATCTTAAAAACTGCATTTTCAATAACAATTACTTCTAACAGTGGAAGTGACTATGTAGTAAAGATTGTTTAATTTAATGACTGCTCTGATGATTAACCACTGTGCACTATTTATGTCTCTGTGTGTTTCCTACACTATCACTTCATTTCTCCCATAATTTTCACTCTTCTGAATAATCTACTGAATTATTTTGCAGAAACCAACACTTTCAGTGTGTTGACCTCCTGGGCCCCTGTTGCATTCATTGGTTTTCCTGGCTGACCTCCTGTTGTGACATGGTGATTGACAAGAGGAACTAGTGGGAGCTGTGGAGGATAAAGGACATTGACACTCCAGGAAGGGTCAGTTTCTGCTGAAGTATTCAGTAAAGGATTCCTTGTGAATGAAGCAGTGTTTGGCAGTGCAGGCAGCAGGAAAAGTAAGTATTTACTTTTCACAGGGTATCCTTTGTGGGTATTTTAATATACCTGACAAAGTCACATTAGGGTTCACTTGCTTCTACCTATGTGTTTTTCTTTACTCTGCCTGTGTCTATTTGTTTGCCATTTGTCATGAGCCACCACTGACAAAATGATGCTGTTTACTATGCTGTCTATCTGTATTCCAGTTCTTTCATCTGAAATTCCTGTTTGGATCACAATGTAGTTATATTTATTGTAATTAGTATTTATTGCAGAGTAGATTGAATTTTGTGTCTGATCCCAGTCTAATTTTCTGTTTAGTTTGTGCTTTATGAATATACTCCTATTTTTTCTTTCCCGTGTCTCTTACCGAATTTGACTACCTGTTAGCCCAGATATGAACTTGCCTGGCTTTATATCCTCCAATTACCATTATAGTTGTCTGTTGGTGTTCATCTGTTCCCTGATATGGTTAAATCCATCCCTATCACAAGGGGCGATGGAGGACACTAGACAATCTTGATCTTGTTCTTGAAGATCTTGTTTTTTATTTTAGTGTCAGTCTGTGATCAGTTTGCATATCTCATCTGTGACTCATCCCCATGTTTGACTCCTTCTTATGGATGACTGTACTCCCTAGTTCCTAACCCTTGGTTTCCACCAAGAAGTGTACTCAGCCCCCCTGAGCTGGATTAGTAGTCCTGTGTTAGTCAGTACATAACATACATCTTTAAACCAAGTTGTTGCAAACTGTGCTCAGACTGGCTCACTTTCTTCTATAACCGATTTTTGACAGGCCATAAAGAAACTACCACTGGCAACACATATGCCTCAACAGGCCTGGCAACAGCAACAATACAGATCAGTTAAAATATGACCAAGAAACAATACAGATACAGTATAAGGCCTGGTTGCACTCATCAGTGTCTGATATACCAGAAACTACATAAAATGGTTAAAATCCTGGGATTTGCTCACTATTTAATACATGCAGAAACATTTTATGATTTTTCAAAGGAATTCAGCCAATGCATTAAATAAATTAAATAAATTAATGTTTCATATGTGTTTTATTCTTAAAACCTAGAGCCTCTATCATTTCTTCCCAAAACTCACCTGTTTTCTTGTAAGCCTGTTTCACGCTCATCGTAAGAATCGCCCAGTCCCATTGGCTGAGGAGGCAGCGGGACGCTGTTCAACTGTAGCTGTCCCACCTGACATTACGCAGGATCTCCTGGTTGATTTGTTTATCATTTTAAACAAGCTAGTAGTGGGCCAGAAAAATGTGTATGAACATGCGGGACAAACTGTGTAGCATGTTGAATTGAAATTGGGATGGAGCATTTTACATTGAGATCTAAGACAACCTTGTATCTTATGAAATTGGTGGCAACCCTACGTACACACCACTTTAGGATAGTCAGCTAGTTGCCCATAAACACATCTAAGAGGTGCAATTCAGGGACTATTCAGACTCAGTAAATACCTAAACCTGTCTCTTTGCCCTGAATGTTTTCTTAAAGAAATAAATCTTACTATTAGTATAAAATATAAGTCAAAGTAAAGTCTCTATTAATTCTGTATTTCTGTTACTTGTACAGTTTATCTTCACAAAAATGAATAAGAAGTAATTTTTTAATTCATAACTTTATTTTGCATTCATGGTCTGCCGTGTGGAAAAGCCCCATCTTTTACCATTATGTCAGGATCAGATAATTGACTGAATGATCGGTCAAAGTATAACTGTTTGAAATTCGACTGGTTCAGCAGAGATGAGATTCAATCTATGTATGGGGAGGCTGATTGTACCCAAGTTGAGCAATCAATCGACTTGGGTACAACCAGCCTATCAGATAGTTTGACATTCAATTACTGCCAGTGGTTATAGTACATAGCAGTAACCGTTGTGTTCTGCCTGATGGGAAGGAGCCCTGCGCCTCCCCCCTGCCGACAAAACACAATAGCACTGCGGGAGGTTACTCCCCCCCCATCAACAGTGAATGTATTGATGGGGGAAATCCAGCGATTTGCTTTCCTTCCACCCATAGTGGAAGGAAAGAAAATTGAGAGATTGAGTACTGTATGGGCTGCTTATTTTGCAGTGTACTAAAAAGGTGCAAAGTTAGAAGCAATAATGCAACGCAAATTCAGAATGGCAAAAGGCATGCATATACGGCAAGAAAATACAAAACACATTATGAAAGCAGGCACAAACAGGAACTAAGCATCTGGGGGTCACTACTTCAGTAAAGCAGTTCAGAACACAGCTACTTGTGCTTATCCTCATAAAAAGCATCCCTCTCAATGAAGTACTTCTGGTAACACATGCAAATAACTGGAGGCATCCAAGGCCTGAGGACACAGTGGGAAAGCACTCCACTTGTACTCTGGTAGCAATTGGGGATAGTCTCCTCATAGTGACTGGGTTTTCAGGAGAAGCTGCATACTATTAGGCAGTGGCCTGGCTGCAAGCACACCTTTTTGACAGTGGAGGACCTCTCACCTGGTTGCAGATCACCTGACCGCCTACCTCTGTCTCATCAGGAGTGGCCTCTCTGCTGAGAGAGAATAGCTGTGAAATGTATCTGCCCTGGACATGTCAGGGAACCCAAGAAGTTGTAGTAAAAGAGTTGAAGAGGCCTGCACCTGCATATGAGCATGGGAGGCCACATGTGGATCTAATCAAGCTTGCATTCTTTAGAACAGGGGTGGGCAACTGTGGCCCTCCAACTGTTGCGGAACTACAAGTCCCTCCATTCTTATGCCCCTGGTAATCATGATTTAAACTGTCAGTTGTGCAGTGCCTCATGGGACATGTAGTTCAACAGCAGCTGGAGGGCCGCAGTTGCCCACCCCTGCTTTAGAGGCATATTGTGTCATGTATGCCATGCCAAAGGAATGATCACAAGTACTTCTGATCATTGCAAACCCTCGTTATCAAGCACACAGATATTTTCCACCTTAATGAAACTTTATGAGCAATGGGAGACAATTGTCCCTATGAGAAATGTGAAAAACTTTACTACAATACATTTGCAAGCCATCAGACACTTCAGAATGTACATTGTGGCAGTTCTGATGACTTGGACTGCACAAGGGATAGACAAACATCTCCGTTTCTGTCTGTGGCCAGCCTTTATTTGCATGAATGTTATCCACGAAATGGTTTCAAAATCATATATAACATTAGCATAGGGTTACAAAAGACAGGAATACAATATACATGTAAGAAAGTGAAAATGCATAAAAGCAACCTAAAATACTGTAATTTGAACTTATACCTCCTGTTTTCTTCCTGCACTATTGCGTCCTGAAATGTACACTATTAGACTAAGAGCTCCATATTCCTTTTAATCTGTGACAAGCATTTTGTTCTGGGTAAAGATGTAGAATTTCTCCGCTTCTGCCGTTAACCCATTACTTACAGCACTGGCCTGCAGTGTCTTTACTGTCGGGTAATTCACCCCCTCTTTCAGAAATGATACGGTTAAAGCAGAAGTGGAATGACACTGCTACTAATGCATGGTTCAATAATTTCCCGTAAACTGCAGGTCTCCTACGTTCTAGATTGCGTCTGTTCCCTGGAAGAGAATGTAATTCTGAAACTAGGAATGCAAGGTGGCAGAAGCTGAAAACCACCATTTTTCTAAAGTGTTTATTGCACTTAAGTAAATACCTTCTTTTTTTCCAGAAATTGTGTGCCTTGACTAATGGCTTATTTATGTTCTGTACTGGGGCCTGCAAAACATGCTTCTACTAGGTACAACAGCGCTAATCATGCTTTTTATCTTAAACATGCCTCCCTGCACTTCTGTACCCTGTGTCCTTTAACCCTACCGACTGCTGAAGAGTGTTCTGCAACAAAGCACAATATTACACATGTAATCTCAAGCATCACTTGCATCAAAGTGCTTCATCATAGCACTAACTAAAAAGTGGACCAGATTTTATGGCACATGCATTAATCATGATGTCATAATGCTTTTCTATACAAGATATATATATATGTTTATATATATCGTATAGAAAAGCATTATGACATCTTGATTAAGTATAAGATATAAGAGTGTGTGTACATATATATATATATATATATATATATATATACACTTTTTTTTGTATATACACTCACAAATATACAGCAAAAGAGAAAGGATTTAGATAGATATTCCCGAATAAAAAAAAATGAAAATGTATTTATTTTGCAGTAAAACAGTGAGGAACCCTTTGGTGATTTTTGTGGTGGAATAAAGAAACAGTAGATCCGCTTGAAAATTTATTTTTTTTCTAATGTTTTTCAGAAATGTCCAATGGGATCAAGGATGTTTTATTCCCATTGTGGATAGAGACAGACCCCAGTTCCCCACACACACTTGCATTTCTAATATGCTATAGACTCTTTGTATAGTGACGTGAATTAGGTGAAAAAAATAGTAGTAGTATCTAAAGCACTTATTAGTAGTAGTATTGTTTAATTGCCTACAGGAAAAGCTTGCCAAGGTTAAAAGAAAAAAATCTATCTCTATCTATCTATCTATCTATCTATCTATCTATCTATCTATCTATCTATCTATCTATCAATATACACTGTATATATACAGATATATATTCATTCCAATTTAATATATATTTAATTATATATATATATATACACACACACTTTATTTGCTTGCGCATGATAGGATGATGGAAGCCAGCTTCACCTTATTCATTAAATTAAGGGAAAATATTTTATATATATATATATATATATATATATATATAGTATATTGTAAAGCGCTGAGCAAACTGTTGGCGCTATATAAATCCTGTATAATAATAATGATAATATCTCACATTCGTATACATGAAAACAAATACAAAAGTTTAAAAGACTAAAGGAAACAAAAAACAAAACTGTCACTGTCATTATTTATTTGATGAAAGGGATAACCTAAGCTAGGCTGTATTCTTAACCGGGATGTTTTCTTATTTTAAATGATAGGCCTGTTTTCTTATTTTAAATGATAGGCCTGTTTTCCTTGATGGAGTATATGTGAAATGCAAGAGATTATGGTTTTCTTGTTAGTCTGAGTTGCTTTAGATCTTTAACTTTGAAATGTGTCACTAAATAATACAGAAACTAGGCAATTGATATGGATTACTGTTTGTTAAATAAAGTATCTGTGAAAATTAGGCTTTTACTGGTATGCAGTGTATATTCAGAAAGTTTGGTGTCTTATTGATTTAATCAGAACATCTGTATCCATTATTAAGACATAAGGTTACATTTTAGGTGCCACTAAAGTAAAAATACTGATAGTTTCCAAAGATTCATCCATTTTTTCCTCAATCGTGTACTTCTTTCTCTGCTAATATGTCCATAAAAATAACTAATATTTCATTTATTATGTATGAGGAGTTGGAATGTTCATTTGTGCCCAGAATACTACGACATTCCTACTGTTAATGAGAAGCCAGTATGTTTGTAATAGATTTTCTGACTGCACTCAATAATGAGATGCAAATTCTATGCAAATCTAGAGAAATCCTATTCACTTAGTTTTTTGGGCATCTTTCAGATAGACTTTGACATATGGAAGTGTGCAACTTTAAATGCTTTCAGAAGATTGGAAAAAAAAAATGTCAACAGTGAATTGCTAAAGGAAGTGAGTAATATAAAGTAATTCCACTGACAAAAGAGAGAAGTTTATAAAAACTGGAACAAAGGAGAATATGGCTGTTCATGAGAACCACTCAAGCTCTACTTTTCAAACCTGCGGTAGAAAAAAAAAGCATAGCTGAAACCAGATTGATTGCTATAGGCAACCGCTTCACTGTTTTCCCAGTGAGGTCACAAAAATGGCAGCACGCCTAAAATATGGTAAGTTAGGTGCATAAATACTGACGGCAGCAATGCTACAGTAAATAACATCGGGAAATGTAGTTATGCTTTAAGGATGGTGGAGTGTTAAAGACATATGTTTTATATATATATATATATATATATATATATATAAAAATAATTATTTATTTATTTATTTTTTAATTACATGTGTGTGTATACTTAGTGTAATGTTTATGGTTTTTAATTTAACTCAATAAGGTGTTGAAAATAAATCAATTTGCCATTTGCATGCTTGTAGAGAAGAGGTTAAATTCCAACACTTTATTTCACTTTTTTAAACTGTCATTACAGTTTGCAGAAATCACAATGCACCGCACTCCATTCGCTTTTTGTTTCCCCCATAGATCCTAAAGCTGTCTTTAGTCACACTATTTGCTCCTTTGCTGTGACCTTAGAGGGGCTTAACCCTTTCACTGAAACAAACACAGAGCTGGGGTCAAATTGGAGTTCTTGTATCCCATCTCTCGCCCTTTGATCTCCCAGCTATGGAGAAATGATCAGCAGATTCTAAGTCCTCCCATGTGATCTGTGTTTTTGGAAATTTGTAGAAATTATTCCTAATCCTATTAAGTGTCCCAGGGCTGAACCTGCATTAAATATAGAGAAGCTTTTTTGTTATTAGGAGGTGAATAATAGGGGGGAAATTCAAAGCGCCTTCTCACTACGTTATGGGAATGTGGCCAGTTCATCAGAATTCTATTAATCCTCTTTGATGGGTTCCACCTTTCTTGAAGAATCCCCTCCTCCCTTTTTTGGGGGGCTCTGTGGCCACATAATTTTCAGAAGGCAAAAAAAAAAAAAAGCTGTGATGCTAACATGAATATTGCACATTTCTGAGCCATTAAAACAAGCATGGAGAAAAGGTGGCTCTGATCTGAGATTGAGAATTGGCAATTTTCACCTCTCTGTCTTCCCTTGCCCAGAACGTAAGTGAAGAGAGTAAAAAGAAAGCCCCTGTCCTCAGCCAAATTCTGGATGACAGTGCGTATCGGCCTTCAGTAGATTCTTCTCTTTCTGATGCCAATCTTTTTGGCTTGCTAGTGACATTTGTGTCAATGAAAGGGTGGATTTCCTGGCCGACTAACAAGAGGAACAAAACATATAATGTGGCTCCTTTTTACCCAGGGATTTGTTGCTAGGTGGAAAGTGTCGATTTTAGGATGAGGTTTAACCCCATTTCTGCCGGGGTCATGGATAAAGGAAAGGGGCAATATTTTAGGTAAGCAAAACAGAAAAAAATAATAAGCAATCTTCTGGTCAGTCTTAATTAACTCTTGTCACAGCCAAAGGCAACAGTGAGAAACCGTTCATTGATAGGAAGGAAAGACCCTTAGTACTAGCGAATCAGTAGAAATTGCTGATCAAGGATGGAAGATGGGGGCTCATGAAAATCACAGTTCAATAAATGATTTCTTATTCCTATTGGGCTGCTATTGAATTAAGAGAGTAACAGCTAGGAGAATTGTTGCCTGGGTATACACACATCAGATAACTGTAAATTGGGTGTGAAAAGTTGTAAAATGCACAGATTTATATAATTATTCTTTTTCCGAAAAACTGCTTATTGCAACAGGTATTAATCCAGCCTGCACATTGTTTACATTTGATGTCTGTGAAAGCAGAACTTTTTTTGTGAATGAAATGTAAAATGCAGCGCTGTATAATATGAGAAAATAAATAAATAAATGAGCAAATAAAGTGACAAAAGTGACCAAAACGGAAGTGAAGCACATATGATTAAGCGCTAACCTGAACAATATTCAATAAAGTGTCTTGCCAAGCAATAGCAAGAATGGTGATTATAAATATATATAAATATATATAAAAAAGTGACAATAGTGAATAGTCCAGCATAAATATAATGCAAGAAAAATAATAAAAGAAAAAACAATAAACAAAGTCCAAATATATAAATAAGGGATTGCTGTATGAATGCAATCACCAGAAGCGCATATACAATGCGCATAATATTATATCCAACTCCTCCGCGGTGGATATGATGAAATATGGACACAGGAAAGAAATTCCACTGGCTTCTTACAGCATACAGGGAAAACACCAGAACACCAACCACTGGCCTCTCACAGCATACAGGGATGGCTCAAATGGTCCCTCTCCACCATAGATCAAACAAGCCAAAACGATGTGTTCCACAAAAATGGCCGCTGGTACTCCATGAGAACGTGTCATCAGTACGGCAGGCTCCTCCCTGACGCATTTCGTGTGCATGCACGTTGTCAAAGGGGCAGACAGGATTTATAGTTTTGTCATTCATGGATTCTCGCGAAAGAATGAACCGGTTGTGTGGGCAGAGCCTTGCAGAGATGCGCCAATTTTGAAACGTGACAGTGGGCACAGGGAGAGCATTGGGGGTGAAGGGGATCAGGAGTGTGGGTGAGAGCTGCAAGTAATGGACCATGGTAAACACAGCTGTAACATGTTCCAAAGGTGAACGTATCTGTTAAAATCATGTTACTAAGCTTGGGTTACATAAGCTTTGATAAGTCTCATACATGGTAAGGTTTAAAATGGGGTCCGATACACAATGACCTGTGTAGTAGCAGAGTAATACACACCTCATATAAAAAAATTTAAACTGCGCCAATAAATTTTACATTTTTAAATTGATATTAACATTAAAATAACATGTATAGTCTGCTTCTGGGACAATGCAAATTTCTTTGTTGTCCAGTCAGTCCTTTACTTTGTCCTTTATAACCCTGAAATTTGGAGAACAGAGTGAAAGGTCCCAGACCTGTCGACTAGGGTAAGTGCTTGGGGAAGGGGGGTAAAAATGTACTTTTTTACTTTAATGCTGTGAATGCATTAAGGTAAAAAACACCCAGCTACCTGTTCTACCCCCCTCAGTCTCTAAACACTTACCCGTCTCCAGCACCGATCCCCTCAATTCCTGCTTTCACATGAAAAAAATGAGGGCAGCAGTGCCACTGGCTCCTGCTGCTCTCAGTCAAAGTCCTGTATAGAGGGAGTGGGGGCGGGATTTAGTAGCACTGTGTGTGTCTTTAGACAAACACAGCACGGCTTGGGAGTGAGTGCGCATGGAGGGAGAAGCCCATGGGGTTGCCTGAAGCTGATGGGGACTGCTTGAAGCTAAGAAAAGCGACCTTTCTGTGCAATATTACTACACAGAACAGGAAAGTATAACTTTTTTTAAAAATACTTTAATTATCACTTTAAGATATAAAATTAGGTTTTATTACCTCTTTCAAAAGTACATGGGAAATAAATGTAGTAAAATAAACAAGGAGTAGTCTGTCAACCCCTTCTATTTTTTTGCCTTAGACTTGAGGCTATGAAATCTTTATAAATAGTCCAGACCTGATATGGAAGGAAACATATCCTTGTTGCCCCTAGCAAACAGTCAGATTCAATCTTTGTATTAAACCTTTCCTGGAAACATCAAAGATGTCAGCTGATCAGTTGCTATGAGCAACAAAAAATATTCTTTAAGAAGGTATTTCATATACAATCCAATATTTCTGCACCTGTGTGCTAAAATGATAATTACAGCAGGACAATGCATCATTTAAGGTAATTAAAAAAAATCCATAGACATTTCTTGTTTCTTTGTCATGCCTTCTTAGATAAAAATTACTACTTAGCAGGTAGGTTATTACAGAAAGTACTACACACTGTTCTGTACCAATTGCTTTATAACAGCAGTAGGTTTTCTTTGTGCATTCAGATCATTTATGATTGAAGTGACAGTTTCTTTAAAGGGTAACTACACTTTAGTGGGAAAAAATATAAAATATACAATTGGTACACAAGTCATATTATAATGGAATGTTATTAAAAATTACCTTTTCTTGTCAATCTGCAGGGCTGTATTTTTCTGTTAAATACAATGTAATGTTGCAACCTGGAGGAGTTCTGCATACAGATGGTGTACAGAACATCCCCCCAGAAATGTAATTTCCTGCTTGTGTGATTGACTTACTGAATTTCCCAGAAGTCTGCTCTAAGATAAAAATTAGATTTTTTTGGCATCCCCTGCAACAAAAATGTAAGTCCTCATGCACACTTGACGTTTTTACAGCTGCTGTTTTTGGCTTTTGACGGTTTTGTCTACAGCCACTAAACACCCCAGCATGTTATGCTATGTGTCCATGCACACATAGACTGTAATCAGCGTTTTTTGGCTGGGATGTTTTTTGGCTAGAAAAAAAAGCCAGGGCTAGTGGGTTTCTAGAGGAGTTTTTTAGCTGTAAAAATGCACTAACGTTAAAAAATGTGGCAAAACGCGGTAAAACGCCACAAACCAGCATTTGTGGATGTTTTTTTGACCCCGGAGTCCCGGAACGGTAGTTTATTTCTATTACAAGGGATGAACAACATCCCTTGTGATAGCATGGGCCATGACAATTCCTGTTTATGGAGAGATCTTGGGTCTATTAGACCCCAAATCTCTCCTCTGGCCACCCAATGCATGCGATCAGACACAGATCATTAAGGTCACTTGCATTGGGACTGCATGGTAGAGCCTGGTAAAGGCGTCAGTGGCAGGAGGGGGAGGGACGCCCTTCCGCCACCTGTAATAGTAACCCAGCAGCTTGTTAGTCCCAGATTACTTTTATCTTGTGCAAAATGAGAGAGAGAGCGAGAGGCAGAGAGAGAGAGAGAGAAAAAGAGAGAGAGGGGGAGATGGGGGAGAGAGGAGAAGAGAGATAGGGAGAGAGAGAGGAGAAGAGGGAGAAGAGAGAGAGAGTGGGTGAGAAGAGAGAGAGGGAGGAGGGGGAGAGAGAGGGGGAGAAGAGAGAGAGGAGGGAGAGAGAGAGGGGGAGAAGAGAGAGAGTGAGGGAGGGAGGAGAGAGAGAGGGGGAGATAGGGAGAGAGAGAGGGGAAGAGAGAGAAGAGAGGGGGGCGAGAAGAGAGAGAGGGAGAAGGGGGATAGGGGGAGTGGAGAGAGAGGAGGGAGAGAGAAAGGGGGGGAGAGAGAGGGAAGGAGGAGAGAGAGGGAGGGAGGGAGAAGAGAGAGAGAAGGGAGAAGAGAGAGAGGGGGAAGAGAGAGAGAAGGGAGTAGAAGAGAGAGAGGGGAGAAGAATATAGAGAGGGGAAGAGGAGGGGGAGGGGGAGAGAGAGAGAGGAGAAGAGAAAGAGAGAGGGGGAAAGAGAGAGAGAGAGGGGGGATGAGAAGAGGCAGATAGAGGGGGGAGAAGAGAGAGAGGGGGTAGGGGGGGAGAGAGGGGGGGGGGGTGAGAGAGGGAGAGAGAAAGGGGGGCAGAGAGAGGGGGGGAATAGAGAGAGAGACGGGAGAAGAGCGAGAGAGGGGGGGTAGAGAGAGGGGGAGAGAGGGGGGAGGAGAGAGAGGGAGAGAGAGAGAGGGGGGAGAGGGGGAAAGAGAGAGGGGGGAGAAGAGAGAGAGGGGGCGAGAAGAGAGAGGGGTGGAAGAAGAGGGGGGATAAGAGAGAGGGGGAGGAAGAGAGAGGGGAGGAAGAGAGAGGGGGGGAGAAGAGGGGGGAAGAGAGAGAGGAGGGAGGAAGAGAGGGGTGAAAAGAGATGGGGAGGAAAAGAGAGAGTGGGTGGAGAAGAGAGGGGGGAGAAGAGAGAGAGAGAGGAGGGAAGAAGAGAGGGGGGAGAAGAGAGAGAGGAGGGAAGAAGAGAGAGGAGAGAAGAAGAGAGAGAGGGGGAAGAGAGAGAGGGGGAAGAAGAGAGAGAGGGGGAGGAGAGAGAGAGAGGGGGGAGAAGGAGGGGAAGAGAGAGAGGGGAGAAGGGGAGAGAGAGAGGGGGGGAAGAAGAAAGAGAGAGAGAAGAAGAGAGGGGGGGAAGAAGGGGGAAGAGAGAGAGAGGGTGGGAGAAGAGAGTGAGAGAGAGGAGGGAAGAAGGGAGAGAGAGGGGAGGGAAAAAGAGAGAGGGGGGAAGAAGAGGGGGGGAAGAGAGAGGGGGCAAATAGAGAGAGAGGGGGAGGAGAGAGGGGGGAGAGAGGGGGAAGAAGAGAGACAGAAGGGGGGGAGAAGAGAGAGGGGGGAGGGAGAGAGAGAGAGAGAGAGACTCTATTTGACAAGTAATGGAGCACTTATCTGGGGTCCGTGGTGTCTGTGGCTGCACTGATACTTGACATGCAGTGATGGTCTCCTCTCCTGCACCCCCCTCTTCATGGTCAGCTGACTTCTAGGCTCGGCCCTATGCAGTGAATGGAATAGAAAGGCCGGGTGGGCAGATCATAGCTGAGATGGTCAGTCGGGACTTGGGCTTCCTGCCGGATCTTAACAAAGTCAGTGGGTGCAGCAGGGAATCAGCACCCCAGGAAGGCCCAGAGAGGGTAAGACAGCCGGCTTGCTATTAATTCAGGATGGTATAAGCCAAGTCCACCTTCCCTGCTCAAGACTTGCTGAGCCCACCCTCCTGCCTAAACCCTGCCTCCCGCCCGAGCCATGCCAATATGGAAACATATTTTGTTCTTCCTTTATAGGGATTACGATCTCCAGAAATGAACAGGAAAATGCACAGCAGAAGGGGTCAGGGATTGGATGGGTGGTATATAGGTGGGGGGGGGGGAAGGGATGAAACGATAAATGTTTTGATAATATACTAAGGTTTAAATGAGTATGTTTGTATAACTTGTTTATCTGAAAAAGTAATAAATATTTAAATTAAAAAAAAAACAAAAACTAAAAAATGCTTATCAAAGTTCACCTCATCTTTGAGCAGAATAATTAGCTTGCAGAATAGTCTAATCTGCTGTATCAGAGTCACTAACTCTCCCATTAATCACTGTTATCATTCCTGCATAGTTTCAATGCAAACAAGAGCCCCGGCTCCCAATTGCAGCAGTTTTTTGTTGACCCTCCACTGGGTTACTGAGCCAACCCTACCCAGTTTGGGGTAATTAGACCTCATTGTCATCAGGGGGGAGGGATTTAAAGAGACCTAGTAAGTTTACTCTGATAAGAAGACAGTCTCTTTTTTATATCTATAATACAAGTACACCTTTATGATCTGTCTTTGAAAGTTTTCTAATATGTTCAATTAGTAGAATCAGATATGATTGTGTCAGGTTGTTCTTCCTCCTTTTATTGTGAGAGGTATTTGCCCCCTAATACTGATTGTAAATGCCAAAAATGGACATATAAAGACGGATAGATAGATAGATAGATAGATAGATAGATAGATAGAACAATACAGTGTAGATAGCGGAACAGAGTACTATTGCACTGTAATTGTACAATTTTCTTTAGGTCTACCAAAAACTATGCAGTTCAAGACCTGTATAATTGAACAAATTTAATGGACAGTTTAGGTAGGTCCCCATGTTACATAGCTTCAGCAAATCTAAAGGAAATTGAGCTCAATCTGTGGTCAGATTGAAACGTGTATGGGGAGATCAAAACTTTTTTGTTTAGGACAGAATAAAAAAGAGCAAGCATTCAGTGTCTGTATTCCCATTAGGGAGACTCACCCTCTCTATTTCCCTTGTGACCATTGTCACTGGGACAGGCAGTGGTGGGAAATTCAAACTAATCCACTGAAACAGGAGGTTAAGTCTTTCATCAGGGACACAAAAGTAACAAAAACCTGGTAAGCATTTTAACCCTTCCCTGCTCTAGCCACAAAAAAAATTTCAAGCTTTAAACCAGGGGTCTCCAAGTTTTTTAAATAAAGATCCAGTTTACTGTTTTTCAGACTTTACGAGGGCTGGATTGTGGCCTTTGGGAGCAGAAAATGTCCTGGTGCCAGTGGGAGTAAATAATGTCATCTTTGATATGAGGGGGAGGAATAATGCCCCACTGTTGGTGTCAGTGGGAGGAATAGTACCCCACTGTTGGTGTCAGTGGGAGGAATAGTACCTCATAATTGGTGTCAGTAAGGAAAATAGTACCTCATTGTTGTTATCAGTGGGAGGAATAGTGCCCCTCATTGGTGTCAGTGAAAGGAATAGTATCACATTGTCATTGAGAGAAATAGTGCTGCATTGTTTGTCAGTGGAAGAAATTGTGCCCCATTGATGGTGCTGGTGAGAGGAATAGTGTCACGTCATTGTTTTCACTGAAACAAATAGTGTCCCATTGTTGGTGCCAGTGGAAGGAATAGTGCCCCATCATTAGTGGCCCATCCTCCTTGCCAGCAGCTTTTTGGGAAAGGTCACAGGACCATTCACCAAGCACAGCATGGCTCGCTGCTCTGCATTTTTGTAGCGGCTGACTTTTAATTTTTGCAAGGTGACTGAAGAGCCTCATTAAAGTTATTTTTTACCATATCTTCTCATTTATATTTATTGCTATCGCAAGGGCGATAACTAGCCCTATGTTTAATAGCATTTAGTAGGTGATGGGTACTCTTTTTGGAGACATCAGGGGTGTTTTAGATCCCTAATGACTCCCCTGCCCTGTGCTCCAGCGTTACAAGCATGGCACTGTGCTTGATTTACTGTGCAGCTGGCATTTAACCTGGGATTCTGACAGCTCTGAAGTTGGAAAAGCTTTACACACAGCAGAGGAGATCAGGGAAAAGATGGCACCTCAAGTACTGAAAAAGGCTCTACAGTTTCCTGGATCACTTTTACATGAAAGGTGGGATCTGGCTGAACTAATCAGACATAAGCTAGTGTGCTATATCAGACACCCTGGAGTACAATAGTACATCCCCACTCAACTGATCCACTTGTTAAATGAAAGGGCCACACACTGACGCAATCACCAGTATTAAGCTTCAATTATGACAATTACGCCACAAAAAAATAAAATGTTAGCCAGAAAACTGTAACAGAGCTGCACTGCAGAGTGGACATCTTTCAGGGTGAGCTCTGGAGCAGAGTTTTGATCAGATGAAGGGGAGTGAGGGGTATCAGCTCTTCTCATGAAACCAGCAGGTGTAATCATGGGCTCCTGCAGATCATTCAGTTCCACCATAGGTATATCAACTAACCCCTGTTTGACAACACAGCATCAGAAAGGTGGGAGGTGTAGGGGCTTTGTTCATGGCAACAAGATGATGGTGCCCCACAAAGCGTTCCAAGGGCGCCACCTTCCCCCCTGCCTTGTCTCGTTGGGGATTCTCACCCAATGACATGTCACCATCTTGAGGAATAGGATCAACATACTCTCTAGCATTTTCTATTTTTTTGGCATTATGGGGGTGGTCCCCAGAAAGTGCCCAGATGGATAGGAAGGCAGTGCAGACTGCCTGGGCAGTTCTGTGGAACTGTGGGTGACTACTACTGCTGGTTTGAAGGATGATTGGCAAGATTACTAGTGGGAGCTCAGAGGTTCATGTCCACTCACATGTGCTTTCTGTGTATTTGTGACCCCTGCTCCTGTAATACTGGACTGTAAATTATTTTCACAGGTCTGCGGCACATTTGCCAGGGAAAATCAGGGACGTAACCATCACCCAAAGTATGGACCCTGGACCTCCTCCTCGGTACCCTGGATGTCAACACTGCAACTGCCCACACACAATGCCTGTGATCCACTATCCATAGATAGCACAGAACACCGGCAAAAAAGCGGGGCACAGGCACTGACCATCGATATAAGGGTGACCCAGACATTGGCTGACAATGTAAGGGGCTACAGACACTGATCACAATGTATGGCGGCACAGGCACTGAAGCTGACCACCAATCCATTAAAAACATTAAAAATCACATTTTTTTATAAATTTAGGCAAAAATGTATTCTCTTAAATGTCTTTGCTAAAAAAAAAAAATCATAATACATGTAAATTAATTGGTTTATGCAAACGTTATAGCGTTCACAATTGGCGATATATATACTGGAATTTTTTTTTATACTAGTAATGGCGGTGATCAGCGACTTATAGCAGGTCTGCTGGACTGTGATGGACATTCTGACACTGGGGCGGGAACTGACTAACTGTTACTGACATCCCAATGACACTAATACAGTGATCAAAGCACTAACACTGTAATCACTGGGGCAATCAAAGGGTTAACTGTGTGCTGTTTTACATAATGTGTTGTGTGTGTGTTTTACTAGGGAGACATGCTGCTGTGTATTTCTCTGCTATGCAGAGAAATACACAGCAGCATGTTACTGCTGGCAGGAGAGAGACCTGTGTTGTTTACACACAGGTCTTTCCCTTGTCAGTGAAACTCGGCAATCACCGGGTGCTGGTGGGGAATCTCCGGCCACAACACGGTGATCGACATCTGTAGCTGCCAATGGAGGCACAGGTAGGGCGGTGCAGGCACACCCCCTACCGGAAACACATGATTCTATGCCGCACTGCTGCCCTGTAGAAGAAGTTCTGCTATAGGGCGGTCGGGAAGCGGTTAATTATCTCATGCATTCAATTATTTGTTTCCTTCTGTGAATTGACTTTAACCCCTTTTTATGCACTATTTACTGAGCGTTTTGACCGTATTGTGGCAATTACTGCAAAAACGGTACGGTGAATTGACAGTTTCTGGAGTGCATGCAATATTTAGGTAAAATGTGTCAGACCACCTAAATACCACATGTGATCTGCTTTTGTGAATGGAGCCCAAATTGCCTAAAGTGGTATTAACCAAAAACAAAAATGTTAAATATTGCCACTTATAAATTCTTAGATGTGGTGGATGCATCACTTTTCTTTTTCCAGGCATTTTTTCTTTTTTTTTACCTGTTGATCTGTCCAGTAATGCAGGCCATAGATGGGGAGAAAAACGGCCGATTTTTCGTCCGAAAATAAAACCGGCCGATTATCTTATCGTTAGTGGACGATTTTGTCGGCCGTTTTTCGTGTATTTTGGACTTTCAGATTATGGGTGATGTTGGAAAATTTTCGAAAAACGCCCGACTTTATCCTCATTGATGGTCAAAAACGAACGATCGTTTTCCGAAAAAGGATCACAAAGGCCACAAAATGACATCATTTCCCGTTATAGGTTACTCATTAATCGGCCGATTTTCGTAATAATTGGTGGTCAGGTAAGTTTTTTAGACCGACCGATAGTTCGTTAATCGGCCGAAAATCTGCCGTTTTTCTCCCCATCTATGGCCTGCATAAGTCTCTTATTTTTCAACTTTCTTTTTAAAAAAAACAAGCTGTTCAGCAAAAGTGGCTGTTAGAGGGAAGAGACAAACCATTTACCACTGACAGGGTGCTAACAATTGCCAGCTTTTATTCATTTATGTAAAACCTTTATCCCAAAAGGGAAAACAAATGTTGATGTAACTACTTGAAGAGTGTTATTGGGAGTTTGTTTATTTCTTTGGCCAAAAGTTTAATTTGAAATGAATACATGCTGAATCACTGAACGAGTCTAGCATTTAAGTGCGTTTAGATGAAGTTGTGTGTGTTTAGGCACGTTTGGCGGTTTAAACTCTTGTATTGAACGCAGTTTTTGTGCTTTCAGAGAAATGCCAGTAAACTCAGTTGCCTGTAATCTCCTCTAAAAGACTATGTATTCATGGACACATAGGATAACATAGAGGAGACAGTGATGAAAAAGTGATGAAAAAATATTCATAAATTTTCCAGCGTGCTGACATCATCAGTGATAATTGATTTAGCCTGCATTCACCAAATAAAGTGGATTCCCAAGCTGAAATGACTTGAGAATCAAAACAGGCTTATAGGTGGGGTGTAGTCTCCACACGTGTCCCACCATGATGATTCTTTAACAGTGGGACACGTGTGGAGACTACACCCCACCTATAAACCTGTTTTGATTCTCAAGCCATATCAGCTTGGGAATCCACTTTATGTGGTGAGTACAGGTGAAATCAATTATCACTGATTATGTGAGCATGCTGGAAAATTTATGAATATTTTTTCAGCACTTTTTCACCACTAAGTAAAATGTGAGGGCTTAGCGAGCGCTTACTAGATAGCAGCTATATGCACAAAAAAAAGGAACCACAAACCTTCTCAATAGATACCAAGAATAAACATAGTGCAGCGCTAAAACAAGGTGCAATGTGTAAGCATGATAAATAGCAATGTACACTGTGATGCAAATAAAATATATATAAAATGTCAAATTGACTAGCAGTCTGCATAGGATATTCTTAATAGGTGATTAGCATAATAACCGTCCTATAAGAAGTGTAGAGTAAAATACGATAACAATGGGAGTAAATTCCCAGCAATAAATTACTGTACATAAACAGTTCTTCAAACCTAATAAATCTGTGTGGCCCCAGTGTGGGAAATAATAATCCGGTGGCGTGCGATAAGTGGTAAGATTGCAAACTCACCAGAAGCACAATCTTAATGAGCATTAATCATATCAATCAGCCAGAGGTTCTCCCATCTAAAGAGGTACAGCCTTTAAGGGACCTCTGATTGACCCTTGACCTTTTCCCCAAAAACTAATCCTGGCACTAGATCAAACCTTGATCTAGGTATTTTTTCTTTATTTTTTCTTTTATTTTAATATTTATTTATCTTTTTTTTTTTTTAACAAACAGTTTTTTTTCCCTCTATGCAAGAAGATAAAAAGATACAATGTTTCTCTCTCCTCCATTCATAGAGAAAAAAAACAAGGGGGGGCGGGCTTTACAGTGACTGATCACTGCGATAGCCAATCAAAGACTATCATAGCTGTCAGGAATGGACTTGCCAATAGTGGTGGGACTCACCTGCCTTGTGGGCTGCAGTACCAGGGCTGGCCAGCGGGTGCTCTCAACAACCAGAGGCTCACTTCGGCAATTAGCCATCACCTGGGGCTGATTGCAGGTGGTGTATTTAAGGGATGGCCAGACCTGCAGTCTGTGCCTTGTTGTACTGTTTGCTTGGCCCTGGTTTCCTGATCCTGTTTCTGCTGTCCTGACGCTGCCTGAACTCTGCCTGTACTGACCTCGACTAGTCCTGACCACTCTCCCGCCTGCTCCTGGTACTCCGTTTGCCCGTTTGCTACCGACCCGGCCTGCCTGACTACTCTTGTATCGTATGTTTGTTATCTGTTGGAGGTTTGGTTCAGTTTGTTTGCACTGTGTTATGTTTAGTTTTGCACTGCGTTTTTATTGTTAGTCTTAATAAATTATATTATTTACTATATCTGAAGCCTACGTTTCCCTGTGTCAGTCCACACACTTCTGGTCACACCAGCATCCCTGACATTAGCGATCATGTGACCCGGAATCAGGAGTCCCGGGTCCTGATTGTTAGAACGGGACCTCTGGCTCTCAAGGACACCCCAGTCTTTGTGCTGGAAGCGCGCTGTGCGGCGCGCTCCCAGCACAGACAGGTACGCAAATTTGCAGCCCTACGCAAAAAATCCCATTTCTGTGAGGCCGCATATTTGTGTTACATCAGCATGAAGGGCCTAAGGTAGGGACCTGGAGCTGCAGCTCCAATAGACCCTATGTTAATCCGGCCCTGAGTGAGACTCTTGGTTGTGGCACAGTGATAAATCAATTAAATTATAGGTTCTGAAGGACTGTGTTATATACAGTATGTGTCATGTATACAGGGAGTAGGCTCAGGTTTTATTTACCTATACCCTTTAGGCCTCTCTCACAGCACTCTTAGGCCATACCCATCATTTACTTCTATGCGTGTAGCAGCACCACTACCTTCCTCAGGGTGCCCCATGTCTTTCACACTCCTAGTTCTACCCCTGCTGTAGATGACACAGATTTTTACTCTAAACCTGGTGTGTCCAACCTGCACCCCAAGACAGCTATGAATGCGGCCCAAAACAAAATTGTAAACTCATTTAACCACTTGTCCTCCAGAGGATTTACCCCCCTTCCTGACCAGGCCATTTTTTGCGATATGGCACTGCGTTATTTTAACTGACAATTGCGCAATCATGCAATGTCGTACATAAATGAAATATATGTCCTTTTTTTTTAGCACAAATAGAGCTTTCTTTTGGGGGTATTTGATGACCTTTGCATTTTTTTTTTGCACTATAAAGAAAAAAAACAACAATTTTGACAACAAAACAAAAACAGTATTTTTGACTTTTTGCTATAAAACATATCCAATTAAAAATTTTTAAAATTATAATTTCTTCATAAATTTAGGCCAAAATGTATTCTGCTACATGTCTTTGCTAAAAAATAATCCCAATAAGTGTCTACAAATGGCTCTATATATAATGGAATTTTTTTTTTTTATACTAGTAATGGCAGTGATCAGCAACTTATAGTGGGACTGCGGTACTGTGGAGGGCATTCTGATACTGGGTGGGAACTGACTAATTGCCACTGACATCCCCAGTGACACTAATACAGTGATCAGTACTAATACAAAGCACTGACACTGTACTAATGACACTGGGCAGGAAGGGGTTAACATATGGGGTGATCAAAGGGTTAACTGTGTGCTGTGTGTGTTTTACACTGTGTGTCATGTTGTGTTTTACTAGGGAGACATGCTGCTTTGTATCTTTTTGCTGTGCATAGAGATACAAAGCAGCATGTCCATGCTGACAGCAGACAGATCTGTGTTGTTTACACACAGATCTCTCCCTTCTTAGCCCTACCAATGATCCCCAGGTCCGGGAATCACCAGCCGGGAAATGGTGATTGACATCCCCAGCAGCCAATAGCGGCGCAGGTAGTACCCTACCCAGAAATTAAAATCACGTATATATACGTGATTTTGCACAGCCCTGTCACCTTGTAGCAGTACTTCTGCTATAGGGTGGAAGGCAACTGGTTGAAAATGTTGATTTTTTTGGAGTTTTATTTAAAAATGCATTTACACATATGTGGGTGAAGGAAAATTTAACAGTGTCTCTTTACTGGACTTTTAAAGGTTTTATCTTCCAAAAGAAAGATATCCAACTCTTCACAATCACGACTTATTCATGTCATCAGTTTTTCGGCAGCACCTATATTTGTGAGCAACTATTTTGAGGGATGAATATCTGATGAGCACCTTGGGAATTTATTTAGAATTGCTACTACATCCATTCAACCAGATATTGAAGTGTTACTTTATCAAAAGCAGTGTCAAATATTGCTCTAGTTTTATGTTGCCCTCTTAACACTCATTGGCCACTTTGTGAGGTACACCTGTTCAATTGTTTGATAAACACAATTTGCTAATCAACCAATCACATGACAACAACTCAATGTATTTAGGCATCTAGATGTGGTGAAGACGACTTGCTGAAGTTCAAACCAAGCATCAGAATGGGAAAGAAAGAGGATTTACGTGACTTTGAATGTGGCATGGTTGCAGGTACCAGACGGACTGATCTGAATATTTCAAAAACTGCTGATCTACTTGGATTTTAAAGCACAACCATCTCTAGGGTTTACAGAAAATGGTCCGCAAAAGAGGAAATATCCAGCAAGCGGCAGTTGTGTGGATGAAAATGCCTTGTAAATGTCAGAGGTCAGAGAAGAATGGGCAGACTGGTTTGAGATAATAGAAAGGCAACAATAACTCATGTCAATATGGACCAAAATCTCTGAGGAATGTTTCCAGCGCCTTGTTGAATCTATGCCACAAAGAATTAAGGCAGTTCTGAAGGCAAAAGGAGGTCCAACCCGGTACTAGCATGCTGTACCTCATGAAGAGGCCGGAGAGTGTATTTTTATTACTCAGATCTATATCAGTGTTCATTATCTTGTGATCTGCTTGACTTTTTTTGCTCATCAGCTATCCTTATTGTTAGTATATTTTATGTGTGGTCCAAGACAACTCCTCTTCTTCCCATGTTGCGCAGGAAAGTCAAATGGTTTTGTACCCCTGCTCTAAACAAATGTGCAATGAAGAAGTGGTCAGGATCAGGTTTCATCCTCTTGCAGTGTTAGAGCTGATTCACCCCTGGGGAGTAGGGGTGTAGTTTGTATGCTTTGGGACACAATAAATATTTGGATGTTTTGGTGATTTTTTTCAGCTTTAGTCATGGATATGCAGTTTTGTCCATTTGGCGCACCTCTGAACCTCTGATTTAGGGACCCCTCCCTCTTGGATCCAATGTTCATGTTTTTACTGGCTTTCTACATACTTATTGATGCCATCATTGGGTAAATATAAAACATTTCTTCGTTATAAACGTTATTATTTTTTCTCAGTATGCCGTATGCTTATTTTTGGCCTTGTTTATATAATTTTAGAATAATATGCTATATCTCCCTGAGGAAGCAGGCTATTGTCCTGCGAAACGTGTCAGAGAAAGAATGGAAGCATTAATTTGGAGCTATCATGTCAACTATGGTTCTTATGTTACCTAAGGTTATGCCCTGTAATGTTATGTGTTGAACCGTTTGTTATAAGCAGTACCGTACATGCTTTTTAGGATGAGCTTTGTGATTGCTCAAATATTACTACCACAACTGTGGTTTTAACTTTGTCGATCAAGTTGTACTTTTTTTATTTTTTGAGTATACATTCATTTTTTGGTATGGTGCCTCATAAAGCCCCAATAGTTTTTTCTAGTTAGGGTTCTTATGTATTTCAGTGTCCTGTCAATAAGGGGTGTGGCACCACTAAAATCTACCAAAAAGGGGTGAGAACTTATTATGGGCCTCCCTCTCCCCCTCCCCCCACTACTAATATTTTGTACTGTATCAATTAGCTGTGAAACCTGAGCTTCAATCCTCACCGCATATGTGTGAATCAGCTCTCAAGCCCAGGTTTCACAGCTAAGTGATACAGTAGTTGATCAACGGTTCATGTCAGGTTTACATCAGGTTCAGGACAGGATTAGCTCAGGATTTTATCCTGTTCACACAAATGCGGTTTAGAAATGGTTCCCATTGAAGTCAATAGCCAGTAATCTGCACCTGAAGGCACTGCTCACAAATCAGACAGGACTCTTTTTCAAACTGAATCCACACCAGAAGTGCACTGGACATATGTGAATAGGCACCATAGGAAGCAATGTTTTTTCACGTCATGCGGATTGGATGTGGTTCAAACTGCATCCAACCTGCATATACAGTGAAGGACAGAAGTATTTGAACACCCTGCGATTTTGCAAGTTCTCCCACTTAGAAATCATGGAGGGGGTCTGAAATTCACATTGTAGGTGCGTTCCCACTCTGAGAGACAGAATTAAAAAAAAAATTCAGGAAATCACATTGTATGATTTTTAAAGAGTTTATTTGTCTTGCACTGCTGAACATAAGTATTTGAACACCTGAGAAAATCAGTGTTAATATTTGGTACAGAAGCCTTTGTTTGCAATTACAGAGGTCAAACATTACCTATAGTTCTTGACCAGGTTTGCACACACTGCAACAGGGATTTGGCCCACTCCTCCACACAGATCTCCTCTAGATCTGTCAGGTTTCGGGGCTGTCGCTGAGCAACACAGAGTTTCAGCTCCCTCCAAAGATGTTCTATTGGATTTAGGTCTGGAGACTGGCTAGGCCACTCCAGAACCTTGATATGCTTCTTACGGAGCCACTCCTTGGTTATCCTGGCTGTGTGCTTCGGGTCGTTGTCATGTTGGAAGATCCAGCCACGATCCATCTTCAATGTTCTGACTGAGGGAAGGAGGTTGTTGCTCAAAATCTCACAATAAATGGCCCCATTCATCCTTTCCTTAATATAGTACAGTCGTCCTGTCCCCTTCGCAGAAAAGCACCCCCAAAGCATGATGTTACCACCCCCATGCTTCACAGTAGGGATGGTGTTCTTGGGATGCAACTCATCCTTCTTTTTCCTCCAAACATGATGAGTGACGTTTAGACCAAAAAGTTCTACTTTGGTCTCATCTGACCACATGACTTTCTCCCATGCCTCCTCTGGATCATCCAGATGGTCATTGGCAAACTTCAGACAGGCCTGGACATGTGATGACTTGAGCAGGGGAACCTTCCGTGCAATGCATGATTTGAAACCATGACAGCGTAGTGTTCTACCAACAGTGACCTTTGAAACTGTGGTCCCAGCTCTCTTTATGTCATTGACCAGCTCCTCCCTTGTAGTTCTGGGCTGATTCCTCACCTTTATTATCATCAATGATACCCCACAAGGTGAGATCTTGCATGGAGCCTCAGTCCAAGGGAGACTGACAGTCGTCTTTAGCCTCTTCCATTTTCTAACAATTGCTCCAACAGTTGATCTATTTTCACCAAGCTGCTTGGTAATTGCCCCATAGCGCTTTCCAGCCTTGTGGAGGTCCACAATTTTGTCTCTGGTGTCTTTTGACAGCTCTTTGGTCTTGCCCATGGTAGTAGTAGGCGTCTGACTGACTGTGGGGTGGACAGGTGTCTTTAAAGAGCTCAGACAGGTGCTACTAAGTTAGATTAATGAGTGGAGTAAAGGTGGACTTTTTAAAGGCACAGTAACAGGTCTTTGAGAGCCAGAATTCTTGCTGTTTCTTAGATGTTCAAATACTTATGTTCAGCAGTGCAAGACAAATAAATTCTTTAAAAATCATACAATGTGATTTCCTGAATTTTTTTTAAAATTCTGTCTCTCAGAGTGGGAATGCACCTACAATGCGAATTTCTGACCCCTCCATGATTTCTAAGTGGGAGAACTTGCAAAATTGCAGGGTGTTCAAATACTTCTGTTCATCACTGTACGTGAACCGGCACTTACTGTAGAGCATTGGTTGCCAACTTACAAGCTATGGGGGGGGGGTTCAATAAAAACCCCTGACATCCCCGAAGTTCCACACATTCCATATATGTAATGCCTGAGAGGACTGTTGTCAAAAACTGTGTGGACATGCTACATTGTTGGCTGGGGATATGCTGTACAAGACAATACAAAACTGGGAACATGTTACCTAAAGCTAGTAGAGATCAATATTATCCTAATCAGTGTTCCACTACAGACTGCTGAGGAAAGAGGGACTCACATCATATACCAACAGGCCACAGGGCTTTAGCGCATCAGAGGGAAGATTTTTTAAAGGTGTAGATATTTAGGTGTTCTAATTATATCCAGTCGGCACAGGCCCAGTTCACAGAGGTTGCAGTCTGGGGTGACCTTATTTTGACAAGCAGAACTGGAAAGCTTTCCATTTTATCTTTATCTTGGCACATTTAATTTGTGTGTATCACTACGTTTTCATTGTACTGTCTATTCAACCCAAATATGAGGTTTTGTATCAAAATGTATCCTGATTATCAGTCATAAATCCTACAGGATGAGATTATTTGCCATTTAGTATCAACAGTGTAGCTGACTGGAAAGGTTACACAAGTACAGTGGCCCCGTAAAATGTGTTACATGGGACAATCCACATATACTGAAGGTTTCCTCTTTAGAAAGCCAGGAAGGGATGAATAAGAAGTAATGAAAACAAAACTTCCTGTAAGTCATCTTCCGGTAAAATGACAAAAATTAAAACATTTCTGAGTGGCTGCCAGGAAGGTATTGAAAGCATCCCTCTAAAAAAAGGTCATGTAATCATAAAAGTCACGCTCTCTGGTCCGGACAACCCTTGTTTTTTTCCAATTCATGGGACACAATCTAGGAACATTGTTGTAACTGTTGTACAGATTGTTTATAAAGTACATACAAAAATACAAAGGCTATTACCAATCCAGGCTAGTTTTCCCCTAGCAGCCAATAGACAGTTCATTTTTATAGACACTATGCTTAGTGCAACAATTTTGGGGTCCTAACAAGTACATGATTTATTTATTTCAGGTACTTATATAGCACTGTCAATTTACATAGAACTTTACATATATATATATTCACATCAGTCCCTAACCCTCAAGGGGTGAACAATCTAAGTTCCCTAACTTACATTCATACATACACACTCTAGGGCCAATGTAGACAGGAGCCAATTAACCTGCCAGCATGTCTTTGCAGTGTAGGAGGAAATTGGAGTACCTGGAGGAAACCCACACAGGCACAGGGAGAATATGCAAACTCCAGGCAGGTGGTGTCGTGGTTGGGATTTGAACCAATGATTCTAGTACTGCCAGGCGGAAGTGCTAACCATTTAGCCACTGTGCTGCCCTTATGATACTAAAACTAAATCTCTAGCCTTACTTTCAGTCTTGAGCAGTTGTGCAGGCTTCTTTCCTGTACTGAATTTGCTGTAGGATGTACAGCATCATTTAGCCCTTTCTTTCCCAGCCATACTGTCCCTGGTTTGTTCCTTTTAGTCATTGGATGGGAAGCTCTTTCAGTTATGCAGGTTCAGCATATACAGCGTATAGTGAGCGTGTGTGTACATATATACAGTATTTAGAATTTATTTGCAAATTATGGTGGAAAATAAGTATTTGGTCACCTACAAACAAGCAAGATTTCTGGCTCTCACAGACCTGTACCTTCTTCTTTAAGAGGCTCCTCTGTCCTGCACTCATTACCTGCATCAATGGCACTTGTTTGAACTTGTTATCAGTATAAAAGACACCTGTCCACAACCTCAAACAGTCACACTCCAAACTCCACTATGGTGAAGACCAGAGAGCTGTTGAAGGACACCAGAAACAAAATTGTAGACCTGCACCAGGCTGGGAAGACTGAATCTGCAATAGGCAAGCAGCTGGGTGTGAACAAATCAACTGTGGGAGCAATAATTAGAAAATGGAAGACATACAAGACCACTGATAATCTCCCTCGATCTGGGGCTCCATGCAAGATCTCACCCCGTCGGGTGAAAATGATCACAAGAACGGTGAGGACCACACGGGGGGACCTAGTGAATGACCTGCAGAGAGCTGGGACCAACGTAACAAAGGCTACCATCAGTAAGACACTACGCCGCCAGGGACTCAGATCCTGCAATGCCAGACGTGTCCCCCTGCTTAAGTCAGTACATGTCCGGGCCCGTCTGAAGTTTGCTACAGAGCAATTGGATGATCCAGAAGAGGATTGGGAGAATGTTATATGGTCAGATGAAACCAAAATAGAACTGTTTGGTAGAAACACAACTCGTCGTGTTTGGAGGAGAGAGAATGCTGAATTGCATCCAAAGAACACCATACCTACTGTGAAGCATGGGGGTGGCAACATCATGCTTTGGGGCTGTTTATCCACAAAGGGACTAGGATGACTGATCCATGTGCAGGATAGAATGAATGGGGCCATGTATTGTGAGATTTTGAGTGCAAACCTCCTTCCATCAGCAAGGGCATTGAAGATGAAACGTGCCTGGGTCTTCCTACATGACAATGATCCCAAACATACCGCCCGGGCAATGAAGGAGTGGCTTCGTAAGAAGCATTTCAAGGTCCTGGAGTGGCCTAGCCAGTCTCCAGATCTCAACCCCATAGAAAACCTTTGGAGGGAGGTGAAAGTCCGTGTTGCCCAGCGACAGCCCCAAAACATCACTGATCTAGAGGAAATCTGCATGGAGGAATGGGCCAACATACCAGCAACAGTGTGTGCCAACCTTGTGAAGACTTACAGGAAACTTTTGACCTCTGTCATTGCCAACAAAGGATATATAACAAAGTATTGAGATGAACTTTTGATATTGACCAAATACTTATTTTCCACCATAATTTGCAAATAAATTCTTTCCAAATCAGCCAATGTGATTGTCTGGATTTTTTTTCTCATTTTGTCTCTCATAGTTGAGGTCTACCTATGATGCCAATTACAGGCCTCTCTCATCTTTTTAAGTGGGAGAACTTGCACAATTGGTGGCTGACTAAATACTTTTTTGCCCCACTGTATATATATATATATATATATATATAGTGGGTACATATGGAATGAAAATACTGCTTGATTTGCAGGTGTGAAAAGTGATAGAAGTGGTGTAACATTCCATTGCTTCTACTGTGTGATGAGACACCTAACAAACAGGTGGGAAGCCTCACTTTTATCATCCACTGCATGCGCTGCTAATAATACGGAGTCATGTCAGAGCTTACTGAGCTTCAAAGAGGGCAAATTGTTGGTGCCCGCTGAGCTGGTGTCTCTGTGACCAATTTATTTGCCGTGTCGCGAAGTACAGTATCAAAGGTTATGACGGCATATACAGTTTTCAGGAAAACGTCATCTGATAAGCATAAGCACAGTCAACATGGTCAACTGATCAAACGAGACAAAATAACATTGCGCAGGATTGTAACCTGGAATAAGAAAACAACTGCTGCAAAACTAAAAAGGAAAATCATTATGTGCTGCTACAAGATAGAAGCAAGATACAAGCTGCTGCAAACACCCTAATGTGTTCCCACATAAACCACAAAAGTAAAATAAAATAAAGTGGTGCTGTGTCACAATATCCAATAACACCCATATACAGGGTGCAGCAACATAACTTCCTTTTTTCAAAACGCAATGAAACCAATTTTATGAATCAGAATTGTTTTTATTGTCTTTAATAATGTAGGTACATATCTAAAGTTCTGTTTTACACAGTTTTGAATATCATATCAGGTAGGTGACGCCCCCCATTGTCCATACACTGAATAAGCCGATTTCTGGCGTTATTCATGACCCTTACCAGCATAGCAGCGGGTATGTTGGCAATTTCTGCGGGGATGTTGGCCTTCAGGTCTTGTAGGATCCTTGGACGGTTTACATAAATGCGGGATTTAAAAAAACCCCACAAAAAAAAATCGCAAGGGGCCAAATCGGGGGAGCGGGCTGGCCACTCCAAATCGCCCCTTATTGAGATGAGGCATTCCGGGAAGTGTTCCCTTAAAACAGCCATTGATGCTCTTGAAGTGTGAGCCGTTGCTACGTCCTGTTGGAACCAAATGTCCCCTAAGTCCAATTCATCAAGTCGTGGAAAAACAAATTCCTCCAACATGTTCACATACCGGTCTGAATTCACTTATTCAGTTCCTCAGTACATCCCTTACCCCATCCAAGTTCAATCCTGCTAATAAAATTACAAAAAACAAAGGTCAAGGACTGGTTACTGACTCCTGGATGCAAGTTTGTGAAAATGTGTCGCCTGGCTGTGCAGGACTATATGGGGACCCAAAACTTCAGCCACTCCTAAGGGGGTATTGCTACATATAATTGAAATAAGCTAATTCATATCCCTATGCAGTACTCCAGTGTGTTATGGTAGACTGCTGTGTGTCACACTTACCCCTAAAGCAGGTGGTCAGGCACTATAGCTGGTTTCTGTGTTCTTCACCTATAGCAGCCCCCTTTCCCATAAGACAAGCAGGTCTACTGGTACTCGGTTGCCCACAGGACTTATACACAATGTTATAGAGCCTGGCCACCAAGCCAGGGCAGGCACGAACTGAGCACAGCAAACAGGTACTTGTGGTTGGTGGACAGGCAGAGTGGTTCAGTGACAGTCCAAGTACAAGGTAGATGAAGATTCAGAATAGTCAGGTTCAAATTCACAGTCAAAAAGCAGGCAGTTCAGAGAGTAGTCGATATCTGATCCAAGGTTGCCAACAAGGGAATCCACACTAGCAGGCAAACAGGGAGCTTAGGGAACGTGTTACAAATGCAATATCACAAGCATGAGACTGCAGGCTTGACTGGCTTAAATCAGGTTTGGTCTCCACCCAGAGACTGGCTACATCAATCACCTTGCAGGTGGACAGACAGACAGGAAGAATGTATCACAACCAAAAACCAGGATGCTGGAATGAGACCAACAGCTATCAAGGATCAGGACTGCTACATGCTCCTGACACTATGGGGTTTATTTACTAAAGCTGGAGAGTGCAAAATCAGACTCACTTCTGCATAGAAACCAATCAGCTTCCAGGTTTCATTGCCAAAGCTTCATTGAACAAGCTGAGGTTAGAAGCTGATTGGTTTCTATGCAGAAGGGAGTCTGATTTTGGACTCTCCAGCTTTAGTAAATAAACCCCTATGTGACTTTTGAGGTCCATGCAGGCAAAACAGCAAAATGCATGATAAAAACCCATCCACAAAACACATACCATATTGTGCTAAAATTATTTCAAACTGCCTGTAGTTTCAATGCAAAGTGTGAATCCAGGTGTGCCAGAGGAGGACTGGGAACTTTGGACAGCACAAACAAGTGGCCTTTTTGTGGCAGAGACAGATTTCTGTGGGATAAAAAAAGTGCACCATACAAAGTGTGCCATGCTGCCTCAATGTTTGGTGAATGTGAGCAGTGGACGTTATTTAGGATTTATTGTGACATCCATCATCATCATCATTGATTGTGGTTCCCCTCTAAAAATGTCCATTGTGAAGTATCTTTGCACATGGATACCTGCCCAACATATCTTATTAGGGGACAAAAGCCTTTCAGTCCAGTCCTCCCCTGAACTTGAGAATTATTTATGTAAAAAGCATGAGATGATGTAGCCATATAGATTTTTTGTAAGTTAAAAAACAGCCCATAATTACCTTATGTACGTTCCTGTTCCCATCTTATTGACCATATAGAACAAGCCTTGTATCGTGAGTCCTGGCATGGTCACGTGAAGACGCAGGCCCCACTCTGAGCTATTGCACCCGTTTGTGGGTGGCCAAAGAAGAATTTAATCCCCAATACTAGGTCACCCATTTTAAGTTATGCCACATAAACCTCTTAGCCGCAATAAAATGTATTATTTTTTTTCTTGCCATTTTAATTATTTCTCACCAGTAATGTCAACACTTTTTGCTGAAGCTGCATTTATCAAATTAACCATCGACAAAAAACAATGCTGCAGAATATAGATTGATAGGTATCATGTCTCATATTGGAAAATAAATGTGCAAAAGTTTAAAAAGCCCTGGAAATATGTTTAAAAACTATTTTTAGCATGCTGCAAAATTAACCTTGACATTCGGGCAATAAGCAGGATTTCTACGGCAATCATCCTGGTGGGTAGCAGTTGCTAAAAGTTTAAAACTGTAATTTTTTTCTTTTTTTCCCAGAGAAAGGTCATTTTGTGCTAAAGTGTCAAATAAATTATTTAGACTACTGAATTAGAAAAGTGAGGATGTGACAGCTGAATTTTTTATTCACATTAGCCCTGCCTGTGTCTCCCTGCTCACTCCCTCCCCTCCGCCCGCATCTCTATTAGTCACTGCTCCATTATACAGCCTCTATTAGAATAAAATTAGACCCCACTATCTGAATCCTAAATGTCTGAGCCTCTCTTTTACACTGGTCAGCAAGCAGAAGGATTATCTACCGCTGCTTAAAACTTGGCAACCTTTTAGTCTGGGTTAATCATTTTTTTGTTTTATGCCAAAGAGAAAAAGTGCTACAATAAGGTCTACTGCCAAATATACTATAAATCTAGTTTGTATTTCTCAAATCTGTAGGTTCGCTGCAGCATTTAAAGGGGTATGTTTTCTTTATCATGCTTTTATCCACTGTGCAAACTCAAAACTATCATGTTGACTAAGGAAACCATAAGAGTTAATCATGATATTCATTTGATGGAATGATGCTGTAAGAATGAGAAGACAGTCATATTTGTATTTTACATTTGTATTCGTAAAGGTGAAACAACATGGGTGCCCAGATAATGTGCTAACACTATTTGCATGGTGAAAGCAATAGGTAATCAGAGGCAAAATATACCGTATGTGATTGTTTTGGTAAGCTGAAAATAACTATTACCAAACCCTAAAAACATTTACCCTAATATAAAGCACATTTTAGGCTCCACGCACACTAAGCCTTTAGCCCCATTGCACATGGCTCCAAAGGTGCAGGAGGAAGGCACTGGGGCATCCTCCTGCCCTGCTGCCGGTAGCCTGTAAAAATCTACCAAAACTGAGAGCTACTGCGGCTGGACAGGGCTGGATGGTACATTAAGTGCTACAAATGTTTAGGGCAGTATGCTCATAGGGACAATGCCAAGAATGCACACAGGGCAAATCAGACATCTCTGCTGCACTGGAAATGCTATCGAACCCATTGCAGTTTGTTAGGACCTTGGTATGAGAAAGTACAGCCACTACAGGATCATTTATAACACAAACAGAATTTCTAACAGTGTTTTGGTTTTATTTTCAATGCCCAGCACTCAGTACAGCTATTAAAATGCTATGGGCACTGTTGCACTGCCTTTTGAAGCAAGGCGTTGGACCAGAGATCATGACGGTACAAGCAACAGACCCTTTTGGCAGTGACAGCATGAAAATTGTTAAAGCCCCGTACACATATCGGACAAATGATTGTCTGTTTTTTTGTTTTTTTTTTTCTGCATGGTAGTCTCTTATCAAAAGTGAAGAGGTTACTAAAGTTATGTAATATATTTGTATTGTATTGTATTTTTGGACAAACACTGCACTGATTAAACAAAAATCGTGCGATCTGGTATCATACGAGAAAAATTTTCGTGCTTGCCTTCAAATAATTTCATCTGAAAGCTGTGTACTAACGATCTCTTTGAAAGCAGTATTTTTCATCTGATTTTCTAAACATGTGTACTAGGCTTAAGGGTCTCAATGTGTACAAGAACAGTTAGACCTAAAATTTTAAATGTTTGATTGAATTAAAAGGCTGATTAATAAACCAGTGACCTAAAAAAAAAAAAAAAAAAAAAAAACCCCAAAACAAATCCTCTAGCACATTTTTGAAGCATGGGGGTTATTTACTAAACTGGAGATTGCACAATCTGGTGCACCTCTGCATAGAAACCAATCAGCTTCCAGGTTTTTCATCAAAGCTTAATTGAACAAGCTGCAGTTAGAAGGTGATTGGCGCCCATGCACAGCTGCACCAGATTTTGCACTCTCCAGTTTTAGTAAATCAACCCCATAGTGTTTTACTTCACAAATGTATTGTTCGCTTTTATTTATATTTTATTTTATATTTGTACTGTTCGCTTGCTTTGGGACTTCAAACGGAGTAAATCCCATTTATCTAAAAAGTGTGCAAGGTGGATGAGACCTTTCACATGACTTTAACAAGCCATGTGACAGTGCTCTCCTATCTGTGTTAAGCTAATCATAGACAGTTTGCCTGGACGAAAAAAGAAAGAACAGATTCCTCCATCGCCCTCTGCCAGGGCATTGTATTCTAACAGCAGAACCCACGCTGTCAGAATACATTGATCATCAGCTGCAGCTGATTGGATGCAATCACTGATCAGCAAAAGTTTTCCAGCTTCACCCTGGACAAGAGATTGACTTCTGTTAAGCAGGGATGGCCAAACTAAGTGAAATTTTGCTGCTTTAGTAGGGATTGTCCAAATTTTGATCAGTGTATGGTCAGCTTAATGCCGAGATCACTCTAAAGCAGTCTCCAAACTGTGGCACAGGGGCCTCATGCGGCCCTTTGTTTACATTTATCTGGCAATATTCCTCCCACTGACATTAACAATAGGGCCTAATTCCTGCCACTGACACCAACAATGGGGCATAATTTCCTGCCACTGACACCAACAATGGGGCATAATTTCCTGCCACTGACACCAATAATGGGGCACAATCCCTGCCACTGACACCAGCAATAGAGCATAATTTCCAGCCACTGACACCAACAATGGGGCATAATTCCTGCCCCTGCCACCAACAATAGAGCATAATTTCCTGCCACTGACACCAACAATGGGGTATAATTCTTGCCACTGACAACGACAGTGGGGCACACTTCCTCCCACTGAATGGCTGATTTTCACCATATTGTCTTTATATAGTTGAAACATGGCAAGCATTTTTTAGTTTGTTTACAATAACAGATGATTTTCAGCAATCAAACTTATCTCTCAGGGTTATGTATATTGCAGCTGATTATATATTAAATCTTTAAAATAATAACATGATTCCATGCCGTGGAAGTTATTAATTAATAATAAATATATTAAAAAGGTGAAAAAATGCGCAAAAATAAATAAATATATGTGTGGTATAAGAAATAAAAAGAAAGCTGCCTCCCTGATGTGTAGAAATACACTGTGACAAAAAAATGCCAAAAGAGGGGGTGCTATACTCAATACTCAAAAACCCCAATTTATATATCACTGTGTGTCGCTCAAAATTGTGTCATAAATTTTGAGTGACGTATAAATTGGGATTATTGAGTATAGCGTCCCCTCTTTTGATATTTTTTATATCAAAGCTTTGCTATAAAGTGTGGGTAATACTTTTTGACCAAGCTGAATTTATTATACATTTGTAAATGTATTTGTGTGATTGTATCATTGAGATTTAGCAAGTAATATTCCCGGAATTGAGCCTAAGTTTAAAGGGTGTGTGTTCTTTGTATATTAGTAAATATACTGTATTATTTTAGCTACAAAAGCTCAATGACACACAGCAAAGCTCCTATATGTTAAATAGAGATGTGATAAAAGACAAATGGAACAATAATTACCATGCACAGATAAATGATAAAGGCTTAACTTGTAATGCAAGTCCATGTCTTGTAAGATATCATTCATTTAGTTTAGCTTTTAGCAAAACTAGCATAGAAACAAGGTTAGAGCTGTGAGTTAACTGTAGCAAATATATAGGTATATACAGTTGTGCTCTAAAGTTTACATATCCTGGCAGTCATCATGAAATTTTGGCACTGATACTGAAAATGTAAAAAATAAATCCCTCGTGCTTAGGTACAAAAATCTAAAAAAAGCAGCTAACAGAATTTGTACGCTAGAAATATCCAAGATATATAATAACAAGAGTGTAGCGTTTACACTAAACTTAATCACAAAACAATATTAATCAGTCCACAAAGAAGTCCACAAAAGTACAGCCAAGACACCCCGGATGTACTCAGAAGTGGTGATGTTGCATATGTAGGAGTGATGCCAGAAGGAAAGAAGTTCTTCCACTGACTGCAAGCACATCAAACTTCTTACCAACTGGTGTTGACCCCCATATGATTGAGTGGTCAAAAACGCTTGAATAAACATGTCCTCATATACATCCACCTCGATCAGAGATATAATGAATTCAATGGGGGATCTGAATAGATTCACTAGTCAAGCTATAATCACTCCACCATCGATCAATGAATTATCCAAGAATGTAAAACTCAAAAAAGAAATTTAAAAACAGTGTTGCACTCACATAAGAATTTCATGAACAGGCATATAATAAAGATCCAAAAACATCACCAACAAGATGGCGACGATATCCAGTGTGATGGTGTAGTATAACCATGACTCCTCCCTACACATTTCGTCACACAACGTCATCGGGGGTGTGTCCGGCACACGCCATCACACTATTTTTATAATGCCAATGGAGAGGCTGTTCCTCCCCTCTCCATCTGCGCTCCAACTGTCGAAAATGGTGCACCCTTCGGATCCGTAAGTGATTTAAACCCCCAACTGGAAGTGATGCACCATGCCAGCTGGAGGAAGTGATCTGAGTTCCACTCGGTAAACAATGGAAATGGAGTGCATATAAAAAAATACAGAAGATTATTCTTCCCAAAGAGGTAAATCTTGCATCAATATTAATTAAAAGGTGATAATAAATGTGTATCATAGAGGCCTTATAAATACAATACTTATATAGCACCATCTTGGGGTTCTAATTAAAACAGTTAAACGTATTATAAAACCGTAAGGGCCTAACAACGATAAATATCAAAAATATCAAACATGTCACTTTCGAATGGTCAAAATTACACTGAAATTATTTTATCTAAAAATCCAAAGGAATAAAAATTCAACTATTAATAATGAATGAATTCACATCTCATTCTATGTTTAAGCCAAACGGAGTATACATTTAAGAGAATAAATTAACCCAGTTTTCAACTTTGAAATTCCACGCCTAGTGTGGCTACCACGCCAGTCTGGGGTGAATTTATCTATAGCCATAAACTGTGTTCTTACCATAATATGTCATAGTGTTTGGCAACACCATGTTCCCGGAAAGCCTTTCCAGATGCTGGATATATGTTCCTTCAATCTAATGTGTAATGTGCAGACAGTATATCCAACATATTGAAGGCCGCAAGGGCACTGTAACATAGATACCACATTCTTACTAGAACAGGTAATAAAAAACCCCACATCATAGGATGGTTTCCTCCCACACTCCAAAAGACATGCTGGCAGGTTAATTGGCTCCTGTCTAAATTGCCCCTGGTATGTGTATGTATGAATGTGAGTTAGGGACCTTAGATTTTACACCCCTTGTGGGTTCGGGACTGATGTGAATGTAGAATATATGTATGTAAAGTGCTGCATAAAATTGATGGCACCATATAAGTACCTGAAATAAATAAATAAGATGTAGATGTAAAATTTGATCACAAATATTGAAAATAGGACTGATCATGCCACAACACTGTCTTTTATTTAAGCATAGTGATCATATTAAGCCATTTATCCTCACATAGTTGTTTGGCTCCTTTTTGAATCATAATGATAACAGAAATCACTCAAACAGCCCTGATCAAAAGTTTGTATATCCTGGAATGTTTGGTCTTGGTACAGACACATGAAGTAACACACACAGGTTAAAATGGCAATTAAAGGTTCATTTCCCACATCTATGGCTTTTTAACTTACAATTAGTGTCTTTGTATAAATAATCAATGAGTTTCTTAGCTCTCATGTAGATGCACTGAGCAGGCTAGATACTGAGCCATAGGGAGCAGAAAAGATCTGTCAAAATAACTGCGTAACAAGATAATGGAACTTTGTGAAGATGGTAAATTATATATAAAAGGTATCCAAAGCCTTTCATATGCCAGTCAGTTTTATTCAATCACTTATTAAGAAGTGGAAAATTCAGGGATCTTTGGACACCAAGCTAAGGTCAGGTAAACCAAGTAAGATTGCAGCCACAACTGCCAGAAGAGTTGTTTGGGATACAAAGAAAAACCCACAGGTAACCTCAAGAGAAAAACAGGCTGCTCTGGAAAAAGACAGTGTATAGTTTGGGTGATGGTTGAATCCCAACTGTCCCTTGGCTGGTGGCCATCTTGGATTCTTATCAATACATGCATGTACACCTGCTTTGCTATTTTCAGCTGATACTGCAATATACTGGCTATCATTAATATTGGACTACACTACTAACAGTTATTACACTGGATATTCAATTAAGCTGCCTGATATGTGTTTTTCATCATTGGCGAAATAAATATACTACACTATATTAGCCTTTTGTCCTGGTGGCTTTTTTGAGCCTCATAAGGGGGACTTCATTGTGATGCTGCACTTACCTGATGCCGGGTGTAAGTGAAACCTGTGGGTGGTTCCTACTACCAGAGAGGGTCCATTGAGAGGTCTGGAGGATAGTTCCTGGATTTATCAAGTGCCGTAGGAGTACTACATGCCTACGGGGTTCCAGAGGACCACAAGTGCCCATATACTACATGCGTAATAATATTTTACGTCTGGTGAGTGCAAGCACACCCTTTATTGATTATCATGGAATTTACAAGCACCTTATTATGTGGTGGAAGCTGAATGGGATTGATTAACAACTTCCTATTTTGAAATATTGACGCACCTGTATTTTAGTGAATGGATTTATGTCGTTTATTTTATTTATGTGATATATTGTGTTTACTACTGTCACGTTAATTACTGTCTTCATTAAGACATCACTATTGTCACTTAATAGCGCATTACTTTGCAGTTTTTGTCACGTTTACACTTCAATTTTTATGCTGCATTTTTATGATGAATGATGGCATGTTGCAGATAGCGCAGCTCCAGTCATGCCCTCTGATGAGTTTTGTCCCAACCCCGATGGGCGGGGTGAAATGCTTCAGAGGGCGTGGCTAGAGGCCATCTACAACATGCCAACATTATTTGACTCTGGGGATCGGTTTTGAGTGGCGCCCACTTCCTCATATACTGTATGAGTTTCTGGAATAACCTTGGACGCTGCTCCCCTCTTCTTTCTCTGCCAGCGGGATGACTTCTACCTGTACTGAGCCTTGAGCGGCACTATAAGTCTCCCACGTGGTTTAAACTGCTTATAAGGTGAAAGCCGAGGGAAAAAGCCTATAAAAGGAAAACTAATGCAGCCATCACATCTAAGGATAAGTAAGCTGCAATATACTGTCTGTATTACATTTTTGATTTGGGTTTAATACGCTTTAAGCTTCATTAATTACTCCTCACATATTCATAAACGTGCAGTAGAATCTATTTAGTGATAGATAAGTTTGCATTCTTAGCTCTGTATAACAACAGCTATCATATAACCAGAAAAATCATAAGAGGTAGAGGTTTTTTTGGCAGCAGATACAGTTAGGTCCATATATATTTGGACACAGGCACAATTTTAGTTTTTTTCAGGTATTTACCAAAACATATTCAAGCTATAGTTATATAATGGATATGGGCTGAAAGTGCACACTCTCATGTTCAATGTGAGGGTATGTACATCCAAATTGGAGAAAAGGTTTAGGAATTACAGCTCTTAAGAGCAGCCACCCCCCCCCCTTTTTCAAGGGACCAAAAGTAATTGGACAGTTTAATATAATCTTAAATAAATGTTCATTTTTAATATTTTGATGAGAATCCTTTACTGGCAAAGACGGCCTGAAGTCTGGAGCACATGGACATTATCAAAGACTTGGTTTCCTCCTTTCTGATGCTTTGCCAGGCTCTAATTGCAGCTGTCTTCAGTTGTTTTGTTTGTGTGTCTTTCTGC
The DNA here is from genome assembly GCF_062004578.1 of Staurois parvus. NCBI lineage: Eukaryota > Metazoa > Chordata > Amphibia > Anura > Ranidae > Staurois > Staurois parvus. The sequence goes on along the minus strand of NW_028317900.1, from coordinate 7,353,111 downwards.
CTTTAGTTTTGCCTTCAGCGAGTGAAATGCATGCAATTGGGTTGAGATCAGGTGATTGACTCGGCCATTGCAGAATATTCCACTTCTTTTCCTTCAATAGCTCCTGGGTTGCTTTTGGTGTGTTTTGGATCATTGTCCATCTGTACTGTGAAGCGCCGTCCAATCAACTTTGCTGCATTTGGCTGAATCTGGGCTGACAGTATATCTCTAAACACTGCAGAATTCATCCGGCTGCTTCTGTCACATTATCAGTAAACACCAATGATTCAGTGCCACTGGAAGCCATGCATGCCCATGCCATCACACTGCCTCCACCATGTTTTACAGATGACGTTGTGTGGTTTGGATCATGAGCTGTTCCAAGCCTTCTCCACACTTCTTTTTTCCTGTCATTCTGGTACAGATTAATCTTAGCTTCATCCATCCAAAGAATGCTTTTCCAGAACTGGTCTGGCTTTTTTAGATATTTTTTGGCTAAGTCTTATCTGGCTTTTCTATTCTTCAGGCTTATGAATGGTTTGCACCTTGTGGTGAACCCCCTGTATTTGCTCTCATGAAGTCTTCTCTTGATTGTAGACTTTGACAATGATGTGCCCACCTCCTGGAGAGTGTCCTTCATTTGTCTGGATGTTGTGAATGGGTTTTTCTTTACCATAGTGAGGATCCTACGATCATCCACCACTGTTGTCTTCCGTCGACGTCCGTGCCTTTTTATGTTGCTGAGCCACCAGTGCATTCTTCTTTCCTCAGAATGTACAAAACTGTTGATTTGGCCACTCCTAATGTTGCTGCTATCTCTCTGATGGATTTGTTTAATTTTTGAGGCCTTACAATAGCCTGTTTCACTTGCATGGACAGCTCCTTTGAACGCATGATGAAGGTTCACAGCAATAGATTCCAAATGCAAATACCACACTTAGAATCAACTGCAGACCTTTTACCTGCTGCATTTATGAAGAAATAATGAAGGAGTAGTCCACGCCTGGCCATAAAACAGCTTTTGATTCAATTGTTCAATTACTTTTGGTCCCTTGAAAAAGAGGGGTGGCTATTCTTAAGAGCTGTAATTCCTAAACCCTTCCTCCAATTTGGATGTACATACCCTCAAATGAAACCTGAGAGTGTCAACATTCAGCCCATATCCATTATATAACCATAGCTTGATTATGTTTTGGTAAATGGTAAATACCTGAAAAAAACTAAAATTGTGCCTGTGTCTAAATATATATGGACCTAACTGTATACTGTATGCAAAGTCTTTTTTTTATTTTCTTTGTTCATTGTGTGGCGCATGGTCTAAAGCACTTCTAGTTTATTGCCTGCATCTGTATATGGAAGATGTACATCATGGTTGGACATCCAATAGCAGAAGGAGAACAATGCTGGACCTGGAAGAGGCTGGGTGGAGGATAACACACTGGGAGGTAAGTAAGAAGGGTGGAGTGTCTGCCATGTGGGAAGTATGAGCAGGAGAGGAGTACAGGGGATATAATGACTGGCAGTATGTGCTGGAAAGGCATGCAAAGGGTGTGATGGATGGCACCATGTACCGGGGAGGAATGTGCAGGGTATGACGGTGGGCAGTCTGTGCAGGAGAGAATTGTAGAGGGTATGACAGCGGGCAGTATAAGGTGCTATGACAGCAGGTAGTATGTAAAGGAGAGGAGTATATAGGGTGTAACAGTAGGCAGTAAGTGCAGGTGATGCTTGAGGATGATACAACAGCAGTAGAATGTGCAGGAGACAACTGAGAACAGCATACGCAGTATGCAGAGTGTAAGACATAGGGAAAGGAAAGGAGTGTGGGAAAGCAAATTTGAATAGAACACATTTTTACAACCTATACATTTTTTAGTGTGGTTACAAGTTCATTTGATGGGCATGTCAGAGGTCTTTTAGATCCCACAAGTGCTTAGCTTTGAGCACTTTTTCATGCAGCTCAGCACCCAGACAGAAGTGGCTAAAGTGCAGTGCTCAACTTCCTCTCATGTAAATCTTGGACTTCTTCCACTGTAGAGGGAAGGAATGGTGGTGGGGTGTGCAGAATTGGAAGTCCTAGGCTATCAGAAGTAGAGGCTGAGGCCAGCAGTGACACCAGTAAAAGAGCAGTGTGGTCAACACAGTTACTGGCAGTTGCTAGCTAGGAGCATTAGGCTGCACCTATTCCAGTGCCCTATGTACCCTACCGTTCACTTTTGTAAAATAGCAATTTTTTTAGCATCATGGGTGTTTTGTATCCATACAGAAAGTGTGAAGCACCATTGTCTCCTGTTTAGTAGATGAGAGCACCAAGGAAGAGGGGCCATGTAAAGGACTGGTAAATTAGAGTGAAAAGGTAGAAGTCTGTATTGCCACTGTAGGTTAGGATTTAAAACATTGCAGGATGAACCTTCAGTCCTAGGTTTGGTTACAGCTTCAGTTTCCATGCCACTGGATGTATAATACATTTAAATTGACATTGGTCTAGGCTGTGTTTTGGAACTACCCAATTAAACCATAAACTTGTGAGAACAATTTAGGAGTAACACAAAAAAAATCCTTTCAGCTGTCCCTGGCACTGGAGTAATGTAAGTCTTACTTTATTCCCCCATCAACACAGTCATCTTTGATGTGGGAATCCATCCTGCTGTGCTATTGTATTCTGAGAGTGGGAGGTTTACCTGCTGTTGGGTATAGCCACCAGCAGTGATTGAACAAAAAAACCCAACAGGCTGTTTGTATTGAAGTTGATCATTAGCCTTCAGTACAACCAGCCTACCCAAAGATAGATGAAAATGTGTCCAGTTCTAACTGAACGGGATGAATTTTAGTCCATCTATTGCTGGCTTAAGACTTTCATGACTCCAGTGGCAGCTGATGGCCTTCAGCTCTTCCCATTAGAAAACAATAGTGGAGCTTGCAGATCTTCTCCTGGCCAATCAGAAAACACCTTACCTATGACTGGTGGCTTGCACTCTTTTTCACCGTCTGGCCCTGCTGCTTTATGTACGCTGCAGCCAGGTAGCGGGTGCTGTTAAGGTTGATGCAGTGATCACGAGACATTGCTAGGGACACAGCATTGACAGGACAGAGAACAAAGATGTGGGACTGTCGTGACAAATTGTTAGTTGGCATTTATGTAACCACTGTGCTAGGGAAGTAGAGGTAAAACTTTGCTAATTGAGGTTGTTAGTAAGTTTGTCTGATTGCTGTTCAATTGGGCATTAACAACAGAGAGAAGCTAACTGAATTTTAAGAAACAATAACCTGTACAACAATCTCCGTGAATTGATTTTTTACATACAAAGTGCTACAAAAATAAAATTTTTGGTGTAAATTCTGCTGATCTGTAAAAACGTTACATTATTTTGACGTTATGTATTGTTCTGTAGCAAATCAACCTTATAGGCATTCATTCCATATAATCAGATATTATTAGATGAAAATTATTTTATATCAGCTTCAATTGTTGGTTGGCTAAGCACACACATGTATAAAGTCTTGATTCTCGGTTCCTATTTTATACACACACACATACACACGCTTAGCTGATATATTTATGTAAATATTCATGTTTCCTCTATCTATTTACATAAATACACTCCTGCATGCCTGTGTTTTCTTATTCATGCATTCTTTTTTTTATTACATTTAATATGCAGTTGATAAAATTTAGATTTATGTCCTTTGCACTGAGCATCCCATTTCACTTTGCATTCTGTATTGGTTGCTACTATTTCACTTAATTCTATTTATTATGTGAGACAATATCCTGTATTATATCCACCAGAGGTAAATTTCATACATTTTTTGTAGTACACAACAGAATAGCTGCTGCGCTTGATAGCTGACATGTAATTGATGAATTATACATTAAAAACAAAACAAATTGCTGTTAATATTGAGTGAAACCTCCAGCTGGAATACAGTGGTGAGATAGACACAGCAACATGGTTTGAAAGCAAGAGAAATGAATTGCAGGTGGGACATAGATTGCAAACTTTTTAGGGTTACTTACTGTGGTCTCTATCCTGTAAAGAGTTTTTAAAAAGAACTAGTCCCAGTTGCATTTGAATATGCAATATTAAATTACTTAACTAGGCAGGAGTACCTATTAATCATTTTTATTTGCACTTTTTGTAGGCTTTGCTTGCTTTGTCTATGCTTGGTTCATTCTTCTGAGAGTCTGACGTGAGAGATCTTTTAAGGTTCATCCATATTTGCTCCATTGTAAAATTGATAATGGTATGTTATCATTATAGATTTTGGAAAACAACAGGTCAGTCTTTAGGTGACTTAGCCTAAACTTTAGCTTAGCTTAGCTTTAGGTGACACTAAGCTTATGGTGATCATAGATGGATTGAAATTCGGCTAGTTCAGCAGGGACTGAACGAATTTATGATCCATGTATGGCCACCCCTACTCAACAGATGTTGATTGCTAGATGAACTTCTGTCAAACTGGAGCTTTTCTCAGTCAATGGTTGTAGCTGGTGATCAGTATATTCTGACAGCAGTGAGTTCCACTGTCAGATTACAATGTCCTCCAGCCACCTTGTTTGCATGGATGGAAGAAATTTGCTTTTTTTTCATTCAGCCCCTTGGCTGAAAGAGAACAAACAAACCATCAATGGCCAACTTTAGCCAGACCATTTATTATTGTTTTGGATAGAGTAGGAACAAGTTAGAACACCTGTGAGGTTTTTGTAGCCACCTGTGAGGCTGTATTAGTCCCCGCTGGGCAGATTCACCCTCTATTTGTGTCCAAATGACCATAGAACCAGAATTCAAAGTGTGGGAAAATCAAAACTTTTGAGTTGTCATGAGAACAAGAATAGAAGAAGATAGATCTTCCGTTGGGGTCACTTGTTGTGGTGACACATGTCTAAGAGGGGATTTCCCTTACTTTGCTGTTGTGTCTAGAGGACAGGAAGTGAAGGTAGTTGTCCCTAAAGGGGGCACAGATGGCAAAAGGCTTTCAATTATTTCCTACTCTAGCCAGAATTAAAATTATTGGGCTTTTAATATGCAATCTAACTCACCATTGCACACTGAAGTCGAATCTTGAACAGTGTAAGGATCTACTAAATGGCTTCCAGCTTGTAGATACATAGAGTGTTCCACCCGCAACAGGGGTCTGCAAGTTTCTGTTCAAATCTAACTGTATTCTAATCACTACCAGGACCCCTGAACTATAAGTAATGTAACCTTATGTATACTGTGACACAGAGGGGATGTAAAGCCCCAAATTTCAAAGTAAAATAAATTGTAATTGTAATAATGTCTGTAATACTGTGTATAAGGCAAAGAAAGGAAAAACTGAGAAAAGCAAGGTAAACTCTTCTTCAAGGACTCTGAGGCCTCTTGTTGCATAGGACCACAAACATATTTTTCTTCTTAGAAATGGGCCCCTTGATTACACAGTTATTTGGAGTGGTCTATTGGGCATAGTTTTTAATAAAATGTCTGAAATACTTGATTAATCTTGGAAAATCCATGATCCCAGCAGTTCTTCAGAAGGCCTCAACTCCATGCTATGGTATTGGGTTTGAGTTGCACTGTCAACAGTCAGGTGTCAGTTTTAATCTAAATTTTTAAACATTTTCAAAATACATTACTATTCTGTATGCTGGGTGCATATGTCAAAAGAACATTAGGTTGATAGGATTTTAGAGGTTCGGTCCCCACACTAAACTACCCAAGGGAATGCAATCACTGGTCTGACTCAATGAAGGTTATAAATGTTGCCTTTGGCTAGAACCATTTGGCATCCCAGTCAAAATATAATATTTTCATATCAAGTCTTGGGTAGAGAGGGTGAGACCTTTAATTATGGCAATCAAGAACTCATCTTTCCAGAGCAGTGGATATGCATGCCTAAGAATGTCATCTATACAGAAATGTAATGTCACCCTTCTTTCCTTATCAACTGACTATGGACTTTACTTTGCCCTATTGCTGCATATATCATATCATTCCCCTTCTTCTTGACAGCGATGTGGTACCATTGACCAGAGGAAGTAAGCTGATAACCATTGGTTATCTTCTATTACACCTGACTCATTCACCTCCATATGAAATCTTGTGTGGCGAATATGGGGGCAAAAGACTCCATAAAGACTCCATAATTACTGTCCCTGCACTCTAGTATTTAACATTTGTAAGATTTCGGAGATGACACTTCTGTCGTGAAAAAACATGAATCTCACATGGTTCTGGATTATTGGGTTAGGACTCTTTGACATGAAATGTGTTGTTCATCAGGCAGAAAGTTTACAACTCACAAATCTTCTGCAGAGGAAACACAGTTTTTGAACTTAATCTAACCAAGGGTGAAACAACTTAAGGCTGAAAGGAAGAAGTCATGTTTTTAGCTTTCATTACCTTTCTGTACCATTTCAAACAAGTAAGCATGAAAATTCAGCCTTGAAGCTTCAAAAAGGTACCAACATATTTCCACACATGGATCTCAACAACAACAACGTATGTTAAGTTGGAATGACAAGACATAGGGGTTTACCCCAATTCCTAGTAGAGATGGGGGAGAGGCAAGTAATTCTGAACACAGTTCTTAGAGTTTTATCCTTATGTGTATGGTCTCTCTACACTTACACCAGCATCATCACTGTTGAAAAGGGTCTTAAACCCCCTATAGCTAAATTGCTGTATATAAAATGAAAACTCTATCCAAACTTTTTGTTTGTTAAAGGTATAGTAGAGCATGTTTAGAGGCTCTGTGAGGTTTTTGTTGACATCTGGATCCTTATTATTAAAGAAATTTCCCTTCATGCTCTGTCAAGACAAGCAATGGGAATGTCTCCAACAGGAAAACACACCAAAACACATTTTCAGTAGGGTTAGACTGTCTGAAAATATGTTTATGCATTTATTTTTATTTATTCATCTCCCAGGGGTGATTGTTCCACCCATTTCTACTATGGGCGTCAAAGGAGCACGAAGTGAGAGAAACCTTCCCCTATGGGGTTACAGACAGAACTAACAAACAGAAGTTTTAACTCTTCCCTGCTCTATTTAAAACAAAAAACAATGTTTTGTATGGAGTTAAATTTAAAGATAAACTTCACTCATCATGTGAAAATAAAAATGTTTGTGCCAAACTCCCCCGGTATAGTAAAGGTCTAATGCTGGTCTACTCTAGGGAACATGTAAAAGAGTATTACTTAGTCTTTGGTCCCACAGGCTTCATTCCATTTGGTTCTGAGATGGATGACTATTCCCTTGAAGCCCTTCCTCTTCAACAGTCGTGTGGCCACACCTAGATGATGTCATAATGTACAAAGCAGTGGTTCTGTATTGTTCTTGAAGACATCAAAGTTCCACCCACATTCCAGGACTGGGGAGCGAGGAATAGGGTTTATTATATTCCCCTAGACCAAACACGTATTTATCTCTACTAAATGGGCAGGAGATAGACACCAACAATTTTATGATCTTTGAGCCTCAGGGGCTGTGTGATGTTCTTTAGAGAACTATAATGATACCTATATGAGTGTATACATTCAGTCTTGACATTCATTGTAATCATCACTCTCATATAGAAAGTGATGAGAAAATACATAGAAAAGGAGTTGCAGAACTGGTTCTCATGTGAACTTCCAGACATTGTCATTTATATGTGCAATAGACTTAGCCTGTTCTTTTATTTTCATATTTCACCTCTTGCGGGTTTCAAAGGAGAACAGCATGCTGATATTCAGAGATGCTGGAGTCTGTATGCAGCTGAAGGGTTAAAGCCTTTGTGTTGCAGACACGGGATGGAAAGTTAGGTGCCGCACCATTAATGATCTGTGCTATTAAATGGCGCATCAGGCCGATCATTTCTTTTTCTGTGATTGGCATCTCCCACCCACCAATCATTACCAAGGCACACTTTGCTGTTAAATATCCTGGAAGAATCAACTGCTGCCACTTCAAGGTCGCCTGAAAAGCATGGTTTAAAGAGCTCTAAATATGTATATTTACAGGATCACGCCTAAATGATCAGCGCAGAAGACCAGGCGGCCGAGAGACGAAATGTTCTCTCTTTGATAAAGTTCACACATCAATGCAGCAGATAAAATTGGTTTTGTACTCAGTCAGTGAATATAGTATTTGAAAATTGATCTATATGGTGAAGATAAAAACCTCAGCGAATACCTCCTATCTTTCTCGGTGCAGCATGAAAACATTAAGTCTGATACACGAGTATCTTGTATGTCCTTGCTCATAAACTTGGAGAGAGACAGCCTGTGATCTATGTAACATCAATCACTTCCTCGATCACTAGATCAAATAAACACAAAATAATAGTTCAACAGTTAATCACAATGAATTTGGGAAACGTGACTTTTCTTTTATTAGTGGTCATCCTATGAAAGAAGCGGGATAATTACAGTATAGCCGTGTACTTTTTACCCTGAGCTATGTAATAGTAAAAGGATTATATATGTTTCCTTAGAAGTGAGCAGATCCTCTTAAAATGCTTTCTTCACATATTTGTGTCCACTGGACAGCTTACCCTAGGCAAGTGTTCTCTAATTTTGTTTTGCCCACATAAAGTTTTTGTCTGTTGTCATTTTATTCCGTATATGGTCAGACTGTCATAGGACTGTGCCACAAATCTTCTGTATTGTGGAATACATTCAGTATGTTCTATGTTGAGAAAATAAGTAATGGAAAAAGGGCTTGGACTCAAACAGTAAATGTGCAGATTAACAAAGATAACAGATGCTAAGGTGCATTCTCAACAGCAACCCAACTACAAATGTGTGCAGCATAATTGTTTTAGTCCCATTGAGTGATTACACCATAGTGATCCCTGGTTCCTTCAGAACAAAAAACTCCAAACTGTTCAACATCAGGGTCATTACTTACATGACCAAGGCTCACAATCAGGTGACCCAGTTCAACAGGAGAGGCAGGGGTTCATTTCTTTCAGCTCTTGAGGGGTTCAGAGGGTCCACTGTTCTGGAGTAATCCTGGGACTTGTCACTAATTAGTATATGGTTCCAGGAGCAGACATCAAATAGGGAATAGAAGATAAACTGCATCACTCACAGAAGGAGTGCTGAGTGTTAGAGAGGTTTTAGAGAGCAGTCTACTTTTGTGATGGACTATAGGTTTCTCTCTTGGCAAGAGGCCTAGCAAGAGGCCAAGCTAGACATAGGTGGAGCCCGGGGAGCACCATGGTGTTGATTTACTAAAGGAAAATAGACTGTTCACCTTCCAAGGGAAGTTGCACTTTGCAAGGGAATTCTCCTTTAGCTTAGTGAATGAGATGAAGCTCTGCTGACTTACGTCATCCAATCATGTCCAAGCAGAAATGTTGTTTTTTAAATTGTCTTTGCACATGATTGGACATTCCCTTGCAAAGTGAAAGATCTGGTGATAAATACCTTGCACAGTGCAATGCTCCTTGCAAAGTGAACAGCCTATTTGCATTTAGAAACTCAACTGGCTGGTTCAGCAGGAGCTTTTGTTCCTTGTGAACGGTGAGAAGAGGCCAGGTACACAGTAAAGGGAGTGTGAACACCTGTCACCAGTGGTAGGAAGTAAATGTCAAATCTAACCCAGCAGCCTACCTCAGTGGACTATCAGCTACCGTCTCCATATGAATGATGTTCCACTGAAATGATTAATGTAGTCTGAGCGTGTTTTCCAGCACTATGGAAATCAGTGAGTCCTTCTGCAACCTGCAAATGGTTTTCCATAATCTCAAAAATCTGCAAAATGGAGGAGCATACAACCACCCTTCACAAACGAGAATAGTATAGAAAGACCTGGCTTTCTTTGTCTGAATTTTTGGGCTCTCCTTTTTTCTAAACTATAATGTTCTCAGAATACCTGCCCCCCCCACCTTGAAACTCCTGGGTATTCCCCTTTCGTGGAAGACCATTAGTGATTCCCTGCCTTGAGGTCTATCTCCTGATCTACCCCTCCTCTTGCATCTAGACAGGGGTCCCTCCCTGGCTCCACTAATTCTCCCCTCTCCCTTTCCCATAGTTTCCCTTTTCATTTTGTTCTTCACCTAGTCCTTTCCCCATCCCCTATATTATTTTTCCTCTGTTTTCTTTGTTACATGTTTTATAGATACACAAATTATCTTTTCAAACCTCATAGTGAACAGGGCAAATGCCCGGTGTGCCCTATGGCCAGTCTGGGTCTGCTTACTGTACTCTATCTATGGAGGAGTATTGTTAACATCTTGGAAAAGTAAGTGTGCTAGGACTATGGAACACTTCCCCTTCTTCGTCTCAATAGCGTAAAGAGGAGGTGTTCTGTGGGCCACAAAGGAACCATTGGCAGGGCTAATAATATTGTTTGGGATTTTGATGCAGCATTGTCAGCCTACTATAGGAAGTTGCAGTCTCCCTGGATTTCTAGCAACATTAACCTTTTTTTTAATACATTCTTTAACAGCTTCCCGACCTCCCTATAGCAGATATACTGCTATAGGGCGGCACGGGAGCGCATTAACGTATATATATACATACACCCTACCCGTGCCGCCATTTGTGGCTGTCAAGCACCGTGTGCCACCCGGTGATTACTCGCTGCCGCCCGGTGATTGCCAAGCATCTCCGATGGGGAGGAGAACTGTAGGTAAACAATACAGTTCTCCTCCCTGTCAGCTCATGCACACTGCTTTGGATGGGTGTGCACAGCACAGCCTTGCAAAGCAGTGCGATTACAGTGAAGCACACACACACAGACACAAGTAAAACAGCACACAGCACACAGTTAACCCTTTGACCGCCCCTCATGTTAATCCCTTCCTGACAAGTGCCCTTAATACAGTGTCAGTGCTTTTTTTAGCACTAATTATTGTATTGGTGTCACTGGGGATGTCAGTGATACCAAGTCAGTTTCCCTCAGTGTCAAAATGCCTGCCGCAGTCCCGCTATAAGTTGCTGATTGCCGCCATTACTAGTAAAAATAAAATAAAATTCCAGTATCTATTCTGCCATTTGTAAATGCTATAACTTTCACATAAAACAATTAATTTACATGTTTTGGGATTTTGTTTAGCAAAGACATGTAGCAGAATACATTTTGGCCTAAATTTATGACGAAATGTGATTTTTAAATTTTTTTTACTGGACATATTTAATAGCAAAGTCAAAAATATTGTTTTTTTTTTCAAAATTGTTGGTCTTTTTTTTTTATAGTGCAAAAAATAAAAAAAACACATAGGCAATCAAATACCACAGAAAGAAAGCTCAATTAGTGGGAAAAAAAGAACATAAATATCATTTGGATGCAGCGTTGCATGACCTCTCAATTGTCAAAGTAACACAGCGTCAAAACGCAAAAAATGGCCTGGTCAGGAAGGGGGGTAAATCCTCAGGAGGGCAAGTAGATAATTAGAAAACGGTTTCATCACACACATAAGTTGTACAATATCTCCCACCTGGGGAGTTTCAAAACAACAACAAGGTCCTACAGTGGACAAATTAATACATCCAAACAACTAAGCAATACATGTTAAAGCGGTTGTAAAGCCTGAAGGTTTTTTATCTTCATGCATTCTGTGCATAAAGGTAAAATACCTTCAGTGTGCAGCTTTCCCCGCAACCTCTCCAATACTTACCCAATCCCAATCCAGCAATGTGCATGAGAGCTGCTGCTGTCCTGCCTCTCTGCCTCCTTTTAGGCTCAGAGATAGCAGCAGGAGCCATTGGCATCTGCTGCTGTCAATCACAGCCAGTGAGGAGGGAGCAGGGGTGGGGCCATGCCCCATTTTGTGTGTCTCATGGACACAGAGCCAGCTCAAGAACGAGGATGAACAAGTGCACCCAAAGCAAGCAGCTTGCTATGGGGGTACTCAGCTGGGGGGGAGGAGCCAAGACTGCTGGAGGGACCTGAGAAGAGGAGGATTGGGGCTGCTCTGTGCAAAACCATTGCACAGAGCAGGTAAGTATAACATGCTTGTTATTTGGGAAAAAAAAGCATTTAGTATCACTTTAAAGTGTTACTAAACCCAGGACCCTGCATTCACTATATCTGGTCTTCCACAGCACACACAACATGGAAATGCAATTATTATAGTAAAAATAAACTGTTAAATACCTTTTACCATCAGCACTATATAGCAATCTTGTGACTTCTATCAGTGTCCAGCTGAGCAGTGGTCAGGAGGAGTTTTCATTGTACTCTGACTGATGTTGCATAACCCCTGAACCTCTGGTTGGACAGTGCTGATTGGACCTGTGCCGATCACATTCACCCTCCCAAAGAAAGAAAAAACTCTTGCCATACCCACTAAACTGAGCATGTGCAGAGTGCCTCTTAGAGCTCTGTACTATCAGCAAATGGATTGGGGACAGTAGAAGAAGGGGAGGATCAGAGAAGACAAGATCAAACAGCCTTTTTACACAATATGGAGGATTAACCCCTTAGGTTCCACAGTGAGTATAATAAGCATGCTGTACTGCATATACTGTTTTTACTGTTGTGGGTTTAATAAGACTTTAATGTCTTGAGTATCTAACATGACATATTTCTTTCACATGCTGATATAAGAAATTAGGTTTATCAAGGTTTGCGATGAGACCCACATTTTGGTTATACAGGGAAGTAAGAGTCTTAGGGTATCCAGAGGAGTACCCTGAAGTTAGGGAAGATAGGTGTCAGACAGGGAGAACAGGTATTTTGTTAACTTATCCAACAGATATAACAAAATGATTTGAATTATACAGGTAACAGACCAAAAGGGAGCAAGCCAGAGAAATCCATTGTAATAATTTACATATTATATAAGGGTAAGAATTTAGTCTCACAGTTGGATTTCTTTAGAAAACAGCTACAACCTTAGCTGAAAAGACTGTCTACTACCAGCTCTGCAACAGACTCTCTGTGTGGAAGCAGTGGTCTCTCAGCAGAGGTCCAACATGCCCCTTACCAAGTCAGAGGTTAGTGGAGCTCTCCAGTCATCAGGGAGCACAAGCTATAGGTCTGACTATGCAGGGGAAATGTCAGATCTCTACAGAGAGATAAGAGTCTTTCTCTACAGCATGCTGGCAGGTGAAAGGCTTTTCTTCCCAGGTTGTGGCTTCTTTCTTAAGAAAACAAACATTCAACACATTTTGTTTTGCTGCACCCAACAAATTTTTGGCTCATTTACACTGAAAGTTTAGCTGGGCTTTAAAGTAGAACTTATAGGCAACATTTTTCTTTTAATTTTGGATAGAGTAAGGCAGGGTCAGTCAGTTTATTTTTTATCATCTACATCCCAGTGGGGAGATTTATGTTTACTTCCTGTCTCATAGGCAAAACAGGAAGTGAGAATATCTCTGAAAATTAAGGGAATTCCTTCTGGACCCCCAGGTCAACAGAACTAGTGTCCCCATTGGAAAGTTTCCCACTATTAGTTTTCTGGGGACTACCCAAAATTTGATATTTTCCTTTACTTTCACTTTCAATGATAATGGTACAGAGGACTAATAGAAAGGGTGAATCTCCCTAACGGAGATTCCAAAAGCAATACAAACTGACAGGTGTTCTAATCCCTCTCCACTCTACCCAAAACTATGAAAAAAGTTTTGTCTTTAGTTACATTTTAAGGGTAATTTGTTTGTAGCACTACCCCTTAAGAGTTGCTTAGTATTTTTTCTGTATTCCCTGTCAATCTGGACCTCTCATTGAAAGCTCAACCTCTGCTGACACCACGTACTCTGATGTCCCAGATTAATCACACCTGTAAAATTGAATCACACACAGGATAGGATAAATCAAAATGAAGTTTACACTATATTGCCAACAGTATTGGGATGCCTGCCTTTACACGCACATGAACTTTAGTGGCACTAGTCTTAGTCCGTAGAGTTCAATATTGAGTTGGCCCACCCTTTGCAGCTATAACAGCTTCAACTCTTCTGGGAAGGCTGTCCACAAGGTTTAGGAGGGTGTCTATGGGAAGGTTTGACCATTCTTCCAGAAGCGCATTTGTGACGTCAGGCACTGATGTCAGAGAGAAGACCTGGTTCGCAGTCTCTGCTCTAATTCATCCCAAAGGTGTTCTATTGAGTTGAGGTCAGGACTCTGTGCAGGCCAGTCAAGTTCTTCCACCCCAAACTTTCTCATCCATGTCTTTATGGACCTTGCTTTGTGCACTGGTGCCCAGTCATGTTGGAACAGGAAGGGGCCATCTCAAAACTGTTCCCACAAAGTTGGGAGCATGAAATTGTCCAAAATGTCTTGGTATGCTGACACCTTAAGAGTTCCCTTCACTGGAACTAAGGGGCCAAGCCCGATCCCTGCAAAACAACCCCACACCATAATCCCCCCCTCCACCAAACTTTACACTTGGCACAATGCAGTCAGGCAAGTACTGTTCTCCTGGCAACCCGCCAAACCCAGACACATCCATCGAATTGCCAGAGAATTGTGATTTGTCACTCCAGAGAACACGGCTCCACTGCAGTAGAGTCCAGTGGCGGTGTGCTTTACACCACTGCATTCAACGCTTTGCATTGCACTTGGTGATATAAGACTTGCATGCAGCTGCTCGGCCATGGAAACCAATTCTAAATAATCTAAACCAATTCTAAACCAATTCTAAATAATCTAAAGGCCACACAAAGTTTGGAAGTCTTTTGCTATTGATTCTGCAGACAGTTGGCAACTTCTGCACACTGTGCGCATCAGCATGCGCTGACCCCGCTCTGTCATTTTACACGGCCTACCACTTCGTTGCTGTTGTTCCCAGTTGCTTTCACTTTGTTATATTACCACTAACAGCTGACCGTGGAATATTTAGTAGCAAGGGAATTTCATGGATGGACTTATTGCCGGGTGGTCGCAGTATCGCAAAAAATGGCCTGGTCAGGAAGGGGGTAAATCCTCTGGAGGGCAAGAGGTTAATGTATTGCAAGTAATAACATTTCAATGGGTTATACATTATATTGCCAAAAGTATTGGGACACTCCTCCAAATCAATGGATTCAGGTGTTCCAATCATCTCCATGGCCATGTTTTATTGTAAATGTTGTTATTTTTGCACACAATTGCCAAGAATGATCGAATTTGTTGCCAATACCAGTGTTATTTTGTTATTCTTGACTCAGTTATCTCCAAATCCAATATACTCTATATTGCCAAAAGTATTGGGACACCCCTCAAAATCATTGAACTCAGGTGTTCCAATCACCTCCATGGCCACAATTGTATAAAATCAATCACCTAGGCATGCAGACTGCTTCTACAAACATTTGTGAAAGAATGGGTCACTCTCAAGAGCTCAGTGAATTCAAGCGTTGTACAGTGATAGGTTGCCACCTGTGCAATAAGTCCATCCATGAAATTTCCTTGCTATTAAATATTCCACAGTCAACTGTTAGTGGTATTATAACAAAGTGGAAGCAACTGGGAACAACAGCATCTCAGCCACTAAGTGGTAGGCCATGTAAAATGACAGAGTGGGGTCTGCGCTTGTCGAAGCGCACAGTACGCAGAAGTTGCCAACTGTCTGTAGAGTTAATAGCTAAAGATCTCCAAACTTTGTGTGGCCTTCAGATTAGCACAACAACAGTGGATAGAGGGCTTCATGGAATGGGTTTCCATGGCCGAGCAGCTGCATCCAAGCCTTATATCACCAAGTGCAATGAAAAGCGTCGGATGCAGTGGTGTAAAGCACGCCATCACTGGACTCTACAGCAGTGGAGACGTGTTCTCTGGAGTGACAAATTGTGCTTCTCGGTCTTGCAATCCGATGGATGTGTCTGAGTTTGGTAGATGCCAGGAGAATGGTACTTGTCTGACTGCATTGTGCCAAGTGTGAAGTTTGGTGTAGGTGGGATTATGGTGTGGAGTTTCTTTTCAGGGGTTGGGCTTGGCCCCTTAGTTCCAGTGAAGGGAACTCTTAAGGCGTCAGCATACCAAGACATTTTGAACAATTTCATGCTAACAACTTTCTGGGAACAGTTTTGGGATGGCCCCCTCCTGTTCCAACATGACTGCGCACCAGTGCACAAAGCAAGGTTCATAAAGACATGGATGGATGAGTTTGGGGTGTCCTGATCTCAACCCGATAGAACACCTGTGGAATGAATTAGAGCAGAGAATGTGAGCCAGGCCTTCTTGTCCGACATCAGTGCCTGACCTCACAAATGCGCTTCTGGAAGAATGGTCAAACATTCCCATAGACACACTCCTAAACCTTGTGGACAGCCTTCCCAGAAGAGTTGAAGCTGTTATAGCTGCAAAGGGTGGGCCATCTCAATACTGAACCCTATGGACTAAGACTGGGATGCCATTAAAGTTCATGTGTGTGTAAAAGCAGGTGTCCCAATACTTTTGGCAATATAGTGTATGTTTAAAAATTGATTTAAATATTTCAATATTTAATTGATATGATCTTGACTGAAATATGTAATAATCTGTGTGATTATATAATTTTTGAAAGTTCAGGGTTTACTAAATTTCCAAAATTCCACCCATGCCTTGCCCATCAGATGATTACAGTCCATACTTTGATAGGGTTTTTTATGGCTTGTTGCCCACCTTTATGCTTATCAGTTACACTCTGAAATATTTGCCTACTACACTTCAGAATATCTTATCGAGACATTTTATCAAACATTCATCATTACTCGGCAGTTTTTGACAACTTACATGAAATATCTTTTATAAGCCTTTGGTAAAAAAACACAGAATATAATTGTTATTGGCAAAACTAACATTCCATGACCAGTAACCATGCAAATGTATCAGTTGTTAGAGTTATTTTTATTATTTACATTCCTGCTGAACCTGACCCATCTGCAGCAGCCATGGCCACTTTCTATTATCTAAGCTATATAAACTTTTTTTTTTATTATTTAAGAAGGAATTACCAAGCCCAGATGACTACGAGAATGACAAGTTATGAAGTCATGTAGGCCAGAAATATCAGATCCCCCTTCTTTATTTACCATTGAAGTTCATTCAGACTGAATCATCCTGTACCTGTAGTTAGAGTTTCTAGTAAGCTGATTTGGAAATAGAAACTATGTTGCAACACCTATGTTAATAACACCTATCAGCCTGAAGGATGAATAAATGTGAGTAGGAATAATACATGTGAATAAAAAGAGTAAGTAAAATAAAGGCCTAGGCTAAAATGGCTTTTACGATCACAAGGGAGAATTCTCCTAGTAAATAGAAAACATAAGCAACGACTATACCGTACGCCGGAGTCAACATCATCTGCATATAGTAAACACCAATCATCCTTAACACCTTTAAATTTCAACCCACAGTCTCCAGTCTCCTCACACACTCTTTGTGTCTATGCTCTTATGGTTTAGTTTAACATCAGTGGTAATCAAGTGCTCTCCAGCTAAACACAGCTATATTCTTCTAATAGCCACAGTGCTTCATACAGTCATCAACTAGGAGGAGAGGAGAGACGAGAAAGCTCTTCAATGGCGAGACGTTAGTAGCTCTCCAGCATCAATCAGTCAGGAACGACCAGTAAGTGGCTGCTTGCATTTACATGAAATATTCAGCCCACATCCAGTTTTGCTTTTTCCTCTCCCTAACCATCACTTTTCCTAGGAAGCTACAATCATCTCGGTTAGAGGAGGCCGTCTGGGGACGTGATGTACCTTTTAATGTCAGCCCTCCTGCAGACTGCTAGTTCTGTAATGAGGCAGCAGGCTGTGCAACTCTGCCAAAGGTCCCCCGCGTGCCACTGCTTCTCTCTTATGTTCTATTTATCTTAGTGGATATGAAAAGTAATTCATTAACCATAACAAAACACTCTTCCAGACATAAAAAAGGTCCAGGCTGTTTTGATGTTGAATTGGAAAGGGTCAAGACAAGAGAGACACAAGCGGTATGAAGTATCCCTTTCTTCCGCACTCTGCTGTGCAGAAAAGATTGGACGTGTAGTTAGCAAAGTGCATGAAGATAGTAAAGTTAGTAAAGTTAGGGCTCGTTCACACTTGACTTTATTTCTAACTCTGCCAAACACCCCTAGAGCGTTTGACAGGCGTTAGACAGGCGTTTGGGAAGCATTTTTAACGCTCTTCAAACGCTCCCCAAATGCGCTATGCGCGGTTTTGAGGTGTTTGATAGGCATTTGCCAAGCATTAAAACTGCACCACAAATGCCTATAATTAAGTTAAATGGTATTAACACTCCGCAAACACCTCGCAAATGCTTGCCAGGCGTTTGAGGACCAGCACCATAGACTTGAATGGGAGGCTTCAACTCCTCCTGACTCAACATGAGGCGTCAGTTTTGCCGCGACGCTATCGCTTCACTGTGAACAGCACTGTGTGTTAGCATGTGACAAATTTTCATAAGCGTTTGAGAAGCGTTAGAAATGCTTCCCAAACACCTGTCTGACACCTGCTGACAAAGCTAGTGTGAACGTAGCCTTACAAGTGTGGTCACCTCTTTCCACATCCATGTGGTCTTACCAGCTTGACTGAAGTTGTATTAAGTTAAAATATTTCCTTAGACTGATTATTTTGAATGCATTATTTAAAGTATATGTGAAATCCAAACCCTTTTTTCATTTACTTTTTTATTAGAGAATGCAATGGTAACAATATATGACAGTTAAGAAAAAAGTTGCACATATTTATGTGCAATACATAGAAAAAGCAGGGATACAGCAAGTTACATTACACTTGGCAACTTGCATTTCAAAGGCTTTTTCCGATTATGCTACATTATGGGCAGAGCCTACCGCTCCCATGCACTAGGGGTACGTTTGCCAGAAGTGTGCTTACCAATGGCAGGTACGGGAACTGCAGTCATGTGCACAGTCTAACATTAAGGCAGTCTTCCAACTTAGAGATAAGCTAACACTGAATATAGCATGAAGCTGAATTCCTGATAAAGTGTTGTCTTGTAGCTCTACACCCAGTGACTATTAAGTGTTGCATTCAGAATGGAGGGTAAATCCGCACCACTTTTACCAGTCAGCCTACATCTGTTACATTATGCCCAGTAACAGAATGGGATCCCACCAGACCCACAGCGTGGATCTTGTGCGTGTCCTGTATTAACTCTCCTCTTCTGTACTGTACAGTTAGGCTGAGGATCTCAGTAATGCTGGTCTACTCTTGGTTGCTATGGGAGATGGAATCCTTCGCTACCAAAGGACACCTCACTTTACCTAGGTACCACACCTCGACTGGTTGCTTGGTGTCTTGAATGTAGGCTTAGTTATTATTAGCAAAAACCTTGCTATTCCTTAGCATGTTGGCTTGACGCTGTAATTCAGTGTTCTTCATACCCCTCTAGTGCTATTACAGACCCAGGTTCTTGTGTATACGCCAGTCCCATTATGTAAACCTTTGAATTACTTCAGACCAGGCTCATGAACAAGGTTTGCAGAGGGCACATCTAAGTGTAGCAGTATAAAAACTAATTTATTCACACAATTGGCAGCTTACAAGACAATGGGGTGGTATCAGGCATAAACATATAGAAAAGCCATTTGAGGTCAGCTTTCATGGATGGACTTAACAGGATGAACTTCCTTAGGAGGAATTGCAGCTGAGAGGGACCGCCGAGCGGCACCACTAGCACTCCACTGGTCAGGCGTGCCCAGAGCGCGGAGTCTAAGCCCCAGGGTACTTGTTCACCAGGGCCCCTGATGGTGGGGATGGACTTGTAGTACCCCGAGACCAGGTCGCCTCTACTGAGCACACCTGTCAGTGGTAGTGGTGTTCGCCAGGGGCTCCAACCAGGGAGAGCAAGATGTGAGGAGGTCGGGTGACCCCGATGGGATGGATGGATGGATGGCTGAGCAAGTGCGTAGTCAGACAGGCCGAGTCGGTATTGTAGAGGACGGTAAGGTACAAGGGAGCAGGCAGAGAATCGTCGGGTCACACGCCAGGTCAGCAGCAGGAGGTCAGATCTAATAAGGGGCATCCAGGGAGAGAGGTCAGGCAAGCAAGGGTCTGGGCAGGAGAAATCAGCAAGGTCAAAGGCAATCCGGGTCAATAACTTACTAGGCACAGGTACAGGAACACAGGAAGCAGGTAAGACCAGAAGGCAACGAAATGACAGCTCAGGGACCTTTAAATATCCCGCCCTGCGCTGCCATTGGTGCCCAGCGGGCGGCCGCGGCTTCTACTGCGCATGCGCGAACTCGAACGCCGCGGCCGGCCCGGACCTAGTGCCCGTGCGCTGGGTGGAGCAGTGCGCCTGCGCCGAGCCCATCGCGGAGATCCCTGACATTGCCCCCCCCCTACGGGCAACCTCCGGATGCCCACCCGATCTCTCCACCACGGGTGATCACGAAGAAACCCCCGGACAAGCCTAGGTGCATGGACATTATGGGCTGGCTCCCACGAATTGTCCTCAGGGCCGTAGCCCTTCCACTTGATGAGAAATTGGGTCTGGCCCCCCCTTCGTCGGCACTTCAGGATTGCCTCCACCTCGAATTCTTCTTCCTCTTCAACCGTTACGGCCTCCGGGGGCCTGGATTCCCGTTCTGGGAAGGCATCAGGGACTACTGGTTTCAACAGGGACACGTGGAAGACAGGGTGGATCTTGAGTGTCTCAGGGAGAACAAGTTCATAGGCCACCTCATTGACCATCCGTTTGATGCAAAAAGGGCCTATAAATTTAGGTCCCAACTTCTTTGACGGGCAGAGCAACCTCAAGTTCGACGTAGCCAGCCAAACCTTCTCTCCGGGCTGCAACACCAGATCCCCCCTTCACTTCCTATTAAAAGCCCTCTTGTAGTCCTCTTGGGCTTGACGGATGGCTTCCTGTAGTTTCCTATTGTTGGAGGTGAAGAAGGTCAGTGCATCCTGTGTCGCTGGAATCGGGCATTCCGGGACCAAGTCCGGGAGGAAGACAGGATGAAACCCATAGTTGGCGAAGAACGGGGACTGTCCAGTTGCTGAATGGCAAGCGTTGTTGTACGCGAATTCTGCCAAAGGGAGGAGTGGCACCCAGTCGTCCTGAGAGAATGATGTGTAGCATCGAAGGTATTGCTCCAGGGTCTGATTGGTCCTTTCGGTCTGGCCATTGGTCTGAGGGTGAAAAGCCGAGGAAAGGGACAGCTTGATATCCAGGGCTTTGCACAATGCCCTCCAAAACCGCGAGGTAAACTGCACCCCACGGTCCGAGACGATGTCTTCGGGAACCCCATGCAGTCTAACGATCTCTCGAATGAAGACTTGCGCCGTCTCGGCTGCTGACGGGGTTTTCCGTAAAGGGATGAAATGGGCCATCTTGGACAAGCGGTCCACGACCACGAGAATTGCTGTGTGGTTCAGTGAAGGTGGAAGCTCGACTATGAAGTCCATGGAGATTTTCTGCCAGGGTCGTTCAGGGATGGGCAATGGACGTAGCAGGCCCCACGCCTTATTCCTTGAAGGCTTGTTCCGCTGGCAGATGGCACAGGAGCCCACGTAGTTCTTACAATCCTTGGCCATGTCCGGCCACCAGAAGGAACGTCGGAGAAGTTCCAGGGTCTTGACCGGCCCAAAATGTCCTGCCAGTGGATGGTCATGGCAATGTCCCAAGACTAAGGTTCGGGCATCCTCTGGCACCACAATCCGGTCCTCCCTCCATAGGAGTCCCTCCTTGTTCTGGAGGGGGGCCCCATCGGAGGTGGACATTGCTGTGGACGCTCTCAGGATCTCGGAGTGAAGGTTTGTCTGAAGGGCCAAGAAATTTCCTGCAGGAAGAATAGTGTCGGGCACTGGAATCTCCTTGGTGTCCTCGTACATGCGTGACAACGCGTCAGGCTTCGTGTTTTTCGAGCCGGGCCTGTATGTGATGTGGAACTGGAACCTCGAGAAAAACAATGCCCATCTTGCTTGTCGTGGGCGTAGACGTTTGGCCGTCCTCAGATATTCCAGGTTCTTGTGGTCCGTGAATATCAGGATGGGGTGGGAGGCACCTTCCAGCAGGTACCTCCATTCTTCTAAAGCGGTTTTGATAGCCAGTAGCTCGCGATCCCCAATGTCGTAGTTCCTCTCCGCAGGGGTAAGTTTCCGTGAAAAGAATGCTACTGGGTGGAGTAATTCCTTGGCGCCCTTCCGCTGGGAAAGGATGGAGCCAACCGCGTTTTCAGATGCATCTACTTCTAAGATGTAGGGCAGGGAGGCGTCGGGATGGCCCAGAATGGGTGCCGAGGTAAACAACCTTTTTAGTGCTTCAAAAGCTTCCTGTGCCTCGGGCGTCCATCTGAATCGCGTCCCAAGCTTGGTTAACTGAGTGATGGGGGAGACCAGACCCGAGAAGTTCTTGATGAACTTCCGGTAAAAATTTGCGAACCCAATAAAACGTTGGACACTTTTCCTGTCCGTGGGTTCAGGCCAATCTAGGATCGCTGAGACCTTCTGAGGGTCCATTGCGACCCCCGTGGTGGAGATGATCAGACCCAGAAATGTAACGCTAGCCTGTTCAAAGCAGCATTTCTCTGCTTTAGCGTACAACCCGTGCTGCCGCAACCGCCCCAACACCTTTGATACATGTACCCTGTGCTCCCCCAGGGAGGATGAAAAAATTAAAATGTCGTCTAAGTAGACGATGACAAAGATGTCCAGGAAGTCCCTAAAGATGTCGTTCACAAAGTGCTGGAAGGTGGCTGGCGCATTGCACAACCCGAAAGGCATGACCAGGTACTCAAAATGGCCGAAACGGGTGCGGAAGGCCGTCTTCCACTCATCCCCCTCCCTTATGCGAACCAAATTGTAGGCTCCCCTTAAGTCCAACTTGGTAAACACTACTGCAGTTTTTAGGCTCTGGAATAATTCAGGTACCAGTGGTAATGGGTAACGATTTTTAATGGTGACCCTATTCAGCTCCCGATAGTCAATGCATGGCCTCAAAGTCTTGTCCTTCTTTTCTACAAAGAAGATCCCTGCACCTGCTGGGGAAGTGGAGGGACGGATAAATCCCTTTCGGAGGCTATCCTCAATATAGTCCTTCAGGGCCCCTAATTCTAGCTCAGAAAGGGGAAAAATTCGCCCGAACGGAATTTCCGAACCGGGCAACAGATCAATAGGACAGTCATATGGGCGGTGGGGGGGTAGAGCATCTGCTCCCCGTTCACTGAACACATCAAGAAACTCATGGTAGGCTGCAGGGATCACTTGTTTTAGGCTGTCATCCCCTTCAGAGCACAGGAGGACCTGGGGGACCTCCGGGCCCGAAGTTCGACACAGTTCCCGACAATATGGGGAAGGGAACGAGACAACCCCAGTCTCCCAGTCAATTTGGGGGTTATGGGCCCGCAACCAAGGGAGCCCCAGAATGACTGGGAAAAGGGGTGATGCAATAGCATCCAGGCGGAGGAGTTCCCGGTGCTGACCGGCAATGGAAGTCACAATGGAAGGGGTCTCCTGGTTAACCACCCCTGACTTTATCCGGGAACCATCAGCCAAAAAGATGTGAAACCCCTTCTCCTTTGGGCGGAGGGGAATACCCTGCTGGTGAGCAAAATTGATATCCACAAAACAGCTGCATGCCCCCGAATCAACTATGGCCGTCACCTCCACGGTCCTTTCTGAAAGCTGAAAGGAGAGGGGAACAACTAAGTACTGGGACGGGTTCATATTGCCAACAGATAAAGAAGATGAGGTGAACTTACTCAGTTTCTGCGGGCAGGAACGCACCATGTGACCAGCTTCGCCGCAGTACAGGCACAGATTCTGGGAGCGTCTGCGCTGGCGTTCCTCAGGCGATAGTTTAGGCCGAGCCAGGCCTAGCTGCATGGGTTCGGGAGCATCTTCAAACGGCAGGTTCTGGGTGCTTGGCCTAGTATGTTGACTGGATCCCTGAAATGACCCCCAGGGATTTCCGCGACCCTGACCAGACCTCTCCAATCTGCGCTCCCGTAGTCTACGGTCAATTTTGATGGTGAGTGCAATCAGGTCCTCTAATGTCTCGGGCACCTCCACCCGGGCGAGCTCGTCTTTCAGAGCCTCTGATAGGCCCATACGAAACTGGTGCAAAAGTGCGAACTCGTTCCAACGAGTGTCACCCATCCAGCGCCTAAAGTCAGAGGCGTATTCCTCAGCCGCCCGCCGACCTTGTCGGAGTGCGTATAATGTGGCCTCGGCCGAGGCTGCCCGTTGTGGGTCATCATATAAGATGGCCATAGCGTTAAAGAAGCTGTCGACCGTAACCAGGTGAGGGTCATTGTTTCCCCTTAGTCGGTGGGCCCAGTCTTGGGGTTCACCCTGCAACAGGGAGACAACAAACCCCACTTTCACTGATTCCGTCAAAAAGGTCCGTGGCTGCAGTTCAAAATAGAGCAGACAGGAGTCACGGAATGACCGAAAGCGTGTGCGATCCCCATGGAAGCGCTCGGGTAAGGGTACTCGGGGTTCCGCCATAGGGAGTGATGTGGGAGGCCCAGGAGCCGGCTCATGGACTGCTGCGACCGGTGGTGCAGGAGCCGGGGCCTGTGAAACAGGGACAGATATGGTGCAGGCCTGAAACCGATTCTCGATCTGCAGACATCTGTCCTGTAATGTGTTTACAGCTTGCGTCAGGGTAGCCAGGTGCCTGCAAACCTCGTCCAACGGGGAGAGTCCTCCTCGAGGCTCAGTCATGGCCTTCTGGTACTGAGAGGGACCGCCGAGCGGCACCACTAGCACTCCACTGGTCAGGCGTGCCCAGAGCGCGGAGTCTAAGCCCCAGGGTACTTGTTCACCAGGGCCCCTGATGGTGGGGATGGACTTGTAGTACCCCGAGACCAGGTCGCCTCTACTGAGCACACCTGTCAGTGGTAGTGGTGTTCGCCAGGGGCTCCAACCAGGGAGAGCCAGATGTGAGGAGGTCGGGTGACCCCGATGGGATGGATGGCTGAGCAAGTGCGTAGTCAGACAGGCCGAGTCGGTATTGTAGAGGACGGTAAGGTACAAGGGAGCAGGCAGAGAATCGTCGGGTCACACGCCAGGTCAGCAGCAGGAGGTCAGATCTAATAAGGGGCATCCAGGGAGAGAGGTCAGGCAAGCAAGGGTCTGGGCAGGAGAAATCAGCAAGGTCAAAGGCAATCCGGGTCAATAACTTACTAGGCACAGGTACAGGAACACAGGAAGCAGGTAAGACCAGAAGGCAATGAAATGACAGCTCAGGGACCTTTAAATATCCCGCCCTGCGCTGCCATTGGTGCCCAGCGGGCGGCCGCGGCTTCTACTGCGCATGCGCAAACTCGAACGCCGCGGCCGGCCCGGACCTAGTGCCCGTGCGCTGGGTGGAGCAGTGCGCCTGCGCCGAGCCCATCGCGGCGGGGATCGAGGAGATCCCTGACAGCAGCACCTGTAGCTGTAAAGCAAAGGAGACACCACTGGGGGCAGCAGACTAAGTGTAGCAATAGGTGAATGAAAACATAGCTATGTAAATAGCAAATCACAGAGCTAAAGGGTTAAGAGTCTTCTAACATGTGGGTCTTCCGCCTCATGTGGGTCCAATCGTCCATTAATCATCCAGGAGAGGATAGCCGAGCAGGGTTCAGCTGTCACTGGAGCCTTTGGATGTGGATTGGAGTCCTGGAAAGCATCTTGTGAGCATTTTGTGTTTTTTGGGTGTTCCCCCATCCCTTTCAGGTAACACAAGGGTTAACTTTAAAAAGAAGCTAAAAAAAAAAAATAGGTCAAGTTTGGGGCACAGGTGTGCTGAGGCTAGGAGAGCCTTAGAATGGTATAAATCCAAGAAATGGAATGTTTCTTGAATTTCGGAGTGAGCAATTGCTGTAGTGAGAGGTGTAGGTGTATGTGTGGATGGGGGCCCATTATCTCTCTTATATAATGTCTGATTTGAGCATAACAGAGGAAATCAGTCACTGGGATAGCGAATTTGGCTTCCAATAAGGAAAAAAGCATTTGATGTTGATCTAGATCCAGAATGTTTGATATAACCATGTGTAATGTCCCTGGTTCCCTACATTAAATAGGTAGTTGGTTTGACCCAGGGAAACTGAGAGAGAGACTGAGGTGGACCTCAGAAGGAGTTAGATAATATACAGTAGCTGGGGGTATAAAAAGCTTTTTTAGTATAGTCTCTCTAAGCTAAACTTGTATTTTTGGATAAAATAGAGAAGCATTAAAACACTCTAAGTTATTTTTTGCCATCTTTGTCCAGCTGGGGAAAGCCCCTTAACTTCCTGTCCTGGAGAGGCAATAGGAAATAGAAAGCTCTCTCTCCAAAGTGAAAGGATTTCCTATCCTACAGAGCAGCCTTTTTCAAACAAGGTGCCCATGCACCCTGAGGTGCCTTCAGGTTTCTTCAGGGGTGCCTTGGAAAAAGGCTTAATAATTGCCCAAAAATTGTATACCAACCAGCAAGGTAGATCAAACCTACCTTTCAATTATGCAAAGTCCCAGGTTTTCATTGTGTACTATTGCAGCCTTCTAGTCAGTGGCATCCTAACAACCAATGGTTGATAAGGAGGATGTTGGATGCCTGCATCACATCCTTGTTTGCCCCTCCCCTGCTTCTCTTTGTCAGCACTGGGGTCACATTAGCTGAGTAAGAGCCCATTCACACTTGTTTGATTTTTCATACGACTTTGGAATTCAAAGTGGCATGACAAGCTGCACCCCATGTTTCCCAATGAGTACCATTCATATCTGTGTTGCAGAGACTTGAAAGTAGTTCCTGCACTACATTGGTCCGACATTCATGCAACTTGAGGGTCATAGACTTAATTGTAAATGCTCAAACACTTTTTAATCAGAGTATAGCATTAAGTCAGTTAAACTCCTGGGATATTGATCTGTTCAGGTAAGTAGCAGAGGGGTTTGTTAATCAGTTTCAGTTGCGTTGGTGTTACTGAAATCAACAACAGGTGCACTAGATGGGCAACAATGAGACTACCCCAAAACAGGAATGGTTTTGCAGGAGGAGGCCACTGACATTTTTTTTCTTACTGATCTTTTCTGACTGTTTTTGACTAGTTTTGCATTGGCTAGGGTCAGTGTCACTACTGCTAATCCAACTGGTGGCAGTCCAACTCCTCCAGGATGGCACATCAATACATGCCATTGCCAGAAGGTTTGCTGTGTCTCTCAGCACAGTCTCAAGAGCATGGAGGTGATTCCAAGAGACAGGCAGTTACTCTAGGAAAGCTGGGCAGGTACGTAGAAGGTCCTTAACCCATCAGTAGCGGTATCTGGAAACAGGATAAGCACTGCCAGAGCCCTACAAAATTTCCTCCAGCAGGTCACTGGTGTGAATGTCTCTGACCAAACAATCAGAAACAGACTTCATGAGGGTTGACTGAGGGCCCGACATCCTCTAGTGGGCCCTGTGCTCACTGCCCGGCACCGTAGAGCTCGATTGGCATTTGCCATTGAACACCAGAATAGGCAGGTCGGTCACTGTCACCCTGTGCTTTTCACAGATGAGAGCATTATGAGAACATTATGATGCCTGTAACATCGTTCAGCATGACCGTTTTAGTGGTGGGTCACTGGTGGTCTGGAGAGGCATATTCATGGAGGGATGCATATACCTCTACAGGCTAGAAAATGGCACCCTGACTGCCATTAGGTAATCGGGATTAAATCCTTGGACCCATTGTGAGACCCAATGATGGTGCAGGGGGTCCTGGGTTCCTCCTGGTGCACAGCAATACTTGGCCTCATGTGGTGAGAACATGCAGGCAGTTTCTGGAGGATGAAGGAATTGATACCATTGAATGGCCCCCAGGCTCGCCTGACCTAAATCCAACAGAACACCTCTAGGATATCATGTTTTGGTCCATCCGATGCCGCCAGGTTGCACCTTAGACTGTCCAAGAGCTCAGTGATGCCCTGGTCCAGATCTGGGAGGAATTACCCCAGGACACCATCTATCGTCTTATTAGGAGCATGCCCCGACATTGTCAGGCATGCATACAAGCACGTGGGGGCCATACAGACTACTGAGTACCATTTTGAGTTGCTGTAATGAAATTTCAGCAAAATGGACTAGCCTGCTACATCATTTTTTCACTTTTATTTCGGGGTGTCTTTTAATTCAGTCCTCTGTAGGTTGATAATTTTAATTTCCAACAAACGATGGGGCATCCTTTCGTTCCTAACATATTACCCAGTCCATATCAGTATAGATATCCAGCATGATATTTTTCCCCATTGAGATCTGATGTGTTTTCAAAGTGTTCCTTTAATTTTTTTGAGCAGTGTACATGCAACTGAAACAATCATCCTCGGTCAAAGCCAAAGTCGCACCAAAGTCGCACTCATCAAGTGTGAATGTACATTGCAGTACTAGTCATTAACAAGTGTGCAAAGGTGTATTTGCTTTGGAAAAATAAGTAGCGTTGGGTCTTACATGTGTAGATGTTGCTACATTATATAAAACTATTAGTTTAGTTTTTTACATCTTAGAATGGGGTGCCTCAAGATTGCCCTCCAGAAGATTTACCCCCCCCCCCCTTACTGACCAGGTCATTTTTTGCAATACAGTGCTGCATTACTTTAACTGACAATTGCGCGGTCATGCAACCCTGTAAATAAATGAAATTTATGTCCTTTTTTCCCATAAATAGAGCTTTTTGGTGGTATTTGATTACCTCTGCATTTATTATTTTTTGCTCTATAAAAAAAAAAAAAGACCTACAATTTTGAAATTTTTTTATATGTTTTGCTATAAAACATATCCAATAAAAAAATGTAAAAAATCTAATTTCGTCATACATTTAGGCCATGTTTTACTAAAAAAAAATTCCAATTCATGTAAATTAATTGATTTACGTGAAAGTTATAGTGACTGCAAATGGCGGTATATATACTGAATTTTTAACTTTTTTTATACTAGTAATGGTGTCAATCAGTGACTTGTAGCGGGACTGTGGGACTGCGGCGGGAATTCTGACACTGAGTGGGAACTGACTAACTGTCACTGACGTCCCCAGTAACACGAATACAGTGATTAGTGCTAATAAAAAGCACTGACACTGTACTAATGACACTGGACAGGAAGGGGTTAACTTTTGGGCGATCAAAGGGTTAAGTATGTACTGTGTGTCTTTTACTATGTGTGTGGTTCTACTAGGGAGACATGCTGTTTTGTATCACTCTGCTGTGCAGAGAGATACAAAACAACATGTCCATGCTGACATTGGAGATACCTGTGTTGTTTACAGCTTTAGACGGCTGTCAGCTTTACATGGTGATCGCGAGTGCTGGCTGGGAATCTCCGTTCTGGACCAGATGATTGAAATCCCTGGAAATGCAAATCACGTATATATACGTGATTTTGCACAGCTCTGCCACCCTGTAGCAGTACTTCTACTATTAGGTGGCAGGCAAGCTGTTAAAGGGTGCCTTGACTGACAAAAGGTTGAGAAACACTGCTATGGAGCTGTCACAGAAACAAGTGTCCTTCTTGGGGTTTTTCGTTACTCCTTGCCCTGAAGACATTTTTTTTAGATTTCCTATCACTTTCTGCCTTGGTAAGGAGGCTCACCAGGACAAATAGAAAGGGAAAATTTCCCTAGTTGACTCCAGGCAGCATGAAATAAAGTTGTTAACTGCAGTTGGGTTTTAATTTGTTTGTCTCTTACTTGTTTGTGATGGGTGATAATAGATCTACTGGCAGGATCAACAGGGATTAACTCTTTGTTGCAGAAGGAGCTAAAAAAAACCAAAATGACTGCAGCAAATGTGTCAGCTGTTATTTTCCACATAGTTGCATTTTATTATTCAATTTTGACTAGAGGTGCAATATATATATATATATATATATATATATATAATTTATTTATTTATTTAACCTAAAATATTGTACTTGCCCATGCAGCTGTTTTGGACAAGGAGAGCATTGTTTGCCTTCTGAGCAGTGGCACTAAAAACCAACAGTAAATCAACCAGAAGTGATGTGGTCTGGTTTTGGTTCAAAGGACTTTTAAGTCTTTCAATCCTTTACAGATTATAGCATAGTGGTCAAATGGCTAACACTCTTATCTTGTGAAATCTGGGATTTAATTTTTCACCAATGGCCCAGTCTGCATTGAGTTTGTATGTTCTCCTGATGCTTACATGGGTTCACAGTAGGTGCTCCAATTTCCTCCCATTGTACACATGTAGTGTAACTCCCGTAGGAGCTGCAGGATTATTGTCCAGGACTTCCCCAAAAGCCTTGCCCTGCAGCCAGGCACATAGGCTCATTCACACGTTTCTTCAATGATGAGTCTAGGGGTTTTTTCCTTTTTTTTTTTTTAACTTGGATAGCGATAGGGAATTAGGTGGGATACTCCCAAAATGGACACTATGTTCACTTAAAGACTTTAAGTATTCTTTAGGATGAGCTATAACGAAGTCCATGCTTGAAGCAAGCAATAGACTTCAGCTTTAAGGCAGCAGTAGTAGTAGTAGTAAGCTTGAACAGAGCTCTTTTAGGTTGGGGATTAAGTGGACAAAGCACTTTGGAACACCAGCCGATGTCTGCTTTAGTCTAGACTCCCAGCTGACTCTCTAGCATCAAAGGGGGGTTAAGTAGCACATAGTCTCTTAAATCCTTTAAGGGGTGTCTGTACTCACAAGGCCTAAGAGCAGATGGCTGCCTTCCTCTGTGATACCAGACCAGATCTTCTGGAGACGGCCCCTCAGTTAGCTTTAGTGGAACCCGGATTTCATCATTCATGCCCTTAGGTCGCCCACCTGAGGCCGCACGGCAGTAGATGCCATGGAGGGCTCTCCCAGGTTGGAACAATCCTATACAGGAAAGATCCAGAACTCAGTGAGCTCATTGAAAATATTCAGTTACCCAGCATGCCTTCAAAGCCAGTCTCTTTGGGATATGCAGGGGCTGTATCAATATTTTTGTTGCCATCAATATAGCTCCACACCTATTATCCAGAAACTTCTCAAGCTTTCTGGATGTAGGGGGAGCTATCAGGCTGGCAATAGCTGAACATACTGAGCAGACCTAACTAGCAGAGCACAGCAAAACTGATTACAGTGTGCAAGTTATGCTTTTACCTAACAACAACTGCAACCACACTGACCACAGTGTGACAACTAAAATTACATATAAAAAACAAGCTAAATCTAACTATCTACACCTAGTAAAAAAAAAAAATTCCGCATATATACCACCATTTGTAAACACTAAAATTTTCATGTAAACCAATTAATTTACACGTATTGGGATTTTTTTTAGTGAAGACATGTAGCATTTTGGCCTTAATTTATGAGGAAATTTGATTTTTACATTTTTTTTACTGGACATGTTGAATAGCAAAAAGTTAAGAATATAGTTTTTTTTCTCAAAATTATCAGAATTTTTTTATAGCACAAAAAATAAAAATCGCACATGCGACCAAATACCACCGAAAGAAAGCTCAATTTGTGGAAAAAAAGGACGTACATTTAATTTGGGTGCAGCGTATTGACTGCGCAATTGTCAGTTAAAGTAACGCAGCTCCATAACGCAAAAAAAGGCCTGGTCAGGAAGGGGGTTAAATCCTCAGGAGGACAAGTGGTTAAACCAATTTCTTTGTTTGTTTAGTATAGAGTGGGGAGGCATTAAAACTCCTTCCAGGTTTTAGTACTGGTGGAGGCTCCATTGAAGAGATTCCTTTACTTCCTGTGTGGTAAAAAGGTTGTCCCCAGTGCAAGAAGTGGGGAGAAATCTCTCTAACAGCACCAGTCAGAAGTAAACATTTTTTTATGCGTTAAGGGAATTCAAGAACTTCCAATTGTTTTTTTTTTTCTTTACTGGTTTAGATTTTGTCTCACTTCCTGCCTGGTAAAAGGTTGTCCCCAGAATGAAAAATAAAGGAATATTTCTCTAACAGAGTCTTGGATAACATTAGAGATTTATGAAGCTTTACCACTCAACACAGCCTTGTCTGGTCTGATTTACATTGATAGAGTTAAGTAATACTTACAGGTCTTGTTCCCTCCCCCAGCCTGTAATTGGACAGTTAAAGGAGAAACAGTGTATGGATGAGCTTATATTTCTCTCATACTCTCCTCCCCTCAGTATGCTCCCTTTTTCTACATGAACACTGTAGCACAACTGATTCGATCCTTATGTTGCTTCTGAATTGAGACTGAATTGACGAGGTCGGCCTCACTTGTGTCACTAACCCTGACCCCGCTGAAGTTGGAACAGAGGGAGTCTAGGGACCAGGGGGACAAGAGCGCCAGAGGTTTGCTTGCGGCTCTTGCAGATGATGACCTTGGTAGGCAGGATATCCTTTGATTTGGGTACTGTAGCAATAGACCAGGCAGGTACAGTGGATTGCCAGATGCACAGCAGAGCCAGGTTTTTGGCCAGGACACAGGACTGGAGCGGAGTCATAGGATAACCAGGGTCATAACAGTTGGGCAGCGCGGTACAGGATCAGGAGGAAAAGCCAAAGTCAGAATCAGAGCCGAAGTCATGAACCGGGGGCCGGAGAGTACTCAGAGTCAGGTCAGGAACAAACCGGGTCAGTAACAAGGAAACGAACAGGAGCAAGCAGGACACGGGGGGGAGCTGAAGACCAGTCAGCACTGAATCTGGGCAGAGGCTCACCATAAATAGCCCATCTGGTGCCAATCTTCTGTGCGTGTGCATGTGCGCGATTGCGCATTCCTGTGCGCCTGCGCACAACCGGCAACTCTCCTGCGGGATCTCCTTCGCACATGCGCGTTCCCGATCGCGATTCTCCTTGCAGGAATTCTCTTACAGTGTGAGAGCCTGCTCAGCAGCAGAAAAGCTTGGATGGAAGATGTGAGGAAGGGTAAGATGCAGAAGCCTGGGAGGGGACCCAGTGGGAAGGGGCCTACCTACAGGCTGGGACTTGGACAGGAGGATCGCTCAGCCTCACTGGCCTCCAGAGCGAGGATTACCTGTGGAGCAAGGAAAGCAGCCAGCCCAGCAGAAGGCCTGAAGGCAGCCACCTACCTACACCAGCTAACAGGAAAGAGACTGTAATCCTACACTCCCTGGGCCAGTTAAAGGGAAAAGAGCACTGATTAGCTGCTTACCCAGGACTCTTTCATTTTAAAGTGGCAGGCACTGGATCCCCATGTCCAGGGATTCCTCCAGACAGCTGGATAAAAGAGGACTATCTGGGGTTTGGGGTGGTACACCAGGAGAGGCTGGAGAGCTCTCCAAGAAGAGAAACCCTTCTATGGACTTGTACATAGTTGCTAAGGAGTTTGTCCTCAGTTACAGCTCCCTTGGGCATCCCATACTCCCCTTACCCTATCCAAGTTCAAATCCTCTAATAAAATCCAAAAAACAAGTTAATTTATGTGAATGGTCACTATTATTGCCCATACCCTAGTCTACAGTATGACATGGGAGAGTTTTCATACTGGTACCTAAATAATCTATTATGATTTATCCTTTGCAATTGGTTTCTATGTAGCTTAATTTTCTAGACTGCATTCATTTTTTGTTTATCTTAGACTGCTTGTTAGCCATTAAAGTGTTTTTAGGAACTTTCCAATTATGTGGAAATAAACTCTCAAAAAAAGAAAAAGAATAAAAAGCGATATTGGTCTCTTCTGTCATAACTACTTCTGCCTGCCTCTCAGTGTTCATATGCATTGAGCCGTGCACATGCAGTGATAGTAAAGTCCCTATGTTAATCTTGTACCTACAAGAAAGTTTACGATCAAGCTTACCTTTAGGTACAATGGTGATCTCCTAAACATGCACTATTTACGAGAAATTCACATTGCCAGTAGTTCATGCGCAGTGATGCTCTGCATTCAGGACATGCAGTGGGCTTGATTTACTAAAACTGGAGAGTGCAAAACCTGGTGCAGCTCTGCATAGAAACCAATCGTCTGTCCGTTTTTATGGTTTTTTGTCAACGCTTAATTGAACAAGCTGAAGTTAGAAACTGATTGGCTACTATGTACAGCTGCAATAAATTTTTCACTCTCCAGTTTTACTAAATCAGCCCTAGTATACCATAGAATGCATGCGTGGGAGTGATGTCATTGTGGTCCCGGGCTGTAAGGGACCGCACGGCGACACCACTAGCACTCCACTGAATAGGTGTCCCCAGTGCACGGAATCTAGGTCCCGGGGTGCTTGTTCACCAGGGCCCCTGATGGTGGGGATGGACTTGGAGCCCCCCAAGACCAGGTTGTGGCTACTGGGTATACCCGTCAGTGGTAGTGGTATGCGCCGAGGGCACCCACGGGAGAGAGCCTGGTATGAGGAGGTCTGAAGACCCCACTGGAAAGGATGGATGGATGGTTGAGCAAGTGCGAAGTCAGACAAGCCGAGTCGATAACAGAGAGGACGGTACGGTACAAGGCAGCGGGCAGAGAATAGTCGGGGCACATGCCAGGTCAGCAACAGCAGGTCAGATCCAATGGGGGGCATTCAGGAGAGAGGTCAGGCAAAGCAAGGGTCTGGGCAGGAGAAATCAGCAGGTCAAGTACAATCCGGGTCAGTCACTTACAATACACAGGTTCACAGGATACAGGATACAGGGAAGACCAGAAGGCACTGAATGATAGCTCAGGTCCATTTAAATATCCCGCCCTGCGCTGTCATTGGTGCCACACGCGCGCCCGCAGTCCCTACTGCATATGCGCAAACTCACTCGCCGCGGTCGGCCAGGTCCCAGTGCCCGCATTCCAACACAGGGCGGTGCACTGCGCCTGCGCCGAGCCCATCATGGCGGCGATCCCTGACATTGCCCCCCCCTACGGACAACCTCTGGGTGCCCACCCGATCTCTCCACCACGGGTGGTCACGAAGAAACCTCCGGACAAGTCTGGGAGCATGGACATTATGGGCTGGTTCCCAAGAATTGTCCTCAGGGCCATAGCCCTTCCATTTAATAAGAAATTGGGTCTGGCCCCCCCTTCTTCGGCACTTCAGGATTGTTTCCACCTCAAATTCCTCTTCTTCTTCGACCGTTATGGCCTCCGGGGGTCTGGATTCCCGTTCTGGGAAGGCATCTGGGATTACTGGCTTCAGCAGGGACACATGGAAGACCGGGTGGATCTTGAGTGTATCAGGGAGGACAAGTTCATAGACCACTTCATTGACCATCCGCTTAATGCAAAAGGGGCCTATAAATTTAGGTCCCAACTTCTTTGAAGCGCAGAGCATCTTTAAGTTGGACGTAGCCAACCAAACCTTCTCTCCGGGCCGTAACACCAGATCTCCTCTTCGTTTCCTGTTGAATGCCTTTTTGTAGTCTTCTTGGGCCCGACTGATGGCTTCCTGTAGTTTCTTGTTGTTCGAAGAGAAAAATGTTAGTGCATCCTGTGTTGCTGGAACTGGGCATTCCGGGACCAAATCCGGGAGGAAGACAGGGTGAAACCCATAGTTGGAAAAGAACGGGGACTGCCCCGTTGCTGAATGGCAAGCGTTGTTGTACGCGAATTCCGCCAAAGGTAGAAGTGGCATCCAGTCGTCCTGAGGGAATGATGTGTAACATCGCAAGTATTGCTCCAGGGTCTGATTGGTCCTTTCGGTCTGTCCATTAGTCTGAGGGTGGAATGCAGAGGAAAGGGACAGTTTGATATCCAGGGCTTTGCACAGTGCCCTCCAGAATCTTGAGGTAAACTGAACCCCTCGGTCGGAGACGATGTCTTCAGGAACCCCATGCAGTCTTACAACCTCTCGAATGAATACTTGCGCCGTCTCGGCTGCCGATGGAGTCTTTCGTAATGGTATGAAATGGGCCATTTTGGATAAACGGTCCACGACCACAAGAATTGCTGTGTGGTCTAGTGAAGGTGGAAGTTCGACTATAAAGTCCATTGAAATCTTCTGCCAAGGCCGTTCAGGAATGGGTAACGGACGCAGCAGACCCCAAGCCTTATTCCTTGAAGGCTTGTTCCTCTGGCAGGTGACACAGGAACCCACGTAGCGCTTACAATCCTTAGCCATGTCTGGCCACCAGAAGGAGCGTCGGAGAAGCTCCAGGGTCTTGGCCGGGCCAAAATGTCCTGCCATCGGGTGGTCATGACAATGTCCCAAGACCAGGGTTCGGGCTTCTTCTGGCACCACAATCCGATCTTCCCTCCATAGGAGTCCCCCCTTGTTCTGGAGGGGCATCCCAACTGGGGTTGACATGGCTGTGGATGCTCCCATTATCCTGGAGCGAAGGTCTGTCTGGAGTGCCAAGAAGTTTCCCGCGGACAGAATAGTGTCGGGTACTGGGACCTCCTTGGCGTCCTCGTACATGCGTGATAACGCATCTGGTTTCGTGTTCTTTGATCCAGGCCTGTACGTAATATGAAAATGGAACCTTGAAAAGAACAATCCCCATCTCGCTTGTCGTGGGCGTAAACGTTTGGCGGTCCTCAGGTATTCCAGGTTCTTGTGGTCTGTGAATATCAAGATGGGGTGTGAGGCACCTTCCAGCAGGTACCTCCATTCCTCTAATGCTGTCTTGATAGCCAGTAATTCTCGATCGCCGATATCGTAAGTTCTCTCCACAGGGGTAAGTTTCCGTGAGAAAAACGCTACCGGGTGGAGCAATTCCTTGGTGCCCTTTCGTTGGGATAGAATGGAACCTACCGCATTCTCTGACGCATCTACCTCTAAGATGTAGGGTAGGGCGGCGTCAGGGTGACCCAGAATGGGTGCCGAGGTGAATAACTTCTTTAATGCTTCAAAAGCTTCCTGTGCCTCAGGCGTCCATCTGAACCGGGTCCCAAGCTTGGTTAGCTGAGTGATGGGGGAGACCAGACCCGAGATGTTTTTGATGAACTTCCGGTAGAAATTTGCGAACCCAATAAACCGTTGGACGCCTTTCCTGTCCGTGGGTTCAGGCCAATCCAGAATTGCAGAGACTTTCTGAGGGTCCATTGCGACCCCCGCGGTGGAGATAATCAGGCCCAGAAATGTAATGCTGGACTCTTCAAAGCAACATTTATCTGCCTTGGCGTACAACCCATGCTGCCGCAACCACCCCAACACCTTTGTTACATGTATCCTGTGCTCCCCCAGGGAAGATGAGAAAATCAAAAAGTCGTCTAAGTAGACGATAACAAAGATATCCAGGAAGTCCCTAAAAATGTAGATTACAAAGTGTTGAAAAGTGGCCGGTGCATTGCACAACCCGAAAGGCATGACCAGGTATTCAAAATGGCCGAAACGGGTGCGGAATGTCGTTTTCCACTCATCCCCCTCCCTTATGCGAACCAAATTGTAAGCTCCCCTTAAATCCAGCTTGGTGAATACTACTGCAGCCTTTAAACTCTGGAACAACTGCACCTGCGCCGAGCACATCGCAGCAGCGATCCCTGACACGGGCATTCAAACGGCTAGAGCTCATAAACCCACCTGGATGGAAGACCGGGCGAAGAAGGGCTCAGATTTCAGGTAAGTCTGTCATGCAGTACATTATAACACAATATGGGATAAACTTGCAGGGGCCCAATTTATTTTTAAATTGGTGGTTAACTACGACTTTATGTACACTGTACATTTACATGTACATTATGACACCACTATGTGTGTGTGTGCCATGATAATGTGACTCCCATGTGCATGCTCAGGAGTGACATCATCGTAGCCTGGCCAGTCAAGTGGTCAAAGAGTCCAAACCTGGAAGGAAGACCGGAAGAAGATGGAAGCTCAGGGGACATCCAAGAGTGCTCAGCACTTTTTTTTAAGACTTACCCTCAGTTTCTAAACTGCTTACAATGGTTTCACAATACAGGAAATGAGGAAGAAATTTGCAAAAGAAACACATTTCCCATCTCTACTAAAGAAGCATTATTTTACTGCTGTCTGTATTGCTGTTGGAGAGTTCCCCTTGTCAGATAGTGAGGATAAATCTAATTGGGCCCCAGGCAGCAGTTAATGAATTCCCGTAGTTAGGCCATTTATAAACAGCCTAAGGTTGAAGTGGTTATACCGGGATCATGAATGCCTCTACAGTCATAATCCCAGTATCATTCTTTTAGCTCCAGTGAGTCTCTTTTTTGTAAATGTGATACTTTTACAGGCAGCAGAAGGGGGTGCCTGCCCTCCCCCCCTCAGCACTGGCACCTTTACTGGGCTCTCCCATCCAGGAGGATGTGACTGGCAGCCTCTGGCTCTGGGCACACAGTGAGCGGACCTGCTGTCCTTCCTCCCACTGTGTGACATCCGAGACTGGAAGTGACAAGGTTTTGGCTCTGTGTTTACTGGCCGGTTGCCAGCCAGTGAAACAGCCGATCAGACCAATCTCTGTCTGATCTACTGCATTGGAGGGCAAAGGGTCTAATAGACCCCAGATCTCTAAATAAAGAGGACCTGTCATGCTACTTGCTATCACAAGGGATGTTGTTCATTCCTTGTG
Organism: Staurois parvus; assembly: GCF_062004578.1. Lineage (NCBI taxonomy): Eukaryota > Metazoa > Chordata > Amphibia > Anura > Ranidae > Staurois > Staurois parvus. The sequence continues at coordinate 7,314,957 of NW_028317900.1, read as the reverse complement.
ATAGCAGTAAAGGTGATTTTAAAAAAAGATACAATGTTAATAAATAAATTGAATAAAACATTTTTTAAAGTGCTCCCATCTCCCTTTTGCTCACATACAAAGACGAGCGCACACATCAATCCCACATGCTTGTGTAAACAGGGATTCCACCTCACATGAAATGTATTGCCGCAAACGTCGCAAAACAAGTGAGAGCAATAATTCTAGTGCCAAACCCCCTGTGTAATGCTAAACTGGTACCCTGCAAAGGCTTTCAAAGCACAACCTGTGGAGAATTTTAGTTACTCTAGTTTGGCACCGTTCCACTGGCGTACGCAATTTTAAAGTATGATATGTTTGGTATCTATTTGCATGGTGTAACATCATCTTTTATATTTTATGAAACATTATAATAATATTTTTTTTTTGTGAATTAAAACTATTTTTTCTTTCCATAAAACTGCATTTGAAAAAAACGCTGCGCTAATATTGTGTGACATAAACATATGCAACATCCACCATTTTATTCTCGAAGGCCTCTGCTTAAAAATATATTTATAATGTTTGGGGGTTTGAAATAGTTTTCATAGCAAAAACATGATGATTTTTACATTCAGGAATGTTAGAATTGGCCCAGACTGGAAGTGGTTAAAAATGGACGTGGTCCAACCTCTATCAAAAAGAAAATTGATTTTGGCTGGACATACACTTAAATCCCAAAGGTGGAAAAATTCTATCCAGCATTCTTGTGACACATAAGGGAAAGAACCAGTCACATTTTGTCTTTCATTCTCAGACGTTAGCTGAGGAAAAGACTCCCTGCTTGCCACGGGCAATAGCCCAGGTCTTGTTCTACTTTTCATATATATTGTTCCCGCTGCATGAATCAGATTATATTCAAAAACCATTCCTGGCCAGTACCGGTTTGTAAGTAAGGCTCAAATCACCATTAGAAAATGTAAACTTTGTAGGCTGGCTGTACTTCTGAAAACCTTGTCCCCGTTCTCTCTTTACGTCTTTGAGGCATTGGAGAATAATACATTATCAAATATGTCACAGCTGATGGATATCAAGCTGTGTTACAATGGTAAGAAGTTTGAAGTGTTGAAATGAGGGATATATACATGGGCCATGGGAGATCTTTAATCTCAGAAGTTTGGGGACCTATGTTTTGAATAAGTGTTTGATCTCTCTTGAAAACGGATTTGAACAGAACTAGCTTGAGTCAAGCTAAACAGACATGAAAGAGTCATGTGTCCCTTGTTCTGCTGCCTAAAGTTCTCTCCAACAGGTGATACCAGATCTGGCTTTCATTTTGCAATAGACAGTTGGGAGCTGGAGGCCAAAAGAACGTGACCAGATGGCATCATACTTAGTACAATGTGATTCAGGACTGCAAGCTTAGTTCTTCATTCTGTGACTGAACTGTGATGCTTTCCTGATGACAAAGGGTCCCTGTGGCATCATCTACAATCTTTGAAAATAAATTTCACTCCCTAAGAAATTTTCATGCTGCATGACGGTCGCTGAGATGGGATCTCCTTCATGTTGAGTATGATACCACGTGTAGAAGACAGACAATTTCAATATATATATATATATATATATATATATATATATATATACATACATGCATACATACACACTATATTGCCAAAAGTATTGGGACACCAACCTTTACACGCACATGAACTTTAATGGCATCCAAGCCTTGATTTTAAGGGTTCAATATTGCGTTGGCCCACCCTTTGCAGCTATAACAGCTATAACAACTTAACTATTCAAGGTTTAGGAGTGTGTCTATGGGAATGTTTGACCATTCTTCCAGTAGCTCATTTGTGAGGTCAGGCACTGATGTTGGACGAGAAGGCCTAGCTTGCAGTCTCCACTGTAATTCATCCGAAAGGTGTTCTATTGGGTTGAGGTAATGACTCTGTGCAGACCAGACAAGTTCCTCCATGCCAAACGTGCTCATCCATGTCTTTATGGACCTTGCTTTGTGCACTGGTGCGCAGTCATGCTGGAACAGGAAGGGGCCATCCCCAAACTGTTCCCACATAGCTGAGAGCATGAAATTGTCCAAAATGTCTTGGTATGCTGACGCCTTAAGAATTCCCTTCGCTGGAACTAAGGGGCCAAGGCCAACCCCTGAAAAACAACCCCTCCTTCACCAAACTTTACACTTGGCACAATGCAGTCAGGCAAGTACCATTCTCCTGGCAACCGCCAAACCCAGACACATCAATCGGATTGCCAGACAGAGAAGTGTGATTTGTCACTCAAGAGAACTCATCTCCACTACTCTAGAGTCCAGTGGCAGCATGCTTTACACCACTGCATCTGACGCTTTGCATTGCACTTGGTGATGCAAGGCTTGGATGCAGCTGCTTGGCCATGGAAACCTATTCCATGAAGCTCTCTACACACTGTTGTTCTGCTAATATGAAGACCACATGAAGTTTAGAATCTGATTGTTTGATTGCTCCTGTGAACAGGTGTCTTTTATACAGGTAACAAAATGAGATTAGCAGCACTCCCTTTAAGAGACTGCTTCTAATCTCAGCTTGTTACCTATATGAAAGACTCCTGGTAGCCAGATATCCTGCTGAATGATAGGGGATCAAATACTTATTTCCCTCATGAACATGCAAATCAGTGCATCATTTGTTAGACATGCATTTCTTTTTTTTTGTTGCTATTCTGTCTCTCAGTGTTACAGTACACCTACCATTCAATTTGTAGACTGATCATTTCTTTGTAAGTGGGCAAACATTCAAAATCAGTGAGGGACATGCCTGTTGGAGTGATTGATTTAGTAAATAATAGTGAGCATTTAACCCTTGCACTGTAAAAGAAGCCCCACTACAATAGCAGTTTTGGATTTTCTTTGATTATTGTGTTTTTCAGTGTTTTCCTACAAAGGCAATTGCATTGACATAAGAAAATACATTGTTTTCAGTAGGATTCCTTTCAACTTGCATGTAGATAGACCCAGAGAAGAAAGTTAAAGTGGTTCTAAAGGTCAAGGGTTTTTTTTAATCTTAATGCTTTCTATGCATTAAGGTAAAAAAACCTTCTGGGTGAAGCGCCCCCCTCAGCCCCGCTTATACTTACCTGAGCCCCATCTCGATCCAGCTGCTCTCCCAGGTCTCTCTTTTCTTATTGGTTCACACAGCAGCCAATGGCTCCTGCTGCTGTCAATCACAGCCAGTGAGCCAATGAGGAGAGAGCTGGGAGTGGGGCCGAGGCATGTTGAGTGTGTGAATGGACAATGTCTATGTACAGGAGCATGGCTTGTGAGCAAGCCTGCTTGAGTGCCCCCATAGCAAGAGGCTTGCTATTGGGAGCACACAGCAGGGGGAAGAACCTCCAGTGGAGGATCCAAAAATAAGAGGTTTGGGGCTGCTCTGTGCAAAATTACAACTTTTAGAATCATTTTAACACAGAGGTTACGTGACTTGGGCGAGGAATATTCCCCAGCATTACAGGAATAAAAAGCATGTAATTCTGTGAGTGAACGCCCAACAGATTTCACATCCTAGCAACAAGGCACGACATGAAGATTGCTAACCGAGGGTTTCAGTCAGGCTTCTAGGGGGCCCAAATGACCTATAGGTATGACAGTAAAACATTTTACAAAGTTTCACAGATCTTTAATAATTACTCTTTAGACTCTGTGTTTCTTGTTACTATCTTGCTACCATCTCACTCTAATGTTGAAAAGCCCTAATAACCGCTGGTATATATTCCAGTGGTCACTTGGGTCAAAAAACATGTGCAGGTTTGTATGGGTGGGTTTCCTGAACACTTTAATATACAAGTCATCCCCTCCTTGACATGTAACATACAGTACAAAAAGGTAATTTGTTTATCTTCCTGTGATATATTAATCCACTGACTTTATATATTCACCAAAAACTTCTAATCTAGCCCACATATCATCAACATACTGTAACCAGTGACTAAAAGAGTTCAAGGCTCTCATCTCCATCTCCTCCATGTACAGGTTAGCTACAATGAAAGATACAGGTGGTTCCATAGCACAGTCATGTTTTGTTGTCTGTAGAAGTTATCCATGCACTTGAAATATTGTAGATGGTGTTGAGATTAGGGTCCAGCAAAAAACATACTTGATCTGGCTTGAGTTCTGTTTGACTGTCAAGAGTCTCATCTCATTTCAGATGTTTCCTGATAGTCTCAGTAACCTCAATAGTTGGTGGACAAATGTGTGACAGCATAGGACACCATTGTCTGTTCTGGCTGTAGATTCAGTCCATGTACTTTATTGAAAGATTCTTTAGAGTCCTGAATATGGTGTACTGTAAGAGGAGCACCTTCCCTGTAAAAGCATGGTGTAGCCACCCCAGGATAGAGACAGCGATGCAAGGTCTTGTCAAAGGCTTTTAGCTTTTCTAGCCATTTTAAACAACCTCGTATTTTTTCAATAAGGAGGGACTCAACATTTAGTGGAGTTCTTTTTTAGTGGCTCATAAGTGCGGCTATAGCTGAATGGTCACCTTAGAATGGTAATCAGATGTAACCATGATCCCAATGCATGTCCCATTTTCTGCTGGTAGGATGATAATGCTTGGATCCTTACTGAGCAATGTAAGAGCCTTCTCTCTAGTGGGGTCAAGTTGGAAGGAGGTGCTTTGGTAATGGACAGGACCACCCTGATCTTCAGACAGAGTTGTTCAGCTGTATCTACTGATATGTGGTTATAATGAATGGAAAATTGAATAGCTTTGATTATATCTACCACAAAGATACATCAGGGTGCCACAGCACAGTTCATTCCTTTGGCTAAGACTGTTTTAAAGGTTCTTTACACAAGTGTCCTCATTGCTCTAGGGCATTCTGCTGTGATCCTTTCTTCTCCAGATTAACTCATTTGTTCTGTTGTTATTGCTGGTCTATAGCAGCAAGGTGGTGAATGTGTTGATTTGTCTTTTCTTACCCTTAGCATGTTTGGCATGGTTGTTCTGTAAGCCAAACCACTCTATTTCTAGAATCCTAGAAGGTACCGTATTTGCCGGCGTATAAGACGACTGGGCGTATAAGACGACCCCCAACATTTCCACTCAAAATATAGAGTTTGTTATATACTCGCCGTATAAGACTACCCCCTCTTTCTTTTTGCTGGTGCCATGATAGGGTTGATAGGGGTTTGACTGCTGGACATTTTCTATGCTGTATTGTACTGTACAATGGTGCAGTACTGTGGTTGGCTGTATACAAAGCCTGATTGGATTGGTCCCTGCTCCCTGTCTGCCCTCCCTGTCTCCATGTCACTACCATGTCCCTGCATCTCCCTGTAATTGGCACTAGTGTGCAAGTCCGCATGTGCGAGCTCTGAGTAGACAAGGGGCGGGCCGGAGTGCCGCTGCTTCCCGTCGAGCAGAACGGGCCGGTCACGCCGAAAAGGCTGGCACCCCTGTATCGCTGCTGATGCTCGCCGCAGCCACGCTGATGACCCGCCGCGGCTGGTATGTAGAATGAGGTGGGCGGGCATCGGGAGGCCACTATGGGCACCGGGCGAGTATCGGAAGGCCACTATGGCAGCTATGTCTATCCCAACTGAAGTGCACCCGGCGTATAAGACGACCCCCCCACTTGGAGGCATGTTTTTCAGGGCAAAAAAGTCGTCTTATACGCCGGCAAATACGGTAGTTTTTATGCCAAACTGTTTAATTTCATTAGCTTTCTGTCTCAGAGCTATAAGAGCAAAAGAAGGTGCTTCTAAGTGCAGTAGTTAAAAAGGCTTTAATATACCCACACTACTCCACACCATTGCTCGGTAGTAAAGCACCACACAGGATTGTGACAGGGTATCCTCCTGCTGGACGTTCTTTCTATGATTTGATGAGCCTCTTTACTTCTTATCTCTTGTGTTTTTAATCATTGGTATATTAAAGCCTTTTTAACTATTGCACTTAGAAGAGCCTTCTTTTGTACTTATATTTCTGTTTGCTTCTGTCATATGGAGTGCTGCTGGAGTGCTCACCAGACTGCTTGTATATTGATTTTCTGCCATATCCTGAACAATTTTTGGATTTCCACAATTACCAAAGGGTCTATCCGCCTAGAGCGCCCTATATACATGTACCTATCTGTTTCTGTCTCAGAGCATCAATGGTGAAATGGGTCTGTTTCACTAACTCATTTAACAGTTGTTTTTGAGTGCTTTGTAAAATTATATTGGAACTATGACCTCTTAATGTGGAACCTAAGTGCAGACTGATGGTGGTAAGCCCCGGATGTTGTCATCTGAGGTTGAAGTGTATCTGTAGTCACATTAGATTCCTTCTTAAGAGAAAACTGTAGATACTGTACTGACTAAGGAAACAGTAAATAATTTATAAACTATCAGTGGAAGTGTTTTTATAATTTTTTGGTAATAAAGCATGCACTTTAATTTTAAAACATCAGAGTTGTAATAACAATACAAACAATAGTTAATTTTGACAATCCAATATAAGCTTACTTTCATGCTGTGAGCACCTTCCTGTCAGCTCTCCATCTCTTTCCACACCTTTCTGGGTTCCCACATGCTTTGCAACTTCTCCTCTGCTCACTTCTTTGCTTTATGTTTGATATGTAATGACTACATATTCCATGATACCTTGCTGCCTGCACGCAGCAATGACTGTACTTATACTGTCTCCTAAAACTGCTCCTCTTAGCACCTCCATAGTCCAGAAGGCAGGTTTTGTGAAGTATGTGACACAGCAGTTCCAACCCACAGGGCATAGTGAATACGTGTCACAGAATTCAAAGCAGTAACTGCATCGGGATCTTTACAAAGTTTACCAACTCCAAGATTATTCTGATTAGGTGTAGGCTTCAAATAATTGATATTCAGTGTTTAAATTAATATATGATTTTACATTTTGAACAGAGATTCTGGGAGTGACTGTCCAAATGACCTCCTCTGACTCTTCTACATGATTTTTGTTTAAATTCTGCCATTGTCTGTTATGTGTGGTAATCCTTGTGGCCAAGGCGCACATATACGTTTTTCTCATCAATGAGATCCAAGAGATGGAAAACCTGACCATGAAGCTAAGGAAGCAAGAAGAAAAGTATTGGAAAAGTTGAACTCTCTAATTTTCTTTATATAGACCAAACCCAAACTATGCTAGCCTTCCAACCATAGGCTGAGATGAGATATCACCACACTCCTTTTCATTCCTGGAGATAAAAGGTTCCTCAGGGTGCCAGGCCAAGGGGGTGGGTAGGTTTATTTCTTCCCCTACCCACCCCCTCTTCCTTTCTGCTGCCCCCCCCCCTTTTTTTTGTATCCCTCTCTCTCTATCCCTCTTGTCACCTATCCCCCCCACTTTTTATCTTTTCTACTGGGGTTTAGTGTTAGCTTTTCCCCTTATATCGAATGACAAAACTGAAAAGCATACTGTATGAGAAAACAGTATATTTCAGGGTTGTGTACAAGCAGCTCTACTGACCACATATAGCAAATACAGTTGACACCAGAGCCCAACACCCTCAATTTATTTGTAATTGCTTGTGGTGTATGATGTCTGCTGCATTTCATACTGATGTGTATGTGTTGGAAAGATATGTTTTACCTCTTCTTCAAAATAAAGAATTAAAAAAAAAAAAAAGCTTTTCTCCATGGAACAGAGAATCACTTTGTCATTGTTAGTAAGCTTAGTCCATAAGTTGGATGAAGATGGCATATCTTCCAATTATCAATATTCTTGGCATTGAATTGTAGTCAGTGTTGACCCTAAATACCTGCAATCAGCAACATAGATAATAGATAAACAGAATAATATATGAACAGGTACAGTGGTGTAGGGATCAATGGGAACAGATGTTGTACTTGAAACTAGGCCCTTTGGGAGTGATAGGAATCAAAGGGGTTAGATTTGAAGGATGGGGTATAACAGGCTGAAGGGTTTAGGTAAAGGAGATACTTGTGTTGGCATGTTGGATGAAGAGGGCATTGTTATTGTGTGCATGTTTGGGGTGTTAAGACTGAGACAGGGGGTAGAAGACTGAAGCCCCGATTTTTAGCTTACATAAAGAATGAAATATGTCAAGATAAGTAGATAGATAGAGAGACATTTAAGAATTTGTGTTCCTTAAAACACATTTTTAGGCTTAAATAACAAACAAACAGTAGACAGAGCAGTAAGTGCACACACAATCCTCAGTAGTGCAACAGCTAATTTTCCAACTCTGCATATGCATCAGTCAAATAGCTAACAGATATTGTGTAATTCAGTCATTTTCCTAAAATGTCAAAATACATTTCTTCCCAAAACCTGACAGGTTGCATAAAATCAGAAATCCTTCACTATATTTGGAGTCTACACGGAGCTATCTCATTCTGTATTGTGTTATCACATTTTACTTTTGTGCTTAGAGTAAAAGCTTCAGTTAAAATGTAAGAAGCTGTAACTGATTTATTATACAGAGGAGATATAGATACAACATTCCTGGAGGTAATGAGGGTATAAAACCAGTGGAAGAAACTAATATGGCATTTCCATGTCACTCCTGCTGATCACAGAAGTGCTGATTCACTAAACACAGCGAAGATACCATATGCTGGAGCTGGCAATCAGGATGTTCTAAGGTTTAATACACTTTAATGACTGTCTCCTTCCATGTGATTTATACTGTGTTAATGTCGATTTGTAACAGAAGCTGTATTCACCAAAGAAAATAACCCATCGCTTCCCCAACAACTGCTCCAGTTAGATATTTAGGATTGATTGTCTATATTATGCAGACATTTGTCCAGAATGTAATGCTGTGGGTTTTATTTTTATTATTTTTATTGTCTGAAGATTATGGGCGTAATGTCATTTATTTTTGTGTTGGACAAATTTCTATATTAATGCAATATTTCAATTCAAGCCGAAACAAGGAGAAAATAAGCATTGTTTAAATTTAAGGTGCACCAGGCGATGTCAGAGTAAATATCCCTAATTCTTCTCTAGAAATAACAATGCTGAGTCCAGCCAACAGACATTCATTATCAAATTGAACCCTAATTTTCAAGTGACTATAAGTGACTTTACTTTTCCATATTGTTATAGGAAACATACAGAGGTCCATTTGTTAACATTTTCATCCAAGATCTATGCAACTTTCTCAATTACTTTAGGCTAATTTCACCTTTCGTGTAAAATAGATTATACAGCAAAGGGGCCCCAGTTTGTTAACTACTTCGAGCTGACCGCCTCCCGGCCCTTTAAGAGTTCTAAAAGCTGGGAGGCAGAGGCGGGCATTCGATCATGTGGCCGTTGTGGTTGGTTGTCACTGTGGTCACATGACCGGTAGGCTCCCGATCGCAAGTATGCATCAGCAGCTTACTGATCCCCACTGGCTACTGTGCTGGGAGGTTGCAGGGAGCATGCTCTCAGCAGGGCACGTTGTTTTAACAGGTCTGCATATATGCGGCCACTTGGTGTTAAGGTCCACCCACCGAGCAGCCACATACAGCTGGTGCCAAGAGGGTAAAATACACTGTGCCATTTTTAACACAGCAAGCAGCAACACTGAGCTCAGCTATTGCTACTACAGGGGAAGAAAGAGTGCACTGTGCATGAGTGGCTTTTTACCTATGGAGAGCGCTCACTCATGCGATACTTGGGGTGCATGCTCAACATCCGCTGTGCCATAGCAACTGGTCAGGATGGGGAATGCAAACAATATGAGAATGTTTTTGCCAGGCTTTGGGGGTGCCACAAATGGCCTACAGACATTGCAATTATTTTCAGTAATACTTTTAAAACTGATATGGATAGATGTGTGAGTTTGCTTTGACTATTAAAAATTAATTAAATTGTGTTTTCAGTTTGTGGTACTCAGAGACAGTTTAGTTCACCTTTAAATTCTTCAGGGTGTCCCTAAAGTCTGGACACATTGGAAATATCACCATATGTGTATATACAGCGAGTAAATAAGTATTAAACATGTCACCATTTTTCTAGGTATTGACATGAAATTTTCACCACATGTCGGTTACAACCCATGCAATCCACACATACAAAGAAACCAAAACAAATAAGTTCACAAAATACAAAATGACACAGGGAAACAAAATGGAATGACACAGGGAAAAAGTATTGACCATGTGATGAAAGGGAGGTACAAAAAGGTATGGAAAGCCAAGATATCAGTTGAAATATATATCGGTAATTAGAAAGCAATCCTACCCCCTTGTCAGTCTCAACCTATGGCCTATAAAAAGGTCTCTCATTACCAAGGTGTCAAACAAGAAACATCTCATGATAGGTAAAAGCAAAGAACTCTCTCAAGACTTTGCAACCTTGTTATGGCAAAACATACTGATGGCATTAGTTACAGAAAGATTTCTAAACTTCTGAATGTTCCAGTGAGCACTGTTGGGGCCATAATCTGGAAGTTGAAAGAACATCATTTCACCATAAACTGGCCACGAATAGGTGCTCCTTGCAAGATTTCTGACAGAGGAGTGAAAAGAATTATCAGAAGAGTTGTCCAAGAGCCAAGGACCACTTGTGGAGTGCTTCAGAAAGACCTGGAATTAGCAGGTACAATTGTTTCAAAGAAAACAATTAATGCACTCAACATGGCATATATCCATGCTCACCACGCAAGACTCTATTGCTGAAGAAAAAGCATATTGAAGCTCATTTAAAGTTTCCTGCACAACAGTTACACAAGCCTGTGAAATACTGGGAGAATATAGTCTGGTCAGATGAGACCAAAATTGAACTCTTTGGATGCCCTAATACACACCATGTTTGGAGGTCAAATGGCACTGCATACCACACCAAAAACACCATACTAAGAGTGAAGTTTGAAGGTGGGAACATCATGATGTGGGGCTGTTTTTCAGCATACGGTACAGGTAAACTTCATGCCGATGAAGGAAGAATGAATGGAAAAATGTACCTAGACATTCTTGATAAAAAGCTGCTGACATCTACCAGGATGTTGAAGATGAAACGAGGATGGACATTTCAGTAAGATAATGATCCCAAACATAAATCCAAGGAAACTCTCAATTGGTTTCAAAGAAAGAAAACAAAGCTGCTAGAATGGCCCAGCCAATCATCTGACTTCAATAGAAAATCTATGGAAAGAACTAAAGATCAGAGTTCATAGAAGAGACCCACAGAACCTTCAAGATTTGAAGACTGTTTGTGTGGAAGAATGGGTCAAAATCACACCTGAGCAATGCATGCGACTAGTTTCTCCATACAGGAGGCGTCTTGAAGCTGTCATCATCGCTAGGGCCCTTAAAGTGACAATGGTGCACTTGTAGATAGTTTCAATAATCCAGCAGAATGAGAGGGGAAGCTATGATATGTATAATACAGAAAGGTTACTCATGAACAGGAGGAAGGTATAGTTACAAAAAAAGAATGGATCCCAAACTAAACTGCAGTGTGATTACTGTCCTGCTTCCTAGTTCAGATCCTGCTAACAGGGGTTGCTGGGGGCTCTGAGCTCTATCACCAATCCCCTCATTCCAGTCTGTGGCTCTCTATGTCATGGGAGTGCACCACTCTGGCTCTTCCTGACAGATTTTTGTCACTGTGGATTGATAATCTGTAGGTGTGAAACCTCCCTGGTCTCCCTGCGGAAACTTCGTAACTCAGCTGCTGTGCACGGTATCACTCTGGCAAGGCACTGCATTCTCTCAGCACTGGCCTCCTCAACCAGAATCTCTAGACATGGCATGACAGCATGACTCCATCCCTGAATTACTCTCCCTGTGGCACCAGGAGAACAAAGTTTCCCGGGCAGTTTGGTAAAACCCCCCTCACTCCTCCCCCTTGTCCCTCAGTGTTTCCTGGGAACTGTAGTGAAACAGAGTAGCTGGTCCACTGTATGGCTTCAGGCTCAAACTACAACTCCCAACTCCTCTCACAACGCTCTACATAGGAGAGCATAGAGAAACAGAGGGCATTGTCTACTTTTCCATGTTGCTGTAGCCTGACACCGATACACGCATTATGGTGTGCAAAGCCTTGTGTGAACAATCTCAGATTCTTTAGTAAATTAGCCTGATTATCTCAACATTTGTTAAAGATGATACATAGCTATTGCTTTGATCCAATCAGATCTCCCTCTGGTGGCTAATTACAATTCACTATATAAAATTGTAAAAACATGAAAGAGAACATATATTTAACTGTAAAAGTCAAGTAAAAAAAGACTTCAAAGTACAATAGTATAGTACATTACCTTTATTCCTGATATAGCGCTCTTATAAGTGCAGCCTTATGCTGGGTCTTCCTTCATTCATTCCTATAGTATTGCCATATTTATGACAGCCATCAAGTGGTCGCTCAGGGTACAGGTTTACCATAGGAGCGAATGAGGCCAGGGCAGAAAATCTGCGGTACAACTTGCCATTTCTGGGAGAATGGCTGTACAGCCCCGATCCACTGGATCAGGACTAAAGGTAAGGTCCCATTCATACAGTTACATGTTACAATCATTGGTGCTGTGCAGTGCCATTTATTCGAAACCTTTTTTCCTAAGTGTGCTTTGAGCTCCATATGCATGGTCCATTGCACATTTCTGTCGTGATTCTATGTTAGGACAAAGTAGCTCCCTTGTGCATACGTGGGAGTTACATCATCCTGGCCCAGCCAATCAAGATGGCCAAAGACTCCGAACCCAAAAGATAATTGGGTGAAGATGAAAGCACTGGGGATGAAGGGGGACTGCAGCCGTTGTATTGCTGGAGAAGTGCAAAATGTAATCATGTCTGAATGGACAAATATGCTGAATGCACATTATGTCAAAACCTTCTTGGGACCCCAAATTTCGTAATGGGTTTTGTTCCACTTTTAAACATTACAGAACAAGTCCAGTTGAATGTGACTTACTACAATCACACATAGCATGACCTGGATAAATAAGAACCTTCACAAACAAATGTACTATTTATTTTCAATTGAAGAAGTAATCTAAGCACATCTTCCTAAAGCCCAGAAGGAAGGGCAGTCCTTCAGGCTATAGTTCCCCTCAGGCTACCCACACAGGAAGATTTTTCCTCCTATATGCTGAAGAAATACTGTTTTCTCTTTTTAGAGGAACAGTTTCCAGCATGGCTAAATATACCCTTTTATCATTTGTACAATGTATTTTTTTCTAGTTTTCTATTTTTATCTTCATCACTGTTCTGAACAGGGTAAGGAAGGTTGATGAAGGAACCAAGAGGTAAGTTAAGGATGTTGTGGATGCCTGGGATTAGCCATGGACTGTGATACAGATGTTAAGATAATTCCAGTGTGGAAGGTCAGGGTTTTAGGAAATAGAGATAATGGATGGATGGCAAAATCGATGCACAAAGGATTATATTCAGTAGTGGACCCAAACTGCAGCTACCTCTGTAATGTGCAGTCATTTAATTCTACTGAACAGTTTCCAGAATACAATTGTTTTTTCCATCTCTGTGATGAAAGGAGACCTGGAAGGACATTGGTCATTACACTGGCATTACAATAGAAAATGAAAGGTGTTTCTGCAAAAGGACAATGTATAAGTGTGAACAGAACCTTAAAGAGTAACTCCATTTTTGTTGAGAAAAAACATTCTTTCCTAGGTCATCAATGTACATTGCAGGGTTTTTAACTAAGTTGCAGAATCCTACCTTTTGTTATTCAGAAGTGTCCATGTTCAGTGTGAATCTGTATGAGGCCAAGTTCACATATGTGCGGTCGTGCAGGCCACATTTTGTGCAGGCACAAGAGCCCATTCATTTGAATGGACTCCCGTGCCCCAGGACACACAGGGAAGAAGTCCCTGCACTTCTTTGGGAAAAGCAGTGCACATGGGAACCAAGGTTCCCAGTACAGTTGCAATTTCCAGTGTGGGCGGTGTGTCATTAGAATTAATGGCACCCGCCTGTGGGTCTGCATTCCTCTGTGCGGGTGGTGCGGCTGCAGGTACTTTTGTGCAGGTCTTGCAGCGGCACCACCCGCACATATGTGAACCAAGCCTGAGAGTGGTTCCATTATCAATCAGCAGCTGCACCTGCAGGGCTCTAATGAGGACAATTGCAGAGTCTGCATCCCTCATCCCTTTAGATGTGATTTCCCTTTGGGAGTATCTCATGAAAAATGACATTTTGTTGCAGGAGATGCCAAAAATCTGACTTGTGTTTTAGTGCAGACTTCTGCGAAAACCAGTGATCCACTCACATAATCAGGAACTTAGATTTCTGTGGGGAGTTCTGTACACAATCTGTGTACAGAACACCTCAAGGTAGCTATTTTTAACTGCATTTTACAGAAAATTACAGTGTTGCAGATTGAAAAGGAAATTTTTAATAATATTAAATTAAGATATGACTTATGTCGCAACTGTATATACTATATTATTTTTTTTTATTTGCTATTTTTTCCCACAAAAGTGGAGTTTCCCTTTAAAGGTAACTTGGGAGCATAGAAATATGGGTCATGTGTTTCCAGTTGGATTCAGCAGCATATGATGGTCAGTGTCTTGTTAGGTGCCTGAAGCTTATCATGCAGAACATTTACAGACTTTTGTACTGGTTAAACATAGACTCTAGTCATTGATGGCTACAATTTTGGAAATTAGTAGTGCATTGCTTATAGTCGCATGATTCTTTGTTACAACTTGTATTTTGAAATTGGTCTTGTGATTGCTGCATTGGTATAAAGGTGCAACCATCATCCTCATCCTAGTATTACTACTTAGTCAAGCACTGACCTGGAACATGTAGGCAGCATAGATGTCCAGGTATTTACAGTGTGGAAAGCATGTGTTGCCGTTGAAATTTGTTTAATGAGCCAACATGTTTCCTGGGTTCAGGAAACCTTATCACAAGAACAAACTGGTCACAAGATTTAGCAGTGGCTGGACTACATCATTGCTGTGGCTGGACTAAATCATTTTGGTCAAACAGTATAAAAAGAAAACCAAAGGGTAATGATGAAAGGTCAGTAATGTTTCTTGTAACAGAGCTACTTTATCTGATATTTCCTTAAATCCAACCAAAAGCCTTTCTCAACCGGGTGCCGCAGCACCTCAGGGTACCACCAGAGGTCTTTAGGGGGTGCCGTGGCATCCTGGTAGAGAAAGGCTGTCAGCTGAGCCCAAGCTCCCGTTCCCCAGCCACATTGTACATCAGCACTCGGAGTCCGAAGACTGCTGAATACGCTGAGCACAGTGAAAGTCAAGGGAGGGGAAGTGTCTGCTGTGCTCTCTGCCTCCCCCTAGAGTACAGTGTTCGGCTGTGCGAGGGAAGGTAATGTACTGCAACTTTTTATAGGGCAGTATACATGTTTGTATGTAGTGTGTGCAGGGGAGGACTGACCATTTGGAAACTCAGGCACTGCCCGAGGGCCCGGGGTCAGTAGGAGGCCCCATGAGATGCCCCTGGCACCTTTTTCATAGGCTTTTTTGAGTTTGGGCAAGGACACAGGGGCCCCATGATCCCCTATTGCCCAGTGGCCCCATGAGTTGTCAGTCCGCCCCTGAGTGTGTGTACATGTGTCTGTGTACATGTATTGCTGTACATGTGTGTGTACATGAGTCTGTATGTGCATGTGTGTGTATGTGCATTTGTATGTGTGTGTTTGTTACTTTTAATCTCGACCCCTATTCCTGTACTATCAGAACTGCTTTTTTAGGACTTGTTCGTAATAGCAGCAAGGACTGCTCAGATCACTATCCATGCTCAGATCACTTTTCAAAGGCATTTGACCGGCGGTAAAGAGGCAATATGTTGCCTCCTCAGCACCTGATTTAACCCCCGTAAATGCAGCATCACCACACCACAACTGCGTGCAATGCAGTGCAACCCCAGTCACCTGGAGGTATACTTCAGCTGCGGCCACAGTATGTGCTTCTGCAGCTAAAGGGGGAGCAGTTGGTGGTGGTAAAAGTAGCTCAACTGCTTGGTTTTACCGCCCTCCAATCCCACAGGTGAACAAGCCCTTGGTTCACATCTGTGTAGTTGTGTGTAGGGCAGCCCATTTATTTGAATGGGCTTCCCTACCTGCAGAAATGCAGGGAAAGTCATCCCTGACCCTTTTTAACCTTAGGTTCACATATGTGCAGGTGCACCACCCACACAGAGAAATGCGGACCTGCGGGTGGGTGCCATTAGTTCTAATGGCATGCCCCCCGCACTGGGAAACGCAACCGTACTGGGAACCGAGGTTCCATTGTGGGCTGCGTTTTCCAAAGAAGTGCAGGGACTTCTTCCCTGGGAGCCTATTCATTTGAATGGACTCCCGTGCCCGTGACGGGCACGGGAGTCCATTCAAATGAATAGGCTCTCATGTCCGCGCAAAACACGGCCCGCAGGGCCGCATATATTTGAACCGAGGTTAAAACTGCACCACACTAAAAACACCCCATGTTTGCCAATGTATGGGGCACCATTAAGAATTAATAGTACCTCTTAAGAGGAGAGCATTTGTCTGCATGTCAGGAATTAGCACAATTTTGCGTGCGTTCCGCAACACACAGTAACAAAAACCAAGCCTTGGACAGGGGTACCTCATCACTGAAAATACTTTTCAGGGGTGCACCGACTAGAAAAAGGTTGAGAAACACTGCTATATAATATATAAGAGTGCACACTTTATGGAACCTGAGCTCCTTCTTGCTTGCTTCCTAGCCAACAGTAAAAATAACATCCTTCAAACACTAACCTATAAGTTGGATCCAGTTCCCTCTAGTTGCTGATAGACTTTTGCTTCACAGTACAAGAACTGTATGCGGCAGTGGCATTGATTGGTTAAAAGGTGTTTAAGGTGTTAATATTACTTGGCTAAGGAGTAGCCGATTCATGTTTCACAAAGTGTTTAGGTGCTGGTGAACTAAAGACTGTTCTAAATTACTATTCAATTACCATTCAACAATGTGGAACACATGCATATTTAACAATGGAGTTTGACCATAATATTATTATTATTATACAGTATTTATAAAGCGCCAATAGTTCGCTCAGTGCTGTACATTACAAAGGGGGACAGAACATGTGACAGAACAATACCAATACAATGCAAAACATGAGGGGATTGAGGGCCCTGCTCTTTCGAGCTTACAATCTAGGAGGGAGGGGATGGTGGCACAGGAGGAGTAAGCTGTGGGGGATGGAGTAGTAGGAAGAGTGAAGGAGGTCGGCAAGTTAGCAGGGGGTGGGGTAGGCTTACCTGAAGAGATGGGTTTTCAGGGTGCGCCTAAAGGAGAGGAGAGTAGGTGATAATCTGATGGGTTGGGGCAGGAAGTTCCAGAGGATGGGTGAAACCCTGGAGAAGTCCTGGAGGCGGGCATGGGAGGAGGAGACCAGGGAACTAGAGAGAAGGAGGTCTTGTGAGGAGCGGAGTGTGCGTGCCGGGCGGTACTTGGATATTAGGTCAGTGATGTAGTTCGGGGCAGTATGGTGGACAGCTTTGTACCTCAGTGTTAGGATTTTGAATTTGATCCGTTGCGCAATCGGAAGCCAGTGGAGGGATTGGCAGAGGGGGGTGGCAGAAACGGAGCGGTTGGTAAGGTGGATGAGTCTGGCAGCCGTGTTCAGGATGGACTGAAGAGGGGATAGCCAGCGGCGGGGCAGGCCAGTGAGGAGGGAGTTGCAGTAATCGAGTCGTGATATGATGAGGGAGTGGATGAGCTGTTTAGTGTTTTCTGGGGTTAGGAACGTGCGTATTTTGGCGATGTTGCGGAGGTGGAGTCTGCATAAGTTAGTTAAAGATTGGACTTGGGGCTGGAAGGATAGGTTGGAGTCCAGAGTGACACCAAGTACTATGGTTGCAGGGCGGGTTTGATGGTGGCGTTGTTGGATGTGATGGAGAAGTCAATGGGGGGTGGTGTCCGGGCTGGGGGGAAAATATGAATACAGTATTTTATTAAAAACAAAAGCTTCCACTCGAAGATCATGTTTCAACAATTTACCTAGTTTGACCAATGAAATATGATTTTTGATTGGATGCATTTTGTTGCTTTTTGCTCAATTCAACAATATTATCGACTCAGCTACCAACTCAGCTATCAACAGCAACTCAATTCAACAATGCTATCACAGGCTACAACATAAAATGAATAAGCGACACTAGTAAATTATTTTTTGCCTATTATAAATATAATCAGATCTCTTATGTAAGGTTTTCTCCCATTACTGTGCTTTTGTTGTTTTCCTCTACTTTTACATCTAAAAGGTCCTACAAGTAGGATTGTAACACAAAGTCTTTTGTAGTCCTCCCTGACTATTATTTCTAAATAAATGTAATTGCTTTTAAATTTATGTCAAGGAAAAAAGTTATCATGTCAATCCTCCTGCAGGTTCAGCTCATATTGAGCAGATTGTCAATGAATAGTTCAAAGCTGTCAGAGCAGAGAGATATTCAGCATCATTATGTGCGGCAGGACGACGTATGCAATAAACCATTAGCATTCTTTGAACTTCAGCTTCTAATCAGTGAACTGAACTTAGCAGTTTCTTTTGCTTGACTGGTCCATGTGAATCCCTGATCTTTCTAGCCAGTAAATCACTTTACAGTAATGTTTAAAATAAGCATGTCCCTCTTTCATCCAGCGTTTTAAATCAGGGCAAAGTCCGCTGTATGATTCTCAAACACAACTGAACTAACAGAGATGAATTACCAGACTTTATATAATTTATATTACAAATTCATAGACCTGGCAGAAAGGGATTAGTACTTTTTATTTCAGGGGCAGGAGATGATCCTGTCATTACTGCTCAATATTTTTATCGTCCCTTAAACCTGCAGAAATTCCTGGGTGACAAGATGTTGAGGACATATCAGGGCCTCGCAGCTGTGGGTATTATCTGTAGGCGCTCCTCTCTCCTCGCAGTGTGCAGGCTGCAGGCCTATCAAAACTGGATTAGCCTGTCAGTCAGGGGCTCTGATGTACATTGTATTATGATTTTTTGAAAATGTCACTGAGATCAGAGTAATTTCTTAGCTAATTGCATCTTGTCTGGTCTTAATACCTTACATTTAATGGTTTCATTACTTTCCCCGACAATCAGGGACCGTAGATTAGGATTTCTGCATCTTGTGAAGGGAGTGTAGAAGACACGCTGTGTGTTGTGGAAGCTCACAAGTTCTGAACATGGGGACACATAATTGTCTGTCGGGTCAGTGTGTCTACAACCCAGAACATGTGTATATTAATCCTAATATTAATGATATGGTAAGTCTATAAATAATTTCCATACTGATCAGGCTACGATGAACATTGCTAATTGACAAATGGGAAAAAATTATTTTTCTTACAGGGGGACAGAACATTCCTAAAATTAATTTTTATAGGTCTATCGCCATTTAAAAGGCTGGGATATTTGCAAGAATGCACCTCAGTAGTCAAAGATGGTCAGTTCTAGGCTGAAATTAATTAAAACAACAGGATTCCCCCATCCACACAATTGAGATGGATGGAGAAATTCTCCTCCCCCCAGCTGAGACATTGTATTCTAACAGTGGGGACTCTTTTGAACTAATCAGCAGCTGCAGATCGAGAAAAAAATTCCAACCATCCTTAGATCAACCTCTGTTGAGCAGGAGCTTGACTCATGGATCAAAATTTATGTGGTCCCTGCAGAACTGACTGCATTTTGATCCGTCTATGCCCAGCTTGAGTTTTTAGGAGAAAATAAACGTACTGTAGGGCTGGATGCAAAAGAGTATCCAGTGCCTGTGTTGTTCCAGCAGTGTTCTTAAAGTGGATTGTACCCCCTTTTCTTAAGGTCCTCTCTCCTGTCTCCCCCCCTTACATATTTGCAAAAAATTACATAACTTTTTTCTCCTTAAATATTCTTAATTCTCACCTAGGTGAGAATGTTGTATCTGGACCCTGTGCATTAGAAGACATACTGGAGGCCTCTTCAGAAGCCTCTATGGCATGTATGCGCATGAGCATGTGCAAGATTCCACAAACTGCCTCCTGAGATGTCTATGTCACACAGTTCATGCCTAAGGGCACCGGGGTTTGACGCATGCTCTGCCAGATCTCAGAGATCTTACAAAGACCCCCCCCCATCCCATGGCATGTCTATGCAGGCAGTGGATGTTGATTTAAGATGGAGGTGCTGGAGAAGGGCAGTGTGGGGAGAACTTTGCCTGCAAGCAAGACAAAGCTGGACTCCATTGACTTAGTAGGTATCTTTTTTTAATTTTATACAGGGACAAGTGTTTTTAATGTGTAATTTTTATTAGTAAGGATAGAGTTCCTCTTCAGGTTGACATATAGGCACCTTCAGTCTGAACATTGCTCAAAATGCCAGGTCCTGACCAATGTAACATACAGGCCCCTTTGGCCTGAACTTGCTTAAAACCTTTCGAGATCTACACCACTCTGGACCCTAACTACGATTTTGCCTTTCATCTTGGTTTGCTACCTTAGCCCTATTGTTTACAGATACCTGTCAATGGTCAGAACTGCTTGACAAGTATTTTCTTGTGTAAATCTAGGCTAATAATGCTAACACTTTGAACCTATCTTTTTAGATATGCAGTGTCAAGCAGCAGGTTCACATTAATGGTAACCCTACCAGCAACCTTTACTTTGCTTCCCCACCACTCTGTTCAGTTGCAGAAATGGAAGAAAAATACCCAGTACATCAGGGTACGGGGGAGCATGCGGCTCATTCTTCTTTGTTTCATGTGACAGTGCTGGTGCTTGTTGATTTGCCACTCAAGCACCAGTGCCACCACACAGAGGTAGTGAAGTCCTCAGTCATATCTAAATCACTGCTTGGAGCTTACACAGGGCTTCCTCCCTGCACTCTCAGCTGCCGAATAGAGATGTAGAGGAGCAAAAGAAAGGTGAGACTTTGTAGTTGATTACCAAACTTACCTGAATAAATGACTTTACTGCCCCCCTGATGTGACAGTTTTCTGGCTGGGGAAGTAATTGCTAAGGTGTGAACACTGTCCTATGGGGAAGTTCATATGCTCAGCCATACTGGAAGCCCCACTCTTTGAGGAAGAACTCTGACAGAGCTGGCAGGAAGGCATGAATGTGAGAGTTTAACATAATAGCTGGGGGAGAGGGATGTGGGAAAGCTGCTGTAGATATTTAAATTGCGAGTCATCATGGTGCTGGACATAAGGCTTATTTTTATTGGAGACAACAGGAACACAAAGAAACAGGAAATTAGATAATAACTATGTAGTTCCTCAAAAAAGAACATTACATTATTCAATAATTAAACAGTGCACATTAGCAATTAGTTGCAGATCTAATAATTACAGTATAAGATATGAGAATGGTTGTTGCATCCATGTCTGTATAAGCAGCATGCAAAAACACTCCCACTTAACAACTACTCCTAATATAAGTCCCATCTTCTTTTGGAGGTCTTCAGACTTTGGCTTTGGTTGGGTCCAGGGGCTGTCAGGCCTTGTTGCTGCATTTTTGGGAATAGTTTTTGTGGTCTTTTTTCCTTTTTTGCAGCTTATACATTTTACTATTTGACTGCATGGGTCGATTTTTATGCTCCTGACATGCTGTTCTCTAGCTAATTTTAGGATTCCTGTGTCCAAGACAACAGTGCCAGGGGTGCATACAGTTCAAATGGCCAAGGTAACATACAAGCACCTTTGGCTTGAACTTGCTAACTGAACTTACTTGCAGGCAACGTTCTCCCTGATGTATTGGGTATTTCTCTTCTATTCCAGCAACTGAACAGAGTGGCAGGGAAGCAAATGAAAGGTTGCTGGTGGGCTTACCATTAACATGAACCTGTTAATGTTGGTGTTAGCCACTTCCTTGCACTTCAGTTGAAATAGTTCCTCTGTCATTTTTCCCTTAGCTAGCATGTGGCTTCTTTTTATGATAATATAGGTGTTACCTCTGAGTGTCACTACATATATTTGCTTGGTGAGCGCCTTCAGTGAGAGGAGGTTACATTTAAGAGTAGGAACCAATAGAACATTTTTGATAGGTATATTTCTTGTGACTGTTTCGTATAGAGTGTAGTGTAGTTAACCTTCCCCTATTCCCTTTTGGACCATAAAGTGTATGTTAGCTGTTGTCTTTATTTTTGTCTTGGTTTGATCATGATGAGTGAAAGACACACTCCGTATTTGAAGCATTTTCTATTTTGTCTTTAATACTTTTTTGTCTATTTAACTTTTTTTCTGATTCATGGTAGCTTTCCAAATTCTGCAGTTTGCCTTTAAATGACCTGTCTTTTGGCACACAAAACCTTTATGTGTTTCATGTTGCATATTACCCTTATTGCAGTAGTTTATTCTCAGTGGAGATTCTGCTGTAGGAGCATTTTTACTGTTTGCACTTCTCCCAAATGGAAGAAAAATATGTTTGAAAAAATATTTTCATATATTTTGTAATAAAAACTCATTTCAACATGCAGTGTATATATATATATATATATATATATATATATACCGGTATATATATAAAAAATACACACTGCATGTTGAAATGAGTTTTTATTACAAAATATATGAAAAATATTTTTAAAAATACATTTCAAATATACTGTATGTCTTTGAAAATACTAATATAAATGTTTGGAATGCATTTACAAATATATGTAAAAATATATGTTAAAATTACTTTTTTATGTGTAAAAAAAATGAAGAAAATATTTAAAAAACATATTTTTAAAAATATGTATTTTTTAAATATATTCTTCAGATTTTTTTAAAATATAAAAAAGTCATTTTAACATATATTTTTAAATATATGTAAATACATTCCAAAAATGTAGATTTGTATTTTTAAAGGCATACATTATATTTGAAATATATTTTTAAAAATATTTTTCATATATTTTGTAATAAAAACGCATTTCAACATTAAGTATATATATATTTATTGAAATATATTTTGAAATATATTGAATATGGCCAAAATTGTAGCATTTCAATTATATGGCAATATATTTGGGAAGAATATTTTTTAAATATATTTCAAATATATTTTTCTTCCATGTGGGCTGTTTTACACTTATATTCATCCACAAGCTTGCTTTTATCATATTTCATTGTAGGCTCATCATTTGGGCAAGCATCAAGTGCTATAACAAGTGTCTCATGGGAGACACTGAGTAGCAGTGCTGATTTATAAAAGTATTTTATTTTTTCTCCTTTAGCATCAACCATTTCTAAAATACATCTTATATAGTTCTCCATACACTGCTCTTTCAGTAGCTTAGTTTGGTATAGCTTTCTAATTAAGTAGAGATTATTGCTAAAATGTGCTCTATTGTGTACTTCCTGTAGAATTTTCCACATTTCTTTGCAGATTCAAACTTGCATATGTGCACAATTTGATGATCATCTATGCTCAGGGATATGGTATTTTGAGATTTTTGATCTTTCACTATCCACACATCTGTAGGTGAATTGGGTTTGGGCTCTTGTATACATGTCCATGTACCCTCCCTCTATTTTAAATCTCCAGGAATGGGAGTTGGTTTGAAGTGGGTTGAAAAAAAATATGACCAGATTCCTCCATCCACACATTTGAGGTGGATGGGGGAACAGCTCAGCGAGAGTGATTCTCCCATTTACACATTTGATTTGGATGGGGGAATCAGTCCCGCTGAGCTATTGAATCACAGTATACTGATCAGCATTGCAGGCTATAGTTGGTGGCACTGATCGAGTGGGATTTATCTGCAAGGCTGGTTGTACAGAAGTCTATCAGTTGATTGACTTCTCTATAACCACTGTACCCAAAACTGAATTGAAATTCATCTGGTCCTTGCTGGACTGGCTGCATTTCGATTTATGTATGGCTGGCTTAAGAGTTTCCTGGTTGATTTTTGCTGGGCGATTGTAATGTTCCCTAACATTCCTAAGAGAATAATAGCCCCAATAGCAGTTCACTAGGAAAGTTTACATTCACCAGTAGAGAAAATAGCTTAACACTACAGGCTAGCAAATAGGAGGATGTCAAATTTAGCAGTGGTAACAATACCACCACTAAATATTTCACTTCACACTGCAGCTGGAGATTCTGTGGCCTGAACATCCATTAGTTTGGTCCTTTGTACAGGAATCCCCATAGACTGTGTACGCAGTGCAGAGGTCTAATTTATATTATTACCTCTGCTGGTACAATGTTATTACCCTATAGTGTTAGGCTATTTTTTCTATTGGTGGATGTAAACTCTCATGGTCGAATGTAGAGGCTATTTTTTCTCTTAGGACCTAAAGTTAGGGAGTGTTACATTCACCCGGCGAAAGGCAATAAGGAAATTATTACACACATTATGGGTATTATTTTGAGCACAAATATGACCCCCAAACATTTCAGATATCCTTTAGATAATGATATAGGGCCCCTAGGGTCTCATTTTCCTAAAATGGGGATACAGCTAATATACAGTTCCAGGGGCGGACTGACAACTCATGGGGCCCCCGGGCAATAGGGGATCATGGGGCCCCTGTGTCCTTGCCCAAACTCAAAAAAGCCTATGAAAAAGGTACCAGGGGCATCTCATGGGGCCCCCTACTGACCCCGGGCCCTCAGGCTGTGCCCGAGTTACCAAATGGTCAGTCCGCCCCTGTACAGTTCAGAAACTGACCTATCAGTATAGTTTACAAATTCGGAAGTAAAGAAAGTTCCTACTATATCATAAGAGCCTATTTTTTTCCTGGTTCAGTGCTACTTTACACCTACATGGAAAGGTTGAGAAGAAACCACACACAGGAAAAAATATTCCAATCTCTTCCTTTGTATAAAGGGTTTTCCTACAATTATGTTGCTATTATGGTAATAGATAATAAGCTTAGATTTTCACCTTAACTATTAAATGTTTCTTATGTGCTGGTTCACATATGCAGATTGGATGCGGTTTTGTGTAGAGAGTTTTTTACTAGGGGGCTTTTGTCAGTGCGCTTCACTGTAATCACACTGCTCTGGATGGCTGTGCTGTGCACAGCCATCCAGAGCAGTGTGCCCGAGCTGACAGGGAGGAGGACTGTTAGTAAAGAAAACAGTCCTCCTCCCTGTCGGAGATCTCCGGAAATCACCGGGCGCCGGTGAGTAATTACCGGCCGGGACCTGGTGATTGACAGCTGTGGCCACAAAGGGTGGCGTAGATAAGGCACGGCTTGTATATATATATATACATATATATATATATATATATATATATGTGATTTTGTGCACCCGTGCCTCCCTGTATCAGCATTTCCGCTATAGGACGGACAGGAAACGGATAAGGTTTCATTTAAACTTTAGCAGTTTTTCAACATGAGCAAAATCATATCCTCCACATGCATTAGGCAGCCCATTTATCTCCATGGGCTGCTCTATATGCTACAAATGTGGCAAAGTAGATCTTTTTGAACTTCAAGCTTCAAATTTGCCATGTTTTTCAGTAAAATACTATTTTGCAGCATTTGGGGTACCATTAACAATGAAAGATACAATAAATGCATGCAAAATTGCGTGATTTATGCATATGTTAGCGAAATGCTATAGTGTGAATGTAGCCTAATAGAAACGCAACACAACCCCGGTGTCAGAAGCAGCTAAATGGAACATGGCTGTTTTATAACAAATGAAAAATCAGCCCAGCTTTAGGAAAAAAACTCTTACGGAGTCACACTGCACCACAGCAGCCCCCTATGCTGTTAGGATCCTACATCATTAGCTCTGCTTTGGTAACACAACAGTGGGCCATATTCACAATAACACAAACCAGCCCTAACAATTGCCACTGCTTTACATGGCTCCATTCTGTCTAACTCCGAACGAAGTAGCCATTAGTAAGAACACCCCCTTAGCACAATAGGAGGGCTCAGCACACTCTCTTCCCTGCTGACTTGGATACATTTATCAGTTTATCAGCGGCCTTTGGGAACAGGATGGCGCTCTCTCCTACTAAGAGGCTCCTTCATGGCAGTTAGACAGGACAGAGCCATGTAAAGCACTTGTAAAGGTTACTGTGATTGTGAATATGGCCCAAAAGTGTGTTACCAGAGGAGAGGTACACAAGTATGTTACCAGAGGAAAGGCCTGCAGGTTTGTTGCCAGGCATGGTTGTAAAATCAGACCAGCATAGGGTGCTGCTATGGTGTAGTGTGACTCTATAATTTTGCTATAAAGGGTAATTAACCCTTTAGGCAGTGGAAGGATTGTTATGGAGGACACAGCTCGGAGGAGAAAACTCTCCTGTTTGAATGTGTCGCTTCCTCACCGGTTGGAGGAGCGGGGCATTACTCTCCCACCAGCAACTTACAAAGGCCTGTGTAAATGGGCCTTGGGCTTGTTTTGAAGGCATCCCTTTGGCATCAGTGTTAGATGCTTCTGAGATATTCATTGACAGGTGTGTTTGACCTGTAGTGCAGCTTCTTCCAGCAGATGTTGCATTTGCATAGACTTGTATGGAAATGTAAAACCCATTGACAAGTTCATTGATGCAGGCCCTAAAACACTTTCAACATCAAGAGTTGTCCTGCTGAAGCCGCCTGCAGAGCGACACATTCAAATCAGGTAAGTATTCTACCTGCATATTCAACCAATCCTGATGCTGGTGACTTCTCAGAAAGGCAGCACAGCAGCTTAATGGAAGGGCAGCACTGCTCCTATGACAAAACCACCTTTTAGCCAAGAGCTAAATAGCCAATTATAACTGGTATTCCTTCAGCTCCAGCTAAATTGTCCATAACATATCTTCAAACAGCCATTGTAATACATTTTAATTCCATCTGTATTTGTGACCATAAGATGGACAAATTCAGGAAAGAGAGGGTTAATTCTTCCTGTTTGAAACAAATCAAAGAAAGCCTTTATTCCTTTAATAATGAAGGACAATATTTAAGGCAGCACTACATTTCGATGAAATTAAATACCGTTTGTTTAGACTCATATCTCTCCCAGTGGCTTTACTTATTCATACTGTAATGGTTGAAATTGTTTCCCTAATCCCAAACGCATACCTTATGCTTAATACTGTATTATTTCTCTCTCCCTGTCTTGCGTTATGGAAATAGATTAAAACAGATATTAACCTTTAAGGAACTGTCAGTCATTCTCTCTGAGCTCCTATCTTGTGCTTTCTTGTCTCTTGAGGCCCCGAGATCGACATGAAAATATTTGTGTTTCGATATTACCCATTTATCCAGGAGAGATTCATTTTAGATGAGCACGGTGTGTCTGTATAAAGTGGTAATATGTTGTACATCAAGCATGTTCTGTGCTGGAATCCAGCTAACTGTACAGTCTTCTTGTAGTTCAGACATTCCTAGCATATAGTGAAACAGCAGAGTGGAGGGTTCTCAGCATCAAGGCAAGTAAATACAAAATCCAGCAAAAAACTAGAAAAGATTGGGGAATTTAACATAGCTGACTATATGCAGTTGGTTTTTTAAGGATCTAAAAACAAAATTGTTTCTACTGTTTTGACTTTTTAGAAAATGAAAGGGAGATGCTAATTGGTTGCTAAGTGTAGTGTAGGCAGTTTGCTTCTCAGACACTTGGGTGCATGAGTTCTTTCAAGTGAGATTATCTCTTGCATACCTCGCTCCCATCCATACTATTTTTCTTACAGGCAACCCATAGGGCTAACATTCACAGTCAAAAGCCCAATGAATACATACAATATTTTTACTTTACGGCTGATTTCATCTTAAACATAGTGTAAGGCACAAAACAAATTGGACATATGAATCATTACATTGTTTTAAGTCTATATACACATTTCTTAAATTATTTAATATATGTAGATTAGCTGTCAAATAACAAAGGGCTATTTGCTACAAAAAAAAAAATCACAATTGTATGTACTGTAGATGATGTGAGTTTAAATTAGGAACTAAATAGTTGATCAGACTGCTGAAAGATTACTTTACCCCCAAAAGACTAACACCCCATTTCATATCTTATAAGAGAATATGATCTCAAAATTGCATTACACGGTGCTTCTTTGTACACCCCTGGTACCCAACCAGTGGCTTCTTTCACTTATTGTGTGGCCCCCAGAAGATTTTTAGTGTTGCCTAGGGCAGCATGAAACCTAAATACACCACTGCGTGTAGCCATATCTGTAGACCAGAAATACTTCATATGACAAAGCTGGAAATACACAGCCGGTATTTATATGTACATATAGCTAGCTGTGTAGTGTCAGGGACTGTCTGTAATTCAATTGATTTTTTAGGTAGTCACCCTCACTCCATACAAAAGGGTTTCTCTGTGCACTGCTGTGTGCCCCATAATATGCCATATCTAACATGCTATGCTGTGTGCCCCATCATTTGCCCTGCTGTGTGACCTATTATGTGCCCCATGTAGTGTGCCTTGCTGTGTGCTCCATAATGTGCTGGATGTAATGTGCCCTGCCCTCATGTAATATGCCCTGCTCTCATGTAATGTGCCCTGCTCTCATGTAATGTGCCCTGCTCCCATGTAATGTGCCCTGCTCTCAGGTAATGTGCCCTGCTCCCATTTAATGTGCCCTGCTCTCATGTAATGTGCCCTGCTCCCATTTAATGTGCCCTGCTCTCAGGTAATGTGCCCTGCTCCCATTTAATGTGCCCTGCTCTCACGTAATGTGCCCTGCTTTCATGTAATATGCCCTGCTCCCATGTAATGTGCCCTGTTCCCATGTAATATGCCCTGCCTCCATTTTATGTGCCCTGCTCCCATGTACTGTAATATGCCCTGCTTTCATTTAATGTGCCCTGCTCTCATGTAATGTGCTCTGCTCTGTTGTAATGTGCCCTGCTCCCACGTAATGTGTCCTGCTCCCATGTAATATGCCCTGCTCCCATGTAATGTGCCCTGCTCCCACGTAATGTGCCCTGCCTCCATTTTATGTGCCCTGCTCCCATATACTGTAATATGCCCTGCTCTCATTTAATGTGTCCTGCTCTCACGTGATGTGCCCTGCTCCCATGTAATGTGTCCTGCTTCCATGTAACGTGCCCTGCTCTCATGTAACGTGCCCTGCCCCACATAATGTGCCCTGCTCTCAATAATGTGCCCTGCTCCCAAGTAATATGCCCTGCTCCCATGTAATGTGCCCTGTTCCCACGTAATGTGCCCTGCCTCCATTTTATGTGCCCTGCTCCCATGTACTGTAATATGCCCTGCTCTCACATGATGTGCCCTGCTCCCATGTAATGTGTCCTGCTTCCATGTAATGTGCCCTGCTCTGATGTAATGTGCCCTGCCCCACATAACGTGCCCTGCTCTCAATAATGTGCCCTGCCCCACGCAATGTGTCCTGCTCCCTTGTAATGTGCTCTGCTCCCATGCAATGTGCCCTGTTGCCCCCCCATGTAATGTGCCCTGCTTCCCCTGTGTACTGTGCCCTCCTGACCCTGTGTACCGTGCTCTCCTGACAGCCCTGTACTCCACCCTGCTACCCCCTGTACACTGTTTATCTCAAGTTGGACCCAGAATTGAACATCTGTGCAGAAAAACAAACACAAGTTCCACATCGAATAGGTATGTTTTAATATTGATTCTATTATTTAATGCTATTTCTAAAAATAATTGTTGTTATATTAACAGCTGATTGATCACACTCATGTTCTGTGATATGTAGATATGAACATTATTTCAGGGGTTCCCTGAGATCTCAAACTTTTTGCCAAGGGTTCTTCCAAGGTAAAAAGGTTGAGAAACCCTGCTATACAATATTAGTGGATCTGAATCTGACAGATCTGACTCTGACTGTAGGTGGGTAGGTGTTAAATGTCAGTATATAGAAGATTTCTATTCAGTTCAAATCATAGAACATTCTAGAACTGTCCATCATTTTAAATGATTTTCAAATATCTAAAGCGCTAAAGACCACTGGTCCAGTTTAAAGGCATTACAGTGACCTTAACATTGCTTCTTTAGACTTTTTCTCGTTGCCCCTGCATGATTAAAAAACTATAATCTGCACTGGTTAAATGCAGTGTGAGACACAAACTGTAATGGGTTCGCTTATTTTGAAGCATTTAATAACACTTATAGACAGTTATGTGATCAAGAAAAGTTACGACTCGCTCATTCCTGTGCCGCTATTAAAATGACTGCATCTCAGGCGTTTAAAACCATTGGAATAAAGTTATAAGGGGGGAGAGCCGTGATTTATGTTGGCAGAATTTCGCTTGGCCTTTGGTCCCTTCACTTTTGCAATGATATAATTAGATTTTTTAAAGACCATTTTAAAAGCATTATTAGCATTTTTTTCTACAGAGGAGATAGAATGGCTGTTTTGTGGATTATTTAATTTTAAAAGCGGTAATAATACCTGACTGGGGCCTGTGATTTTCTTCATACATTATTAAGAAAAGGAATTTTTTTATGTGCATTAAATTTCTAACGAGGTAATTGCGCTTTAGGACGATAAAGGGGGTTTATGTTCAAATTAATTCTGAGGGATCACTGATGTTTTGAATGGACATTATTACAAACTGGTAGCCAAAAGTATCCACTTTTAGTTTGGGGAAATATTACTCCTTGCATGGATTTAAATAATTCAAATTCATTTCTAATGCTGGTCATAGGTGAGAGAAGTTTTTGTCTCTGACATGAAAGATACAGTACAGTATAAGTAAGCATATAATGGCTATTGAAGGATTAAAATATGAGTTATCACATTAGTGGTCTGCGCCACTAAATAAGAAGTAAGTCAAAAATAGAAAGTAATAATATTTCTTAATCATTATACAAAAAAAATCATGTTCAAGAAAGAACCAATTCACAACTAGAGTGAAGTATTAATTGTAGGATGGAAGTGGTTGATTGAATTACCAAAGCAAGAAAACCCAAAACATACAGGTGAACTAAACCCTCAGGAATACTCACCTCCACCTTCCAGCAATATGGCTATTACATCCCTTACCTGCTGCTGTCATCTTCTCCTCGGCTACATCCAGCTGTCTGTTTTTTTGGCCTCTTGGTTGGCTAGTGGGGGAATGATGTCATCCCACGCGGGAGTCAGTCATTTCAGCACAGCCAGAGCGTGCCGGGACTGCATGCTGAGCTGTGTATGCGCAGCTCAGTGTGTATTCGATAGAAGACTGCAAACAGGCAGGAAAATGCCTGTTATTGTCTCTTTTGCATTCACAGCAGTTTTTTACTACGGTACTTAAGTTTAGTTCCATGTTTATCATGTTTACTAAGTAAGATGAAATGATCTTTTTAGATACAGTATACTTTTTCATGTTAATTGTGTGGCTGCTAAGTAAGTGTAACACTTTCAAGTATGTATTAAAGCAGTAGTAAACTGCCACAGTAATAGAAAAAAAACTGGGCCCCCTTTCAGGTTTAAGCCATAATGTACTAGTATGCACCATATACAAGCACATTATGACAGATTTATCTGCAAAGAGAGCCCTCCAGCGCAGCGCTGTTATGGCTTCCCCTGCGCTTCCATCTTCACCTATCCTTTTGTGTTCGCGGGCTCTGGCTGCTTGAATAGCCAGGGCCACAATGACGTCACGTCCATGCATGTGCGTGGAAAACCCAGCCACTGCATGGCGATCTGCATTCCACGGCATACTGAATGCAGAGCATAACTGTGCATATGTGGGTAACATCATCGGTTATATGAATATCTCCTAAATGGTACACGTGTAGGTGATATTCATCGTATCTACAGGTAAGCCTGATTGTAAGCTTACTTCTAGGTACAAGCTCACAGAGATCACACCACTTTCAATGGCAATGCTTCTCCTATTCTTCTTTCAAGAAAGATGGAGCCATCTTTGCTCGAGCATCATCCATGGTCAGCATCTACTTCCTGGACTGAGATGCTGACTCAATCATGTAAATCCTGGAACCTGTACAGCCTTTCAGCTCAAGACTTTTCATAAATACTTTATTGAAAGAAGACAAATACAAGCAGCACCAAAGGCACATAACAAGTGTTACAACAGAAAAAAGGGGATTACTGAAGATACAGTTCATTAAGGCATATCATTAATTGGGAACACACATTCAAATCAGAAGCCTAAGAAGGCAGGCTGGTTACATACAATGAACACGTCCCTCAGCACCAAGAGCATTTTTTCAAAACAATGTAACTGATGTGTAATGAGCCAAAGTCCAGTTGCTATAGGGGGAACATTGATCTTAGAGTAAAAAAGATCATGTAGAGGAAATCGGGAACAGGTGTCAGCCAAAAATGCATCCAAGTATAGGGGGACTGAAAATTCAGCAGGTAACCCCGTTATGGACATCCAGCCAGGGATGTGCTGAAGTCAAGGAAAAAAAAGGAGAATGGAAAGAAAGATCAGTAAGACTAAGAAGCTTGTGACTTTTAACAAAGCTACAATGGTGTAGTCTGATCACTGGGTAAAAAGTTGAAGTTGCACTCCAACCAAATCTTTGTAGAGATGTCCTCCCACTTCCCATCCCAGAATCCCAATGCCACAAGGGGAAGGCAAAGGAGTTGTCTCCAAAGTGGAGGTGAATCCCACCCTTGACAACTATGTGACATGAACCTTGACTGGGAGATTAGCCCTTACTTGTAACCTTGTTGTAACTCTTTTCTTCTTTATCTTTCCTGAATTCCAGATAACATTTCATATTATTTTTATAATTCATAAGAAGATATTTTTATTGATGTGGCCAAAAGCTACCATGAGTTGTTTTTGTTGAAAGCACTGCTACAAGATATGACAGATGGAGGTACACAGTCAGTTTCTCTCTAAATTTAGTTACAGTACAGTGGGAATATTTCACACACTATTTTGGTAGCTTGAAATATTTTAATGCTGATCCAAAGACAGCAGAAGTCTAGCTCAGGGGGACTATTCTGACCACAGATAAAAAAGGGAGTATGACCTGTGAGCTTTTTTACCATGTGCGTCCTGCTAACAGATAAAGTTCTGATTCATTTCCTTTCAAGCCATCTGCAGAGCAAAGGTCCACATGTCCCAATCTGCCTGTGTGTTCCTGGTTTCCTGGACTTGTTTATGATTTGCACGCTCAGGTGAAGAATCTGTCTTTGAAGCATCTAAACAATTCCACAGGTCATCACTGAAACAATGAACCTTAACTGGAAATGTGGGCCTGACCAGTTAAGCCTAGCCAACCTATTGTAGACAGTGTGAAAAGGGAGCAGTCTTGATGTCTGGAAAAAATGTTTTTGTTCTCAACAGGTAATTTTAGTATTTTACATTCATTCATGTATTGGAATATTAAAAATGAATTTAAACACATTTAAAATCCCCCTTTCCTGAGCCTATGTGACATTGCTGAAAGTTTTCACTTGAAAAATATTTTAAAAAACCACCACTGCACACCGTATTTATATTTATGATTAATATACATAATCCATGTTTAATCCCTTCATGCCGACTGCCTCACTGCCCTTTAATGCCCCTTTCACACTGACGTTCCGTACTGGTCCACCTGCCCGTTTTTCAGGTGGACCCGATCAGAATTTCCAGTCTTCTCTATGGAGCAGCGGCTGTAAACAGACATGTGTCCGTTTACACACACCGACATCCAATCAGATCCACACTGCAAAAAAAAGATGGATGAGAATCCATAGCCTTTCTGTCCCTTGGATCAGATGGCAGTCAGATGGAAATGGACAGGTGGTCTGTTTCCATCTGACCGAGCATTGAGGACAGCGAGCTGTGTCTTTGTCCGCTCTGCAGCAGCCGAATGGACACAAACCTGTCATCTGCTTGCTCAGTGGGGATCAGCAGAGAGATCCCTCTCTGAGTAAACAGATATGCTAGCGAGTCCACCCCGTCTGAAAGGGACCTAAGAGTTCTAAAAGCTGGGAGGTGGAGGCGGGCATTCGGGGCACATGACCACTGTTATTGGCTGTTGCAGTGGTCATATGATTGGAAAGCTCCCAATCACAATTATGCTTTGGGAGCTTACTGATCCACGCCAGCTAGTGTGCTGTCACCAGAGTAAGTTGTTTTAACAGGCCGTCAAGGCCCACCCCCCAATTGATGACCAGTATGTAGATATATATATATAGATGACCAATATACTGTATATATATTGATTTACTAAAATTGAAGAGTACAAAATCTGGTGGAGCTGGCTGTGAATAGTAGCCAAATAGCTTCTAACTTCAGTCTGTTCAATTAAGCTTTGACAATAAAACCTGGTAGCTGATTGGTTTATATGCAGAGCTGCGCCAGATTTTGCACTCTCCAATTTTAGTAAATCAATCCCAGAGTATGTTCCTAAAATACACACCTCACAAATTTTAAATGAGAAAGAGGGACAAACAATTTGTGTCATTTTTACAAGCAAATATAAACCCAATGACTCTTAAACCAGAACTGTAACTTGGCTATAGAAATTAAAGTATATACATAGGTTAACAAACAGCAAATGAACTTTACAACAAACCCTCCTTGACCTAACTATAAGCACTGTGAAGTAATTAATCCGCAAAATTCACAGCTAATTCACTCAAGTCATTTAAAGCGTTATTTCAGAAGCTCACTTCACTATGTTCCCCCTCCTTGCAGTGACCCAGTAGCTTTCCAGCCTTCTAAACTCTACTGGAAAAACAGAGCAGGAGCTCTGTGATTTCATGTTGTTTACATCAAATTCTGACCCTACTTTTTGAATGTTGCAGCTGATATCGAATGCTCATTCTCCTCTGACATCAACAAGGCATTTTTGTGCACAACTGTTGCTCACTGGATATTTTCTCTTTTTTGGACCTGTAAACTCTAGAGATGGTTGTGCGTGAAAATCCCAGGAGATCAGCAGTTTTTGAAATACTCAAACCAGCTTGTTTGGCACCAACAACCATGTCACATTCAAAGTTACTTAAATCCCCTTTCTTCCCCATTCTGATGCTCGGTTTAAACTTCAGCAAGCCGTCATAGCCACATCTAGATGCTTAAATGCATTGAATTGCTGCCATGTGATTGGCTGATTAGTAATTTGTGTTGCCAAGCAATTGAACAGGTGTACCTAATAAAGTGGCCAGTGAGTGTAATATATATATATATATATATATATATATAGTGCTCAGCATACGTGAGTACACCCCAACAGATTTGTCAGAAAACCTTTACTTTTCTTTCGTAATCAACATTTTCTATGGGACACTATACTACAAAATACTTCCACAAGTGTGGGCCATTGATTGCAAACAAGATTTTTTAATTTTTACACACAAAAAAGTATTTTTCTTAACAAATTCATTCAAGACCGTGTTGCAAAAATGAATACACCCAATGAACATTTTAGGAGCAAAGCTAAATTTTAGATAACAAAATCCTAATTAACAAGAATTCAACTACAGGTAAGTCTAATTATTTATTAAAAAGGTGTCCAGCAGACAGTTGATTATAAAAGAGCGTTACTTAACAAAAAAAACCCTTCCCATTTCATGCTGTCAGCAATGGCACCACAGGAAAGAGAAATGTCACAAGGTCTGAGAAAGAAAATTATTATTTACACATGAAAGGTGACAAGAAGATCAGCAAAGCTTTACCTATCAGTCAGAATATTGTAACAAAAGTGTTACACAAATTTAACAAAATGGAACTGCAACCATCTCACAGAGATGTACAGGTCGTCCACGGAAGTTAACACTTCACCAGGAGCATCTTTTGATGGGAAGGGTTAAAGAAAATCAACATGCAAGTTCGCTAAAGAAGTAGAAATACAAACTGGGGTGATTGTTTCCGGTGACGCAATACAGCATACACTGCAGAGGAATGGCATGCATTGTGTCGTTCATAAATGAAGCCTTTCCTAAAGCCCATGCACAAAAAAGCCCACCTAGAATTTGCCAGGGCTCATGCTGAAAAAGAAGAAGGCTACTGGGACTCTGTACTCTGGAGTGATGAGACCAAGATAAATGTTTTTGGAACTGATGGCTCCGAAACTGTATGGCGTTGCAAAGGTGAGGAGTACAAAGAAAAATGCATGGTGCCTACAGTGAAACATGGTGGTAGCAGTGTCCTTCTGTGGGCCTGCATGAGTGCTGCTGGTGTCAGGGAGCTGCATTTCATTGATGGTATCATGAATTCACGAATTTATGAATTCACTGATGTACTGCTCTATATTGAAAGAAAAGATGCAACCATCACTCTGTGCCCTTGGTTGTCATGCACTTTTCCAACATGACAATGATCCAAAACAGACATCTAAGACCACTGTTGCATTTTTGAAGAATAACAGGGTGAAGGTGATTCAGTGGCCAAGTATGTCTCCTGATCTGAACCCAATCGAACACCTATGGGGAATTCTGAAGAGACAAGTTGAGCATCACTCTCCATCCAACATCCAGGCTCTAAAAGAGGTCATTCTTGAAGAATGGAAAAAGATAGACGTTGCGATATATCGCCAACTTGTTTATTCTATGCCTGAAAGACTTGGTGCTGTCCATACAAATTATGGAGGTCATACAAAATACTAGATGGAATAGTTTTTATTGTGGGGTGTATTCATTTTTGCATCAACTAATTTGAGTAAAACTGAAGATTTTGTTCTCTAGGTTATATTATTAACCTTACTTTCATGTAATGAGCCAAACAAATGTTCTATAAAACTCAGTTTTGTCAAAACTTTGGAAATTGTGCTTGTGTTCATTGAGATATTGATGCAAATCTTACTGGGTGTACTCATTTATGCTGGACACTATATATATATATATATATATATATACACACCTACACACACGCACACACATATATACAGTATGTGTAAGTATATATGTGTATGTGTGCATCTGTATACAGTATATTCTCCTTAGACAGATAAAATGATACATGTGTATGGATTGCTCTACATGGCTCTGTAGGACAATGAAATTTAATGCACTTAAAGAGTTTCCAAAAAGTGAGCACGCATCTTATTTAAAAGCCTTTCTGCTAGAAAAAGGATCATTTGCATGCCAAAAGCACTTTAAAATGTGACATATTTAGCACTGTATTATTTAAAACGAAGGCTGCACAGAGTGGGAGAATTTTAAAATCTATAAAACGGTGTCCTGCCGTGCAGCATGCAGAACCCCCCTGAAATGTTCCTGCTCATGTGATTATTAGAATAATAGACTTGTACATAAGTTTTTGCTAAATTAAAGGTATGACATTTGGTTTCGTTGAGCCTTGTAAATTGCACTTTAGAACTTGAAAGACTGGGCTGATGTATGAATATGTTCCCCTAAGCAACTGAACAGATTTTTAAAGAAGGGCTTAATGTTTCATTTATTAAAAAGACATCAAACGCAAATCAGGGAAGATTTAGTCAGAGGTTTGATCCGCTATTTTGTGATTAAATACTAGCGAAAAGCCCAGGATCAGCCAAGAGGTTTTTTTTTAGGAGTTTAGGCTCAGTGTTGAAAAACTTTTTCTCAAATATGCTTACTGTATTTCAGATTTCTTTTACATAGTAAGAATTAAGTTTGTTTCTTACAAAAGGAGGAAGGAAAAAATATATTGTGGATAGAATTTTCTGTATCTGGAAAATGTCTACTTCTCTAATTACAGTACCTAGCAAACATCTTATATTCTAACTAATATTAATATTATATATATTTTGGCAGACACGGTACCAAAGCTATATACAAGAGTCTATATACATATATAACCATACAGCAGTTTACTATGTTATCTCAATGTATCTCTGTGGGGTTGATTCTCTAAAACTGGAGAGTGGAAAATCTGGTGCAGCTCTGCATAGAAACCAATCAGCTTGTGTTTTTGATCAAAGCTTAGTTTAACAAGCTGAAGTTAGAAGCTGGTTGGCTACCATGCACAGCTGCACCAGATTTTGCACTCTCCAGTTTTAGTAAATCAACCTCTGTGTGCAGGACGGTACTAGATTATTTTGCACCCTAGGCAAAGCCAACTACTTACCCCCCCCCCCCCAAAAAAAATAGAAAAAAAATAAGTCAAAATTCTTAAAAACAGTAGAAAATATTAAATCAAGACATGAATGCTAAATTTCTTTTAATTTGCAAAAGTAAGTGCCATAAGATTCTACCAGCTCCAATATTACAAACAAAATCAGTGTCATGGACAGACTGAATCTGTGTCTGGCAATGCAGGGAGTGGAAGATGATGGATCCACTCTCTGACAGATCCCAGGCTGGAATTCCCCAGGCAATGGGGGGTGATAAAATGCTGTTACAGCATGCAGCTGAACGGAGCGATGCCACACAGTGACAGATCCGACAAAACACACCACCATCAACACTGACACAGAGCAGCAGGCCCAGCAGGCACTAGAAGAGCAGGCTGTGGGATCGTGTTGATGTCATCACTCACTGACATATTGCACATGTGATGGATGTCCGGCCAGCCGGGTCACACTCACACAGACACGAGACATGGGAGTCAGACATCACCTTTCTCCACAGGCACAGCTCCACCTCTGCTGATGAATGGGAAGAGGAGGGTTGGAACTCCACAGTGATCAGCAGCTGCCAGCTGGCTTACAGTAAGGGACTGAGTCTGAGAGGAACACTGGAAGGAGCGGCAGCTACTACACTGGCCCCAGACACCTGGCATCTTCCTCTATCCTTTCTTCCTCACCTCTGCCACCCCCCCTCTCAGCTGAAGGATCATTCATGATGTGGCTGCGTCCCACACAGAGAGAGTGATGGCCTGTGCTGCTCCCAGGTGCCCCTAGGTGGCAGTGCACCCTAGGCAACCGCCTAGTTTGCCAAGTGGAAGCACTGGCCCTGCCTGTGTGTCCTAATATGTATCCCTTCTGATGCAGTGTTCATCAAGTGGTGTACCTTCCATATGACATTGATTTTGAAATGTGTTGAAGTGAATTCTAATACATAAGAGAAAAAAAATCCTTCTTGATATCACAATATATGAGGACACCTGCAATTTATGTTGGGGGGTGCGTCCATATATACAGTATGTGCTGACAATGTCAATTCTGCATTTGTTTTTATTGACCTTTAGATTTTAAAAATTATTTATGCTCTCATAATAAAATACTTTGGTTTTAAATATTGTTATTATTATTATTATTATTATTAATAATAATAATAATAATAAAAATAATAATAATAATAAATATTAATTCTTCTGACACCTAAAAAGTCCCACAGCTTTTCAGTGATTTTCTAAATATCTACTTAAAGTGAATCTATGTGCAAAATGAAAAATTTTATATATTGCTGTTTACCAATCTTTCTATGCAATGTCTGCACAGTTTTTTTTCATTTAATTTCACCTGTTGGCACTTAAGGGTTGAAACAAACCATTTACCACTGACAGGGGTGATTACAATGGTCAGCATTTATTCATTCATGTGATAAAAACCTCTATCTCAAAAAGTAAAAAAATGTTTACTGTAGTTGCTTATACAGTGCTAGCTAGGGTTCAGCTTTAATTTGTTAGTCAAGTCCATCAAAA
Source organism: Staurois parvus (assembly GCF_062004578.1). Classification (NCBI taxonomy): domain Eukaryota; kingdom Metazoa; phylum Chordata; class Amphibia; order Anura; family Ranidae; genus Staurois; species Staurois parvus. The sequence goes on along the minus strand of NW_028317900.1, from coordinate 7,275,703 downwards.
TCTTCTAGTCTAACAATACCCCTTCCCCAGACTGACAGTGCTGCTGCCAAGGGTGGTGCCAGTGCTCTTCCATAGAATGTAGCCACTGTAAGACAGGAAGTGAACTGGCCAGATCATCATAAAGGAACAAAAGTCTTAAAAAAGAAACTAATGCAGTCACCACATTTAGGATCGGTAAACTGCAATATTTTACAGTTTTGTTTTTGGGTTTAGATAGGTATTAAAGTATAACTAAATGCAAAACCATTTTTTTTTTGTTTAGGATAGAGGGGAGAAGGATTAAAACACATCTCAGGTTTGTATTACTGTCTGTGTTACCGTTAGACAGATTCATCAATTCTGTTTGTCCTGAAAGTGAAATTAATAAAAAATCTCACATTTTGGGTTTTCCCCAGAACAGGAAAAGAGGGGAAATCTTCGAATGGGGACACTAGTTCTGGTTACCCTGGTGACAACCAGAGAATCCCTTGCCTTGGCAGGATTTCCTCCTACTTCTTGTTTTGGCTATGGGATAGGATGTGGGATACCAAGGCCAAAAGAACTGACATGGGCTGTGACCCCCCCCCCCTTTCCTGTACTGTTAAGTAACACTAGGGCTGTTGCATAAACACTGAAAGAAAGAAAATAATCAATATGTTTCCATTTGCAACCAACTAAATGTTTTTTTTTCTTTTAAAGATGAACTTCAGGATGGTATAAAATACACAAATGAATGCAAATCTGCATACATTAATACATCAACAAATGTGCTTTTCTAGTGCAAGTAAGTGTTCTAAATCTGATTTGATATGAGCCTCTTGCAATCCCATGTACAGCAGAGCTCAGACTGAGAAGCAGCTCAAAGAGGCAACCAGTTGCATCGTTCATATACAAACAAGGAGCATGATGCTTTGCCTTTCACTGTTTAGTCACATGCTGGAGGAGGGACAAGACCTATAAATATTAATTACCTGCAGCAGAAAAAAACAGGACTCCTGTCCTGCCAGACAGGGCTGTGCAATATCAAGACCGGATGGACAGAAATACACTGCCAAAAGTGTTGGCTTCTGATGACGATTTCACACCAGTGGAGCAGAGTTCTACAACATAGGCCATGGGAGAGATAGGTATCTACCTTCTTTTTTCCAGGTACAGCTTTTAATTTAAATAACTTATCCATGAACCTTATGACCTCTAATGTTATCTGCTGACAGTGAAACATTTTATCCACTGATAAGTTGATTCTAATACTTACTAAGGCCATTTTGGACTGTGGGTACCTGTATTGCTGTGGAAGGGCAATATTCCATCCTGCTTTTATTTTAAAGTGGATCTAGCATCAGATATGCAGTATTTTGTATTGTTAGGTGCAGGTGTCATTTGTAACACGTTTATGTATTTATTACCTCTCACAGATAAGACCAATATATTCTTAATCTGCTTTTCTTGCTATAAAAACAGCACCATCTTTGTTCAGTCACCATCAAGGATCAGCATCTCTTTATGGACAGAGATACTGGTTTTCTAAATGCTGGTTCATTGAGGACATTTATGTTTGACTCTGATCAGCCCCTGCTGCAGCATTTCACCGGCTGACTATAACGTTAACATATTTTTCATGTTAACATATTGCAGTCTAATCACTGGTGCAGAGGAGACTGAGGAAATGCTTCCTCTTGATTGTAGCAGACTGATGACATCATCTCAACTTGGGCCAAGTCATTGATAAGAGCTTAAAAACAGCTGCACAGATTTTTAATGATAAAAGGTGGGGCTTTTCTAAAAATGTATTCTTTTGCTGTATATTAAGACATGCTCCCCTTAACCATCCTTAGCCTTTATTATTGAAGTACATCTGGTATGGATTTTAAAGCGGGCAACACACAAAAAAAAGATATCTGGTCCTCCCCAAATTCCATACCCGACCCTTGCAGCCTTATTGGACAGAAATAAATGGAGGACAGTAAGAATGCCCCCCCCCCAAACTAGACTATTTCATGTGCCACAAACAGGGACACAAAAAAAGAGTTAAACTTACAAGTATAGTGTCTTATTCTATCTCCTTGATATTCTCTCCTTTTCCCCTCTGGAGTAGCAGTTTGTGAAGGTAGGACTATAAAGCCTCTGTCAGCCTTCCTCTCAAGCTGAGCCATGATACACAATCAAGGTTGGAAATGCACACATATTAATTGCAGAAAGTTGCAAAAAAATTTAGACCAAGGAGAGTTTCCAATAAGGAAGTGACTGCTCTGGGCGTCAACAAATTGGCAGCCTCCAGCAAGAAGAAACAGGAGCAATCTTGGAGGCAATTTACAGCACAAACTAATTTTGGTGCCATAATTATGAATGTAGCATGTATTTTCTTTTGTTAACCTCCCTAGTGGCATGATTATGTCCATATTCTGTGCTCAAAGCGGTACATTTTTTTTGCATGGAAATATGTCGTTTTTTATTGTAGGCCTGTCATTTTTAGGAATAACTCACTGAAATCTGTCCGGGCAAGAGTCTAGTAAACATCCCGGGTATGATAAAATTTTAAACACAAAATCATAAATTATAATATAATAAATAATCATAAAAATAATAATATAATAATAATAAAAAATGTAATTCAATAATATAATCAAACCAAAAACACTGAAATTTTAAATATAGCGCCAAGTTCGCAAATCACTGAGCAAAGTTGCAAAATCGTTTTCAGTGTCTGATTACAAATTTCCCCACGAATCATTATCACTCAATTCTGCAAGTAGTTCTAATTTACTATCACTGTTCTCTAGCCGGTCTAAAACCGATTTTGATCTAAAGGGACGCTTTTTGGACGCCATGGGCGTTTCTCAGTTTCAAGGCAGAAAGAACAGTAAAAATGCAGGCAGGGCACAGGACAAAGCACTAGGGACAAAATGTATGAGAAATGGTTTGATACAGTAATGTTTACTATGTGATTTTAGTGTATTTTGTGAATGTCACTTTTTACAATTTTTTAATTTCCCGCCGGTTCCGGCCCCTATATGTCCCGTGCTTGCCAACGCTTGCAGGGACCGGAAGACGGATGCCGGCATCGGCCGGAGGAGATGGCCGGGGACACTGCAGGGGGGACATCGCAGGAGTGAAGGACAAGGTAAGTGAAAAAGGGATCCCAGAGCAACGCTGCAGGGTAATCCTGAGTGTAGCTCAGGGTTACCACTTTTGGCATTGATAATTAACCCTGAGCTACACTCGGGAATACTGCCAGGGAGGGTAAAGTTATCAAACTGTGATGGGTAAAGTTCCACTTTAAAATCAGACAGAGGTTCTACATTTCTCCTATTCTTATAAAGAAACATTTTGTGCCTGTTGGGGAGCTTTCCTGTATGGCACAATGTTGTCAGCATCTCATAATCTCCCCAATGGAACCCTTGGCAGGAATAGAAACCTAACAGGGGTTCTAATCATTCCCCACTCTATCCAAAACGAAGTAATAAAGTTTGGCTTGTACATACACTTTAAGGGTTTTTTTCAACAGTTATAAAAATTCAGAAACAGCAATAAGCAACAAAACCTGTAAAAGCATATTATATTTTCTTTACAATGCTTGCACAATCACTGTGTTTACTCCTTGATAGCCGGATTTAACATTGAATATTTTACCTACCAACAGATTGTAGTTTTTGTAATTCTCTTCAGGCAAATTTGCGATTTATTTATAAAATAAATTTCTTGGTTTGATAATAATGCTATCTGGATCACATCCCTGTGCATTGGACAAAGGTGAATGTGCTGATTCATTGCCCTACGATCCAGCTGGAAGTGCATTGGTGAAATAGGGAGCTGCATTCCTGAACTACAAAAATACATTTGTCACCTACTATATTGTGTGACGGTGTGATCACAAAACTGGCTTAACAGATTTACAAAGCCTTTGGCAGGTAAAGCACTAAACATTTATGTACTTCAACAGCACCGATTGTCTATAATTCTGCTTCAACATTGGGTAGACGTCAACTAAAAATAATATCACTGATTAGATACCACTGCATACAGTATTATGCTGTAAATCACTACTAGACATGATGATTTAGTAAAATAAGTGGCTGTGTGATTCAGAAATATTTGGATCCTTTATTTGAACAGCCATGTGTTCACGTCCCTGTGGCTCTGAGGAGCTTAATACATTGCAACTATGACACATTTCACACTGCTTGTTTGGAAATACAGTCCCTTCTATACAATGCAGGTGATACATTAAAGGGAATAATCATTTGTAAACTGTTTCTCAAGTACCCCAAATCCCCCAACACAGAGGGGAGGTAGTGTTTTTTTATGAGGGCGAGAGCTGTGGATTTAATTTGAAGCTGATAATTTGCAACTGGAAGCTTTCCATGATTAGTTGTCTCCTTAAACCGACAGTTTTTGAGGTAGTGTGAATTACCTGCTGTGTCTGTTTTTACCACCTGTTCAAAAAAGAAAATGAGATGAATCCTGGCCCTCAATTAGAGTCTTCCATTAGCGCTTCCCAAAGTTTCTTTTAAGTGGCTACTTGGGAAGAAAGAAATTAGTTGCTTGATAATGTTGTAATTGCAAAGTCACCATCGTAAAAATAGCTATCATTGCCCTCTGGATGTACACGAATTTAGATATTGTCTCAATTTTAACTTCCATAAACTGGAGCAATTTCTAGAAGCAGAGTCCTGAAATAGAGTCCTGCAAGACATGATAAGTATATCTCACTTATTATCTACTCCCTGAAAATTAAAGAGGTTTTGCATGTAGCTCAGCTATTAAATTGAAGTTTGATTTAGATGAAACCCACACCTGCATGGAACTGATATTCCTTATGTGATGGTCAGAAGGTAATTATCTACGTTCTTAGTTATTATCACTCCGATACGTCTGTCATGTATCCGCCGCACTTTATTTAATACTACCTTATGACTTTTGTTTTAGCTATATCTGCACATTCTTATATAGTCATATCACTTTTTATAGCGTGTGTAGTGAATACATAATGTGGACTATGAACAAAACGTTTAAGCCAAGCATTTAAACTTTTTCCACAGAAACTGTTTTTGTAGAAATGGAAGTCCAAAATTAGGCAGCAGACCAATCAGGAGAACCTGGTAGGTCTGAGATTAGTCAACTGTACACAATCCACCAAGAATCAAAAGTTCAGTTGCATGTGGATACCAGGGAATTAAATAGCTTTTTGCCTGGGGATATTTCTTTGGCATTTTAGCATTGAGTTCTAGTATAAAAATTCCACTATGGAAACTTTCTCTGCCTGACGACATTTCACCTTGCTGTAAAGGCCCATACACACAATAAGAAATTTGTATGAACATTTCTATATGACAGTCGGACGATTATCTGATCGTTAGTATTGTGCTTTTGACAGCTGATCCCAACTTTTCGGACGATAAAAAATGAGGGTGCAAGCTAGAAAATTTATTATCGTACGTGAACACAATGTCCAATTTTCGTTTAATGTGTACAGTAATCAGGGCTTTTTTTTTAGAGAATAGGTGCAGGTACTCCTTCCTTCTGAGTCACTCTGCTCTTGCCCACCTCCAAGCACCATCCCTTGGTTCTATTCCCTACTCAACTTCCAGTATCACCCTTTTTAGAGAATACAGAACCAAGTATTGTTTTGTGAAGTTAAGTAATTTGTATGGAATGTGGTAATGATAAAAAGAAAAACAGTAAAACAACAGCCATCAACAACAGACCCCCCACAGAAACAATAGACCCCCAACAACAATAGATCCACCCTGGCAACAATATGTCTCCCAGGAGCCACCATCAATAGACTTTCCAGCAGTCAGAAGCATTACACTCTTCCCTCAAAATTCGATCCCTCCCAGCAACAATAAATCCCCCACCAGCAAAAATAGACCTCAACAGCAACAATAGATCCATCCTAGAAGCAATAGATCTCTCCCAACAACAACAGACCATCCAGCACACCTCAGCACCCCTTGCTATCAAATATCTTCAGCGCTGGAGGTGCCAGAACTGCGTTCCTGCTGAATGAAAGCCCTGACAGTAATTGTTCGGAAATATCCAAAAAATGGGTATGGTCAGAAGCATAGAACGACCTTACACTTATTCTTCTATGCTACGTTTCCTTTGTCGGACAAGGATTTTCCTACAAGTCAATACTATTCAGACAACTTCATGATATACGGTAAGTGCAGCGCAACCTAATCAATCTACTTCACATACAGTGCATAAAACACCTACATCAAAATTATATTACATACAAATACCAGCAATTATAATAAAAGTCCAAAGATGGGAAAAAAAGTCCAAAGTAAAGCCTGTGAAATATTAAATAACACAAGTAGCTTATGAATGTATGTATATATCTTCACTTATTCCGTCAATGAAAAGTGCACCTCCACTGCACCAGGAGAAAAACCTGCTCATCTCCGATATATTAATACAAGCTCATCTGGACTGTCTGAACCATACAACTCCTCTGGTCCAGGACCACGCTTCTCCAGGCAACTTCCACCTTCCTCTGTAGCTTGCACTCAGAGACCTGTTGACAAAAGATAAGCTTGGAGACTTTATATTCCTAAAGTGGATGTTTATCGATCACGGATAATGCATTCAACACCAATACATTTCATGGTGCCAGGATGACGACTTCTTTTGGAAGGTGTATGAAATGTATTCACAGGTGGCCTCCTCGTCTCCTCATGGCTCCATTTGAAATGGCCTCCTGTGTTGTGCAGACAGCCTGGTGTGGAGTTTCCTTTGGACCTTTTTTCCATCTTTGGACTTTTATTATTATTCCTGGTGTTTGTATGTAATATAATTTTGATGTAAGTGTTTAAGGTACTGTATGTGAAGTAGGGATTTGAATAGGTTGCGCTGCACTTATATTTAAAATATTAATGTATTCAGATGGTGATGTGAAATTCACTTTTGGTGTTCAACTTCCAACTATTTTCTTATTTATTTATTTTTATTGTAATTTTTTATATTAATTTTATTTTTTATTTTACATTTATATTAAAATTTATTAATAGACTTGGAAATTGAGTATAGGTTTGCTCTGGGTGATATTTGAGTTTTACTTCATGATTTGCATGGAAAATCGAACAATCGGTCTTACGATTTTATCATAGTTTGTACTAGGTTTTACTCTCTTGGTAATACAAAAAAATGAACCGTTTAAGAAGAGGACCCGCTCATCTTGGATAAACTTGGAGGAACAAGGGATTGTGAGGTTGGGATTTTGTTGGGGACGATCTTGAGAAATTTTGAGGATGATTCAACCTGTGAGCATCTAATAAAGAAATGAAATACTGGTTTTAAGTGTACTGACCTTTTAGGATAGTAGTATTCACTGCAGCTACAGTATAGTGGTGCTAGAATGTCATCTGGTTCCAGTGGGCTTAGCAAAATTTGGTTATACAAACTGAGGAGTGCTGGGGTGGACCTCTAGTCCCAAACCAGCTGTGTGAAACTTGGCATTTACAAAGATGAAAGTTATAATCTACTTGACCGCATCATATACATCCTTTACTGATAGCAGTCAATAATAGCCCATGTGTCTAATATCATTTCATGAAATGTACAGTTCTTTCAGTAGAGATGGCTACTATGTTCAGCCTAGGAACTCTGTTTCTTCTATTATATTTACAATTTATTAATTTAGCAGGCATCAGACTACCCCTCAACTTTCAACATGTTTGGGTTAAACAACTTTGGAGGATGGAGGGAGAAACCTTCAGGACATAAAACTGCATATATGTCTCTGTGAGCTGGGGGGGTAGGTAGTAGTTGCAATGCTCTCTGGGTTGAGCAACCTTTTAGGCAAAGAGGCCAGTCCAGTAGGGTTTTGATAAAACAGTGCTGCATTTGTTTGTGCTATTTACAGGTGGTGTAAAGTGCACCATAATAAATAGTCCAAAATCTTGGAAAACAAAACCTAGCTGTGTCCCACTGCTAAGGCCCCATTCATATTGGGTGATTTGGAATAGCAGGCAGAATCACAGCCAAAATGTACAAGGGGCATACAAGTCATACCGGGACTTTTGAGTTTATATAATAAAAGAACACATTTCAAGGAGTAGAGACTGCATTTATTTTTATACATACTCCCCTGCTACATTTGTACACGTATCCCAGCGTTTTAACTATGATTGCTTCACTTTGTCATCAGTGTTGAAATACATCTGTTATGCAATTTCACAGCAGGTTATGCATTATGCTTCGATTTTCCAGGCTCAGGTGTTCCATGTGATGAATGTTGACAGGAATAACTGCTGTGGGCTGGGAACCATCATGGCCAGGATTGTCACTGACGGATGTACAGCCATCTCTGAAACGTTTACACCCTTCAAATGTCTTACTGCAGCTGACTGTCTCATCACTGTACTGTGCTTGCATCTTCTGTAGATATCTGCTGGTTTTACACCTTTATTCACAAGAAACTTCATCACCACACACTGTTCCATGCACGCACTAACATTGTTGTCTGCCATCTTGATTAATGGTCTCTGGACTGGCCCGCGACATGTGTGCCGCCTATCAGTAATAGGACAAACTTGCCACTTACTACTGCATGTAGCACAGCCATTATACCATCCCTTTATATACCTGTAAAAGTAAAAGTCCTGGCTTGAGTTGAACGCCCCTCATACAATGTGCGTCCTGAATGGCACCCCAAACATGCCGTGATTTTGCAACAATTGTCGTGTGACAAAACGCATGAGAATTGACGCAAAAGGTAAGTGTAAAATCACTTCTAGCTCAGGGCCTAAATGTGGCCCCTGAACTTCTTTGGAGTATCATTGGCACGTAGGGTAGCCAATTCTGCTTATAAATTGCGCTATTTAAATTGTTTAGAGGTCTTGAAATGTATAAGAAAGGAGCCTGGGAGATGTGTAAATCCCAAAGAGGACTTTTCCAGGCTCCCTGCAAGACTCTCTGTTACAGATAAATTTACAGATACTTCTCTCATCTGCTAAGATTTCTATAGACATAATGCTTACCTAAATTGGCCAGTAATGGCACTATGGGCACGCTGAAGCCTCTGTAGGCCAACTTATCTCGGGGAAGAGTTGACTGACTTAGATTTTCCTACATACAGTTGAGTTCAAAATAATAGCAGTCAGACATCACTAACCTGATCAATCACTGTTTTTGGTAGAAATGATATTTCTACATGGCAAATAATTTACTAGCAGGTGTAGTAGACTAATAGAAATCCAACAGACCCAACAGTCATGACATGTATGCTGCGGATTCTGTGTAATTGAATCACTAATTGAAAGGGGCATGTTCAAAATAATAGCAGTGTGGAATTCTATTAGTGGGGTCATTCATTCTTTGAAAAACAGGTGGCAATTATTGCCCTTATTTAAGGAAGGAAGGCAGCAAATGTTGTACATGCTGGTTACAGTGCATTTCTCTCTGAAATTCTGAGGAAAATGGGTCATTCTAGACATTGTTCAGAAGAACAGCGTACCTTGATTAAAAAGTTGATTGGAGAGGGGAAAACATATAAAGAAGTGCAGAAAATGATAGGCTGCTCAGCTAAAATGATCGCAAATGCTTTAAAATGGCAACCAAAACCTGAAAGACGTGGAAGAAAGCGAAAAACTACCATTCAAATGGACAGAAGAATAGCCAAAATGGCAAGGGCTCAGCCAACAATCAGCTCCAGGAAGATCAAAGAAGGTCTAAAGTTACCTGTGAGTATTGTTACAATTAGAAGACGCCTATGTGAAGCCAAGCTATCTGCAAGAAGCCCCCGCAAAGTCCCAATGTTGAAAAAAAGACATGTGCTGAAGAGGTTACAATTTGCCAAAGAGCACATTGACTGGCCTAAAGAGAAATAGCGCAACATGTTGTGGACTGATGAAAGTAAGATTGTTCTTTTTGGGTCTAGTGGCCGGAGACAGTTACAATACATCAGAATACTTGAAGAGGTCATGCTGCCTTATGCTGAAGAGGAAATGCCCTTGAAATGGGTGTTCCAACAAGACAACGACCCCAAACACACCAGTAAACGTGCAACATCTTGGTTCCAGACCAACCAGATTGATGTTATGGAGTGGCCAGCCCAATCCCCGGATCTTAATCCAATAGAAAACTTGTGGGGTGACATCAAAAATGCAGTTTCTGAGGCAAAACCAAGAAATAGAGAAGAACTGTGGAATGCAGTCCAATCATCCTGGGCTGGAATACCTGTTCACAGGTGCCAGAAGTTGGTTGACTCCATGCAACACAGATGTACAGCAGTTCTCAGAAACAGTGCTTATACAACAAAATATTAATTAAGTGATTCAAAGGAAAGCAAAATCTTCAAACATTTTTCAGTTTATATAGTGAATGTTTGAGTTTGTAAAGAAGAATACAAACACTGCTATTTTTTTGAACAGTCTAATATTCACTTTTCTTAAATTTTTTTAGAGGAACAACACAAATTTGATATATTTTTCTTCATGTTTTGATTTGGAATAGAATGTGTAGTGTTCGCAATGCATTTGTGTGTATGGAAATAAAAGCTATTAGAAGGATTTTGAGCTTTATTCACTTTTTTCAACACACTGCTATTATTTTGAACACAACTGTAACTATTATTTTGTAAGATAAGGCCATGGATGGGGGTGTCATTTACCTTTAATCAAAGCAATCCTGCATACTTATAAATTTATTCCGCAAAATGATTGTATAGATCGTGGAGATTCCATTTCATGTCACACATCCCTGTCCAACAGAAATTGAAGGTAATAGTGATGAACTACACTACAGGAGTGTCCTGTACTCATCACTTATAGCTGTAAACATCATCTGAGGTTTGTGGAAAAATCTTTTACAGTAAAGATCTTTTGGTGGTTATGTGCGACTGTCCTCTCATATCTATGGATAGTTTTAGCTGGACATGTTTATCAAAAATTCTCTTGTCTGTTCGGGTACCCATAAACATTACATGGTTGGTTGATTATTGCTCCACAATTGTTTTGTACAACAATTATGTCATATACAGCACATATTTATGTGTGCGAACATGCTTTCTCTAATGAAAAATAAGGGTCATATAGTAAAATTATTTGTGGGTTTATATATTCTTCCTCTTCAAGGAATCTCCAGACCTATATATTATTATCCATGAATATAAATCAAGGCATATAAACTGGAAAAACATAGTGTATATTAGAAATAAATAGAATTTCAGCCAATACATCACGTTTATTTATCAGTATTATTGTATATTGTATATCAGCCAAAATCCTATTCGCAAAACACAATATGCATGTATGTGTTTATTTATTCTTCAAAACAGAATTAAAATTCAATGGCTTCAATGATAAAAATTCATCTTGGACGATCAATTGTTTCCCGAGGTCAGTTGGCTCAGGAAATCTGCACGAGATGAGGGTAACCCTCAGATATACAATCATTTCCTGATTTCTCAGACAGATTGAGTAACTAACATCTCATGTTTATGGATACCTTTAGTTATTTAAATTGAAAGAGTTATTTCTGCCAGTTCATGCTGTGATTCATGAAATTGCCAACCCCATGCATGTTTGTTTGGTTTGTCACTCATACCTTACATCAGATATAGCACAGTACAGGGTGTGAAGTGTCTAGAGACAGAAAGGAAGAATCTTGTGGTGAATGGAGAACATGTGAAGTGATTAACTTCAGCAAAAACAAAAGTTTTCTGGTACTTAGTAAAGTAGAGCTTGCATGGGGATAAAATGTATATATTTGTTGAAATGATGAGATTGGATATTGGATTAAATGTACATGACTGATACACAAGTTTTCACAGATAAACTCCAGTCTAAATAAAATGCAGAATATTATCATAAAGTAGAACAGGGGTCTCCAAACTTCTCAGTAGGAGGGCAGCTGTCAGAGGACCAATCCTTGCTTAGCTAATACTACAGCTAATGCTCCTTTCTGTGCAGCTAATGCTCATGCACATGTACCAGCACACAGATGAGCTTGGGCTAATATGCAGAGGGCACATCTGTGTGTTCCAACACACATTGGTGTACATGTCCATGCACAGAGGCGCCAAGCTGCCTATTTAAAGGAAACCCTGGTGTGTGCTAATCACTGGATGTTCTTCAACTTCCCCATGACCTATGTTCCTGCCTATACTGACTGATCTTCCATTGCTGACCCGGCTCATTCCTGACCTTGCTCTGTGGATTTCAGATAGCAACCTCAGCTTGCCTCTGACTACTCTCTACCTGTTTCTCTTGGGCTGCCGTTGGCCTATTACTGGACCTCACTCTGCCTGCTTCCCTGGTACTGACTTCAGCCTGCTATCTGACTATGCTTCAGCTTCACGTGTATGATCCTAGCTCACCCTGATGACTTTCATGTCCCTGGCAGTCACTTGCTACCAAGCTACCGTTACCCATGCTTCTTTGAGCCTTGTACCTCTGTCACCACCTTCAGGAGTGCTCTAACCAAAGCCGCAAGGCAGCTGGCCTCGTCAGCTTGGCCTCCAACCAAGGTATGTGATAGCAGTATTGTATATTTTACAGGTAATCATGGGCAAGAACAATCCCTACTAGGGTTCCCCTTACATTATGGTTTCTATTCGAATTTCCCCTTACATCAGGGTTCCCATCAAAATCCACCTTACATCAGAAATGGAGACCATGGGCAGCCTCCGCTAACTTTAATCCTCAGTTGATGCACATTGTAGATATGCTGCTGACCCTAGCTGTGGGCTGGACACAATCTTGTAGCAGGTTGAATGTGGCCCATGTGTACCCATATGAAATTTGTATTATAATTTTGTTTAGACAGATAGAGCTTTCTTTTGGTGGTATTTTACCACCACTGGATTTTTTTATTTTTTGCTATAAATTTGAAAAAAGACCAAAAAGTTTGAGAAAAAAATTTTTTTGCCCAGTTTTTGTTATACAGTGTTGCAAATAAATAAGTTTTCTCCATAAATTTAGGCCAAAATGTATTCTGCTACATTTTTGGGGTAAATATATCCTAAAACATTGTACACTGCTCAAAAAATTAAAGGAACGCTTTTTAATCAGGATATAGCATCGAGTAAATTAAACTCCTGGGATATTGATCTGGTCAGTTAAGTAGCAGAGGGGGTTGTTAATCAGTTTCAGCTGCTTTGGTGTTAATGAAATTAACAACAGGTGCACTAGATGGGCAACAACGAGAAGACCCCTAAAACAGGAATGGTTTTATAGGTGGAGGCCACTGACTTTTATTATCTTATTCATCTTTTCTGACTTTTCACTAGTTTTGCATTTTGCTAGGGTCAGTGTCACTACTGGTAGCATGAGGCGATACCTAGACCCTACAGTGGTTGCACAGGCAGTCCAACTCCTCCAGGATGGCACATCAATACATGTCATTGCCAGAAGGTTTGCTGTGTCTCCCAGCACAGTCTCAAAGAGCATGGAGGAGATTACAGGAGACAGGCAGTTACTCTAAGAGAGCTGGACAGGGATGTAGAAGGTCCTTAATCCATCAGCTGGACTGGTATCTGTTCCTTTGTGCTAGGAGGAAGAGGATGAGCACTGCCAGAGTCCTACAAAATGGCCTCCAGCTGGCCACTGGTGTGAATGTCTCTGACCAAACAATCAGAAACAGACTTCATGATTGTTGCCTGAGGGCCCAACATCCACTAGTGGGCCCTGTGCTCACTGCCTGGCACCATAGAGCTCAATCGGCATTTGCCATTGAACACCAGAATTGGCAGGTCCCCCACATGCACCGTGTGCTTTTCACAGATGAGAGCAGATTCACCCTGAGCATGTGACAGACGTGAAAGGGTCTGGAGAAGCCATGGAGAATGTTATGCTGCCTGCAACATTGTTCAGCATGGCCGTTTTGGTGGTGGGTCAGTTATGGTCTGGGGAGGCATATCCATGGAGAGATGCACAGACCTCTACAGGCTAGACAACAACGGCACCCTTACTGCCATTAGGTATTGGGATTAAATCCTTGGACCCATTGTCAGACCATACGCTGGTGCAATGGGTCCTGGGTTCCTCCTGGTGCACGACAATGCCCAGCCTCATGTGGTGAGAGTATGCAGGCAGTTGCTGCAGGATGAAGGAATTGATACCTCTGAATGGCACCCACACTCGTCTGACCTAAATTCAATAAACCACCTCTGGGATATCATGTTTCAGTCCATCCGAGGCTGCCAAGTTGCACCTCAGACTGTCCAGGAGCCCAGTGATGTCCTGGTCCAGATGTGGAATGAAATACCTCAGGACACCATCCATCGTCTCATTAGGAGCATGCCCCAACATTGTCAGGCACGCATACAAGCACGTGGGGGCCATACAAACTACTGAGTACCATTTTGAGTTGCTGCAATGAAATTTCAGCAAAATGGACTTGCTTGCTGTATCATTTTTTCACTTTTATTTTCGGGGTGTCTTTGAATTCAGTCCTCTGTATGTTGATAATTTTCATTTCCATCAAATGATGGTGCATCCTTATGTTCCTAACACATTACCCACTCCATATCAGTATAGATATCCAGCTTGATATTTGTCCCCATTGAGATCTGATGTATTTTCAAAGTGTTCCTTTAATTTTTTTAGAGCATTGTATACTATTTAGTCTGTGTGAAAGCTATAGAGTCTACAAACTATGGGATGTATATTTGAAAATTGATCAGTTGATACGCTAAAATGCCGAACAGTGATCTGTATGGCAGTGATCAGGATGCTGGTGTAGGGTATGATGGAGATCAGGATGCTGGTATGGTGGTGATCAGGCCATTGGTATGGAGTATGGCGGTGTTATTGTGAGCACTGGTACAGGTGACAGGGTCTGGCTGCACACTTTATTGTTCCCAAACTGGGGCAATGATCAGAGACGCTGGGGCTGGCTGGCACAGCAGTCTGTGAGTGTACATGCAGCCTTCAGTCTCTAGTGTTTGCTATGTGGTTGCTGTGTCCAACACCATGCAGGCACCAGAGGTAATGTGTCTAGACGACTTACCAATTGCCAGGCTCCCTGGTGCGCGCTCTGTGAGACATGCAGGAGCTGCCAACACAGGCTGACGTACAGGTACGTTAGCCCGCATTGGCACAGCTTCCCATCCGCTCTCTGTAGACTATGGGTGGACTGGAAGTGGTTAAAGAATCTGAACTGCAAGTCTCTCCTGTATATTGGTATTGGAACATTAAATAAACAAAAAAATAACTTAATCAGGGAGATAATCCTTTTATGTGCAGTACAAGTTCAAAATTCTAATCTGTTCAGCCCCCCTCCCTATCCCCCTAAGCTGTGCCACCCCCTCTGCAGGTCTTTACATACCTCCTCCTTACCTCTGGCATAGGTCTAGTGTCAGGCTACCCATGCTGAGGCTTCTTAATATCTGTGAACTTGTCCTTTGATGCAATCTTACATTTTTTAAAGATCTTTTTTAAGATCATAACTAATAATTTATGACCATTGGTAAATATATGGGCCAGCATTATATTGGGTGACATCTACATTTCTATTTTTCTCTATTATTGAATGACACATTTATTTGCTGTCTATAGCTATAGCGAAAAATGAAAAGAAATGACAGCAAATTGTGAATTTCCCACCCCAGCCCCCTTCAGACACATCTACTCCTGTGTTTTACACAATTAATTACATCAATGCCATGTAAATATAGCACTCTCCCTACCAACTCCTCCTCCTATCCACAACTGCAGAAATTGCTGGCATATCCTGGGGATATTATGGAAATTTTATTAATGGTCTGGCTTTTTCATAGCTATTTAATTTCACTTTAGAACAATAACCTCTTGTAATTTGCATACTTAAGAAGAAGGGGGGATAAGACAAGATTTAAGTCTGAAAATGGAAATTTAACCCATAGAATGGTAGAGTGATTGCTTAAAAAAATCAGGAGAGCTCAAGCAACAATGGTCTTGGCACAATCTGTAAGACAGCATCAGACCTTGACATGGAGTTGGAAAAAAAAGAAACACATGCATATTTTAAAAGATTCAATTCCGACAAGGAAATATGATTCATGACATTATGACATTTTTTCTTATCTTCATAAACCAACTGGAATTCTGTTGTCATTATCAAGGTATCATAATACATATAAATATAAAATTGTTTTTTTTTTTTTTTTTTTTAAAGCAGGTAGATTAAAATTACAGAAATATGGGATCTGCACATACCTCATAGATTGATATTATATAGAGTGTGATAATTTACTGTAACTCGTCTTATATGTATTCAAGCTTGTATTAGTGGGAAGCACTGAGTTCATCTAAGAGGAGTTTGAAATAAGATGACTTTTATTTGAGTGGTGATTTTTTTTTTTTACCATAACCTGCTCAGAATATCGAATCAAATTTTAAGGAAAAAAAATTAGAAATGACCCTTTGAATCTGAATATTTGAACTTACAACAGGTTGAAATGAAAATTACTTAGCCCTAAATTTTCCTATCAATCTGTTCTTCCATTTTAAGTGTGAAATTGATTTTTTTTTAAATAAATAGCTCTATTGTAGGGGCATATTTAGTGATATAATGCAAAGACGTGGGCCATGGGACTGTAAAAATTTCATTACAACAATTTTACAGCAATAAGAGAAACCTTGGTTAGTCACTGACTGAACAAAGGTGAGTATTTTAATTTGTACTTCTTATCGATCCAGTCACTGGTGAGTT
Source organism: Staurois parvus (assembly GCF_062004578.1). Classification (NCBI taxonomy): domain Eukaryota; kingdom Metazoa; phylum Chordata; class Amphibia; order Anura; family Ranidae; genus Staurois; species Staurois parvus. The sequence goes on along the minus strand of NW_028317900.1, from coordinate 7,259,086 downwards.
AGTGACAATATTTCCAGTGTTAAATTAGCCATAATGTGGGTATAGACACACTGGGGTTGATTTACTAAAACTGGAGAGTGCGCAATCTGGAGCAGCTGTGTATGGTAACCAATCAGCTTCTAACTTTAGCTTGTTCAATTAAGCTTTGATAAAAAAAAAGCTGGAAGCTGATTCATTTCTATGCAGAGCTGCACCAGATTTTGCATTCTCCACTTTTAGTAAATCCCCCTCACTGTGAAAGAGCATTTGTAAGTCTATCGGCCATACTCAGTTATGTAGATTTTCCCTGTCCAAGCTTGTTTTTGGGAGGTGAGTGGATTGGTTGGGTTGGATTGTTCCCAGATATTTTCTATTGTTCCCCCCCATCCCCCCAAAAGTCTGAATACCTGCTACATGCTTCACCTCCCACTGTGCTTCATAAAACAAGAATATATGTCTGCCCTATGCCAACATGAAAACCCCTACTTTGAAGTTGGATTGTTCCCAGATATTTTCTATTGTTCCCCCCACCCCTCCAAAAGTCTGAATACCTGCTAAATGCTTCACCTCCCACTGTGCTTCATAAAACAAGAATATATGTCTGCCCTATACCAACATGAAAACCCCTACTTTGAATTTTTGAAAGATCACATGGAGCCTGATTGTACATAATCCATTAGTCAAAACGGTAATTTGCAGGAAGTTTTAGCATGTACAATAAGCTGTGTCACCAATCATAATTCAGCTTTTTCCTGTGTAGCTTCTTATCCCATTCTACCTTTTTCTGCTGCTTCAAAAATTAGATTCTGACATCCAAGGCAGACTTAACCCCTGCCCGCCAACTGTACGCAGATATGCAGCCTCACCGAAGAGGGTCTTTATCCATAACATGCATATATGCGTATCTCTTGGGACCCGCGATTCCCGGTTCTGGGTCACCTGATAGCCTCTGACTGGCTGTCACAGTGATCAGTCACTGTGAGCCCACCCCTGTGCTTACTTCCTCTTCTGAATGAAGAGAAAGATACATTGTATCTTTCTGTTCTTGACGAGCGGAAGGTATTAACAAAAGTGTATAAAAGTAAATCATTTAAAAAAAAAAGAAAAATAACTGGGTCAAGGTTTGCCAGGGTTAGTGTTAGGGTCAATGTATGGGTCAAAGGTCATGGCCAGTATATACCCATGGCCATTGGGTAGAATCTTTTTTTTATATATATATATTTTTTTAAAATTAGTATCAGTGTCAGATTGTGTCAGTGTCAGTGTGTTTTAGGCAGGAAACACAAAAAAACAAAATGTATATACAACAAATAACATACACATATGTGGCATCGCTGTGATCGTCAGCAGCAGAATTTATCTTGAGTTGTTCTTTTATGGTAAATTATGTTAATAGCAAGAAATATACAGATTTTTTTTTAAAAAAAGAGGCCAGTTTTCTTTTGATAATAAAAACAGTCAGCAGATATCCATTACCATTTACCACCAGAAGAAAGCCCAATTTGTCCTGAAAAAAAAACAAGGTATAATCCACCTGGATACACAAAGCAATTGCAAAGATATGTATAGTTTTACTAACACATGTCAAAGTTGCAATAATGTGCTTAGATATTAACATTTTGTTTTACTCTCAGTCACTAAGGGGTTAAAGGTGACGAACATCTTACTACCAATAGGCTTCCGGTATGTGAGAGCTAGCAAGGAATCTGCAGTGGGTGTTTTTCAGAACACTTTTGTTATAAAAAAGGTTAAAAAGTGGTTCCTTGATTTACAGTATTCAACAACAGGGAATGGAGTGAGTTTATGTACTACCATAGTGTCTAGTTAAAACAAAGAAGTCTTACGTGGATAGACTGTGCTTCCTGTGAGCAGCTAGGTATTGGCAGAAGAAATGTATAGAAAGTCAAAAGATGACTAATGCCCCTTTCACACTAGTAGACTGATCAGATTTGCCAGTCCGTTTTTCAGGCAGACCCCAATGGACCCCTCAGTCCCCTCTGTGGAGCAGTGGATGTAAATGGACGTGTCTGTTTAAACCAGTGGTTCTCAACCTTTCTAGCGCCGCGACCCCTTAATACAGTTCCTCATGTTGTGGTGACCCCCAACCATAAAATTATTTTCGTTGCTACTTCATAACTGTAATTTTGCAGTAGGAGGAATAGTGCCACGTCATTGGTGTCATTGGGAGGAATAGTGCCCCATCATTGGTATCAGTGGGAGGAATAGTGCCCCGTCATTGGTGTCAGTGGGAGGAATAGTGCCCCCTTCATTGGTGTCAGTGGGAGGAATCGTGCCCCGTCGTTGGTGTCAGTGGGAGGAATAGTGCCCCGTCATTGGTGTCAGTGGGAGGAATAGTGCTCCATCATCGGTGTCAGTGGGAGGAATAGTGCCCCATCATCGGTGTCAGTGGGAGGAATAGTGCCCCATCATCGGTGTCAGTGGGAGGAATAGTGCCTCATCATCGGTATCAGTGGGAGGAATAGTGTCCCATCATCGGTATCAGTGGGAGGAATAGTGCCCCATCATAGGTGTCAGTGGGAGGAGGAATAGTGCCCCATCATAGGTGTCAGTGGGGGGAGGAATAGTGCCCCATCATAGGTGTCAGTGGGAGGAGGAATAGTGCCCCATCATAGGTGTCAGTGGGAGGAGGAATAGTGCCCCATCATTGGTGTCAGTGGGGGGAGGAATAGTGCCCCATCATTGGTGTCAGTGGGGGGAATAGTGCCCCATCATAGGTGTCAGTGGGAGGAATAGTGCCTCATCATTGGTATCAGTGGGAGGAATAGTGCCCCATCATTGGTATCAGTGGGAGGAATAGTGCCCCATCATTTGTATCAGTGGGAGGAATAGTGCCCCATCATTGGTGTCAGTGGGAGGAATAGTGCCCCGTCATTGGTATCAGTGGGAGGAGGAATAGTGCCCCGTCATTGGTATCAGTGGGAGGAATAGTGCCCCGTCATTGGTATCAGTGGGAGGAATAGTGCCCCGTCATTGGTGTCAGTGGGAGGAATAGTGCCTCGTCATCGGTGTCAGTGGGAGGAATAGTGCCTCGTCATCGGTATCAGTGTGAGGAATAGTGCCCCGTCATCGGTATCAGTGGGAGGAATAGTGCCCCGTCATCGGTGTCAGTGGGAGGAATAGTGCCCCATCATCGGTATCAGTGGGAGGAATAGTGCCCCTTCATCGGTATCAGTGGGAGGAATAGTGCCCCATCATCGGTGTCAGTGGGAGGAATAGTGCCCCATCATCGGTGTCAGTGGGAGGAATAGTGCCTCATCATTGGTATCAGTGGGAGGAATAGTGCCCCATCATTGGTATCAGTGGGAGGAATAGTGCCCCATCATTGCTGTCAGTGGGAGGAATAGTGCCCCATCATTGGTGTCAGTGGGAGGAGGAATAGTGCCCCATCATTGGTGTCAGTGGGGGGAGGAATAGTGCCCCATCATAGGTGTCAGTGGGGGGAATAGTGCCCCATCATTGGTGTCAGTGGGGGGAATAGTGCCCCATCATAGGTGTCAGTGGGGGGAATAGTGCCCCATCATAGGTGTCAGTGGGGGGAGGAATAGTGCCCCATCCTTGGTGTCAGTGGGGGGAGGAATAGTGCCCCATCCTTGGTGTCAGTGGGGGGAGGAATAGTGCCCCATCCTTGGTGTCAGTGGGGGGAGGAATAGTGCCCCATCCTTTGTGTCAGTGGGGGGAGGAATAGTGCCCCATCCTTGGTGTCAGTGGGGGGAGGAATTGTGCCCCATCGTTGGTGTCAGTGGGGGGAGGAATTGTGCCCCATCCTTGGTGTCAGTGGGGGAGGAATAGTGCCCAATCGTTGGTGTCATTTGGGGGAGGAATAGTGCCCCATCGTTGGTGTCAGTGGGAGGAATAGTGCCCCATCATTGGTGTCAGTGGGAGGAATAGTGTCCCATCGTTGGTGTCAGTGGGAGGAATAGTGCCCCATCATTGGTATTAGTGACACCAATGATGGGGCACTATTCCCACTGACACCAATGATACTTACCTTGCAGACCCCTGCTCCAGCCTGGGCTCGCACGCTCCCTCCCTCTCCCATGGTACCGACACTTACCTGTCAGATGTCTTCCTTCTCCGGCCGCTCTCCTCCTCTTCACTCGCTCGATCTTCGCGGTGCCGCTCGGCTCCTCCTCTCCAAGCTCCACCTCCTTGCCGGTGATTGGCCGCCTTTGTGCCTCTCCTGAGCTACAGTGCCGGCGGCCAATCACAGGCGAGGATTGATCTCGAGGTGTGTCCAGATGACAGGGGCGGCATGTCATCCCGCCCACACCTGGAGACGGCGGTGGCGGCGGCGAGGAGCGGTGTCTCGGTTCCTAAGACCATCGGAAATATGTGTTTTCCGATGGTCTTAGGCGACCCCTGTGGAAGCGTCGTTCGACCCCCAAAGGGGTCGCGACCCCCAGGTTGAGAACCGCTGGTTTAAACCCACCTACATCTGATTCAATCCTCTCTGATAAAAACAGACAGATGGGAATACGTTCCCCATTCATCTAGCGGATCAGATCAGATAGCCATTGGGTATAAACACAGAGGTGGTCCGTTTACATCTGACCACCATAGAGGAGAGTGTGCTGTGTCTTTGTCATGAAACAGCCATTCTCTTGCTCAGTGGAGTTCAGCGGACAGATTCCCTGCTGAGCAAGCAGACTCCAATGGAGCCCATCCCATTTGGAAGGGACCTAAAGGATGAGCCCATTCAAAAACAATATTTCAATTTTTCAGATGAAGGGTTGCTGTAGGTCATCCCTCTGCAGACATGGGAAATCAGGCACCAAGAACAATCTGAAAGATTGAACAAAAGATACATAAAATCAGTGTATACTTCAACCAACCAATATCAGCATACATTAGCACTCATATGACAACAAGTGAAAATGGCTTTAGAGTCAAGGTACTCATTCAGTTGTTTGCATATGTTATATGTGTCTGTTCAGATACTGGAGAACAGGTAAATCTAAACCATTATGCCAAAACTGTGATATTTATTTGATAAAAGAACCAGTAACACCACTAAATATGTTAGGCAGATTTCTGTTGGTCCAGAGCATTATTGCGAAGCCAATACTGGAGCAAGCACACATAGACATGAAGTGATTACAAGACCAGCAGCACTGAAAAGTGGAAAAATGGATAAAAAGGATGAAAACAGTATTTTGTATTTTGCATTCTCTGCAATAAGGTTAAAAACCTTGCACTGTCTATTCCCCCCCCCCAGCAATTACCTGATTCCTTTATCAATCCAGTGTTGCCTGGCTGCAGATCTTCTTTCCCTTGCTTCCGGGTCTCACAGGCTTTGCTGTCAATCAAATCCAGTGAGGAGGGAGCTGGAAGTGGAGCTACGCCTCACTATATGTGTCTATAAACACATACAGCCCCTCTCGGGAGCAAACCTCCACATCTGCCCGCAAAGCAAACGGCTTGTTATGGGGGCAGACACAGAAGAAGAGAAGCCCAGAGTGCTGGCAAAGGACCCCAGAAAAGGAAATTAGGGGCCACTCTGTGCAATACCATTGTGTCCAATGTTAGTGGCCCCTAACCTCCTTTTCTGGGGTCCTTTGCCAGCACTCTGGGCTCCTCCTCTTCTGTGTCTGCCCCCATAACATCCTGTTTATTATTTTAATAAAAAAAAACTGAATCTTCTATTCCTCCTACCAGTCCATCCCACACAGTTATTACCTTTTTTACCACAAGCCCCTTCCCCTTAGAGTGTAAGCTCCAAGGAGCAGGGCCCTCCTAACCCTCTTGTATTGAAATGTATTGTTGCTCTATTGTCTCCCGTTATATTGTAAAGTGCTGAGCAAACTGCTGGCGCTATATAAATCCTGTAAAATAATAATAATAAAATACTTTGCAACCACATTAACTACTTCCCGACCGGCCGTTGTATATAAACGGCCGGACGGTGGTACTGCAGGGTCGGGTGGACGTTTATAAATGGACTCCCCGCACCCTGCTTGTGCGCACTCCCCGGGAGCGCGCAGCACCACGATCCAGTGCCTGCTGTGTCCTCCAGACACAGTAAAACACAGATTGTCTGACCATCAGTGATCACATGCAAAGTAGTAAGCAAGATGTCACTTCTGACATCATTGCTTAATACGTGTGAAATCTGTGAATGATCACAGAAGTTACATGGTACAAGGCTATTCACAACAGCCTTGTACCATGTGACAAGCTGTGACCAATCACAGCTCACTCAGTAGTTCTCAATGGCTGCAAGAATGCAGACAGAAAGAAGGAGAAATGATTGCTTTTACACCCTATATGGTGTAAAAAAATAAATAAAAAATCTTCATCACCCCCCAAAAGTAGTACAGTGTTACCATGGTGACACTGTACTGCGAGGGTGACAGTATGTAAAAAAAATAAATAATAATAAAATAAATAATAATATTAAAAAAAAAATAAAAATGTAAAAAAAAATGTTTAAAAATTATAATTTTTGGTTATAAACTCATTTTTTTTTTACTAAAAAGATAACGGAATAAATTTTGGCCAAGATTTATGATGAAATATTATTTATTTGCAAAATTTTATAAGAAAAACACTTTTTTTCTAAATTTTTGGACATTTTCATTTACATAGCAAAACAAATAAAAACCCAGCGGTGAATAAATACCACCAAAATAAAGTTTTATCTGTCTCAAAAAAATGGTAAAAATTTCATATGGGTACAGTGTTGCATGACCGCGTAATTGTCATTCAAAGTGTGATAGCGCTGAAAGCTGAAAATTGCCCTGGTCAGGAAGGGGGTAAAAGTGTCCGAACTAGAAGTGGTTAAAGAAACTAAATATCATCCAGCTCAAGTTTAAATATACCTTAAACACAGGTCACTCTTTGGGACAGCAAAGGCTTTGTAGTTTGCATTTTATGAGTGAAATGTAAAATGTAGGGAACAATGTGAGGTAATACTAGTTTGTTCAGCAGAGTGGTATTCACTCTCTTTTTTTTAAATTGGCCCCTTGGTATATCATACTTTAGTTAATGGAGAATTGCATCATTTAAAATGCAAAATATAGGAAGTGCTGACCTGCTCTGCTGAGCCCTAGGCTAAGGTTGGGTTCTGTGTTTTTTTTCACCCTTTATGTTCCTTAAATGATATAATTTTGTATGTATTCTCTGGTGCTTGGTGTTGATGCAGCCATTTCCCAGGCTTCTGCTGAATTTGTTATTTTTTATTTCTTCCTTTTACTTGGTGTCCCATAGATCATCGTCGTCTACTAATTTTCCTGATATCTAGTGGACTAATGTGCTTGTTTATTCTTTGTCCTTTAATTGATCCATTGATTGGTTGATTTACTCATAACTTCCCTGGCATCCCCTCAGTTACTAAATTATTTTCTTTTGTGTAGTGTGTTAATATACCCACATTTTCTTGGGTTTCTAGTACATTCATAACCCATTTGTTCCCTTAAAACCACTAAAGTGATATTTTTTCCTGTATTTCCCTGATGTCTACTGATGAATGAATTATTACTCCCATATATTTCCTTGCATCCAGTAGCCACTTGCCTTCTGTTAATCCAATTCTGCTCATACCTCCTCTCTTCCAGCTGGTCATCTGCTATGTGTGCACAGCACAAATAAAGTTTAAACATTTTTTTTCGATGGGGAAAAAACGGCAGCATTCCTTTCATGGAGACATGACCTTGTGGAAGACATGAGTGATCCTGTAAGTATTGAAAGCTGAGCTCTCTTATTATACAAAGAAGGACAACTGGCATGCATATTTGTGGATGCCACTAGCAGCTCTTGTATGAAAAGGCAATTTGTGTTTTAGGTTGTCTGGTTCTTTAATATGCTCTTCATTGTTTACTCTTCCAGTACTGCCCCTGATGTGTTTGGATGAAAAGCAATTTTCATGGAGATGTCCAGAAAAAGAGAAGGTATGTATCTTTTTGTTAGATCGATAAAGATGTGTTTACAAGAAAAGACCGAGATCTCACTAGGTGCAATAGGATTTCAACTTGTTTGTTTACTGTACTTTTCTCTCTGTCATGCCAATCTTGTACCTATTATCTGCTGCCATAAGAAGCTTGTTTGACCTGCAGTGATACTAACAGCTGCCACGTTTTAGTTCAGGAGCACCTGACACTCAACAGAAATGGATTGTCTATAGTGATTAGAACACTAAATTACATAGATTCATAGTCCTGTTCACATCCGTATCCTCCACTTCACCAAAACAATATGTAATCCAAATATTGCAGTTACAGGCAGGGTCAATGCTTGGCAGATTGTTACATTTCTAAAGGCTTTAAAGTGATCATTTCACCTATAAACAACAACACCATAATCCTAAATCCAGACAGGCACAATATGTGCAGAATTAAATATATGAATTGCGCTGTGATTTATGGCTGTATCGTTTTGTCTGCTTCACGTTTTCGCATGTCTATGTGAACTGCTATCATCAAGCATTTTTATGAGATGTGACTGCCTAATTTGTGGCACAAGCATGATGAATTAACTATTGGTTTTAAAGTCTTGCTTGTAACAATATACCAAGCATTCAAGGCAGACTCTGTATTGGCTGTGCATTGTCAGATGGTACTCTTTGTCAATGTTCCTGCCATGACAAAAGGTAGGAGGAGGAGAATTTATTTATCATAGGTACTTGTATAGCGCCATCAATTTACGCAGCGCTTTACATATATATTGTACATTCACATCGGTCCCTAACCCTCAAGGGGTGTACAATCTAAGGTCCCTAACTTACATTCATACATACACATATTAGGGCCAATTTAGATAGGAGCCAATTAACCTACCAGCATGTCTTTGGAGTGTGGGAGGAAACCCAAGCAGGCACAGGGAGTACATGCAAACTGCAGGCAGGTGGTGCCATGGTTGGGCTTCAAACCAACGATCTAGTACTGCCAGGTCGAAGTGCTAACCATTTAGCCACTGTGCTGCTCAATTCAGAGAGGATGTGAATATAAGTTTACTCTGCAATCTCCGACCATGGCTGTCATATTACCAATACTGTTTTCATTGTTCTTAAAAGTTACTTGACATTTGTGCAGCAAAAAATGAAACTCCCTTTTTTTCAAGGAAAACAAGATGATCAGATGTGTAGGTTCCTAGATTTTCCAGCATAATTTATATGACAGATATGCTTTGTAGTACACATTGATATTACTTGCAATGCACAACTAATGTAACTCAACAGTTAGGGAATAGAGATGAGGTCCTATCCAGGCTATGTGCTGCCCCAGCGTACTTGCAGAGGTAGAATCCATGTAAATGCAGAGTCCATCAGAGGCATTCTTCAGGAGTGAACCCCAAGTTCTGATGACTTTACGTCCAAGTACCGTAGTAGGACACAACATTCTATACTTCTCCCGAGTACAGTGAGGCAAAGACCCAAAAGGCAAAAGGGCTCACCAGCCAGCTAGCTCTTGGACTCGGTCCACTATCCCCTTTTATATCCACAGGTGCAGTGGATCAAACCTAGAGATCTTGCCAAAAACAAAAATACTGGGAAAGGCATTAATCCCTACTGTCCTGTCCAGGGCAGCACCTATCTAGCTAAATTCAACCTGCTTACAGGTAGCTGTCCCCCCATGCCCCTATGGCAGTGCTTTCCCCATTACACTTTTTCCTTCATAACAATGAGTAGGCCTCAGCAGATTCACCTGTTAAGGTGTTAAAATATGTAGATGACACATCCATCATTGGTCTCATTGGGGATGACAATAAGTCAGCATACAGGTGTGAAGTAGATCTGCTGGTCCTGTATTGCTGGAGATATTAATAGATTTCAGGAGAAGTCTACCACATTGTCCCTCTCACCATAATCAACAGTTCTGTGTCGACTGTGGAGACCTTCAATGTCTGGGATCTATGATTTCCATGGACCTGAAGTGGACTTACAATATTGACACAATCCTTCAAAAAGGCCAGTAAAGAATACACTTCTTGCCCAAGCTTTGAACATCTCTTGGACCACTGTTCAATCCATCACCTGAAAATGGAAAGAGTATGGCAAAACTGCAAACCTACCAAGACATGGCCGTCAATCTAAACTGACAGGCCGGGCAAGGAGAGCATTATTCAGCCAAGAGGCCCATGGTAACTCTGGAGGAGCTGCAGAGATCCACAGCTCAGGTGGGAGAAGCTGTCCACAGGACAACTATTAGTCGTGCATTCCACAAATCTGTTCTTTATGGAAGAGTGGCAAGAAGAAAGCCATTGTTGAAAAAAGCCATAAGTCCCGTTTGCAGTTTGTGAGAAGCCATGTGGGGGACACAGCAAACATGTGAAAGAAGGTGCTCTGGTCAGATGAGACCAAAATTTTACTTTTTGGCCTAAAAGCAAAACTCTACGTGTGGTGGAAAAATAACACTGCACATCACCCTGAACACACCATCCCCATCTTGAAACATGGTGGTGGCAGCATCATGTTGTGGAGATGCGTTTCTTCAGCAAAGACAGGGAAGCTGGTCAGAGTTGATGAGAAAATGGATGGAGCCAAATGCAGGGCAATCTTAGAAGAAAACCTGTTAGAGTCTGCAAAAGATTTGAGACTGGTGCGAAGGTTTACCTTCCGGCAGGACAACGACCCTAAATATACAGCAAGAGCTACAATGGAATGGTTTAGATCAAAGCATATTCATGTGTTAGAATGGCCAAGTCAAAGTCCAGACCTAAATCCAATTGAGAATCTGTGGCAAGACTTGAAAATTGGTGTTCACGGATGCTTTCCATCCAATCTGACAGAGCTGGAGCTATTTTGCAAAGAAGAATGGGCAAAAATTTCACTCTCTACATGTGCAAAGCTGGTAGAGACATCCGAAAAAAGATTTACAGCTATAATTGCAGCGAAAGGTGGTTGTACAAAGTATTGACCCGGGGGGGCTGAATATAAATGCATGGCATACTTTTCAGATATTTCTTTGTAAAAAATGTTGAAAACCATTTATAATTTTCCTTCCACTTCACAATTATGTGCCACTTTGTGTTGGTCTATCACATAAAATCCCAATAAAATAAATTTTTGTTTTTGGCTGTAACATGACAAAATGTGGAAAATTTCAAGGGGTACGAATACTTTTTCAAGGCACTGTATGTGGTGCCTAGTAGCACATTATGACATTAAAGTGTTACTAAACCCACAACAGTAAAATCAGTCCTTATATGCAGTAAAACATGCTTGTTATACTCACTGGGGAACCTAAGAAGTCAATCCTCTACTTTGTGTAAAAAGGCTGTTTGATCCTGACTTATTTGCGCCTCCTCTTGTTCAAATGTCCACGCTGATAAGATAGACTGAACACGTAGCCCTTCTGCACATGCTCAGTTTAGTGTGTATTGCTAGAGAGGTTTTTTTTTTTTTGTCTTGGAAGAGTGCATGTGATCAGCACAGGTCCAATCAGCACTATCCAGACAGAGGTCAGGGGTTCTGCATTCTCCCAGAGCAAAATGAAAACTCCTTCTACAAGCTTTAACCAGTGCTTGGCTGGACACTGATAGGAGTCACAAGACTACTCCAACTGCTGATAAGAAAAGGTATTTAGCAGTTTATATTTACTAAAATAATTGCATTTCCATGTTGTGTGTACTGTGGGAGACCAGATATAGTGAATGCAGGGTCCTGGGTTTAGTAACACTTTAATCTGCAGACGACCCAGCTTTTTTTTTCTTGTTTCAGAGTTTACTACTGCTTCAAGAACAGTTTCTTGCTCTAAGCTATCACACTCATAAATACTTGAATCCTGACTTGCACAATTGCCATTTTGCACGCTTTGTACTACTTCATCTTTTGAAGTTTACATATTTCAAAGTGAATAAATGTATATATACACGTACATAAAATCATACAAAGATATAAAGTGACACTGTGCACTCATATATGTGCCACTAGATTTGTGGCTGGTACAACGTGAAGAAAAATGCTATATCCAAGGATAAGTCCAACGTGAAGGTGTGAGCAAGATCTCAACCGATCTACTGATTTCCAAACGACACAGACTGTGCACACGGTGAAACAATTAGGATACAGACTGCACACTCACCAGATACACAACCTTTATGCGCATTTGTATAATATAGGGACATCAAATATCTCATCAAAGGTCTGGTCAGATCTGGTCAGGTCTCCTTCGCTATCCCACGCTTTGCACTCAGCCTTCTCATTAAGTGATGACCACTCTGTGGCTGTAACTGGCTCCCGCAGGAGCTCTCGGTGCCGCTCACAAGTGCCAGCAAAGCTGATGAAAAGCCTGGAGTCCAGGCTTTTCATCAGCCTTGCCGGGCGCGTGTGAGCGGCACCGAGAGCTCCTGCGGGAGCCAGTTACATCATCAGAGTGGTCATCACTTAATGAGAAGGCTGAGTGCAAAGCGTGGGATAGCGAAGGAGACCTGACCAGATCTGACCAGACCTTTGATGAGATATTTGATGTCCCTATATTATACAAATGCGCATAAAGGTTGTGTATCTGGTGAGTGTGCAGTCTGTATCCTAATTGTTTCACCGTGTGCACAGTCTGTGTCGTTTGGAAATCAGTAGATCGGTGCAAAGCGTGGGATAGCGAAGGAGACCTGACCAGATCTGACCAGACCTTTGATGAGATATTTGATGTCCCTATATTATCCTTGGATATAGCATTTTTCTTCACGTTGTACCAGCCACAAATCTAGTGGCACATATATGAGTGCACAGTTTCACTTTATATCTTTGTATGATTTTATGTACGTGTATATATACATTTATTCATTTGTGTTTTAGCGCTGCACCTTTTTGTATATTATCGTCTATTAGAAGGTCTTATATGGTGCCTTTGGTGTACAGCTGCTGCTATCTAGAAGGCGCTTACTTATTTATATATTTTTAGCATATCTCAAAGTGAGACATGGTCTGTTTGTATAGTATAGCATATGTATTTAGTAAAGCCAGCCACAGATGGATCATATTTATTTGTTCATCTAACGGATTCCTCCATCCACACAAGCAGGGTGGATGAAAGAATCTCCCCCACTGAGACATTGTATTCTGACAGCAGGACTCTCCACTATCAAAATACATGCAGATGCTGATCGACAAAACCTTTCCAACAATCAGTTTCTGTTGAACAAAGAAGCCTGCTCTTGGAATGAAATTTGTTCAGTCCCTGCTGACCATCCATCTATGGTCAGCCTAACTATGTGTAACTAAGACTTGCATGGTGTGTGAGTGTATGCACATATGCCTTAATGCCTTTTTATGTGCAGAGAATGCGGAATCCCTTTTTAAACTTTTTAACACCAAAAACAAAATGCTTGCATGCCTGTGCATCCTTGGCCAATAAACCTGATTCTGAATCTGAATATAAAATCAAGCTGTGTTGGAATATGTCTTTATTTTAGTGTTTGTACCTACTGTGGCTGAGTATCATCTCAATATTTTTTATATCTTTGATACTCAAATTATGCCTGTTTAACAAATTTAGAAAAATATTTGCACATTTCACAAAGCACCCAAGTGACCTTTCTGTTCTATCATAAGCAAAGGCTTAAAACCTAAATGGCATACAAGAGATACAAAATTGCATCGTTAGCCTGCGCTGTTCTCTGCGTGGCATGATCCTGTGTCACTGTTTACCAGAGCAGTTGTACATATTTCTTTCATTGGCTGGGAAAGATATATTACCCGTTTTGTACACACACCAGCACAGAGGTGCATGTGAAGGGCATGAAAGTAGTAGAATTGCAGGAGGCCTCTCTAAAATTCATGGAGAACCACAACGTCTGAGGTGAGATAATATAATGAAAAGCACAAGTCAACAGAGGGCCATAAAGCTGTTTTCTGTTGTGGGCTTTTTTATTACCCTGTTAGTCAGTTCTGAACTTGTTGTCTAACCCTGAAGGCAGTAGGCTTTGTGTAAAATGTAAGACATCAATACATTATCACCTAACGTTTTGCCTATAAAACTTCTGGCAGGTTATATGGTCTGGGGCTGGCACCTCCTAAAATATAGATAGCGTTTGGAAAGTAATTGGGTAGCCCTAGCGATTTAACCCCTTATTCTATTCAAGTAGCGAGAGCTGTTGGATATCCTAATGTTGTATAGAAAAAATAGAGACACCGCGCAAATGTGCCCCCCCAAAAAAGTAAAAATACAAGAGCTGCAAAAACGAAAAGGAGCTATCCCCCAAATGCCAAAAATATCAATACACTGCTAGAAAAATATGTAAACATATGCAATTCATAAACAGTTCATAAATAAACAAACTCATGCATAAATTAAAAACAAAATGTATGAATACAAAATAAAAAGTGTCCATAAAGTGCAAGTGTTAATTCAGAATACTGTAGTCCCAAATTAAAAAAACCCAAAAGGTCCCTTAATGGGGCAAAATAGCTAAATTTCCTTCTTCCTCAAAAGAGTACCAATTGTTTCCACTGTCACCAAAAACAGTGCCAAGAATTACAGTGACAATTATTACAGAGCAGTCATAGATAGCTTAGCTAGTGTACTCGTGCATCAATGGCATCTCTCCATGTAAGTCACAGGGCCATCATCAAACACAATCCTTGAAGCAGCCACATTCAGTCTACAGCTGCATAGCCTCATGTAAAGGCAAACATACAAACGCTCCACATAGTGTAAAATATCACCTGGTACCTTTATTTATCATAACAATGCACTCACATGTATATAAAAGTCAATGCACATTTAAAAATCACATTTAAAAAAGTCGGCAGAACAGCGATCACTTTTGGTACATGATGACATCAGCAGGAGGCTCTTCCCTACGCGTTTCATCACCAAGTCTGTCTTTTGGAGCATGAATAGTTGTTTGCTCTGACACAAAGTAATTTCAATAATATATATGACATCTGTGGAGGTAGTCAAATAATAATACATTAAAAAAAAGACATTTGTAACAAGCCTCTGCAATTTGTGTGTGTTGTAAAATAAATTTCAGTTTTGTCCAAACTCTTTAGTATTACCTATTGTCGTAAACTGACAATAAACTGAGCCTTTCACATTCAGAAACCTAGCTCTAAGCCACTCACACACAATGAAAAAAAATGTAATTATTCAGTTTTACTTGTGACGAAAGGTTTAGCAGATTTTTAGAATTAGTCTGTAGTATATAAACATAATTTTTTGTGTTTGTAATTGAGTATATAGATGTAAAATATGGAAATTACTAAAGGTCATATTGTATCACATGTAATAAGTCTTCATACCATAGATGACATTATATGCTGTTTGATGGTGTAGTTGGGATGGCCCTATCATCCACATACAGTATGTAATTTGCTGCTATGTGTACCTAAAGTGCCAGGGGCAAAGGCAGATTAAGGGCTTCTACCCTTGAAACGTCTACAAACATATGACATGTATGAACATGTGGCTAATCGCTGGATAATGGAAAACAGATATTATCATTTATGTAGAGAGCCAACACTTCTTTTTAAATTTTGGATTGGTTAGGGAATAGTTACAATACCTGCCAGGTATTTCTTGTCATTTGTGACCCATTTAGGTGATTCTTCTTCACTCAGTGGAATGAGACACTGAAGAAAGTGAGAGGAGATCTCTTCAAAGAAAGGGAAATCCTCTCCTTTAGGACATTTTATCCTCTGTTCTTCTTCCAGTGACAATTCAACATGTTGTACTTCCCCTCATTTTAAGTCCCAGGTACAATGGTCACCAGGACAAAATAAAAGAGATGAACGTACTTAGTATGTACACAGACAGCAACAAAAACCTGACAGAGAGCTAGCGTTTTAGCTTTACATATCTTTTAAAAGAGGAGTGTGGCCAAAACTTGTTTGGTCATACTTCTCTTTTGGGTAAAAGGAGTTCAAAGTTGTCATGGACATCATAGAGTCAATCCAGTCTCTGGATGTATCCCTACAATATTGTCGGGATTCATCTAAATGCCTGACTGGCAGCTGGCATAGCCTCTCAGCATGTTGCTGAGAGCCTATAACAGCTGCTGTCACCCCCTCCATAGCCTGGTGCTCCAGTGAGTGCTGAAGGGTCAGAGAAGAGAGCTGGTGCCTGACAGTCACCACTTTTTGCCCAGTGAAGACCGAGAACTGTGTGATTAGTGGCCATGTGATCACACACTCCTTGGTCTTAAAGGTGGTGTGAAACAACTGCAGCATTGGATTGATTCTGCATCCATAATGGTGTTTTTTCTTTATTCCTGCACTTCTCCTTTAAGTGGGCAAAGGACTTGTGTTAAAAAGTCTGTAGCATTTCTTTAAATCTTTAAAGTAAACTGAATCACTAAAATCTCATCTAAGCTTTAGCATGCCATTCTAGTTTTAAAATCCATGTTAAATATTTTAAAGCTTAAGATTTTTTTTTCAAAAAAATAACTGGTAATCCTGATATGACCCTGAACAAGGATAATAATGCTCTCTCCCCATCTCCCATTTGGTCTCCTGAGTTGTCACCTTGCTTTTTTGTGGGGACTTTAAGCATCTATGCTGACGCTCTGGAAACCTGGTCTAAGCAATGTCATGCAACTGTCATGTCAATGTCATGGAGCAAATGCATGTACACAGCAGGTAGCTGCAAAGAGGCTGCAGGAGATCAACAGCACTGTGGTGCAAAAAAACTAATTTAAAAAATGGAAAACAGCACATTTCGGCAAATGTCATCCAGTTATTGATATACCTACTTTAAATAAGAAATGTTCTATAGTTTTAGAATCTTGGTGTTGGTGGGGGTTATTTAATAAAACTGGAGGGTGCAAAATCTGGTGCCGTTCTGCATAGAAACCAATCAGCTTCCAGGTTTTATTGTCAAAGCTTAATTGAGCAAGCTAAATGGCTGCCATGCACAGTTGCACCAGATTCTGAGTGTTCCTGTTTTAGTAATTCTCCCCCGGTGGGTCTTTAAGAAAAACCATAAAAGCAGTTATGGAATAAAGAAACAAAGATACAAAGAAAAGGTAAAAAAAAAAAATGTTTAAAAAATGTCCTCTTTTGACTTGATTGTCCAAATGCTCTTTATCTGCCATCAGATCGTTCCTGCCTGAGTTGTAACATTTCCGTAACTTTGCATGTATTGTTTTAGCTGGCAATCCTGCCATCTCTTTTGCTAAATCACAGAAGGAGCTTTTTATTCTAGTTTCCTTCTTGACAGGGAAATTATTTCGAAAATTAGCCTCTTACACTATTATCAATCTTTTGTTTTGATGCGCGAAAATGTTATTCTTTTAATAGACCAATTTCTCATTGTCATTTACCTTTCACTGTTCTAAAAACTGCTTTCTGCGTAAGGGGTTATTTCTTCAACAGGTGTTCATTTAACTCCCTCCTCCTGACAGTGAAACCTTTTCACTTCAAATTTGTCCTTTTTAATAAATGATGATTTCTAGAAAGGCTCTGGGAGATTCAGGGCTCTATAGATACATTTTAATTCCTTAAATCCCAGAATAAGTATCCATAATTGTTTATCACCTGGAAGTCATAAAAAGGTAATCCATCACATTCTTCCAAAATTCTAAAACTGCTTATCCACAAAAAAAGTAAAACAGCCTCAGTGAGGCAGCTTCCAATGGAAAAAGTAGAAGATGTGGCCAGTTTGCATTGTAAAGTTGCTGTGAACTTGGGGTGCACAACCTATAGGTTGCGACCACTGGTGGGTAAGTAAGGAAAAATTGAGAAGCCACTGATCTTTCCTGTGGCACTTAACGGCAGAGCAACAGACAAAACTAACAACAAAGAGCAGCTCATGCCCATTAGCTAATAATGCCCAATGCTTGTCATTATAAAAAATTATAAAAACACCACCCTGAGCTGTAGGCAATTCATTTTTTCTGCTTCCAGGAGCTCAAGGAAAATCCCCGAGGTTGAGAATCATTGTCTCAGCAAATCTTAGTGCAAATCTGCTTTGTTTGTTTTTTTTACTTAACCATAATGCACTGTATGTTCTTTGCGGTATGTGGTTCTTTGTGGACCTGACTGTATACAAGAGCCAATACAGGGGTTTTAAGAAAAGCCAGTCCATGCTATAAAAGTCCATGCTAGTGTCGGTGAATTGGAAGCTGTTGCAGGGAATACTGCCAAACTGCAGAGGGAGAGATTAGTTAGGAAACTATATTTTAATTCTGATTGCCAGTTCTTTGAGCAATCAACCAATTTGCTGCATTTGTTAAGCATTGTTGATTGTTTTTTAAAGTTTTTTCCTCTGCATTATCATTTGCAGGATATTCTCGTTGAGGATTGGGTGCTTCTGGAAAAGTGGTTTGTCCGAAGTGGTTTGTGCAGCTACATCCCATAGAGAAGGAATTTTTTTCAAAAAATGGGCCTTACCAGAGGTTGAACCAGCAACTTCTTACCTGATTATAACATTGATAGTTTCAGTAGATGAAGTACCAGTATTTAAGGA
Organism: Staurois parvus; assembly: GCF_062004578.1. Taxonomy (NCBI): domain Eukaryota; kingdom Metazoa; phylum Chordata; class Amphibia; order Anura; family Ranidae; genus Staurois; species Staurois parvus. Next base: position 7,240,745 of record NW_028317900.1, on the reverse strand, counting down.
CCCCGTGGATAAAAGATTTAAGCACTTTTTGGATTGGATTGGCTTTATAGCCTTCTATTGTGGCAACTGAGGAACTTTATATGTTAGACACTGCAGATGTGAGCAAAACACGTAGCACATAACTCAGGTTTGGATGATTCTGACACTTCTGTGAGTCAACAGTTTGAGTTTTTTGCACAAGCTCTGCATTATTGTGTAGATGCTTTGGGGCATTCCATTTGCCAGACACCACCCATTGCTTTGTCTGTTCATATAAAGAGTATGTTGCAGTTAAAGTGCTGGTTGAAAGAGCATACCTGCAACAAAAAACACTTTAAAAAGATGCCTTTTTAGGGAGGTAGGCTGTTTGGTCCCTGTTAATTCAGGGTCAGCAAGGGAAGCTCCACTTCCAATTAACATACTTGAACTTGAACTTGAATTTCTCTATTCTTATAACACTGGACCTTGCAACTTCAGGGTCACACTGTCTGTATATAATTGGACAATGCAACCACCATAGCATACCTGAATGCTCTCAGTGGTACACCCATCTATAGGTGAAAAATTGCAAGGAAGACTTTTTAAGTCACCAGCAGCTAGATCCAGGCAAATGGTCCTTACACACTGAAGAGTTTCAGCAGCTATAGTATGTCAAATGTGGGGGACTCTGGATTTGGATATTCTTACTTCCTTATCTTTGTGTAGATTTAAGAATGGCACTATGCCCACAATCAACTGCTAATCTGGCTATGTCCAAGTACCACATCTTCCTTGGCCTATTCAGAGCAACCAGAATTACTGGGATACCTCTCTCCTGCTCAGTAAACGCAATGGTAATCTGATAGCAGGAAAGGTATATATCCAACTAAACACATGGTTATTAGTGCATCTGGAGCAAACACCCTTGGATCTTGTTTTTCTGCTACAAATCTGTCTTGTGTGCAAGTTATTAAACATGCACTGGGCAGACATCCCCCAAACATGTTCATTTTCAATGTTGCCTTACAACTGAATGAAAAGACCCTTTCCCCCCTAAACAGTATTTTTAATTTTGTTCCTTTTTTGCATTGTTACATGCCCCCCATGGCAGTGCCCAGCTCCCTGAGCATTTTTTTTTACTGTAGTTTGCCCATTATCTCTACAAATGGCCAGAATTTAAGAACACAATTTGCCTCTCCATGGACTTCAATAGGATTGCTTCTACGTTCAAGCTCAGCACATTTTTAACAAGTTTAGCTGAACCCTTGGCTAATCGAACCTGGACAGGTTTGTCAATCACAGGTCAGGAAGGGTACTGGAGTAGGATAGATTAGGCTTTGACACTACCAAGGAGTGCCAGAGAATTGCTGATCAGAATGCCATAGTACCATCAGGAACATGCAGGCTGCTGCAGGTATTGAGAGCATTTTTAGTGACACTTTTTTGCAAATGACTTTCAATAAATTGGTGCTATTAGGCAGGTGGTGCAATGAAAAGTAACTAAGAGACTGTAGCAGAATTCTGTACCTATAAATGATGGGAAGATTTTACAGAAGGAATAAATGATGCACCCAGACCCCATCCCTTCACACTGAAGACACCATTACCCCTGTGACCTGACCCATGACCTTATTCTTTATTATTGCAAGTGATTGGTGATGTCTCCCCAGGAGTCTCTCTGCTGATCGGTCTGGCTGCTGCAAAATAGATGTGTGCGATTTTTTTCGTTCGTTTTCAGAAACTTGGATGTATCCAAATTTCTGAATGGACATAGTAATGAATCCAGATGAATCCCAAAAATAATATATATTTACATTTTTGGATTCATTTGGATTCATTCGACATTCAAATTGATTGAGAAGAGCTAGTTGTTAAGGAGCAGGCGGCCACCACATGCTTAACAACCATGACTCATCTGCTGTCAAGGGGGCCCCCAGATCTTGGCCTACCCTCCAATGTGAATGAGTATGTACCTCTACTCATTCACCAAAAAAAGTGTCAAAAGTAAAAAAAAAACCACAGACACAGTTTTTGACAAATCCTTTATTAAGAACAACCCCCCCCCCCCCCAAAAAAAAAAGAATGTTCTGAAGTATAACCAATGTCAATCACAATTAATGCCAACCTGAAAGGAAAAAAAACCACCACCCACTGAGCACGATCTGTTCTGTGCAGCGACACACGCTAAATGACAGGTAAACATGGGGGTGGGGGTCACCCAGTGACATCACCAGGTGACTCTGCCCCCATGTCTACCTGTCATCAGGAGAGTGTCTCTCCAAGGGACATGTAATTTGCTGAATGACATGGGGGGGGGGGGGATCCCAGTGAATAGGGACTTAAAATGCTTTTGTTTCACTTTCTGCCCTGGAAACACAGCATAAAGTGAGAGAAAAATCTCTCCAAAGTTGGAGAAAATTCCTGCTTAGACAGTTGTTACCAGAACTGATGCATCCACTGACTGAATTTCCCTCCCCTACAGTTTAGGTAACAATTGTAAAATGTTAGATTTCCCATCACTTTCTGTTCCTGTGATAATGGTCACCTGGATTATTACAGAGGATGAATATCCCAGTGGGGACACAGACAGCAATAAACACCTGACAGAGATTCTAACCCTCGCCTCTTCTATGAAAAACTTAAAAAGACTACTTTTAGCTACAGATTCAGTATAGCTTCACTAAATACAAACTACATTGTACTGAGTACAAAGCTAAAAAATCAAAATAAAAAGCTCATAAAAACTCAAACGTTTTTCAAAATCATAGCACTTTCCCTCAAAAATACAACTTATAAAAATATTAACTCATTATGAAATAGATCATGCAAAGTTTTGGACCATTACATACGCTTTATCAAACTAAAATAATGGTAATTTTGGTTCTAAAATCTTCTGTACTTCACAAAGACGATAACGTCAAATAAGGGCCAAAAATAATATATGTATTAAAAGTGTTTGATGTTTCATGCCTGCTCGGTTTTACTTCCTGGCTTTCTCTGGCGGTCTGCTTGACACATTTCTGTGAGCAATAATAGCGAAAGACATGATCTTTTTAAGCACCATAAAATATGGAAAGTAAATCCGGAAAAGTGATGCCTTTTTACTTAGCCATTCTTTCCTGTGTTTTGGTGACAGCAGCATTATCTGTGTGCTTTATAGTAGAAATATTCTGGGACTTTCATTTCCATCCATCTCGCCATCTATGTGTTCAGGCTGACAAGAAGAGTGTGCTAGTGGAGCACGTTATGGATGATTTCAAAGGCTGCATTTTATTTCTGTTGTTACGCTGCAAAATAAATAATAGACTTTAGTCTGCTAGTGTTATGGTTACAGGCACTTGACTACTTACAATCTTGTTTTTCTAAAGCTTCAGCTTTTTGCTAATCTGGCTTTGTTGGTGCAAAGGCTTGCTAACCAAAAAAAAAAATAAAGAATGCAGTTTGCATGATATACTGTATAAGAGCTATCGACAGCAGGGCTTGATAATTCCCAGGGAAAAGTATGTTATGGTAGATGTGTCATTTTGTTCCTGGCCGCCCAATTTTTCTTTAATTCTTTAAAGTAAACCTTACATCTAGAGAGAAAGTACAGGTTCCCCGCTGGTATTGGCAATGTTTGCCGTAAACAAAATCACGTTAGAACTAGGGGCATATTTGTTGCAAGGCAAACAAGGTGTTTCCCTGGAGCGGCATTTTGCAGGTAAGTGGCTCCACCCCCCAGAAGAAGGGATGCTGGTTATCCTGTGCAAGTTCCTGTGTGGTGATTGTGCCAAAGAGGTTTCCGAGGGGCACTGGGGCTGGGCGGAAGAAAAGAGCCCAGGAAGGGTGTGACTGTGAGTCTCTCTCCCTCTCTCCTGGGGGGAAGGGGGGCCTCGGGTAGTGGTATGGCGAGGAAGCGGACAGGTGGGTGGGCTGTGCAGTCAGGCGCTGGGCAGGCAGTGGGGGCGGCAGATTTTTTGTGTTGCCTAGGTCAGCACAAAACATAAATACACTACTGATTACAGCAATCTGTAAAGCATAGGCTTTGTCAGTGGTCAACTTAGACAAAAGATTCCATAAATCAAGGGAATGGATAACTTGCAATTAATATTCTCAGTGTGCCTTGAAACTATTAGGGAGAGTTGGCAATTCTGTGTAGGTAGATATCCTTTTTTGCATTGTCTGGCTTTCCATGCCATTTGCTTGACAATACAAACCAATACACCTGACCTCTAATGAGTAACCAGATATGAGGTAGCGCTGTGACACCTTACATATACATTATATCATTATAAAAGATGAAAAAAAAAATCAAAATTATGAGTACAGTCCCCTCCTGTGTTATGGTTTTAAAAGTCCCAAAGTGAACTTTCCGTAAGTTCAGATCATAATATTTCAACAGCCACATGACATAGATCACTCCCCCTCATATCCTAGTGCACGCCACTCCTCAACATTTAGGACTCATATTGCCTACCATTTTACTGATAGGCAATAGTGCACGTGGGATGTGGTTAATAAACTTCTAAAAGGAGCCCAAATTGTCCGGTCTCTTTCTCTGCCAAGGGGTCTCTCAGGCAACGTACAAAAAAAAAAAAGCATCTGATAGTGTAATAAAAAAGCGCTCATCAAAATAAAGTGCATAGACAGTCAGGTACAGCCTTGTCCATCTGTCAAGTGATAGGACTCTCACCCAGTCTTTTCCTCCATGAATTCCGCCGCATCATTTCCAGCGGGCCCTGACATAACTTCTAGTTGCTGCTACCCTAGCATGTTTTGTTTACCAACTTTGAAAAATTGGATACAGAGAGGATAGTTTCTATTATAATAGTCCCCTGAGCTCGGTGCTTAAATATTGATATTTGTTTGACAATAGCTTGCTAATTAGCTCTAAAGATGGACAGCATTGAAAACCAAGATTTGCCCCCATATAGACATCAGCCAGCGAGGTTCCCTGCAAAGTTCTCATAATTTGAGCAGAATTTGCAAAACTGTTCATGAACTGAACCCTGGCAGATTAATTTAAAATTCAAGGTCTACTTATTTTCAATATCTACCCCTCCCTGTGTTAAAACACTTTATTTTACAAAATATACGTATACAATCTAGCTACCACCCACAGAGTCTAGGTGAGGTGTGCATCACAGGCCTTCCGATATGATGCTTGGAACACTGAGGACCCCAAAACTGGTGAGAAGACTGCACAGTCCTGGAGTGTTAAGAAAGTCTACTGTTAGTTATTCAAATCTCATACCAGCTTTAACATGTTAATGCTATTTCCATAGTTGTTTCCAATCTGTCTAAATTATCCCAAAAAAAAAATACCCATCAATCTTGCTAATAAAATCCTTGTTCAGGCACTTCCTGCAGCACTTACCAGATAAAAAAGGGGAAATAGGCATATTATTACTGTATATATAAACTATTACTCCTGCGCCAACAGATTCCCACAGGTTCTATACTGCTGCTGTGCACTGTGCAAAAAACACAAACCACAATAAATAATGAATAAACCAGCACAAACATAGACCTCTACACACCATCAATACATAAAGTGCATCATAATAATAAAAAATTAATAATAAAAATTAATAGTGAAAGTCCACAGAAAACACCAAAAAAATTTGTTTTGTCATATATATATCACATTGATATATATCAAGTGAAAAATATTAAGTGAATTTCTTCTTTCCCAAAGACTCTGCAAATACACCAAAAGAACTTCCACCTTCCACCCGTGAAACCAACATCAAATACACTCACCAGATTTAGGTGAATGAGACACTTTTTAGGAATTTTAGGGATCCTAAGCCCTCTTTGCTGTTCACTCTAAAGGGATCTTCAACGATACAAATAGGCTCCACCGTTCAACCAGGGAGAAAAAAACTTACATAGTGTGATATTGCCACTTAATATTGTTATTCAAACTAAGGATTATTACCACTCACATTTTTTTCTCTTTCAAAAGGCATATTTATTTAAAACCAGCATCTTCCAGACCAGTAGTGAAAACTGTTTTTGCCTCCTCAGAACTCTCACATCACAGCCCAGGATACAGCAGCAGCTATACAGAGAAAGACATTCCACAGATCCCAGAAAATGGCCGCTGGAACGCACCGCTCAGCGTGCATTCCACTCACCGGAAGTGACGTCAGGCGTACGGGGTATAGACCGGAAATGCGTCAACGCGTTTCGCCCCTCCCTCAGGGTGTTCTCGTATTATTGTATTATACTGTTTATTACTGTATATACAGCCTAAATGCATAACAGTAATACAGTTGCAAGAAAAAGTATGTGAACCCCTTGGGATTACGTGGAGTTTTGCATGAATTGGGCATAAAATGTGCTCTGAACGTCATCTAAGTCACAACAATAGAAGAACACAGTCTGCTGAACATAATACTACACAAACATTAGATGTTGCCATGGTTTAATTGCACATAACATGTAAACATTCACAGTGCAGGGAGGAAAAAGTATGTGAACCTTTGGACTTAATAACTGGTTGACCCTCTTTGGCAGCAATAACCTCAACCAAACGTTTCCTGTACTTGCAGATCAGACCTGCACAACGATTTGGAGTAATTTTGGACCACTCCTCTTCACAAAACTGTTTCAGTGTAGCAATGTTCTTGGGATGTCTGGTGTGAATCGCTCTCTTAAGGTCATGCCACGGCATTTCAATCGGGTTGAGGTCAGGACTCTGACTGGGCCACTCCAGAAGGCGTATTCTGTGCTGTTCCAGCCATTGTTTTGTTGAATTACTTGAATGCTTTGGGTCATTGTCCTGTTGCATCACCCATCCTCTGCAGAGCTTCAGTTGGCGGACAGATGGTAGTACGTTTTCCTGCAAAATGTCTTGATAAACTCTGGAATTCATTTTCCCATCAATGACAACAATCCGTCCAGGCCCTGAGGCAGCAAAGCAGCCCCAAACCATGATGCTCCCTCCGCCATGTTTTACAGTGGGGATGAGGTTTTGATGTTGGTGTGCTGTGCCTTTTTTTCTCCACACATAGTGTTGTGTGTTCTTCCCAAACAACTCAATCTTGGTTTCATCTGTCCACAGTATATTTTGCCAGTAGGGCTGTGGAACATCCAGGTGCTCTTTTGAAAACTTCAAATGTGCTGCAATATTCTTTTTGGACAGCAATGGCTTCCTCCGTGGTGTCCTCCCATGTACTCCATTCTTGTTTAATGTTTTCCTTATTGTAGATGTGTCAACAAAAATGTTAGCATGTGCCAGAGATTTCTGTAGGTCTTTAGCTGACACTCTGGGATTCTTCTTTACCTCATGCAGCATTCTGCGCTGTGCTCTTGCAGTCATTTTTACAGGACGACCATGCCTAGGGAGAGTAGCAACAGTGCTAAACTTTCTCCATTTGTAGACAGTCTGTCTTACCATGGACACATGAACATCAAGGCTTTTGGAGATACTTTTGTAAACCTTTCCAGCTTCATGCAAGTCAACAATTCTTGATCGTAGGTCTTCTGAGAGCTCTTTTCTGCGAGGCATGGTTCACATCAGACAGTGCTTCTTGAAACCAGTAAACCCAAAACAGGTGTGTGTTTTTCAAGGGCAGGACAGCTGTCAGCAACACATCCAATATCATCACACTGATTGGAGTCAAGGTTGGCTCACTCCTGGCTCCAATTAGCTCTGGGAGGAATCATTAAGCTAGGGCCTCACATACTTTTTCCTCCCTGCACTGTGAATGTTTACATGTTATGTGCAATTAAACCATGGCAACATCTAATGTTTGTGTAGTATTATGTTCAGCAGACTGTGTTCTTCTATTGTTGTGACTTAGATGACATTCAGAGCACATTTTATGCCCAATTCATGCAAAACTCCACGTAATCCCAAGGGGTTCACATACTTTTTCTTGCAACTGTACATTAAACACCATCCATCTAACCAACAATTGTCTACTCAGAAGCTAAGGCTTTTTACCATTGCAAAGATACAAATCGGCTTCTAACTAAGATCTGCCTCCTGGAATATTAATTTCCACTAGCTTTGGAATTACATGATACATTTTCATTAAGTAGATCAAAACACGAAATGATGTAAATGTGTTGTGGCATAAGCTTAACATGTCAAAATTACTCAATATTTATTTTATTACTCTGCATTTTATGTACAGTTCCCCAAGATTATGGTTACCTGATTCGGCCAAGAATGATTAGATTGGGAAATAATCTTATGGGTAAATTGGATTTGTACATTTTTTTAATAATTTTATAATTTAGAGATTATCAATAGTTACTCATTCTTTAAATATAAGCTATAAGAACTATATAGTCATTGACCACTAGACTTGAAGTATAAGTAGATGACTTTAAACTAAATGCAAAATTTCCTATTTTAAAAAGAAACTATATTAGTTTTAAGTCAACTTAATTTTTTTTCCTCGAAAATTATTTTATTTTTAAAACGTAAAAAATTAAATTTTAAATTGAAATATCAACATTATACACTCTTATTTTATTTTTCATTTCCTCCTTCTAATATCTACAGTGGGAAGCCGAAGAAAAGAACTTCTATTTATATTTATATGAATTTGTCTATATTACTAATACCTGAATATAATAGATAATGTACATTGTTTTTAGTGTTTTTAAAGTGGGCCTTAACTCAATAAGTAAAGAAGATTTGCTATTATATATGTAACATTTACAGATGTTAATCATGTTTAACCAACAGACTGAAAAATCTTTAATACTTCCTTCACCTTGAAGCCTATAGCTATACACTGATCAGAAATAACATTATGATGACCCACCTAATATTGAATAGGTCCCCTTTTGCTGCCAAAACAGCCTTGACTTGTTAAGGCATGGACACCACTAAACCTTTAAATGAATGCTGTGGTATCTGGCACCAAGCCGTCAGTAGAAGATCCTTTAAGTCCTGTAAGTTGTGAGGTGGAGGCCTCCGTGAATTGAAATTGTATTTCCAGCACATCCCAATTATGCTTGATGGATTCGCAACTCATTGTTGTGTTCCTCAGACCACTCTTGAGCTCTTAATTTAGGGTTGCCATTTATATAACAGAAGTAGGGAGCTGAGTTAGTTTTGAGTTAGCAATAACGTTCTGCAGAGATGCATTGATGTGGCAGTATGACTTCACATGTATTTGCAAATGTATGTAACAAAGACCTCAGTTTTCACTTTTTGCAGCTGTAAAGAATGCTGGAAAATTTTTGTATTGTTTACTTTGTGCAATTACACCCATCTCCCCAACTCATTTGGGGCCCATACTTTTTTCTGGGGTTTTCAGATTATCCCACAGAATAAAGCATGACTCAGTTATGAGGTCTTTAGACTGGGCACACCAATATCTTTGTATGTGTCTCTCTAAGTAATTATCTTTACGTTCTACAAATTTACATTGTTATGTTTTATTTACTACAAGCACAGTAGAGCACAAAAACAGCTGTTATAAATCCCTTAGTCCCTTTCCTCTAAGTACATGTGGTCACACTCCATAACATTCTGAGATATGAATATTTGCCTTTGTACCCATTCTATCAGTAAGTATTTATATAAAGCCACACACCCAGGAAACGAAACCATATTGTGATTGCTGCTTACTTTATCTGTTAAGACAACTGAAAAATATTTCTTCTAGCCTTTTCTACAGGTCAGCTGTGGTTAGACCTCCTTGAAATATCACTAACCAAAAAAGACATGAACATGCCAAGTAGCTTTTCAATGCATCATATTGTCATGAGTTTGTCAGGATTTTGTTGCATGCTTTAAAATATGTCTCATGGTCATGTGTTTCATTTCTGAGATCATTCACTAAGTCTTATTCAGGAAGACTGTGAAAGGAGTAGCAGTGCATCCTGACCTACGGCAACCAATCAGACTTCAGAAGCTGCTGAAAGCTGAATTCATTATCATTATCTTGTATACCGTAATCCTAGTTATCTAACAGTAATGGGGAATGTATGTTTTTTTATTTCTAGGAATAAGGTTCTGAATATGGAGGTTTTTGATTTATTTATTAATTCATTCATTTAATTGCCTTTTTCTATTGTTTGGACTTGGCAAGCTTATGTCTTTTTTAACCTAACTGTGTGTCCCCAGCATAGGAGGTGCAGCAGCCATTTTTTGAAGACCAAAAGAAGACAGGACTCAACCACAGTCTTGGACTTTGGCCCCACCCACAGGAATGTGGCGCACAGTGTGTGCAGCGGCTGCTGGGGAATGTAGTTAACTGGATGGCACAGTCCTTCACTGTGGTCAGCTACACCTCCTAGGGTGCCTATATTATGGTAGAAAAGCTGATCAGTGCATACAGAGGAGAAAAAGAGGCTAGTATGGTATTTTTGGGATTGTGGCAGAGGGGGATTGGTGGCCCGATGACAGGTAGGGAGGCGGATGATCCCAACTTTCTCTGTATGTTTGTGACCCTCTGTCTGAGCAGTTCGGCAAGTGTTAATCAGATTCTGGATTTGAGTTCCTGACTGTTCAGATGCCTGTGATGAAGCCTCTTGAAGGAGGCACATTAAGTCCAGTTCCTTTAAGATGTTTATGTCCAACACCACGAGAATTTCTGAGAAGGAGGCCTCTCTGGTCATTACCACTCTGACCCGAGTGAGGGACTGTCCAAAGACCTTCATGGACATCCAGGTGACACCTACCAGGTTATTGGCAACTTTCAGATGGAGCCAAGAGGGGTCTAGAGACGGGGTCTGCACAAAATGTTGCTGGTAAAAATTATAGACCATAGTAGTAACCTCTGATCCAGTGTTCACCGGGCACTTAGCTGGCCTGCCGTTGAAGATCACAGTTACCACTGGGTAAGAGAATCTCATCATAGGATCACGTTGGAGCCATGAATTATTGCTTTCCGTGAGTTGCTCCTCCGCCACGGGGACCCTCGAGTTTAAAGGACGATTTCTAAAAGTCTTTGTTCCCCCTTTTGCACAGTTCCTGGAGATGTGGCCTAATTGTCTGCACTGCCAACATCTGTGATCGGTATCTGGGTCCAGAGTGGATTGCTCGGAGCACTAGGGTGGATGACCCCATTCCGAATAGCTGACATTTCCTGTTGGAGGGAGGTCACAGAATCAGCTAGGTATTTTAACATTTTTTCTGTTGAAGACAAATCAACATTTGGGGTTGGTTAGGGACATGTAACAGTCGCTTCCTCGCTATCAAAGGGGCACCCGACTCCATGAGTGGTGCTAACTTGGCTTTTGGCAATAGCCTGTTCATGCTCCATCTCTTCCTGTTCCCTCTCAATGGCCATGTACATGATGACAGCAAATTTCAATGAGCCATCAGCCCCCACTCTATCCCTTAAGGCTCTCTTTATTACAGAGGACCGGGCATGGTCCTGGTCCTGCAACATTCCTGAATCATGAGTATGATACAATTACTGTCCCACTTCTCCTCACAGCCAGCGAGGTTATTGCTGACACTGGTAACTACATGTGACGGGACTGCCTACATATACATAGAGCTAATACTTTATCTGATCCTACCTTTAAGAAAAACTTCACTGCAACTGTGGAGACACTTTGGTAAGGAATATGTAATGTATAACAAAGCATATCAGCAGGCATATGATGCACATTGTAGCGTATAGAATGCAGTGGTCAGGACAATGTAAGGTACAACACAGCATATATAGTAAAGCAATCAGGACTATATAACGTACAACACAGTGTATAGATTGCACTGCTTAGGACTATACTCCATAGAGTATAAAGTTTAACAGTGAAGACTAGCATACAACCTGGGCCAGTGCTACCACTAGGCAAACAAGGCTGCTGCCTAGGGTGCAGCCATGGCTGCTGGTTTCCCTACTCTCCGCCATGGACAGTTCTGGGGGGGCTGCTGGGATGGGCTATGCCCCCAAATTTCAGTTGTGCCCCCCAAGCTGATCTTTCCATGGGCGCTGTGCCTGGCAGATGAGTGCCTTCCCTTATCCCTGCACTCACAGCTGGGACAAGGTGAGAGCAGCCCAGAGCAGTGAAGTGTGCAAAGAAAAAATTACAGGAGGTAAGTGGTGCAGGCTGTGCTCTCCTCTCCTGTCAGTGGAGCAATCCTCCATAAAGCAGATGACACAGGATCGCTCTCACATTGGCATGTTCAGTGTTTGATTCATTCCCTGGCCTCCTGCTGCCAAGAGATGAGCAGTGAATAGAGGAGATAGGGGGCTGTGTAATCAAACTGTGTACAGCCCAATGGAAGAACAATGCTGTGTAATCTGCTGTTTGGAGGATCACTCCACTGACAGGAGTGGGAGCACAGAACAACCCAAACCTCTACCTGAATTCCTGCCTGTAAGTTCGGGGGGGGGGGGTGGCTTACAGGCTGGGGGAACTGTACACAATGAAAAGGGGGGTAACAATCATTTGTTCTGAGATGAGAGAAATAGTAGGGAGGTTTAAGAGGGGAGAAGTAATTGGGGGAGGGATTTGTGTCAGGTGAGGGGATTTGTGTTGAGAGAGGGGATTGGGGGAGGATTTGTGTCAAGGAGGAGCATTTGTGTTAGGAGAGGGGGAATTGGGGGAATTTGTACTAGAAGGGGGGGGGGTTGGGGAGAATTTGTGCTAGAAGAGAGAATTGGGGAGGGGGGTTGTGCTAAGAGGGGATTGGGGGGTTGTGCTAGGAAGAAGGAGGGGGGTTCACAGCTTCTGAAGGTGGGGGCGGAGCCTAACCATGGCGGCTGACGAGAGCCAGATGTAGGAGCTCTCGGACAAGCTCCTTCACCCACCTCCCCAAACCCCTACCTGTGATGTGGAGCTGCGGTGCGGTGATCCCCCTTGGATGGATGGAGGAACCCTGCGGGAGAGCTGATCTGTGAGAAGGGATCCGGCTCCGGTGCTCGGGGTGAAGGTGTGTCGGGCAGCGGAGAGATAAGGTGGAGTGGTGCAGCCACGTGGCCGGCCGCTAAGCACCACTGGGAAACCAAGAAGCCGGCCGGTGTTTGGTGCAGAGAGAGAGGAGCTGATCGGCCTCTGGATCTACTCCTTGGAGCACGGCTGCCGACCCAATACCTGGTCCCCTGTTTTAGCGCCGATAGTCTGGTGCCCTGTTGGTAGGCTCACTGCTCGGAGCTCTGCATCCTAGCCCAGTGCTCAGAACCCTGTCAGCCGGTTTCTACCCGGAGCTCTGTCTGCCGGCTTCTTGGCTGGGACCTTGATCGTTGCTGGACTGCTGGGGGTCGTGCTGGTCGGTCCGTTGTTTGGGGCTCTGATGGTTGGCCCATTGCTCTGAGTCCTGCTTCTGAAGGAGGAGAGACACGGGGGATTGGAGAGAGAAAGGAGGAGGATTTTTCTGGAGGAACCCCTAAAACGAACACACTGCCCAGCTGAAGGACAGAGAGAAATGCTGGTCGGGCCCCGAGAAGAAGAGAGATACGAGCAGGGTGAGTGACTCTGACCGAGTCTCAATAAAATTACGTGCTTCTTGTGGGCTGTTGGGAGAGGCAGTGTGTGAGAGAAGAGAGGGGATCCCCTTGAGTGGGAAATATAAAGCAGGGAAAAGGAGAAGAGGAAAGATGAATGAAAAGCTTGAAAATCAAATGAGTGGATAAGTAGTGACGTATATATTAATAGTTATCTCTCCTTAACCCCTGAGCCTATAAAGAAGAATAAGAGCAATAGAAGAATGAAAAATAAAAGCGCAAAAGGAAGTGGGCTAAAAGGGACTCAGACTGGCACTATTAAAAAATACACTTCCCAGGGAAATATAACCCCAGAAAGGACTCAGGGCAAAAGTGGAAAAGGTGAAGTAGATCTAAGCCTGGAAAGTAGCCCTAGACTATCACTAGGCCTTGACATTAGCAGCCAACAAATATCGGCTAATACAGAGATGGAGACAGAGCTACAAATACCAAACAAAAAAGAAATGGCAGAAATGTTCAAAGATCTGGAGAAAACAATAAAACAAGAAATTGTAAATATTCGAAATGATCTGGGACACCTTTTGGTGAGAGTGGAAGAAACGGAGGAAAAAGTCAAAAAACAGTCCCAAATTATTGCCGAAATGGAAAAAGAAATAGTTAACATGGGGAAAGCCCAAGAAAAACTGTTTTATAAGGCTGAGATACAAGAAAATAGGAATAGGAGGAGAAATATTAGGATACGTGGAGTCCCAGAGAATTCTAAAGGAGAAAATTTGCAAGAGATGGTCTGTAAAATATTAAATTCCATAATGGACAGTACTAATATGGAAAAATATAAAATAGAAGGAATTTCTAGACAAGGAAAACTCCAAGGAAATTCGGGAAAGGATAGGCCACGAGATATACTTGTCAAATTTTGTGAATTCCTAGATAAAGATAAAATTTGGAAGAGGATAAAGGGAAAAGCAGTAATTATGTATGAAGGAAAGGACTTACAGATATATGCGGACTTGTCACCAGAGACTTTATGGAGAAGGAGAACCCTTAGACCTCTATTGGAAAGATTGAAAGAACAAAAGGTGCAATATAGATGGGGGACCCCTGAGTGCCTAATAGGATGGAGAAATGGAACTACAGCATATCTTAGGTTCCCAGAAGATTTGAAAAATTTCTGCGACAGACTCAATCTACAAAGAATGGAGATTCCTGGTTGGGAAGAAGAATACTGGGAAATTAGAACGAAAAGAAAAGAGGACTGGCAATTGGTTGGTGGGGGGGGGGGGGCGGGGCGGGGGGGGGATGGAGAGAGGGAGAGAAATAGTTTTTTTTTTTTTTTTTTGTCTCTCTCTCTCGCCCTCCTGTCTCTCTCCGCCTTGTCCCTGCCGCCCTCAAACCACTGTTATTGAGATATCTTGGTAGGACTTAGGGGTTAAAGGGGAGGGGGGGAAGGGCGGAAAGCTGTCCAGGGCTGGAGTTTTTCCCCTATAGATTAAATCAAAAGTGGATAGTATTACCACAAATGATCGGTAGGCAATCAATAGGCCTAAAAAGAGGGGAGGGGGAGGAAGGGGGGTGGGTTGGGAAAATGGGTGGGAGGGGGGAGGGGATGGGAGTTGGGTGGGACGGGAGTTGGGTGGGAGGGAGGGGAGGAGGTATTGGGTTAATACTCTGCACGACAGAAGGGACAAAGAGGAAGAGGCAATCTGGAAGAGAGATGGAGTTAATTGGGAAAGATGGAAGAAATACAGTTTATAACTTATAATGTGAATGGACTGAGTTGTCCAGGGAAGAGATTTAGGTTGTTTAATGAGTTACATCATAGGGCGACGTCAGTGGTATTTTTACAGGAGACGCATTTTGAGATAGAGGCAAACGTGAAATTGAAATCCAAACACTACCCAATATGGTACTATGCAGATTCTCCAATTAAAAGAGCAAAAGGGGTTGCAATAGGTTTGGCAAAGAATATGAGATTTGAGCTGGAGGATAGAAGAGCCGACCCGGAGGGGAGGTTTTTATTCTTAAAAGGTAGACTTCAGGGGATAGAGTGTACTTTAGCCAATATATACTGCCCTAATAAAAACCCGGAGATATATATGAAGGGTCTGTTGAAAAAATTAATGGAATTCAAAAAAGGGCGTTTGATAGTAGCTGGAGACCTAAATTTCTGTATGGATCCACAAAGGGATAATACCTCTTCTGTGCAGAGAGAGGGGAGTAGGTCTCTGAGAGCTTTGAAGAAAGTGATGCATGAATGTCAACTAGTGGATACCTGGAGAATAACGCATATGAAAGACAGAGACTATACCTTCTTCTCTAATGCACATGAGATATACTCGAGATTAGATTACATCTTAATAGACCATCAACTTATAGATCACCTGGTTAAAATTGACATAGAGACAAGGACGTTCTCGGACCATGCTCCGGTCGTAATGAAAATGGGATGGGGAAGAAGGTGGACTGGAGGATTAGGGTGGAGGTTAAATGAGGTTCTTCTTCTGGATGAGGAGGTAGTTCAGAAAATCGAGAAAGAGATTAAGGTATACTTTAAGGAGAACGAATCAGAGGAAGTATCGATAGCCACAGTCTGGGAAAGCCATAAGGTATTCATAAGAGGAATCTTGATTGCGGCAGGAGCAAGGAAGAAAAAGGAAAGAAGAGAGAGGGTCAGTCGGCTATTAAAAGAAATATTGGACTTAGAGCAGATACATAAGAAGAAAATAACAAAAGATACGAGACAGAAGTTACTGGATAAAAAAGATGAACTAGAGAGGTTGATGGATGAGGAGAAGAGAAGAGTATACAACAGGGTTTTGAACGAGAGATATAGATGGGGAGACAGACCAGGAAGATATCTAATGAGAGCTTTGAATAAAAAGAAAAATAGGAACTATATAGAAAAGATAAAAAGCTCAAAGGGGGAGTTGGTCCACTCAAATAAAGAGATTATTAAAGTGTTTACGGAGTATTACAAAAAGTTATATAATATAAGTCCCCAAGGCCCTCTAAAAGAAACTCAAGAGGGAATTAATAATAAAAAAAAGATGACATACTTAAAAAATGCGGGATTACCAAAACTAAGTGAAGCACAGTTGAACTCCCTAGACGCAGAAATTTCCCAGGAAGAAATTAAAACAGCATTAAAAAGCACAGGGGGGGGAAAAAGCCCAGGCCCGGATGGTTATACAGTTAAGTACTATAAGAAATTTAGTGAAGTACTGTTACCCAAGCTGGAGAAATATATGAATGCTCTGGGAGGTGGGATGGAAGTGAGGAGAGAATCCCTACAGGCCCATGTAGTGCTTATTCATAAGGAGGGAAAAGATCCATCTCAGTGCTCCAGCTATAGACCTATTTCATTATTGAACACTGACACTAAACTGTATGCAAAGGTGATAGCAAACAGGTTGAGGGACTTGATGCCTGAATGGATACATGGAGACCAGGTGGGCTTTGTACCGGGGAGAGAAGGTAGAGATAACGGCTTGAGAACCCTCATGCTTATTCAGAAAAGTAGAAAAGGGAAAGCCCCGGTGGTGCTCTTGTCAATTGATGCAGAGAAGGCATTTGATAGAGTGGACTGGGGCTTTATGATGGACAACTTAAAAGTACTGGGGATAGGCGATAGAATGCGAGAGTGGATAAGTAAATTATATAGGGAGCCTACTGCAATCATCACGGTAAATGGGGAGAGATCAGAACCCATTGGAATGTCTAATGGTACAAGACAAGGCTGCCCACTATCCCCCCTGCTATATGTATTGTCACTCGAACCTTTGTTGTCAATAATAAGAAATAGTGGATCGGTAAAGGGAATTCAGATAGAATCCACAGAACACAGAGTAGCGGCCTTTGCGGACGACTTATTGTTCTATGTGGGGAACCCCCGAATAACTCTCCCAAATATAATGAAGATTCTGAAGGAGTACGGTGAACTATCAAATTTAAAAATTAATCCAACGAAAACAGAGATTCTGAATATTAATATATCAAAGAACGAAAAAGAAAAACTACAAAAAGAATTCCCCTTTATATGGAGAGAAAAAGAGATAAAATACCTAGGAATAAAACTCACTGCCTCATCTAAGCATCTGTATAGATTAAACTATATCTCTTTGATAAATGAGATCAGGGAAGATTTAAAAAGACTGGAAGGTGGAAATCCATCCTGGATAGGACGTATAAACTTAGTCAAAATGGTAATTATGCCTAAAATACTGTATAGATTTCAAATGGTACCAATTAAAATCCCAGAAGCCTTCTTTAAGATAATGAAAAAAATGTTAACAAGATACATATGGAAGAATAAAAAACCTAGAATAGCATATGAAACATTGAGCAGGACTAAAGAGAAAGGGGGATTGGGTCTACCAGATGTCAAGAGATACTATAAAGCAGTGGTTTTAGCAAGAATATATGACTGGACATTTAACCATAAGGGGAAAAGTTGGGTAACAATTGAAAATGATCTTAGTGGCGTTAGATTGAACCAGATGATATGGGTTCCACCACAGTTCAGGGGAATCAAAGAAAGCACAAGTATCTACACTTTAAATGTTCTTAGGATATGGGACAATTTACACAAAAACATGAAATGGGAATTTAATTCTATTTTAATGCCTCTCACAAATACTGATTACTTTCCTCCGGGAAAAAATAAGATATCAGGGAGATGGTTTAGAAAGGAGGATACCCAACTGAGAGATGTTCTGGTGGAGGGGGAATTGAGACCACTTAAAGATTTAATGGAGAATAAGGGAGATATTTTTATTAGAATAGATGAGTGGAAATATCATCAATTGAAATGTTTTATTGGAAATCTACCGAAACCCCTGAGAGTAAAACAGGAGTGGAATATGTTGGAAAGGTTGTTAGAGACACGAAGGGATGGGAAGCACGGTATTTCAAAAGTGTATAGAATACTCACAGAATTAGACACAAACACAAAGTTAATTTTTATCACAAAATGGGAAAGAGATATGGGAGTTGAGTTTGATGAAGACAGTCAGAGAAAGATGTTTAGATTGATACACGATAATGTGAGTATGAGAGAGGTTGAGGTTAACTATAAGTGCGTGACACGATGGCACATTACACCGAGTGTAGAGCACAAGATGAATGGGGAGAATTCAAATAAGTGTTGGAGAGGATGTGGAGAGATGGGCACGGTGTTTCACATATGGTGGGAATGTCCGAAAATCCAGGCTTTTTGGAAGATAATAGTCAAATTGATTAAAGAAATAACTGAAATTGACATAGGCTTAGACCCAACGACGTGCCTCCTACACAATGTGGAGACATCAGTAAATAAATATAAAGACTCAGGTATTTGGTATTTCTTGAATGCGGCGAAAGGGTTGATACCTAAGTTTTGGCGGAAGGCTGAGGTACCGAAGGAGGAAGACTGGATTAATAGAGTAAACCAGATAGGTAGAATGGAAAGATCATACCATATACAGGAAGATAAGATGAGAGTTTATTTCAGGAGATGGGAAAAATGGGAAAGAGCAGGATTGAAAGAGAAATATAGGAAAATATGAACTAGGATGTTAGCAAAAAAATTAATAAGCCTCAAGGAGTAGAATGGGCTAGAGTCTGCAGAGGGGGAGGAGGGGGGATGAGGGGTGGGAAGGGGGGGTAGTGGGATGGGAAAGAAAAGAGTTTTTAGTAAGGGAAAGATAGAAATGTTATAAATGTTTATTTGTTTGAGAATTTTTTCCCTTTTTGGGTTTTTGTATTAACATGAAAAATTTAATAAATATTTAAATAAAAAAAAAAAAGGAAGAAGGAGGGGGGTTGTGCTAGGGGTGGAGATTTGGGGAGGAATTTGTGCTAAGAGTGTGGATTGTGGGGGATTTGTGCTAGGAGAAGGGATTGGGGGAAATTTGTGCTAGGAAAGGGTGATTGGTGTTACAAGAGGGAATTTGTGGGAAAATTGTGTTAGGAGAGGGGATTGGGAGGGGATGTGCTAGGAAGGGGAGATTTGTGCTAGAAGAGGGGCTTTGGGTGGGAAGGGAGGATTTGTGCTGGGAAGGGTAAGTTGTGCTAGGAGGAGGTATTGGGTGTATTTATGCTAGGAGGGGGGTTTGGGGGTGATATTTTTACCAGGGTAAAAAATTTGAGGGAAATGAGGATGTGTGCTAAGAGGGGTGAAGTAGAACTACATGTGAAGACTTGGACTTGGGAGTGGTTGTAATAGTATAATGTAACTTATTTTTGCAGCTCCAGATGGCAGTTGATGCCTGCTGACATCTAAAGCTGCACTGTCTAGCCTCTAATATATTCTAATTTCTATTTCAAGATAAAACCTGTCTTGTTCCTCCTTCTTGTGTTGTGGCTGCTTACTTGTTGCCTAGCAATTATACAATATGTGTGGCTATTGCCTTCCAAATAATACATTCTTATGTTTATTAAAAGATAAAAACTGTTTAATCTCTCCTTCTTGTGTTGTGGCCTAACAAAACCTCTTACATTCTGCTAGGACACTGAACACTATTTGTTGCTATTGTCTCTCAGAGAAATAAAAACTCAAATTTTTTTGTACAAGATAAAACATATCTTTTCTCTCTCTATTTGCATACTCTCTGGACACTACCAAGCATATTGTCTATATTTTGATCATGCTGCAGGGATCCTGAGAGTACATCATATGACATCCACTCAGGATGGCAGCGCTCCCGCTCGGCCATCATTCTGTTATAGGCCAGACGGGAAGTTGCTAAATCAAGCTAAATATAAAAGATAAGATATCAGTTACAAATCCAAAATGTTTGATGCTAGATATAGTGTTTCTGACACTGTCCATGAAAATCATACTGCTCCATAACATCACATACAGCTTAAAGTGGAACTAAACCCTCCTATTTTCTACAGCCAAGGAACCTGCCATCTTAGCCTCTGTTAGATCTGCAGATGGTGCTGTAAATGTGATCAGGTATGACAGCTGCCATTTGATGGCTTGACAGTTTGGTTGAGAAGACAAGCACTTGTGAAAATTATCATTTATGGCATGCCTTAAATGTACCTGTTCTGATTTAAAAGGCATCTCTCACGCAAATAATTTAAAGTGGAACAAACCATCCTATCTTTTTCAGCCAAGGAAGCTGCCATCTTGGTCTCTATTTAATCTTCAACTGCCATAGCGATGCACATGTAATCAGTTATGACACCAGCCATTTGATGGTGTGACAGTTTAGTTGAGAGCACAAGCAAATGTGACAGTTAGCATTCTCAGCATGCTTGGAATTGAATGTAACTGTTTTTTGAAACCATTAGATCAATGGGTTTAGTTCAGCTTTTAAGGAATGGTGGGATTCCCATGTGTCCCTCAAAGTCATATTATAAGGACCCTCTGTTGTGTGGTATTAAAAAAAACGTTGCTCTAAAATTACAAATAATACTACTCTTACCGAATCCAATTATAAAACACTTTTTCGCTAGTACCTAGTTCCTACATGTCTTGCTAAAATGTACCCATCTGTATCACCTAATTGCTTTTGCTACTGCGGACAAGAGGGCACTATGCTCCACATATGGTGGAAATGTCCAGTAGTTCATAGATTTTGAATCCGAATATTTAACTTCATTTATTTGGTAACAGGAATTAATATTCGTAAATCACTGGAAGTAGCCTTATTTCATCTGTTGCCCACTGATATTCCCAAGAAATCAGTTAAATTAATCCTTTATCTTTTGTTGGCAGCACACATTACTATAGCTAGATGTTGGAGACAGTCATCCATTTCGCTAGACTTGGTCAAACAGAAACTTAATTGAATTATGATAAATGATAAACTTACGAGTATCGTTAACAATAATACTTCTAAATTTGAGATTAGATTAGGTATATCTCTATTATCTAATGGACCTATGGCTGGCCCTCTTCTCTTCTTCTCTTCTCTCTTTTCTTTCCTTCCTCCTTCTTTCTTTTTTCTTTTTTTTTTTCCTCCATTATATTCTTTATTCTCTTCTTCGACTCTTCTGTTTAATTTTTTCGGTCTCCTTATTTTTGTCAGATGGCTATTTGAAACTGTCCATGTTTACTGACCGATGGAATGTGTGCTACCCTACTGGGGCTGTGTTCTCTTGTTTACAACATCATTGGTTGATGTATTCCTATGTGCCTATATATTCCATGAATCTGTTTGTTCACCACAACTCACCATGTAGGTGGGCTATGTTTCCTATTTTTCTGTATACTATTTTCTACAGTTTTTTAATAAAAATATTGAAAATATAAAAAAAAATGTTGCTTTGAAAAATGTCCCTCATGTTCATCTTACTAAGCCCTTTTTTGACAATACGTTACCCATTAGCCTTAGAATTAGGCCAGAATTTAGTATCAAGATTTGCCTCCCATAGGCTTCAATAGGGTTCACTGCTAAGTGTGGGGTTTGTTGATTTTAAGCAGGATTCTAAGAACCTAGGCAGATATGTTCATCCCTAGTCACTGTTTTAGGCAACCTCTCCAGCTTCTGATTACAATGCAAGCTACGTGGGCAACTGGGCCTTTTGTCTGTCTCTGAGCAGTTTTGTTTTTAGTGAGGCGTACAGCACACATGTAAGAGAAGACGCCTCCCAGGCCTTATTTTTACAACTGAAAAAATATGTCACATGTATTAATGTCAACAACTTGAATTTTACCTCATTAAGCGAATCCTGATCTGAGGCCCTTATTATTATTCTAAGCAGAAGAAATATGCTAATTATTCATTCTCTATGTAAAAGGGGGGTTGTAAAGGTGTAAAATCTTTCTTTAGCCGTGTGACCATGTTCTAATTGCATGTCAGGTGTCAAAATAATCTGACTTGCTGTGCTTCAGCAATTAGACATTCAGGAGAACACTTATTAATGAGTCCGTGTCTGATGCATGGACCGGTTTAATAATGTTTTCTGTGCTGTTGTAGGAGAATTCTCTTATAAACTTATTTATAGTACTGAACTAGCAAATCATCAGCTGTTTTCAAGGACTGTGTGTTTTGACAGTATACACAGGTTATGTCTATGTAGATTTGTGGCACTTCGTATGGTACTGTCAAGGACTAAGCTACACTAGTGAATTTAGTAACACAATTGTGCTGTAAAAATTTACTAAAATTAGTTAGCTAAGAGTAGCAATAGATCATTAACAGATGTAACAAATGACTGCTTAAGGTGTAAACTACACAAGTAGCTTGCAGTCATGAGTGCGCACCTACAACTGCAACACTGCGTGATCATGTGGGAAACATTAATATCACATTCCACTGTACGGGATAGGAAGCCATATGTTGGTGATTGATCACAGGTCATTTTAGTTGTACAGATTATCTCCTAAAATAACCCATGTATCGTATGCCTGTCATTTCATAATGGAATTTTCTGTTTCCTCTAGTCCAGTGGTGGGCAACCTTTTTTTTCAACTGAGCCAAATCTCGCCAAAACCACGATTGAAATTTATTTTGAGAGCCACATTTTTAAAACTGAAAATACATAGGATTGTACACTGTTTTTAGTTTCAATAAGTTTTTATAGTAATTCATCCCC
Source organism: Staurois parvus (assembly GCF_062004578.1). NCBI lineage: Eukaryota > Metazoa > Chordata > Amphibia > Anura > Ranidae > Staurois > Staurois parvus. Next base: position 7,217,910 of record NW_028317900.1, on the reverse strand, counting down.
CATAGTAATTCATCCCCCATATAGTAATTCATCCCCCATATAGTAATTCATCCCCCATAGTAATTCATCCCCCATATAGTAATTAATCCCCCATATAGTAATTCATCCCCCATAGTAATTCATCCCCCATATAGTAATTCATCCCCCATAGTAATTCATCCCCCATATAGTAATTCATCCCCCATATAGTAATTCATCCCCCATAGTAATTCATCCCCCATATAGTAATTCATCCCCCATAGTAATTCATCCCCCATAGTAATTCATACCCCCTATAGTAATTCATCCCCCATATAGTAATTCATCCCCCCCTATAGTAATTCATCCCCCTATAGTAATTCATCCCCCATATAATAATTCATCCCCCCTATAGTAATTCATCCCCCATATAGTAATTCATCCCCCCTATAGTAATTCATCCCCCATATAGTAATTCATCCCCCATATAGTAATTCATCCCCCATATACTAATTCATCCCCCATAGTAATTCATCCCCCATAGTAATTCATCCCCCCTATAGTAATTCATCCCCCATATTAATTCATCCCTCATATAGTAGTAGTAAGTAAGTAGCAAGTAGTAAGCCAAGTCCCCCCTGTGTCAATTCACTTACCTTTGCTCCGCGCGTTCCTCTCGCCGTGTTCCCGCGCCGTTCCGGTCTTCAGGGCGGACTGTGAGAGGAGCCTAGCTCCTCTCACGTTCGTCACGCTGCCCCGCCTACACACATCCTGACAGCCAATCACTGGCTATCAGGATGTGAGTGGCAGCGAGACTGGCCAATCATTGCATTTGAGCGCGCTGCCCTGGCTGTTTTTTTTTGGATCACGCTGCAGAGTCCCTGCCGCCCGAGAGGAGGGAGGGGAGCGGGCGCCCGGCACACAAGAGCCGCATTAAAGCGTGTAAAGAGCCGCATGTGGCTCGCGAGCCGCGGCTTGCCGACCACTGCTCTAGTCTATTAAAATGTATCTGTAGCCAACTATCCTATAATCTAATAAAGTGTATCTCTAGCCAACTAGTCAAGACTTTTTTTGCTTTGGATAGACTAGGGATAACTCGAGCCCCTGTTATTTTGATTTTGTCTCATTGGAAAGATTTTGTTTAGTTTTCTGTCCTGGGAACAGAACAGGAATTGGAGGAAATCTATCCAATATGAAAATAAATCCACTCATAGGTGTCACAAGATGAGGTGTCCCCATTAAAAACAATTTTCTTTTCTTTCTGTTCTGTGTAAAATTTTGGATTTCTTTTACTTTCTGTCTCGCTAGCAATGGTCACCAGTACAAAAAGAGAGAGTGAATTTGTCAGCAGAAGACAAAGGTTCTCAACAAACCTTTCCTACTCTGCTTTAAGGAAAAGTTCTATCTAGACATAAACATTACAATACATTTAGCACTTCTAGAGCGTTGCTGGTTAACAGGACACATGGAATCTAATGCATTTTATCAACTTGGATATAAATGTGTAATTTGCATAGGAAGTGTTTAAGTACTAGTATGAGTGAGAGATAAATACTCGGTGTAATTAAACACAGTTTTATTGTGTTCTTGTAGGGGTATGTTAGATGCTAACTTGTTACATTTGGCTTTTTTAGCTGTGAGTATGGGCAACTGATTTAGGATCTCATCCTAGTAGTTTGTTTCATAAAACAATGATAACAAAGCAAACCAATATTCTACCGTGCAGCGCAATCTCATCAGCAAGTGAATAAATATACTGTATATATATATATATATATATATACAGTTGTGTCCAAAATTATTCAACCCCCACTGAAATTGAGTGTTTTGGCCAGTTTGACATTGCTTTTGATCATTCAGTCATCTTGCTTACATTTACATTAAAGAGGCACTTGTAGGTCAGACAAATATAACATAACAGTTATAATGAAATAACCACAAATGTCTTTTCTGTGCTCACAGCATTATCAGTTTTATTCAACCCCCAAGTGACATTCAATCTTAGTACTTAGTACAGCATCCTTTTACAGTTATAACAGCTTTTAAACGTGAAGCATAGCTTGACACAAGTGTCTTGCAGCGATCTACGGGTATCTTCGCCCATTCTTCATGGGCAAAGGCCTCCAGTTCAGTCACATTCTTAGGCTTGCGCACTGCAACTGCTTTCTTTAAGTCCCACCAGAGGTTCTCAATCGGATTTAAGTCTGGTGACTGCGATGGCCACTCCAAAATGTTCCAGCCTTTCCTCTGCAACCATGCTCTAGTGGACTTGGAGGTATGCTTGGGATCATTGTCCTGTTGAAAGGTCCAACGTCTCCCAAGCCTCAGGTGTGTGACGGACTGCATCACGTTTCCATCCAATATCTCCTGGTACTGAAGAGAATTCATGGTACCTTGCACACGCTGAAGCTTCCCTGTACCTGCAGAAGCAAAACAGCCCCAAAGCATGATTGACCCTCCACCATGCTTCACAGTAGGCAAGGTGTTCTTTTCATCATAGGCCTTGTTCTTCCTCCTCCAAACATAGCGTTGATCCATGGGCCCAAACAGTTCTAATTTTGTTTCATCAGTCCACAGAACACTATCCCACAACTTTTGTGGTTTGTCCACATGGCTTTTGGCATACTGCAGTCGACTCTTCTTATTCTTTGGAGACAGCAAGGGGGTACGCCTGGGAGTTCTGGCACGGAGGCCTTCATTACGCAGTGTGCGTCTTATTGTCTGGGCTGAAACTTCTGTACCCACATCTGACAAATCTTTTCTCAGTTCCTCAGCAGTCACACGGGGACTTCTCTCCACTCTACGCTTCAGGTAGCGCACAGCAGTCGAAGTCAGCATCTTCTTTCTGCCACGACCAGGTAGCGTTTCAACAGTGCCCTTTGCCTTGAATTTGCGAATGATGCTTCCTAAGGTGTCTCTTGGTATGTTTAACATCTTTGCAATCTTCTTATAGCCATTGCCCTTCCTGTGAAGAGAAATCACCTCTTCTCTTGTCTTCCTGGACCATTCTCTTGCCTTCACCATGTTTGTAACCACACCAGTAAATGTCTAGAAGGAGCTGAGTATCACAGTCATTTTAAAGCTGCCTAATTGGTGCTTATTATGCTTGATTGCTGCTCGGTGACATCCACAGGTGTTTTCAATACCTGATGGAAAGCACCTGTATGAACCTCTGTTCTTCAGAGTGGTAGTCTTTAAGGGGTTGAATAATTGTGGCAATGAAGAAACCACATAAGAACCATTTACTACTGTATTACATAAACAATTGATGTCATTTTAGTTGCATTTGGGTAGTTACAACGTCCTTGTAGGATTTGATTCTGAATACAATTCCAAATGTACACTATAGTCCCTAAACCCCTTTACAGCATTGGGGGTTGAATAATTTTGGACACAACTGTATATAATCTGTGGAAACTGATACTACAAACTGGTGCCGCAAATCTGAAAAAACCTCACAACCTTAAAAATTATTTATTATCCATATTCCAGTGCTAAAACTTTACTGATAAATCAATAATCTATTAAACCATAATATTAAGGAATAATTCTCAATAAATTAGTTCTTCATGTTTCATATGCCAATTAAGTGTCTCTCACTTACACCATCAGCTCTGTAAAGTGCAAGCCAATATAATTAATTAAATAAATAAAGAAAGAACTGAGCATAAAAATATATAAATAAATACATATAACTATTATAATTAAAATGTCCTCTCAATTAATATCCAGTCAATGTGTATACAGAAAATCTGTGCTGAATTAATCCGTAATTTCAATGAATCTTCACCAATGTGATCAATCTAAATTGCGCAAAGTGGCTGCTCACCTTCATTACAGTTAAATAAAATAAAAACGTTAATAAAAACAGGCCACCCATAGTGTAATACTTAACCACATGCTGACCGCTCTATAGCCAAATGATGGGTACAGCGTGGTTATCCAGTTCTGGGAGGGCGTTATATGACGTCCTTCAAGAACCGCACCCCCACGCACCCACTGAGGCGCACACCCACGCTCTCTGTGATCAATGTGTCCTTCAGATACAGCTGATCGCATGTCACGGTAAAGGGCCTGGACACAGCGGTCATTTACCACGTGACCAGCTGTGTCCAATCACAGGTGATCACTATGTAAACACACTTGCCTTACGGTGTGAGGAAAGTACTACTGATAACCGGCAAGTGTGAAAGGAGACATCTACACTGATAATCAGGGCACTGATTATCAGTGCCCTGTTTATCAGTTCAGCCCCCAAAAGTGCCTACCAGTGCTGCCTATTATTGCCAATCAGTGCCCAGCAGTGCTGCTTGTCAGTGCTCATCAGTGCTGCTTATTAGTGCCTTTCAATGCTTCCTTTTAATGTCCATCAGTGCCGCCTATCAGTGCCCATCAGTGCCGCATATCAATAAAGCCTCATCAGTGCCTCCTCGTGAATGCCCACCAGTGCTGCTTCATCAGTTCAGCCTCATCAGTGTAGCCTATCCATGCCCATTAGTGCTGCCTATCAGTGCTGCCTCATCAGTGCCCATCAGTGTTGCCTAACAGTGCTCATCAGTGCAGCCTCATCAGTGAAGGAGAAAATATACCTGTTTGCTAAATTTTATAATAGAAACTAAGAAAAACTTTTTTTTTCTTCAAAACATTATTATTTGTTTTTTCGAATAAAAATGTCATTTTCTGAGATTTGGATGTATCTGAATCACCGAATGAACACAGAAATGAATGGCAACAAATCCGAAAAAAGCTATAACAAAATTAACAAATGCATTCCTTTCATTCAGATGACATCACATGATGAGATAGTATTTCATGCCCATGGTAAAAGTAATTAAATTTTCTAATGTTTTGATTCAGATAAAGAATGGATCAGAATTTCATTACATTCCTTAATTTGGATGCACATGATGCCAGTCAATAATGTCAAATCAGCTCATGCCATTTCTCTTGGGGGTTGGATTAGTGTCAGAAAGTATCGAATCTGTCCAATTCGATAATATATTGAAAATACAGTATAGTAATCTTCCGAAAAAACCGCAACATTTTTGGAACCCACCCAGATCAACAACTATATGAAACGAATTCCAAAGTTTTAAAACAAATTCCGAAAGCTAATCAGTTCAGCATAACGAATATGATAAAACGAGATATTTTGATGAACAAATGCATCCGAAAGGAAACAAAACCAAAATTTTCCATCATGCACATGTCTACTGTGGAAAGGGAGCTTCTGAAAGTTGGATAAGCAGCGACTTGGTGCACGGTCTTCTTACTCCGTTTCCAAAAGGAAATGGGTTCCCCAACTGTAACTGTAGGGTCTAGGGAAGCAGCCTGAGGGAAACAATGACTGAGTGGCAACCATAAGGAAGAGCAACGGGCATTCAGAGCTTAATTCCTCACCCCCCCCAACCCCCCATCCCCCTTCCCAGCGCAACAAATCCCCCAAATTTTGTCTTCTAGCAAAAATTCTATGCCCCTCAAATTCCCCCTTCCTCTAAATCCCCCTTCTAACACAGATCCTTCTCCTCCCTTTTCCCAGCACAAATCCCCCCCCCCAATTCCCTTCCCAACACAAATACTTGCAGCAAAAAGCCACAGTACCCCTCCATTCCAACACAAACCCTTCTTCCCCCCTCTTCAAAACCCTTCAGGACAAATTCCCCATATCCCCAAATCCCCCTCCCAGCAAAACGCCTCCCCTACTTCTAGCACAGATCCTCTTACCCAAGTCCTCCTTTCCAGCACAACCTCCCCCCAATCTTGGGTCAAGTCCTCTCCCCAGTTTTCTCACACATTCAGATCCTGCCTCCCAGTACAAACCCTAAAAACACAAATCTTCTCTCCATCTAATATAAATCCATACTTACCAACTGTCCCAATTTTGGTGGGACCTTCCCGAGATATGAACAAAATCTGGCAAATCTGGACTAAGGGACAGTTCACACCAGAATAGGGTGCAGGAAACCTGCATTGCATTCAAAATGCACTGCAGTTGCGATCTGTTGTGGTTGTCAATGTTAACTTAACGACATCCCAAATGCTGGTCACAAACATTGTGCATTTGCCTGCACTGGATCACATGAGCTCATTCAAATGAAAATCGCACTGCACATGTGAATCGCAAAGGAATGTTTCAGCAGGAGCAATTCATAGTGTGAACCAGCCCTGCGTCTTGGAGCCCAGTGCTATAACAAATTCCAGCTTCTGGCTCCACTAACTTGCCTGGCAGGGGGTGCTAACTTGGGCACCTGGGACAATTGCCTCGCATCTCTTGTAGGGTGCCTGGGGTCATCCCCTCTGTGGAAGCCAGCGCTGGGGGCGCTTTGAGAGGGGGAGGTAAGGATTTCATATCCAACCCCTCCTTCTAAAACTAAGTGTAGTGACTGTGTATATGTCAGAGGCAGCCAGTGGGGAAAGATGCTGGCTGCCATACAGAGATGTGCTTGCAGCGTGTGGGACCACAGCCCCCCCCCCCACAAACCGTGATGCACGGAGGTTAGGAGGTATGACGGTGCAGCCTTTTTATGGGGCATCAGAGCAGCCCACGGAGCAATTGCCCCCCCCCCCCCACACCTCCTGGCCCAGTCTACCCCTGCCAAACAGATCTGTATAAATCAGAAAAAATTCTTATCTGATAAAAAGTGACTTCCTTTATTACACTATTGCTCTGTTCAACCTCCAAAATGGAAAGAAAAGCACGGCACTTCTGGAGAGGGGAAAAGACAATGTGTTTTTATAAGGAGCACAATACAACATTACTTGAGCCGCAGTTACAATATGCCTGACTACACCTTGACATGCCTCATGAAGCTTTTTTTGGCATTGGCGCAGTAAAGGCTTCTTTTGGGCAACATGATCATGCAACTCATTTTTGTTCAAGTATTTTCATACTGTACTCCTCTAAACAACCATGTCATTCTTTCCAGAGCAGCCTGTATTTCTCCTTAGGTTACCTGTCAGTAGTAAATAGTTAGTCCCAAGCCTCTAACTGCTACATCTACAGAACAGCTTGATCTGTTGAAAAACAACAGGCTTACTGGCCACACCACCAAGTGAAAATGAAGGAAAGAAAGAAAAACTAATGCAGCCATCACATCTAAGAATTGGTAATCTACAATATAATAAATGTTTGCTTATGGGTCTTATACCCCTTTGAGTTATGGACTGTTTTATTTTCTGTGAGAAATATGCATGTGATATTCAAACTAGTTGTCACAGTGCCACTGCATTGGCCAAACTGCAAACAAAGGAGACAGCCAAGGTACATTTGTTGTACTTGCAGAAAATCTGACACCTTTTAAATTGTTACTTTCCTTTTTTTCTGGTGTGACAGTACTGCCTATGGCATTCTGTAGTATTGATAATTCTGCACTATCTTGCCAATTCAGGTGTCAAACTGCTAACAGAACAGACTGCCAACCACTTGGTATGCTTCAATCTGTATTTCAAAACTGACTCTTTTTTATTGCTGTATTTTTAATGCTGTAGTGCAGACCTTCTGGCTGCTCCCGCTGTTTAACCCAGGTTCTGATCCCCATTTAATGCAAACAGCCAGTCATAGGGTATTTTCAACCAGGTGCACTAAGTCCCACTCAGTCCTTCACAAAGTGATCAGATAGCTAGTGTTTTTTGTGGTTTGGAATGGGGATAGGGATGGGCTTTGGGATACCCAGAACTAGATGTACGTGCTCGAGAACACTATCTAGAACAGCTAACTCCTAGAGAACAGTCTCTTGTGCAGAAAACAATGTACAGCTCAGCACAGAGGGAATCCTACAGTTTAAATAATCCTGGCAGCAGGTATGGAATAGTCCTTACACAAAAAAATGGTGCAAAGTGGCAACAGTCTCTCTCCCAGGATTTCTCTCAGGCCTACCCACTGTGTCACTGGTTAATTGTTGCCTCCTTCCAGTATCAACAGACAATGCTGCAGGAGCCTCCTGGCTAAATATTTTCTGGATGTTGCCTCAGTTGCTCCTGTGACTTTTGGGAATGATCCTGCAGCTCTCTCCAGAATTTGAACCACCCACAAGCTCTCTTGGAGCTCCAAAGGCCTTGGAAGGTGTGACAGCACATCCAGCCTTGGTCAATATCCAGCAGGTGAAGGACCCTGCTATTTTCTGCTCAATCCCCTATATACACCTCTCAGCTCCCTGCTGGCCACTTTCCAAACCAGGGATTAGCTGAGGCTGTACACGGGGTCAGTCCAGACTCTACTCTCCACTATGTTCCAATTTCTTTCTGGAAATACTGCAGCTACAGATCCCAGAATAGGCCAAAGCACTCTATCAGCTCGACTGGTTACAGCAGAGCTTAAAACAACTAAAATTACAAATACCTATAGTAGCACCTAACTAGGAGGATGCTACAATGCTTGTAAAAAAAATCTAATTTTGCATATGACACCACCACCACCTGTACTGCCAGTCAGATCGCAACTGGTAATGGACTATTACTCAAATTGTTAAATTGTACAAACATATATCAACAACTATAAGATATTCTGAAAAATTAACATGTCAATGTTTTAAGATAAACATAATAAAAATATTTAAATACATTAAAGATTCAATCATACATATATGTAAGTGGGAAACTACTAAAGAAATGTGGGAAAGACTACAAAAGGTACATGAAAGAGCTAATCTCAGCAATAAACTATATTTGTTTAGAAAGTTATACCAAACCAAGCTGATGAAATGCCAGGATATACATAAAACACACCTTGGAAATGGTTGAAGGCCTGAGAGGTATATGAGAAGAGATAAAAGACTTTCATGTTGCAGCACTATTACTTAGTAGTTTACCAGAAAGTTATGAAATGCTTGTCACAACACTTGATGCACATCCAGATGATGAACTGACATTGGAATATGTTAAGGTCAAGCTTATGGATGAATAAATGCTTGAAACATCCAGCATTAATAGTGATGGTGCCTCTGTCACAGAATCTGTTTTAAAGAGGAAAAATAGAAATAAAAACAGTTGCAAGCAACAAGAAACAAGTGTGTGCAAGAAACAAGGCCCTTTAAAAGCATATTGTAGAATATGTAAAGCTAGAGTAAAAAAAAACAACTAAACTACAAAAGGCCAAGGGTGTGAAGGAAGAAACTGATTTTTCTTCAGATAATTCATATGTTTTTCAATCCAAAAGTTGCACCTAATCTTTGCAGGCATGGTGTGTTGATTCAGAACCTACTAATCACATGAAAATTACAGAAATTTCTTCATTCACCTTGACCAGAGTAAAACAAATAATATCACCACAGCTAATGGACAAGTAATGGAATCAAAAGGAATGGGAGATGGTTATCTTTGCTGTCCTATTTCCCAGAGTGTCACAAGAAAGGTACCTATGAAAAATGTCCTGCATACTCTTTTGTCAGTGAAGAAGCTCACAAAACAAGGCAATGTAGCAACTTTCCAAGATGACAGTTGTGCCATCATAAAAAGGCTGTGCCATTACTAGCAAAGGCTAAAATTATAGATGATCTTGTTTAAACTGCATTCACACATGGCACAGACGACTTGGGCACGCTGAGAATGACTATGCGAGTGGAATAAAAATTAGTCCATGTGATCAAACAATGAAATGCACCAACTGTATAAAAGGAAAAATGACGAGAAAACTCTTTCCAAAGCAGAGTAACAGCAGTGCTAAAAAACTCTCTGGACTTAATTCAGTCAGATCTTTGCGGTCCAATGGAAAAATTGACTCCAGGAGAGAACAGGTTTTTTTTCTCACTTTTATAGATGATTACTCCAAGTATACTACACTATATCTGTTACTCAACAAATGTGAAGTACCAGAGAAACGTGAACAGAATTTAGCTCAAGTAAGCAAAAAATCTGGCAAAATGCTGAGTGTATTGCACACAGACAATGGAACTGAATAAACACAGGCAATTCTCAGAAAGCATTACATAATATTTCAAGCTACTGTACCATACAACCCAGAACAAAATGGATGGCTGAAAGAATGAACTGTACTATATGTGAGAGTGGAAGAACTATGCAGTTTGATGCAGATATGCCAGCTACATCCTGGGGGAGGCAATTTTGACAGCATGCTATCTCCAAAGTCGACTACCAGGAAAATCAATTAAGGAAGCGCCATATGAACTGTGGAATAGAAAGGACCTGATTTTGAATCATCCACATGTTTTTAGTAGCAAAGTCTATGTGCACATACAAAAAGAAAAATGTACAAAATGGGATGCTTGTGCAAAGGAAGGTGCACTTGTGGGGTACAGTGAGTCTCAAAAGGGATACAGAATTCTACACCAAGACACAAACAAGGTAACCATCAGTAGAAGTGTCACTGTTGATAAAACTTCAGTGTGTTCAAAATTTCATGAACTAACACATCCGTGTCACATGAAGACAACAAAGTGACACAGAAATTGAAGTTAACACAGACAAGCTAAATACTGGAAAAGAAAAAACCATGATCCACCAGAAGCAATAAAGACATCCCAGCCAAACGGTTGCTCACATAGCATTAAAACCAGAGCCAGATTCATGAGATGAGATGCAAAGACTTCCAACCCATGAGAAACAAAAGTGGATTAGAACTGCCAATGAAGAGAGTATACTGCAGACAAGGACATGCTCAGAGCTACAGATTTATGGAACTGGGATCTGAAATGGGATTAATATAAGGAGTTGTTGTTGAGTGGGGGTGTTGGAATTCAATGTTTATGTATTTTGTGCAACAAGTACTGTACAACTGTGTTCAATAGAGTTATTATCTTCAACTAGCAGATGGCAATGTTTATAGGTTTGTAGCTGCATCCCTCCCTTCTAGATTGTAAGCTCCAAGGAGCAGGGCCCTCCTATCCCTCTTGTAGTGAACTGTATTGTTGCTGTATTGTCTCCCGTTATATTGTAAAGCGCTGAGCAAACTGTTGGCGCTATATAAATCCTGTATAATAATAATAATAATAATAATCTATGGTAAAACTCTGTCTTTTGTAGAGAAGCAGCAGATAAAATTTGCACAGACATACCATCAAGGAACATAAAGAAGATGACTTCTGCACACCTGTGGGACACCATTTCACACAACCAGACCACACTATGGAAGACCTCAGTATTTTAGTTCTTAAAGGAAATTTCAAAACTATTCAGGAAAGGAAAACCTTTGAACTAAGAATGATAATTCTATTTGATACAAGAGATAACGGCCTTAATTTGGACATGGGATTCCTCACTCATTATCCAACAGTTTTACGACCCCCTCTGTGAGTGTTGTCCCCCCCCCCCCCAGTCTTTGCTTTTGCTGTGTCTTATCTCTAGTCTAATCCTAGTTTTATAACCATTGCTGTGTACATTTGTTTGTGTGTGTTTCTTACTGTTTTTTCTTCTCTTTTCGTTCTCTTTTTTTTTTCAACATCTCTTTTAACATTCTGCTAAAACTTTGTGAAATAGTACTGCCTGGACCTTGAAGAAGGGGACATACCCCGAAAGCTTGTCCTCAAAATTGTATGTTAGTGCAAATAAAAAAAGTATCACGTCAGCACTCAATTGTTTCTGTCACAAGTGCACTAATACGGCTACAATCACCTGTAGTAAAACAAGAAACTGGCTGGTAATCCACCCATGGTTGCCAAACAGAAAGAAACTTATCATGTTTATCCTCCAATACCGCCATCAATTTTTCGTTGATAAAGAAACCTTGGATTCAAAGCGACGTAATTGCAAATAACAAAATAACTTAACGAAATAGAGAGTAATAGAATGACTCTCTCAAAATTGCGCAAACGTACGAATACCTCGACCCGCAATCAACAAGTGGACCGTCGTAAAACCATGAATTATCCACCAACAAAAGGCCATCTTATCAGAGTCCCCAGGGGAAAAAGCGGACAATCGAATAATTGTAAGAGAGGTAAATGAGGGGAAATCAAACCCGCCGAATACTTACATGAGTCCCAGGTTTTTAAAGCATGTGTCAAGACAGGATTCAACAATTTATGTCGCAAGGACACAGGAAGCCAAGGTAAAGCTGAAGGCAAAAGGAGATGCGTGTCCAAAGTATCTATCATTGCCCACAAAGGTAAGTCCTTTAGAGAAAAAAGCTGAATGAGGGGAGTAACTTGGGTGGCAATATAATAATGCTGAATTCACAGAAGACCAAGACCTCCCCAAATACGTGGGCAGTAAAGCAACTGTTTAGACAAGCGAGGACGTCCAGAAGCCCATACAAACTGTAAAATTTGGTGTTGTAAGATGCGGAGTATGGGGCGGAATCCGAACAGGGAGCACTCGAAAAAGGTAGAGTAGCTTGAGAATATAAGTAATTTTGATTGCTTGAGCCCTACAAACCAAGATAAGGACATAGACTGCCAAGATGAGAGCAGCTGGGTTAGTTGAGAAAGTAAAGTAGGAATATTCACCTGGTACAACAAATCCTAAGAAGGTGTAAGTTTGACTTCCAAATAATAAAGAGTAGAGGTCCATTGAAATGGAAATTGAGATTAGAGTTTGTCAAAAGCTGTTGGGGGGAGGGAAATGTTCATAGCCATTGACTTAGTAGGGTTACATGTAATCCCGAGAGATGAGGGAAAGCAAAAAAAGGGAAAGGGAAAGAGATGAGTCAAGAGCAATAAGAGATTTGGAGAGAAAAAAGTGGAGACAAAAGATACATCAGATTATCGTCCGCAAAGAGGACAACCTTGTGATGTAATCCCGCCAACTCAAGACCCGAAATATCCGATGAATACGAACAGCGAGGGGTTCAAGAGCCATGATAAAAAGGACAGGAGACAGGGGACAACCCTGACATGTACCACCCTTAATTAAAAAATGAGAGTATTCAACTCCATGATAACGGACCGTAGCAGACGGAATACTGTAAAGGCTATGAATCCACTAAAGAAAATAATATCCCACACCACAAATCTGCAAAGCCTTCTGTAAGTAAGTCCAGAAAAGAGTATCAAAGGCCTTAGTCATATCCAAGGCATTCTGAATTTTTCAAATATCATGTAGAAGAAAGGTAATATCCTTTTGTATATTTTGTTTTGTTTTAAATGGGAAATGTTTTAGAGTATGTTGATTGTTTTGTTGTTGTTTATGTGCCAATTGGATTGGGATGTAGTATTATATGTTTTAGGTCAGCCAGTCTCAACCTTTTTACCCTAGAGCAGTGGTCGGCAAGCCGCGGCTCGCGAGCCACATGCGGCTCTTTACACGCTTTAATGCGGCTCTTGTGTGCCGGGCGTCCGCTCCCCTCCCTCCTCTCGGGCGGCAGGGACTCTGCAGCGTGATCCAAAAAAAAAACAGCCATGGCAGCGAGCTCAAATGCAATGATTGGCCAGTCTCGCTGCCACTCACATCCTGATAGCCAGTGATTGGCTGTCAGGATGTGTGTAGGCGGGGCAGCGTGACGAACGTGAGAGGAGCTAGGCTCCTCTCACAGTCCGAGTGAAAAAAAGGGGGAGAGAACAATGTTCTTGGACAACTTGCCAGCCAGCTTGCTAACAACCGAATTAACCTGTCTAACAGTATGCGTTTATAACAGGGGTTTAGTTAGCACACATTTGCAAATACATACGTAAGCCACAGAGCCACGACACGGCACCCTGATCATCTGTGGTCCTAACTCTAAAATTTATGAGTCCCCATAGTAGAGGCACATGCATTTAATGGATAGATCAAGGGCAGGTGGACCTGAGGGAGCCACCCCTCTTAAAGGCAAAGGAGTGCACTGGACCCCAGCATGTAGCACAATGGCAACCAGGGCCCTAGTGCACCCACGTACCAAAAACTCAAACATGCATAAAAGTGGCCACCCGCCCAAGTCTATAACTGGCTTATGAAGCAAGGACACATAAACAGGCATCACATAGTGAAAAAAAGGGGGAGAGAACAATGTTCTTGGACAACTTGCCAGCCAGCTTGCTAACAGTCCGCCCTGAAGACCGGAACGGCGCGGGAACACGGCGAGAGGAACGCGCGGAGCAAAGGTAAGTGAATTGACACAGGGGGGACTTGGCTTACTACTTGCTACTTACTTACTACTACTATATGGGGGATGAATTAATATGGGGGATGAATTACTATATGGGGGATGAATTACTATGGGGGATGAATTACTATATGGGGGATTAATTACTATATGGGGGATGAATTACTATGGGGGATGAATTACTATATGGGGGATGAATTACTATGGGGGATGAATTACTATGGGGGATGAATTACTATATGGGGGATGAATTACTATGGGGGATGAATTACTATATGGGGGATGAATTACTATATGGGGGATGAATTACTATGGGGGATGAATTACTATATGGGGGATGAATTACTATGAGGAATGAATTACTATGGGGGATGAATTACTATGGGGGATGAATTACTATATGGGGGGTGAATTACTATGGGGGATGAATTACTATATGGGGGATGAATTACTATGGGGGATGAATTACTATATGGGGGATGAATTACTATATGGGGGATGAATTACTATGGGGGATGAATTACTATAAAAACTTATTGAAACTAAAAACAGTGTACCATTCTATGTATTTTCAGTTTTAAAAATGTGGCTCTCAAAATAAATTTCAATCGTGGTTTTGGCGAGATTTGGCTCAGTTGAAAAAAAAGGTTGCCCACCACTGCCCTAGAGGAAACCATAAAATACTTTTGAGATCTCAAGAAACCACTGCTAAAAATGATATCTACAGCTCACGCTACATTAGCAAGTATGTCGCAGATATAATAATAAATTAAAAAATATTTATGTATCATATTTAGTGTATTGAGACCAAAAGTGGATAATTTTTAACACCTCCTGCTTTTTGTGATGAAATAATTTTCAGTTACAGTCGCAAAATTAAGATGCAAAATAATATTGTCCAGGAAAAAAGACTACTTTGCATTGGTGGGTAGTGGAGAAATGCCTCTTTATATTAGTGGTCATTGTAGAAATGTCTGAAATGTCTCCTTACATTGTTGATTAGTCGGAGAAGGATACCCTTATTAGCGAGAGTGTGCCCACTTATCTATATTCCATATCTATGTTTGAGGAAAAATACTCCTTACATTGATGGTCAGAGAAAAGAGTGCACCATTTCATTTGAGATGAGTAGAAGAAGCACATCCCTACATTATGGTCAGTAAAAGAAAAGATACTATTACATTTGTGTTCAATGGGAAGAATGATAAAAAGATCATCAATGTCATACTGTTGGCTCTGTCAAGTGACAATGGCCCTGGACCAGGACCATAATTGGCAGACACCATCAACAGCTGAAGGAACCTCTGGCAACCTCTAGCTAAAAATGGCTGGCGTAAATAGGCACATAGTCTATGGGACTCTATACATTCCACAAGTATTTATGTAGGAGTTCTACCTAAAGTGATTATAAAGGCTACATTTTTTTTAACAAACATGTTATACTTACCTGCACTTCTTGGGTCCTCCGCCAGTGCTCTTGGCTCCTCCTCTTCTCCATGCACCACCATAGGAATCCACTTTCTATGGGGGTGCATGTGCAGGCTCACTCCCGAAGAAGCAGTGTGGCTCATCCCTGTTCCTGCTTTCTGGTTCCCGCTGCTGCCTCTCTGTCCTTTGAATGCAGTGAAAGAGGAGAGAGTCGCTACAAATAGGCACAGCACTAGATCGAATGAGGACTCCCCAAAAAGAGGTCTCCTTTTGATAAAGTTGGATAAAGTGTGCTGTATTTGGATGGATATACACTGTTTTTCATTGAGGAGATATGCGATTTGAAAGTTGAGTCTTGTAAGCACAATTTTAATAAATAGAACATTTATATAAATTTTCCTACACTATATGGTCTTTCTCTCTTCTTTTGAATTATGATATGATGCTTATTGGGATTGGAGATTGGATCAGTATGGATTAAAGAGGAGCCATCCTACATCTTAACAGATTGGAATGAGCGCAACTCGATATGATATCCTACATCTATTTATGCTATTGGACATCTGTAGTTCGGTAAGGTGCATGGTTTGGAAGGTGGTGGAGAGTGATTTTGCATTTCACTAAGTGGTGTTGAAGAAGGGAGCACTGACCACGTGTTTAAAGGATGACACACTATGATGCGTTTTTTTTGGAGGTATCCCTTATATGATGATGATGAGTCCGTAGGATCAGCCGTGAGTGGATCCTTAAGGAGAGTGAGATATAAAGTCATTTAAAGTTAATTTTAGGGTAAGAGTATTTTATTCAGCCATATTTGGTGGACTCCGGGTGATTTTTTTTATAATGTTTGATCATAAGTGCACATTGATATTGATTTTGTTATAATTGAGTGTAATGCACTATATGTAGCTATTTTGTTTTTTTGAGGTACACATGGACACATAAGAATTGATTTTGGAGATGGATCAAGTTTACGTATGACAATTTGAAGATTCCCAGATGCAGACGAGTCTTTTTTGGAATCCACAATCCTGGCTAAGTATTTTTCACTTCCAGGACCTAACTCCAGTCATATTTCAATTCCTGGTATGATGAAATTACATTAATAACAAGTGTCTACACAAATGCAGACAATAATAGCTGTCACTTTTATACTACTCATAACTATGCTGTCATGTACAGAAGACAAATAAGTCATAGAACATTTCCTATATAGAACACACATAAGAGATACATCATGATTAATCTCTATAAAGCTATGATTTCATGCTGTGCAATAATATACTCTTTATTGCAGTAACACATGGCCCTGTGAAAGCATGGCCTGCATTTAGAAATATCGCTGAGAGAGAGGGTCTGCTGAAAATATCTCCCACCCCTCAGATCTATTTATTCACTGTGTCATTTCTGTAAATCCCCTCCTCGCTGACCAGAAAAGATATCTGCAACTGCAGCTCAACAGCTCTCAGTTCCCCATCAAAACAACACATCCATGCTGAGAGTCACTCTGAAGGCCAGTGACTCTGTAAGAACCGGACTTATGCTACATCAAATTGGAAACCACTATAGCTTCTATGAACAAAAAATGGTCCATGAATGGAGGATAGATGGATGAATAAAAGATTCACTTCCTCCATTCATAGATTGTTTTTCCTTCATAGAAGATGCAGTAGTTTCCAATTTGATGTAATATAAGTCCGGTTCTTACAGAGTCACTGGCCTTCAGAGCGACTCTCAACATGGATGTGTTGTTTTGATGGGGAACTGAGAGCTGGTTTTAAACTATACTTAGCATTTAAAAAAAGGGAAGTTCCTACTGTGACATGTGATAGAATTTTTAATGTTCCTAATTTTTACCTGCTCAGTGACATACTGAGGAGCAATGGCCACACACATATGTCCTAGTTTTTAAATAGTTCCATAACTGTTGGTTAAATGCCATTAGAAATATGCAATGTGGTCAGTTTTGATGCAGCTAGTGCTAGTTATGGCTCTGAAGCTATCCATTCACATTAGATAACAGTTTATTTATTAGAAAGCAGCCTGCTTGTTGAAGAGGTTTTACACATTTGAGCATATTCAGTACAGCAAAGAACAATGTGCAAGTGTTACACTACAGCAGCCAATAAGAAGCTATATCTCATTTATGTGATTTTAGTAAACTCTAATCTAATCATTTGTTGCATTTTGCACACTGCCTCATGAAATAAATGACAATATGCAATTGTATGCTATTGACTTTCAACTACTTTTATAAGTAACTCCAAGGTATTTAAAAGTTTGAGCAAATAATTGATTAATAATTAATACGTACTACAATGATTAGTGAGTATTTTAGTTACCTAAAAAAGATTAATGTTTGCATCACAATACAAATCAGTTAGAGGTTGTGATAAGCAAAGCACGTCATAGAATAATAGTATATCTCTAGGCAAAACTCTTTTTTTTAGTTTTGTATGCAGTGGGAAAGGATAAAGCTCTCTGTCATGTTTTTAACGCTTAATGTGTCACATTTGGGAAGATTTACCCCTTAGTTTGTACTGGTGACAATGGTTACTGAGAAGGAAAGTGAGTTGTCAACAGAATAAGGGGTAAGGGGAAATTTTCTAATTGGGACAGTTGTCCAAGAGAGGAGTTTGCCTCACCTTGGGAGATTTTCTCTGACTTTCTGTTGCATCTCTGGGACAAGAAATGAAGGGAAGTTTCCACAATAGTACACAGACAAAAAAAAACAACATGGCAGGTTTTATTCTTTCCCTACTCTATTCAAAACTAGAAAGACAAGTGTTGGCTATAGGTACACTTTAAAGCAAAACTCTTGCTTCCCTGTTCTCTGTATGATTCTGCTGTAAACCTAGGGCAGATTGGGCATCATTCAGCCCGGGAGAGGAGCAGTGGCCAGGACCAGAGGAGGATGCACAGTGCAACACTTTAACGGGGATTTAAAAGAAACAGTGAAGTTGAGCTCTAAGGTGACTGATATCAGGATAAACTTTTCAAAAAGTGTCTTCCATAAAGACACTGTAATTGTAATCAAACTGTAATTTGTAATAAGTAATCCCCCTTTAACCAAAACAAAATGTGAGCAATTTATTTTTGCTGTTTTCATCACTAGTCAGCTACCAATACAAAGGCAGATTAAAAATTGGTGACACAAAGGAACATCCTTAATAATATCAAATTACAAGAGTCTGTAAAATCAATCAGTCAAACTCTTGGAAATAGGCTTCAGAACCTGTTATATCCAGAAAACAGTCAACATGGGCATTTGAAGGCAAAAAAGTACAGGTAGGTAGAGTATATGCATATCTGATTCTGAAAATTCATATAAGCATTAAAATGTTAATCTAATTTTGAAAGTCATTTTCAGGGTGTCCAGATATGCACTTTTCATTAAACGAATACCTTGTTTTCCTGCCATGAAGGTTCTTTTTGAGGCTTTTCCTGTTATAAGGTCTCCAGCTGTTCTCTTTGTTGTCATTCTGTCATATACTTTCCCAATGGTGACTACAAGTGATCATGTCTATGCCCATTGGCCAGGCATTGTCCCCTGTCATTACCATAGGGAGACCCGTCCTAAGAAATCATGGAGAATTAAACCAAGTAACAATTTTTATATCTCTGGTGACTTTATTGGGGAGATCTTGAGTTCCTGGGTCTGCTGTGACCATTATGAGATGTTTCTTCCAAATGTTTAATGTATTTTATTTAGTTAATTATTGCAGGAGGTGCTGGAACATGCAATGGTGGATGGAACCACCCAAAGCTGCAAAGGATCAGGAACAGAGAGGAGAACTATGGCAGGGAGATCTCACTTTTGGAATATCCAATACAGCCTGCCAGGCTCCACCTATTATCATAATATCTTTTTTTTTTCAAGGCTAACCCCTTAGCTGAATTGTATGTGACAAGAGGATTTCCTCTTTAAAAATAATTTGAAATTATTGCAGTGTAATGCACAAACATCACTTGAGCTATTACAGAATTTTAGAAGTGTATGTTCGATCACCAGTCCATTGTGATAAAATCTGCTGAGTCTTGTGACATAATAAGAGAGCAGAGGTTTCTACTTTGAATTGATCATTGTAGACCCACATAGACATTTTGCTTGGCTGTTCTTCTCCCCATCTCTGACAACAAGGCAAATCCACTGGACCATTTGTTACTGTCGTCTGCTGTGATTCATAATGAAATGCTAAATGTTTCATGGACTCGGCAAAAGGCAGGCATATTTGTCTTGGGTTGGCTGTGTAGACACACTGGCTTTAAACTTGCATGCAAGGGGGGCTGATGGATGAAAGGGGGAACGGGTGGATACCGTTTGAATGATGATAGCCTAATATCATCATCCTCTTGTCAGATGTAATAGGCTTTTGCTCATAGAAATAATTCATAAAACCGCTGCATTATATTCCATGGCTGACAGGTGCCATCCATCCTTCCACCCAGCTGGATCACACAACTAATAAGGAAATATGTGGTGTGATAGCCCTGAAAAATTAAACAGGTAGTTTATGAACAATTTGTTGTGTCTCGGCAGTTTATGATATTTATTAAATATTGTTACCAGTGTTTCCCTTGTGGGTTGGAACACACAATTTTAACCCAGGAAATTAAAATAGCATCTGATTTTCCTTGTATATGACTTTGCTGTTCCAGTTGGTAAGTTCCTGCCTATGCCATTTAAATCAAACAATACAGCTTCCCTGCAAACATGTAGCTTTGTTCTATGTAGCATGCATGATTCATATATTCTTTGTTTTCTTAATAAGTCATTTTTTCATTTCTTAGTAATGACAAGCTTTGTATATGCAAGACTGTTATTTTTATATAAAATTACAGATATTAAAGAAAAAATTATTTACAAAAATGTGTCTTTTGGAATAGGCCAGTAGTGTCTGTTTTGCAATTAGAAATGCACAGAAAAAATGTATAATTGTAATCCCTAATGTAGAATATATGGGGTTGAATAATTGTTTAAAAGGTTAGGCAAATGTAACAATAATGCTTAAAGTAGATTTAGAGACAATGACATTTAGTGTGCTAATGAAAAAAACATTCTGAACATTTGTTTTTTTTAAATAACATGTATTACAGGCATTTCTCTGCACTGATTATTCACACAGCCCTTTTATATTAACCATTCACATAAGTCCCTGCTCTCATGAAGCTAAGGTCCTTACCTCATACACATTCTAGGGCCAATTTAGACAAGAGCCAACTGACATGCCCCGAAATGCGCTGTCATGGCAATGATATGATGCTCTGCATTCTCCTGTGGTGGCTGGCATCTTCCCTCTTGAAGTGAGAGCCACCCGTGTTTCCCCATAGCTGTACGTGTGGCCGGCTTCCACTAGCAGTCTGTGTTCAGTGGATTAGATTGGGCATGCAGTACCTTTTCAGTGTAGTGCAGCCAAAGCCACTCAATAACCCTGCTGTGCCTGTGCTGTAACTGAACTGACAGGCATGGGAATGCTGACTCTTTACATCCTCCAGCAGCCCAGTCTTGTTGTGAATGTGGAATACTCACACACAAGCAGAGGCCTGTCCTACCATACCAGACTCCATCCAGTACCGATGTGCCTGTTTATACATTATTAACTGTGAATTTAATAATTTTTTTACATTACCAAGCTATATTAAAAGGTTTAACTGTGCTAGAGTCTGCACTTACCTTTCTTTTCTTTTCTTTTTCTTTAGCTTGTCCACTAGCCTACAGATCATTGGAAGTTGCAAGACCCCTGATTTGCCAGTTCACAGTTTCTATAGCTATTTCAGTGGGACTTTTGGACTATCTGTGGAGTTTGAATTTGTTGGTGTACAAATAACGGAACAATAAAAGTTTGTTTCTTTTTGAATGCTAATTGTTTCTGGAATGTGGGAGGAAAGTGTGGGAGTACCTGGAGTCAAGCCACAAAAGCACAAGGAGAACGTGCAAACTCCATGCAGATAGTTTCCAAGCCAAGGACCCTAGTGATGCAAGACAAATGTGCTAACCAATAAGCCACTGTGAATATGTGTTTTCTCTTTTGTTTATCCTATTCATCTTACTGGTCTCTTGTAGCCACTTTCTGTCCACCTCTATGTACTCTGGTGACGGCTGCATGGTATCCTGATGGTGACAACAGTGGACCATGCTTGCATAATGTAGAACATAAATGGGGACAGGTACCCTATAAAAATATATACAACAAGGACCTTCATGGCAAGATCCACAGCTATTAGTGTAATGATAACTGCAGATTTAAATGATTGGAAATACAGTTTAAAATTACATTAACATGTAACATTTGGTGACTGGTTGGTGCCAAACTAGTCAGTCTTCATTCTGACAGTTTTAAAGGGTAGGAGTTAAAACTTAGAATTAATAAAAGTGTGAACCTTTCTCAACTGGAGCACAGTCAATCAGCTTAAAAATGTTCATGTTCTAAGCTGCGTGGAAAGTGTCTCTCAGACACATTTTATTTATTCACCCCAGAGACTTCTTTTCATTCAGCTGTCTTTCAGTCACTTGGGTACACTTGTTCCAAGTCACCTGAGCTGTGGCACAGTGAATGCAAGAATCAAATACATTTTTGCTAAAAACAGGAAAAATGAACAAACTTGCCCAGGCCAGTTGGATGCTGACTTTTCTTGATTCTGTGAAATAGTCCTGCCCCAGTGGGGTTGACTTAACTTCTCTTTATTTGGGAACAATCAAGTGCCCCTTTGGTTACAAAGACTGTACTAGAGAGCACTCCCTCCACTGTAAGGAAGAAAAAGAGATACTGTCTTAACATAATTTAAAAACAGAGTTCACAGCAACTTCTATCCCAGCCTGACTTGAAGTTTACCTTTACTCAATAAGAGCATGTGTCCAGAGATCCAGGAAAGTGTGCTCTGGGTCTAGGCCCCAACTTTGCTGGACAACACTTTTTATTACTTTTTCCTCCTTCACTGGCCAGTGTGATAGAACAGGGACTGTTATAGCAAGTTGGGGCTGACTTTATATACTGTTGCTAGGCAAATGCAGTTCAGCTCTGTTAATTGCTGTAATTCAGAATACTGCATATGTTTAACCATAACTCTTTGAGTAACGCTATTGTCTTGTTTGTTTGTATAAGTTCACATGCTAATCCTCTCTTCTTTTAGGCTATGCATGGCCCAAAAAATTATTTGAAATACTTCAAGGTGTGTTGTTAAGTGCTATGTGAGCGAGGTGTGTCACCTTTAGGTGTGCAGAGAAATCACAAAACATTTCAGCAGCTTCACTAGGGGTAGTGCTACATAAATATCTTAAAAATATCCCAACACCGACCTTTACACCACTAATAACTTTGGATCATTCTGAGTAGGAATCATGATTCACTACTTTCTGAAAACAGTCTTTAGCCAGTTTTCTATCCATTTACAAACTGAGTTTTCAGGCCAGTATTCTGACTTACACAATAGCCATGTGTGCTTTTGCAAATTCCAGGTATACTGCATCCACAGTTACTCCTTTATCTAAGTTTTTGCATACATCCTCATAAAAAGAAAGATTTATTGACAACTTCTGCCTTTTGTGAATCCATGCTGTCTATTGCTTAATATATGTTTTTCTATCAAAAACTCATCTATGCAGTCTTTTATTAAGCTCTCCAATATTCCAACTATAGTGTAACAGGTCATTTTCTTCCAATGATCGTCACTGTAAGAGGCCCTATGCCTGACAACCAATTCAAGGGAGACCTCCTCTAGCTGACCACCAGACCAAGGAAGACCTTCTCCCACTGTCAATGAATTTAAGGGAGCCCTACTACATTGACCATCAATGTTATGAGGCACTACACATTAATGTAAATAAACACAACTCTGCTCTCCTGGTGTAAAAATACACTTTTCTACTTATCAGCAAAGTAAGGGAGCAATATTCCACAAACCACCAATAAAAGGGTTTATCCTACACTGTCCACAAATGTAAGGTGCACCACACTGACCACCAGTGTAAGGAGACATTTTTCCACTATGCTAAGGTACTGTTCTGATGACCCTAGTTATAGTGACTATGTATAAAATATTCACTATCACACTTTATATACTTATAATATTGCTATAAAAACTAGGTGTATTTGGAGGAGAGTTACAAAACAATCGTTGGCTCCTGACTTGCTAACATAGCTTTGCTCTGGTAAAATATACAGATCAGCATTTACATTGGATTACTCCACTCTTTTACTCCTTTACCAGATGGAGATCAGGTTGGTTCATTCTAACCCACTTTACCACTAGCTGACTGGCTATCCTGTTATGGTACTCCCAAAGTCCTATTCTATGCAGTCATGCTTGTCATACCTTGTGCTATTGATGGTCAAAAAGCCAGAAAGACAGAAACAGGATGCATAGGTAATAGTTTGCCTTGTTTGTTCCACTGTCTCAAAATGATAAATTAACCTTTTGTTTATGATTTTTGACATGTAAATTCTTAAAGTATATGCAAAGCAAATCACTTAAATCTCATATAACTGCAATTTATTAAAAAAAGCACTCACAAAAGTATGCTTGTGTAGGGCATGGCATAAAGGTGACTTAAGAGCCAGACATGTCTGAGGAGCAGTCAGAGAACCACCTGCCTTGGTCACTGGCTGGGGATGAAGCATGCTGAAGATGGAGGAAGTCACTGTCACTGCAATTGGTGTTCAACCCGGGACTGGAATCCTTAACATCACTGTAGACACATGAACTGTAGATATGGGATGTGTTTCAAAGCCGGTCAGCTTCTTCATCAGCCTGTCTATGCTGGACTTCTTCTTCTCCTCTTCATGCAGGGATAATAGTACAGGCTAGACAGCTTTTGATTGGTCAACACCTATGGAATATAGGTGCGGAGTAATGTAAATAGGTAATATGAACATTTTATTGCTTTGGGCAATCTTGTGAGCCCTGGCACTGGTGGCTCCTGGGTAAAGATATAAATGGTTTGAGCTCTAGAGGAAGTCCAGCCCTCCCAGGCAACCCTGTCATGTGCTTGCTGTTCGTGAGGCCTCAGCTGTGCTAGCTGAGAGGCCTGGAAGCTGACTGAGGGACTGTCTTGGGGAGGATCTAGTCTGGGACAACTTGCAGACATTGGAAGGAGGCATCCATTGATCTGAGGGCTTGTAAGTACAGACTGTGTGATAGATTCTAAAGGCTGAGTCTGTGGGTTGCTGCCACCCTCCCCTATGGTACTTGAGAGTCAGCTGAGAGTCCAGGAGAAAAAGGGGGTACCGGGAGCCTAGTCCAGAAAAGACCTGTCAAAAGTCCTGCATAAGAAGTAATGGAACTTTATAGAGATGGAAATGGACATTGTTACACAGGACTTTTGACAGTTCTTTTCTGATCCCTATGGCTCAGTATCTATCCTAGTCAGTGCTTCCACATAAGAGCTAACAAACTCATTGACTATACACTGACACTAATTGCAATTTAAAAAGCCACATATATGGGACATTAACCTCTAATTGGCATTTTAACCCATGTCTGTCACCTTGTGTGTCTGTACCAAGGCCAAACATTCCAGGCTATGTAAACTTTTGATCATGGCCATTTGGGTGATTTCTGTTATCATTATGATTTAAAAAGGAGCCAAACAACTATTTGATAATAAATGGCTTCATATGATCATCATCCTTCAATAAAAGAGCATTTTTTGGCATGATCAGTCATATTTTCAATATCAATGCCAAAATTTCACAATGTCTGCCAGAGTATGAAAACTTTTGAGCACAACTCTAGATATATATATATATATATATATATATATATATATATATATATATATATCTGATGTTACTGAAATCTGTCTGATTGATTGCTCTGGTTTATTGTGCACATCACACTGTGGTTCTATTCAGTGCCTTAAATATGCCCGTTTGTCCTGTAGTGAAGAACCCTTTGAATATGTTACTTGTTTTGCGGTGTACATAAAATTTTCTATTATTTAACACAGCTGTTTTTTTCCCTCACTGACCCATTAATTATCAGAAAGACAAGCAGTGTATGTATTGCTGTCACCTATCATCAGTCTAAACAAAAGCTCCGAGCTGAGCTCACTTTAAGTTTGTTATGTGAAAGAGTGTGCACCAACCATTCCACACCATGAACTTTGCGTATTCTTTTGGATGAGATTATTGGCAATAATGTTGTCACACTGAGCTTATTTTGAAGCTGATTGAAGTGCAATTGCTAACCTTTATTGTTCTGTAATATTTAACTCATCACATGCTGTACAAGAAGGTTAAAAAAGGATGTGATTACAGCAATAATCCACCGCAGGCTGTGTATTTAGCCTGTACAATTGCTTCAGGTGCAGAATGTGTGATTGTACGGCAGCAATTTGCACCCTGCTGAGCTTTATTGAAATCCAAGAAAGAATCTGTATCATTAAACAGGTTTCTTTAGTTGGTCTGAATCAGTGTTGTGCCAGTTTAGCTTTTAGGGTATGGCAGTATGAGGATGTAGTGTTGCCAATCTTTAAAAGTTAATTTCAGGGAAAACTTCTGATGGCAAGAAAAACAGCACTTTGTGTGGTTTACAGGGGGAAGCCTTGTTAGGTTTATTACAAAACAGGCATGGAACACTGCTGTTAGGAGAACGGCATAGAATTCTTAGATTCTTGGCTTATAATTCAAGGATTCTGCCGAGACTTTTAGTTAACCACTTGCCCTCTGGAAAACTTACCCCTTTAATGACCAGGCCATTTTTTCCTATTCGGCACTGCGCTATTTCTACTGGTAATTGCACGGTCATGCAATGCTGTACCCAAACAAAATTTATGTCCTTTTTTTCACACAAATAGAGCTTTATTTTGTGACCCACAATTTTGAAGAAAAACAATATTTTCTAATTTTCATTATTAAAAATATCCAGTAAACTCAAAGTTAGCCATATATTTAGGCCAAAATTTATTCTGCTACATGTCTTTGGTAAAAATAAAATCACAAAACATGTATATCAATTTGTTTGTGTGAAAGTTATAGCGTCTACAAACTACGGTATATATTGGAATTTACGCAGCTTTAACTTTCTGACTGCCTAACACATTTCTTGAGGTGCTAAAACGCCAGGGCAATAAAATTCCTCCTCAAATGACCCTTTTTTGGAAAGTAGACACCCTAAGGAATTTTCTGAGAGGCATGTTGAGTCCATGGAAGATTTTATTTTTGCCACAAATTTTTAAAAAATGAATTTTTTTTTATTTTACACAAAATTCTCACTTAAATGTTATATTGCTCATGCATGCCATGGGTATCCATAGAATAACATCCCAAAAACACATTCTGCTACTTCTCCCGAATATGGAGATACCACACGTGAGAGATTTTTTGGCAGCTTAGGTACATACAGGCTCTGAAAATCCAATGACCACCTCAAGGCTTTCAAAGGAAATATTTCCTCATGTCACTTCCTCACTACTTATCACAGTTTCAGAGGCCCTAAAATGCCAGGATAGTTCAAACATCTCCCCCAAATGACCCCTTTTTGGAAAGTAGACAACCCAAGGAATTTGATAAGAAGCATGGTGAGTATTTTTATAATTTAATTTGTGTCACAGGGTTTTGAAGAAGAAAATTTTTCTTTTTCATTTTTCGTTTTACAAAAACTTGTGCCAACAAATGAGATCTGCAAAATATTCACCATGCCCCTTAGAAAATACTTTGGAGTGTGTACTTCCCAAAAAGGGGTCATTTGGGGACGCTTCTACTATCCAGGGCCAACATTAGAAATTTATGCCACACATCACTCACTCTTCTAACCACTTGAAGACCAAGCCTTTTCTGACACTTTTTGTTTACATTAAAAAACATTTTTTTTTGCTAGAAAATTACTTTGAAGCCCTAAACATTATAGATTTTTAAAGCAAAGGCCTTAGAGAGTAAAACAGTGGATGTTTTGAAATTTTTTATGTCACACAGTGCTTGCGCAGTGATTTTTCAACCACATTTTTTTAAGAACTTTAATGCACAAAAACACATTATATTGCCCAATTGTTTGATAAAATAGAAAAGATGATGTTATGCCGAGTAAAGAGATACCAAACATGATATGCTTTAAAAATGCGCAGTCCATGCAACGGTGGCAAACTTCGTAAATTATTAATATCCATAGGCAACGCTTTAAAAGCCTTTACAGGTCACTACTTTAGATTTACACAGGAGGTCTAGTACTAGAATTACTGCCCTCGATCTGACGTTCACAGTTATACCTCACAAGCATGGTGCAATCTCTGTTTACATACCGACACAGGACCACCGCTTGCTTTTGCCTTTGAGCGTGAGCACGGGGGTGGGGGGGAATTTTTTTTTTTATTATTTATTTAGCTATTTTGTATTGTCATTATTCCTTTCATTTTATTTTAAATCACTTTTATTGTTATCACAGGGAATGTAAACATCCACGTGATAACTATAGGCAGTGACAGGCATTCTTTTCTGAGAAATCAGGGGTCTATTAGACTCTAGATCTCTCCTCTGCACTTAAAGCATCTGATCACACCAAGATCGGTGTGATCAGATGCTTTCCTAATTTTAAAATGGCGCTATTTATATCCGGGGAAACGGATATGATAAAATGCTTTCGTTCTCTTAGACTGTAGAGATTACTGGAGGCACTCTGGTCTCAGATCAACTCTATGGTCAGCCAGCGGTACTGCATTCTCAGGTTCCCGGGTGAGTGTTGCCCTGGAAGTACTGCACAGTCCCACTGGAATCCCTTCCGGTCACCTGCCACCATAAAGTAAAATAGTTGAGATACAATTACCGCCCCTTGATGACGTCAAGGGGCGCCCCCCGTACGACCGCCCCTTGATGACGTCGGTGTGACAAAACCTGTTGGGTGTGGCCTACTTGATGTGGACGTTAGAGAGCCTTGCTGTTCTGTGCTGTATGGGAAAGATCCGCGGTGAGCGGTAATTGTATCTCAACCCTTTTTTGCGATTGAAGCTAGTGTCTGTTGGACACCTTGTTTGTGAGTTTCCTTATGCCTTTTTTATTAAAGAGATAAATGAAAAAAACGTATTGCACCATTATGTTCTCTTTTTTGTCCCTGAGTGTACTGCATGCTGTCATGGAGATATGAGAGAGTGGAGAAGTTCATCATAAGAGCTTGGGCTGCAAAGTTGTTTGTCTGTGATTATTATTATCCGGAAGTGTCTGAAACATCACCATATCTAGTTGGACATCGGGTTCATTGCTCCCAGAGCACAAGCGCTGTTGTTGGTTTATAATCTGACCAGCCATTAGCTCTGGTGAGTTTATTTAATCTCCTTTGGTGGTGGATTTTTCACAATTGGTTCAAGTCACTGAAGATCTATATATATTTTTTTGGACACTAATATATATTTTTTTTTGGACACTAATTTATGTTTGGACACTATAATTATTTATTTAAAACACTAAATGTTTTTTTTGGATGATGATATACACCTTTGTATAAGTTTGTTATTAGCGCATACCTTTTAATTAGGATTATTGTTGCCAAAATTTATTTTGGGTGGGATATGCTGCTGACACTTTTTTTTTTTTGTAAATGGCGCTTTTTTCTTTTTTAATTTGGTATTGAAAGTAAAATAGAATGTATGATTACAGCTTTTGTTTTGTCCTCTAGCTCAGTGGTAGTAGCATCTAAGTGAGACCATGCCAGTCAGAACTTTGTTTTAGGGTTGCCAGCCTAAAATGGATACTAAAAGTTCACAGCTAGAGATGAGCGAATTATTCAAAAATTCGATTCGGCTGATTCGCCGAATTTGCGGGAGAAATTCGATTCGATGCGAATTTATTTGCCGCAAATTTAACTTATTTAAAGGGTTTCTAGGCTTCAGAGAGCCTTTATATTAGTGCAGAACACTGTACCTTTAATTTAAATGCCCTTGGAGTCTGCTGGGGAAGAGAAATAATACTGTCAGTCAGTATGACATGCAGATGAGTGCCGTCGATCTTAGAATCACCGCACACTTCACTCATTTGGGCAGTCACGGGGCACGACGAAGAAGAAGAAGAAGAAGAAGAAGAAGAATGAAAAGAAGAAGAAGAAGAATGAAAAGAAGAAGAAGAATGAAAAGAATAAGAAGAAGAATGAAAAGAAGAAGAATGAAAAGAAGAAGAAGAAGAATGAAAAGAAGAAGAAGAAGAAGAATGAAAAGAAGAAGACGAAGAATGAAAAGAAGAAGAAGAATAATGAAAAGAAGAAGAAGAAGAAGAATGAAAAGAAGAATGAAAAGAAGAAGAAGAATGAAAAGAAGAAGAAGAAGAAGAATGAAAAGAAGAAGAAGAAGAATGAAAAGAATAAGAAGAAGAATGAAAAGAAGAATGAAAAGAAGAAGAAGAATGAAAAGAAGAAGAATGAAAAGAAGAAGAAGAATGAAAAGAAGAATGAAAAGAATAAGAAGAAGAATGAAAAGAAGAAGAATGAAAAGAAGAAGAAGAAGAATGAAAAGAAGAAGAAGAATGAAAAGAAGAATGACAAGAAGAAGAATGAAAAGAAGAAGAAGAAGAATGAAAAGAAGAAGAAGAAGAATGAAAAGAAGAATGAAAAGAAGAAGAAGAAGAATGAAAAGAAGAAGAAGAATGAAAAGAATAAGAAGAAGAATGAAAAGAAGAAGAATGAAAAGAAGAATGAAAAGAAGAAGAAGAAGAATGAAAAGAAGAAGAAGAAGAATGAAAAGAAGAGGAAGGATGAAAAGAAGGAGAAGAAGAATGAAAAGAAGAAGAATGAAAAGAAGAAGAAGAAGAATGAAAAGAAGAATGAAAAGAAGAAGAAGAAGAAGAAGAAGAATGAAAAGAAGAAGAATGAAAAGAAGAAGAAGAAGAATGAAAAGAAGAATGAAAAGAAGAAGAAGAATGAAAAGAAGAATGACAAGAAGAAGAAGAAGAGGAATGACAAGAAGAAGAAAGAAAAGAAGAAGAAGAATGAAAAGAAGAATGAAAAGAAGAAGAAGAAGAATGAAAAGAAGAAGAAGAATGAAAAGAATAAGAAGAAGAATGAAAAGAAGAAGAAGAAGAAGAATAATGAAAAGAAGAATGAAAAGAAGAAGAATGAAAAGAAGAAGAAGAAGAATGAAAAGAAGAAGAAGAATGAAAAGAAGAAGAAGAAGAATGAAAAGAAGAATGAAAAGAAGAAGAAGAAGAATGAAAAGAAGAAGAATGAAAAGAAGAATGAAAAGAAGAAGAAGAAGAATGAAAAGAAGAAGAATGAAAAGAAGAAGAAGAAGAATGAAAAGAAGAATGAAAAGAAGAAGAATGAAAAGAAGAAGAAGAAGAATGAAAAGAAGAATGAAAAGAAGAAGAATGAAAAGAAGAAGAAGAAGAATGAAAAGAAGAAGAAGAAGAATGAAAAGAAGAATGAAAAGAAGAAGAAGAAGAATGAAAAGAAGAAGAAGAAGAATGAAAAGAAGAATGAAAAGAAGAAGAAGAAGAATGAAAAGAAGAAGAATGAAAAGAAGAATGAAAAGAAGAAGAAGAAGAAGAAGAAGAATGAAAAGAAGAAGAAGAATGAAAAGAAGAAGTATTCCAGTACAGCAAAAAGTGTATCTGCAGAGAGCTCTGCTATTTCTGACAGTTCTCTGACAGTTCCTTCACATTTACAGCGGTTGAAACATTGTATCTATTTATTTCCGAATAAAAACATCTGTATCCTAAATGGAAACAAATAGATACAATGTTTCAACCGCTGTAAATGAACTGTCAGAACTGTCAGAAATAGCGGAGCTCTCTGCAGTGACACTTTTGCCGGCTGATCGGGAAAAATTTGATTCGTGCACCCGAAGTTTGCTAAAATTCGGATTCGATGCGAATCGAATTTTTCCTGAAATTCGAAACGAATTCCACTTCGCCAGGTTCGATTCGCTCATCTCTATTCACAGCAATTACCCATTTGATGGTTTCAGTCTTACAAAACCAAACCAGGTAATAGAAAATGCAAAACTACCTGGCCCTCTCTTTAGCGGCACCGCTGCTCTTATCACTGGTCTCTCAGACTGTCTCACCAGCTCACCTGGCTCTCTGAACTCTCTCCTGGAATTATCTAAGCTACCTGCATCGATATAATGGCACAGGAAACAGAAGTGGAGTGCACTACATTAACAGAGCAAATAGACCTATTTCAGGTCTATCTGTACCACCTGCACCAGTTTCTATTTTAGAGTGAAATAGAAATTAGCACAAGTCTCCACCTAATTAACAGAATACAGCAGTTTTTCATATAGATTACTGCCACAGATACCTACAAGGTACGACTTTGTCATATGGGATGTAAGCTGTCAGCAGATAGTATGCTGCACATCCCTCTCTCTGCCTATATAGTGATTGCACTATGCAAACAGAAAATAAACATGGTTGTATCAAGCCATAAATTAAAGTGCTGGTAAACCTTTAAATATACCCAGTGAGGTGAGTGGCTGATGCACAGAGATGAAACAAATATATACGTTGTACCTGTTTATCTATAGCTAGTTGTCCCCTACAGATCAGTTCTGAAAATCAGGGGGGCGGTGAGCTGAAGTTACATCAGTGAGAGCTGATTGAAGAGAAAGGGAATCACTCTCCTGAATTATTGTATTTTGACAGTGGGAAGGCTTCCCCACCATCAGAATACAGTGATCAGTGCAGCAGGCTATAACTGGTGACACTAACTGGCGACACTGATTGTTCGGCAAAAACACAACAGGCTGGTTGTGAAAACAGCGATCGGTAGATCAACATCTGCACAACCAGCATGCCCATTCATGGATGGAAATTCATCTGGACCCTGCTGAACCAGACAAATTTTGATCCATGTATGGCCTCCTTAACATCCTCCTCCTCCCTATGCTCTGAGCTGGGCAAGGGCCAGGGGCAGCAGATAGATCAGAGCATGCAGCTTCAACTCTCTCTGGGCTGTCTGTCATAGACACAGCAGAACAGAGAATTGATTGCTCCTAATTAACAAGCTCCCTTTTGTTAATTAGGAGCAGCATCTACTCCATGCTCCAAGTTTAGAAGAGATACGCAAGCATTGTGCTTGCATAACTCTTTGTTAATTCCCCCATGTTTTTGCAGAAACGCAGTACAGTCCATTTAACATGGCTTCCCATGGAACATGTTCACATCTATGCTTTTTTGAGCAGCTCGTTTTTGGAAAGGGTTAGGGACTTTTTTAATAGCAAAAAGCAGCATTTTTACTACAATAGAGTTCAATGGAGAAGCTGCTGAAATGCATGGCAGTGTGTTTTTGTTGCGTTTTGTATTTTTATTCTGCCCAGCAACAAAAAAACTTCCACTTTAACAAAAAAAAAAGCTGAACAAAATGCAAAACACAGTAAAAACGTGTGTAGAAAAACATAAAACAAACTGCAAAAAGCACTGGAGAAAGCATCAAATGCAAAATGCATATGTGAACCAAGCCTAAAGGAATGGTGTACTGACAGAAATACATGTACTACCACCTGTGTAAGGAGATATATCTTTAAACTGGCATCCATTTTATATGTTTCCATGTTAGATATGTAACAGCTCAAGTTTCATTTCTCAAAAGTACTCTCATTTCTCTGTAAACGGATACATCCTCTATGGTACCCCTTAGCTATTTGCAGTTTCTGTTCTTCAACTATACTGATAAGAGTGTAATGCTTCATTGGTTATCCTGATTAAGAAACACCTGTGGAGTTCTGTATATCACCCTTTGTTCAGTGTATTAAACTTCAGAAATACTGCTTTTACACTTTTGCGTGGAGAGCTTTATTTCCCCGGATCTGGTGGTAAGAGAAACGAGAATAGGTCGGCTACGTAGGCAGAAATTGATCCCATCACCACTGCTGGCCTCGTTTTCTGAAAATGGGATTTGCTTGTCTGTCATGCTAATCCAATGGTTTCAATGCTTTAAGTCACTGGCCCAAATCAAGTATGCAGACCAGGAGTTCTGACTTTCCAATTACTTGCTGCATGCTTATTGCAAGCCAGCAACACAGAAAGTATTGAAGTCATAGACAACCAGCATTTTCAAAATGAGGTTAGTAATGTTAGCTCCCACATTTCTTTCTATACGTTTCCTTTGGATTTCTGATCTTTTCTTATTAAGGAAATGCTGTATATTGTCTTTCAGGCTGCAAGTTTCCTGGTGTCCTCACCTTTTGGTTGGCTGAGATTTACTTGAATTTCAGTGGGCCCTGAGATGGGTCTGATGGTGGATTTGACTGCGGTTTATCAGGACTGTTCCATGTCCCTGTCAATATTCTGATATTTTTCTAATAAGAAATCCTCTTTGCTTACATTGTTGAATGTTGTATGCTGTCACTCTGCATTTTTTACTATAATGATATCACAGGGCCTCTGGGTATCTATCTTATTTTATAGCTGCATTAAAGGTCCTGTAGCAAACCTCAACTATTGTACGATTACAGAGATGGAGCAATAAAAACATGTACAAACCTATTTTAAGAGCTGAAAGATTTCTTTAGAACTGAATACATATGAATACATATCTGAATAGACCCACTCCTCTTAGTATAGAGCTAACTACTAACAGAGGGATGTTGCAGGCAATCTGTTTTTACAATAATGGGCTTGTAACCAAAATATGAAGTAGCTGAATTAATGAGTAAAGCCAGCTATACATGGATTGAAATTTAGCCGGTATATCAGGGGTCGACCAAATGTATGGGCAGGGAAGTTGAATAACCGATTATCTTCTGTGCAACTGCCCTGTCGAATTTTTGTCACTCGATCTGTGCTGCCAGCTATAGACTGCAGCCCTGATCGGTGTATTCTGACAGCTGGGAAGTCAAAATACAATAGTTTAGCGGAGAGGATTCCCGCACCCATCTGAAATGTGTGGATGGGGGAATCAAGTCAGTTTGTTTTTCTTTCAACCCACTGAGTGAACAAAAAAAATGATTCATGTATAGTTTAGCGGAGAGGATTCCCCCACCCATCTGAAATGTGTGGATGGGGGAATCAAGTCAGTTTTTATTTCTTTCAACCCACTGAGTGAACAAAAAAAATTATTCATGTATGTCTGTCGTCCTCCACTTTTGCTGAGGAAAAGGCAATCTTCTCTGGGAGATCAATGTACATTGCAAGGATTTTAACAAGTACTAAGCTCGTTGGTTCAAATCTCAGCCACAGCACCACCTGCCTAGAGTTTTCATGTTCTCCCTGTGCCTGCGTGGGTTTCCTCTTAGTACTCCGGTTTCCTCCCACACTCCAAAGAGATGCTGGTAGGTTAATGGGATCCTGTCTAAATTGGCCCTTGTATGTGTATGTATGAATTTAAGTTAAAGACCTTAGATTGTATGACGCTTGAGGGTTAGGGACTGATATGAATGCACAATATATAAAGCGCTGCATAAATTGACGGTGCTATATACCCACATGGAAGAAAAATATATTTGAAATGTATTTTAAAAATACTCTTTATATATTTGAAATACTAAAATTTTGGCCATATTCAATATACTGTATGCTGAAATGCATTTTTATTACAAAATATAGGAAAAATATTTTAAAGAATACATTATCAAATATACTGTATGTCTTTAAAAATACAAATCTACAGTATACAGTATATATATATATATATATATATATATATATATATATATATATTTATTTATTTATTTTTTTGCAATATATATTTGCCATATGTTGAATATGGGCAAAAGTTTAGTATTTCAAATATATGTCAATATATTTGGGAAGAATATTTTTAAAATATATTTAAGATATATTTTTCTTTCATATGGCTAAGTATCTGATATAATAAGATTCCTACCTGTTCCTGCTCTGGAGTAAAAACTTTTTGTTTCACTAGTTCCTTTGGATACCAATTCTGAAAGGGAGGGATCTCCTTGAGATCCAGCAAGTAACACACATCCTGTCCTGAGAGCCCATTGGTTGCTCTAGACAACACTTACAGTTCCTTTTTTGACACTCTTATACCTTAGTTCCAGTGTAGCGGTCTTGGTATATGAGTTTTAAATGACTCATATACCAACTGTACTGGTATGCATAATAATGTGTTCATTCACAGCTCTCAGAGCGACTTCAATGTAGCTTGTTGTTCTGAAAAATGATACAGAAATTATTTCTGGAATTTTTCCCAACTATTGACATTGTATATTAAGACTGAATATTATTCATGACTCCATCATCTTCCATTTCATGACGTGTGTTGGTGGCAGCTAATAAAATCTTGCTGTGGTGTACCGTCAATTAGAAGCTGATTGGTTGTCTATTGTAAGCAATTAATTGGCCATGGAGAACAATGCACAGCTGCCGTGGAAAGAGCAGAAATCAGTGCTAATTGGCTTTGCACTGCCCAAGCAATGAGCATTATTAACGACAGCTCTTGTCAAAGTCAGTTTAAATTGCACCCTTTTAAAATAACAAAAAAAAGACAGTCCCCAAAACTACATCAACCCACCAAGGCTGTCCAGAGCAGTATATAGTTTCCAAAATCTGTTTCCTCGGTGTGGTGATTGACAAACTTATTCCCAGTTGCTACACTAAGCGTGAGAAACTGTTCATTAAAGCCTTCTTTGAAAATTCCACTTCTTTGGCGCCACTTCTGCTTGTTCTTCTGGTCAAAATTCCAGACTGAAGTCTGTAGAGATTGAGGTTATTGCATGCCCACAATCTGTTTTAATTCATTAGAATGCGAGCGTGATCTGATATTGTTTGCCATACTGCATATTTGTGTATGGTGATTTGTAATTTTGATATTTAAGGTGTTTCTTTTCAGGTATTCAAATGTACTCTAAGCTATTTACTCTAAATAAATGCCTAAATATTTATTTTGGCATTTCCCTATGCAATATTTATTATAATAGAGGTGTTTCCTAATTGTATGTACAGCCATATTGTTTTTTAGTTTTGGATAGAGTAGGGAATGGTTAAACCCCCATTATTTTCCCAATGTACCATTGGGTACATTTCCCTTCATTTCCTTTCCAAGAGACTCAGCAGGAAGTGAGAGGAAAGCTCTGCTAAATATAAAAAATTCCTCTCTTTGACGGTTGTCACTAAAACAGGTGTCCTTATTTTTTTTTTCAGACATCTTGCCACTAATACAGATTACATTCTGAT
The DNA here is from genome assembly GCF_062004578.1 of Staurois parvus. Lineage (NCBI taxonomy): Eukaryota > Metazoa > Chordata > Amphibia > Anura > Ranidae > Staurois > Staurois parvus. The sequence goes on along the minus strand of NW_028317900.1, from coordinate 7,181,499 downwards.
TACAAGGAAAACAAAAAGAAGGTGGTATAGGTATTACAAAGATATAAAAGAAGTCAAACATTCCAGCGTTCAAGCTTTACTACATTCAGAGATGTCACAACTTGTAATGTTTCGGCTAATGCAACCCTCCTCAGATTGGGAAATGGAGGGAGCAAATGCCTAATGCATTACCACCACAATTTATTATAAAATGTAAAGGTCAAAAACATACACGCAAAAATAAATAGGAACAGGCATATCAAATCAAAACCCCAGCACTGAAGCAATATCATCTAACAATGCATGCAACTGTTGGTAGGTTGACATGTTTCAAGGATATGCCCCCTTTATCAGGGCTTCCTCAGAGTTAGTTTTGAGGAAGTGGCATGTCTCCCGAAATGCATCAGCCTACTATCTTTGGTATGCATAGTTAGATGACATCGCCTCTCAACTAGACTTGCGATTTGATATACCTGTTCCTATTTATACTTGAGTTTGATTTTTACATTTTATAAAAAATAGTGATGGTAATGCATTAGGCGTTTGCACCCTCCTACTTGTTTTACTATTGAAACGTTATGGATATGACAACAAACTGGGAGAAAATATCCACCACCTTACTGAGCAAAAGAAGGCAACTTCTAATATGTTTAGTACCCAACTTTAGTTAAACGTTATTTAGCTTTTAAAATGAGGTGTCCATTTTCATTAGAAGAACAGAAGACAAAGTAACCCTAGAAAAATTGATGACTTCAGTTACATCATATGTGAATAAATTGGGTTTTATTGGTTTATGGAGGGGATAAAATGGAGAGAAAGACATCAGAAAGGAATTGGGGGGAGGGGTAGGAATGACCATCAAGCTGAGATCGGGCCCCACATATGTCCCGCTCAAAAGAGAAATTCACTAGAAAAAAACAACTTTGTGGGATCCAATAAGTCACCTCAACAGCATAGTGCAGTTGAACCCCACAAACCAAAATAAATTGTAGAGAGGGGGGGAGATGTTCTTATTAACAGATTTCCATTCGCCTCTGTTTCTGGTGAGAACATTAACATTTCGGATTTCCCTTCACTTTTTGTTCCAGAGATAATGGTCACCATAGGAATTAGAGAGGATTAATCTACCTAGCAGTGACCACAGACAGCAGTGAAAACCACAGGAATTGTTTTCCTTCCTTACACTAGCCAAAGCTAAGATGAAAGGTTTTGGTTATTTGTACAATTTAAGTTAATATTCTATTCTTGGTTTCCATACTGTCCTAGTATATACAATGAGGTAAGCAAACATAAACCGTTTACACCTTCACCTTGCATTCTGATAATCTGAAACTCATAGCAATGCTTTGACTGAGAACCATAAACTGACTTTCAGTTCAATATGTTTATTGAATTTAACAATGTTAAAGTGTCATGAACCAATGTTATACCAGTTGAACCATCAATAAACAGAATAAGGTACAAAATAACTAGTATAGCATTGTTATTCATATACAGTTAAGTATTGGAAATACAACGGGCCATAAAGTGAGTTTCAAATGATGAGACATACAAGTTACCAACATTCCTGGATGGATAGTGTAGCAATCTTCCTGTATAAAGAACACATTCTGGAAGAACTAAAGAGACTGGCACTAGTTTAAAAAAATGTTGGAAATTTTAGTTCAATTTTTATTTTTGTTTCTCAATAAGCCAGAGATGATTAGAAATAACATGGTACTCTGCATTTGTGTCCCATAGACAGAAACAATTGAGTACTGTCCTTGATACTTTTTTTATTTGCACTAACAAACAATTTTAAGGACAAGCTTACGGGGAGTGTCCCCTTCTTCAGGTCAAAGCAGTACTGATCACAAAGGGTTAGAAGAGATGTTTTGGAGTTGGAAGGAGAACAGATAAGATAAGACACAGCAAAAGCAAAGTCTGGGGAGGGGGGAGACTACACTCACAGAGGCAGTGATGCTTGAGGTAATAAAACTGTTGGATAATGGTTGAGGAATCCCAAGTCCAAATTAAGGCCGTTATCTCTTGTGTCAAATAGAATTATCATTCTTAGTTCAAAAGTTTTTCTTTCCTGGATGGATTTGAAATTTCCTTTAAGAACTAAAATATTGAGGTCTCCCTTTGTGTGGTCTGGTTGTGCGAAATGGTGTCCCACAGGTGTGCAAAAGTCATCTTCTTTATGTTCCTTGATGGTATGTCTGTGCAAATCCATCCTTGTTTGTAACTTCTGTCCTAATATTCCAGCAACCACCAATACTGGCCTTCAGACAACCCCCCCAACCTCAGAAATAAACTAATCAGTAGGAAACTTCCTTCTGATGATGGTGTCACAAATAATGGAAGCAAACTCTGCAATAAAATACGCTGCAAACTGTGCAACCAAATCAATCCATCGAAAAGTGTCAGACACTCAAAAGGGATCTTTAATATCTCCGGATCATACAGCTGCACCTCCAGTAATGTTCTGTACCTTATCCAGTGCAGAAAATGTAACAAAGGATCCTATGTTGGTGAAACAGGACAGAGGTTACAAACAAGGATGAATTTGCACAGACATACCATTTTTTTTTTCCTTCTAACTCCAAAACATCTCTTCTAACTCTTTGTGATCAGTACTGCTTCGACCTGAAGAAGGGGACACTCCCCGAAAGCTTGTCCTTAAAATTGATTGTTAGTGCAAATAAAAAAAGTATCACAGACAGTACTCAATTGTTTCTGTCGCAAGTGCACTAATACGGCTACAATCACCTGTCCCATAGACAGTAATTGAGTCATTTGAGACCCTTGAAATACACTAAATTACTAAATTGCCAAAAGTATTGGGAAGTCTGCCTTTACACACACTTTAATGAACTTTAATGGCATCCCAGTCTTAGTCCATAGAGTTCAATATTGAGTTGGCCCACCCTTTGCAGCCATAACAGCTTCAGCTCTTTTTTGGAAGGCTGTCCACAAGGTTTAGGAGTGTGTCTATGGGAATGTTTGACCATTCTTCCAGAAGCGCATTTGTGAGGTCAGGCACTGATGTTGTACGAGAAGGTCTGTCTAATTCATCCCAAAGGTGTTCTATTGGGTTGAGGCCAGGACACCCCAAACTCGCTCATCCATGTCTTTATGGACCTAGCTTTGTGCACTGGTGCGCAGTCATGTTGGAACAGGAAGGACCATCCCCGAACTGTTGCCACAAAGTTGGGAGCATGAAATTTTTCAAAATGTTTTGGTATGCTGACGTCTTAAGGGTTCCCTTCACTGAAACTAAGGGGCCAAGCCCAACCCCTGAAAAACAACCGACACCATAATCCCCCCTCCACCAAACTGTACAATTGGCATAAGGCAGTCAGGAAAGTACCGTTTTCCTGGCAGCTGCCAAACCCAGACACGTCCATCGGATTGCCAGATAGAGAAGCGTGATTTGTCACTCCAGAGAATACGTCTCCACTGCTCTACAATCTAGTGGCGGCGTGCTTTACACCACTGCATTCGATTCTTTACATTACACTTGGTGAAGTGAGGCTTGGATACAGCTGGAAACCCATTCCATGAAGATTTCTATGCACTGTTGTTGTGTTAATCTGAAGGCCACACAAAGTTTGGAGGTCTTCAGCTATTGACTCTGCAGACAGTTGGCGACTTCTGCGCACTGTGCGCTTCAGCATACACTGACCCCACTCTGTCATTTTACATGGCATACCACTTTGTGGATAACTTGCTGCTGTTCCCAGTTCCTTCCACTTTGTTATAATACTACTAACAGCTGACCGTGGAATATTTAGTAGCAAGGAAATTTCACGGATGGACTTATTACAAAGGAAGCAACCTACCACGCTTCAATTCGCTGAGCTCCTGAGAGCAACCCATTCTTTCACAAATGTTTGTATATGCAGTCTGTATGCCTTTGTGCTTGATTTTATACATGTGTGGCCATGGGGTGATTGGAACACCTGAATCCAATGATTTGGAGGGGTGTCAATACTTTTGACAATATTGTGTATACAGTACTGTGGAAACGTTTTAGGCAGATATGCAAAAATGCTGTAAGTTAAGAAAGATTTCAGAAATAGAAGTGTTATTAACTTATTTTTATCAATTAACAAAAAAACGTAAATGTAAACAGAAGAGATGTCAAAATCAAATAAATATTTGGTGTGATTACCCTTTGCCTTCAAAACAGCATCAACTCTTTTAGGTACACTTGCGCACAGATTTTTATGGAACTCGGCAAGTAAGTTGTTCCAAACATTTTGCAGAATTAACCACAGATCTTTTGTGGATGTAAGCTGCCTCAAACTCTTCTGGCTCTTTGTGTAATCCCAGACAGACTCAATGATGTTGAGATCAGGGCCATGTGAGAGCCAAACCATCACTTTCAGGACTCCTTAGTTCTTAATGACATCGGCTATGTTTGTCCTGTGTAAAAAAAAGGGGGGAGAAAAAAGAGGGGGGGAGCAGAGGAAAGCCTGGGAGTCCACTAGGATTCAAGTAGAAAATTAGGTGCCTCCAGAGCAGTCTGGAAGGGTGCTACCTAAGGCATATGATAAAAAACCAAAGAAAAAGAAAATAGGCTACACACCTAAAAGGCTAACCTCAAAAGCATATTTATTCATAAAACATACAAAGTAAGATAAACATTGCATCGAGGACCTGGTAATCACTGCCATTCTGGTATGGCCAATCCAAAGGAAGAAAGTGTATCTATGATGGTGTCCAACAGAGTATATCCACTAGTCCATGAATGTGCACTATGTCAGATGTTCCACAAATAGCCTGTGGTAATAAGGACAGGTTGATGACCAGGCATGAATGGACTGCAACACTCAGCAGAAATAAGCCTCCAGGATGAAATGCAATCAGCATGTAAACATGAGGACATAGGTGGTAATACAGCCAGTGGGAATAATTCAGAGATGTGATACAAGTATCTGCCACAGCAACCTCGTTGTGTGTAACCAGTCCAGCCTGTGCAAACCTGCACAGCTGATACGACCTAGATAGCCGCACCAGATCGCCAGTACTCACTGTGTGATGGGACCACCAAGGTCCTGTACATCAAACCGCAGCTAATAGTCCCAATGTTGTGGCCATATCCTGTGGAGGCTCCTCTAATAGTCCAATGGTGACTGCTGGCTGTGCATCATGGACGGGATGCCATATCCATGCTGGTAGAGTCCATGCGGTGTGGAGGTGGTGTGCGGGGAATGGATGGAGGGGGCATGTGACCACACTGATGCTTTTTGTCCTGCCTATTTCTGGGCCTTCTTCAGAACCACCGGTTTTTGGTTGGTTAGTTAGTTGGGAGGATTGTTGAGGGGTGGTTGTGGTGTTGAGGGAGGTGGACTGGGTCCCTTGTGGGGAGGTGCAGGTGCTGTGTACACACAGGGGATACTCTTTGGTACCATCAGTGAATGTCCAATGTGGGAAGTTTCCCTCATACCAGGGGTGGGGAGTTTCACGTTTGGGAGTGAGTGCCAAGTCCCCGATGCAATGTTTTTGTTTGTCCTGCTGCAGAATAAATTTCTGGCCAACCAGACACCTCCCTGATTGTATGGCATGATGGATAAGTATCTGCTTCTATTTCTCAGCATTGAGGACACCATTGATCGGGCAACTTTGAGGACAGTATATGCAGTAGTCAACCAAACTTAATGCAGCAGAAAAAAGACAAATCATACTTACTTCCTTTCAACATCAGAAGATTCCAGCAGTGCCCTCAGCACAGAGCTGGCAGAAACCAGTGTTACCCAGGTACAGTCATCTACTGTCTGGAGAAGTCTGGCCAGAAGTGGACTTCATGGAAGGATTGCAGCCAAAAATCCATGTCTTCAATATGGAAACAAGGCTAAGTGACTCAACTATGCATAAAAGCAAAGGAACTTGGATGCAGCAGGTGCTCTGGAATGGTCAGTCAAAATCTGAAAGATTTGGCTGTAGCAGGAGGCATTTTTTTCACGAGGGACTGGAGAATGGTAAAATAATGAGTGTCTGCAAGAAAAAGTGAAGCATGGCAGAGGTTCTTTGCAAGTATTGGACTGCATTTCTGCAAATAGTGTTGGAGATTTGGTCAGGATTAATTGTAACCTCAATATTAAGAAATATAGGCAGATACTTATCCATCATTCCATGCCATCAGGGAGGAGTGTGATTGGTCCAACAACTTCTTGGAATAAGGAGTCCTGAAAGTAATGGTTTGGCCCCCACAGGATCCTGATCTCAACATTATCGAATCAATCTGGGATTATATGAAGAGACAGAAGGATATGAGGCAGTGTACAGTCACAGAAGATCTGTGGTTTGTTCTCCAAGATGTCTGGAACACCCTACCTTCTGAGTTCCTTCAAAAACCAAGTGCAAGTGTACCTAGAAGAACTGATGCTGTTTTGAAAGCAAAGGGTGGCCACACCAATTATTTATTTGATTTGGATTTCTCAACATTTTTTCACATCTGCATAAAATATTTGCACTGTATATATATATATATATATATATATACATTTTTTTAAAAGAAAAATCAGACCCCTTTCATGCATTAAGCTATTCATAGGCATCACCCCTGGTAATAGGCTGCTGCAGTAGCAATGCAAGATGAATCCAGAGTGGATGCTTTACATTATGAAGAGGCTCACCAATCTTAAAATAAATGCAATCCATGCATTTTAAATCACCTATTGTGTGTAAGCTATGCTGAAAAGCAAACCTGGTGGATTCATCATCACCATCAGTTATGACTCACCATTAACAGACATCATATAGCTCAGTGGTCGGCAAGCCGCGGCTCGCGAGCCACATGCGGCTCTTTACCCACTCTAATGCGGCTCTTCTGTGTGCCGGGCGCCCGCTCCCCTCCCTCCTCTCGGTCGGCCGCTCCCCTCCCTCCTCTCGGTCGGCCGCTCCCCTGCCTCCTCTCGGTTGGCCGCCCCAAAAGTCCGCGCGGACCTTTTAATCCGGCCCGCGGATGTGGCTGTCAGGATGTGTGTAGGCGGGGCAGCGTGCCGAACGTGAGGGGAGGGGAGCTAGGCTCCTCTCACAGTCCGCCCTGAAGACCCGAACGGCGCGGGAAGACAGCGAGAGGAACGCGCGGAACAAAGGTAAGTGAATTGACACGGGGGACTTGGCTTACTAGAGGGGGGGGGGAATAGTACTGTGGGGGATGAAATACTATATGAGGGATGAAATACTATATGAGGGATGAAATACCATATGAGGGATGAATTACCATATGAGGGATGAATTACTATATGGGGGGATGAATTACTATATGAGGGATGAATTACTATATGGGGGATGAATTACTATATGAGGGATGAATTACTATATGGGGGGATGAATTACTATATGGGGGATGAATTACTATATGGGGGATGAATTACTATATGGGGGATGAATTACTATATGAGGGATGAATTACTATATGGGGGGATGAATTACTATATGGGGGGATGAATTACTATATGAGGGATGAAATACCATATGAGGGATGAAATACTATATGAGGGATGAAATACTATATGAGGGATGAAATACTATATGGGGGATGAAATACCATATGAGGGATGAATTACTATATGAGGGATGAATTACTATATGAGGGATGAAATACTATATGGGGGATGAATTACTATATGAGGGATGAAATACCATATGAGGGATGAATTACTATATGGGGGATGAATTACTATATGAGGGATGAAATACTATATGGGGGGATGAATTACTATATGAGGGATGAATTACTATATGAGGGATGAAATACTATATGAGGGATGAATTACTATATGAGGGATGAAATACTATATGAGGGATGAAATACTATATGGGGGATGAAATACTATATGAGGGATGAAATACCATATGAGGGATGAATTACTATATGGGGGATGAATTACTATATGAGGGATGAAATACTATATGGGGGGATGAATTACTATATGAGGGATGAATTACTATATGAGGGATGAAATACTATATGGGGGGATGAATTACTATATGAGGGATGAATTACTATATGAGGGATGAAATACTATATGGGGGGATGAATTACTATATGAGGGATGAATTACTATATGGGGGATGAAATACTATATGGGGGGATGAATTACTATATGAGGGATGAATTACTATATGAGGGATGAAATACTATATGGGGGATGAATTACTATGGGGGGATGAATTACTATATGGGGGATGAATTACTATGGGGGATGAATTACTATATGGGGGATGAATTACTATATGAGGGATGAAATACTATATGAGGGATGAAATACTATATGAGGGATGAATTACTATATGGGGGATGAATTACTATGGGGGATGAATTACTATATGGGGGATGAATTACTATGGGGGATGAATTACTATGGGGGATGAATTACTATATGGGGGATGAATTACTATATGGGGGATGAATTACTATGGGGGATGAATTACTATATGGGGGATGAATTACTATGGGGGATGAATTACTATATGAGGGATGAATTACTATATGGGGGGATGAAATACTATATGAGGGATGAAATACTATATGGGGGGATGAAATACTATATGGGGGGATGAAATACTATATGAGGGATGAATTACTATATGAGGGATGAAATACTATATGAGGGATGAATTACTATATGGGGGATGAAATACTATACGGGGGATGAAATACTATACGGGGGATGAATTACTATACGGGGGATGAATTACTATATGGGGGATGAATTACTATGGGGGATGAATTACTATATGGGGGATGAATTACTATATGGGGGATGAATTACGATGGGGGATGAATTACTATATGGGGGATGAATTACTATGGGGGATGAATTACACTATGGGGGATGAATTACTATATGGGGGATGAATTACTATGGGGGATGAATTACACTATGGGGGATGAATTACTATATGGGGGATGAATTACTATATGGGAGATGTATTTTCAGTTTTAAAAATGTGGCTCTCAAAATAAATTTCAATCATGGTTTTGGCGAGATTTGGCTCAGTTGAAAAAAAAGGTTGCCCACCACTGATATAGCTGATAGAGATATTTCCAGAAACATTTGTGATTGTTTTGAGGGAACATGCATGTTAATGCACTGAACAGGCCTAGTGTTGGCCTCACCTCAAGAAAATAAAAACTATATTTGGGAATATTTTTTTCCAATCAATTTATTTTTTTCCCTGATATCCGTTTTGCCTGCCAGTTTCTATAGAGGTATTTATCTCTAGACATATTGTTGTTTTCCCTGCTTGATTGTTATTGACTGCATTCAGTGGAGATTATTTAATTTCTATAACTAGCTTTAGTGGGACTAAGGGGCCCAGCTATAAAGCAATGTATGACCTTGCCATGGCCATATTTTAGCTTTAAGAAAAAAGGCACATTTATAAAATAAAGCAGTGTGCCTTACAAATGTGCTTAGCCGTTCATTTGCCTCAGGACTCCAAAACAAGGTTAACCCTATTCATTTCAATGAATGGGTAGAAAACAAAAGTGCTGGGAGAAGGAGAGCCCAGTCACATGACCTGTCAAAGTCAACAAAGTTAAATGTATAATGGGGTAATTTAAGATCTTTGGCTTCAATAGTGCATGCATACGACATGCATACGATTATTACAATGTTGTGCAAAAAGTCATGCCTTAATATATCCATAGACATGAGATGCTCATTTCCCAGTCTTGATATATCTAATAAATATCAGACCAAGAGACAGTCATATATCTTTAGTCACTCACTGCTCTGTGCAAACTTTCCCAGACAAATAAAGATAAGACTGTATTGCTGTATTTAAAATTTCCAGATTAAGCACTATTGTCCTTCTAAAGTTGGCCATAGATTAATTGAAATTTGGCTAGTTCAGCATGGACCACTCGAATTTTGATCCACATATGGCTGTTCCAGTATGTGAGTTGATCTAATGAGAGCGGAGGAGTCCCTGCTGTCAAAATACAATAACACAGTGGGAAGGATTCCTCCATCCACCTCACTTGTGTGGACGGCGGAATCCATTCAGCTTTTTGCAACCAGTGTGCTTGCTGATTGAAAAAGCTGATCCCTGTACGGCAGCCTAAGGTTAGCATCTGTACATAGTATAAACATACATACTAAGCCCATACATTTGAAGAGGTTTCTTTGAGTGCACTGTGAATTTTTTTTCCCAAAAACTGTTAACAGCAGGATAAAAACCTAGCCATGTTGTGTCTATATATTGTATACAGGAAGATATTACCTTTCAAGATGGCATTTTATATTCCATATTTAAACTGTTCAGCTCATTGCTAGCTAAGATGTAGATGCCAGACCTATGGCATGTGGGAGCTTAAAATGTGTAAAAGAAGAATATTTTACAATCATTTAAATAAACACTAAACTCAACAATTTTTTTTTATCGTTATAAAATATCAAGTTACCATGGCTCTACTTTTTTTGGTTTAAAAAGTCTCATCATTATTTTCAGGTTTCTTTTTGACCTGTGCACTCTCCCTATCCACCACTGATGCACCTCACTATTAATAGTGTAGAACAAGCTGTGCAGTTATTTCTGGTCACATGCTGCGCTCTTTGTATACTACAATTCCTATAGAGCTGAATGTGTGCAGGTAGTTTGTGTAGTCCATCCCAGGGGCGAGCAGGAAAGAGTGGCTACATTCACATACACAAGGGGCATTGAAAATGACCATAGCCATCTTAGAAGAGGAAGTTTGAGAACAGTAGAAAAAAGCTTGTGTTTGAAAGATCAAACAAAGGAAAAGAGAGATAAAATCTACATTGTACTCATATTTAGTAATGTTGCATTTTATTTTTATTTTTCAAAAAACGTTTTATTGTTTTCACAGTATATCATATAACAACGGATTGATGAGATCTACAATGGAGAATAGGAAACATGCGCAACATGTAGAACAGTGACATGGGTAGACCTAGCCTTAAGGTGACTTGGTCTACCATACATCAAGTACAACCGTTCTGGCATTGTTATAAGACAACATATTCCATCATGAACATTCAGATAGGCAAAAAGGGAGGAGTGGTGGGGTAGAAGGAGGAGGCAAGGGGAAGTATTCCCTGGGGGCCTGGATACAAATAATAAAGCCACATAGAGTAAAGCCACATAGAGCTAGCACTGCGCAAACTGTTGGCGCTATATACATCCTGTATAATAGTATAATAATAATAATTTAGGTATATTTAGGTATTTGGTTACATAGGGTGATCTCAATTTTGCCATGTATCATAGCACAGGTGTTCCAATTTCTAACTACAGTTAGGCTCAGGGTTGTGGTTTTCCAAGCAGTTCCCACCATCTGCTTTGCTGCGACCGTAATAAACGTTTGAATGGTGCAGTGGTATTATCTGGAGGGTGCATGTTGAGTATTGTTACAGTGGGGTCTAGAAAGTAGGTCGAACACTTCTGGCCAAAATTTGAGGGCCACTGGGCTTGTCCACCACTCATGTAGGTGCGTTCCAGAGTCCTTGCAATCCCAAAAGCACTCCAAGTGGTAATTTAGGCTGAATTTAGATACACGGGCCAGGACTAAGTACCAATGAGAGAATACTTTAAAGGAAGTCGCTTTCACAGAGCTGGATTTAGTGGCAAGCCATATTTTAGCCCAATTTTCAGGATCAAAGGTTACACCAAAGTCCAACTCCCACTTATTGACATAAGATGGGGGTTGCAAAAATAAGTTTAGAAAGTATTGTATGATATAAGGTTGATATTTAACCTGGGGCATGCAGGTTGAATATATGTTCAAACGTGAGTAATCTGATTTAAGGCAAAGTGAGGGGGTGTACTGGAGAGGAAGAATTTATTTTATTTAAAAAAAAATATTTAATTTAGTTTCTTTACTTTAAAGTTTTCTTTCTGGAGAACTTTTGTAATATGGAGGTTATAAAAAACATCCATCTAGATCCCCTAAAGTTCTATGTTCTATTTATTATAAAGCAAATGATCATTTTAATCTTTTTCTTTATGAATTATAACTACATTGGAGGAATGCAATAAGTAAATTATGCTGTACACTGCATAGTAGAATTAAAGGAGATGATTGGTTGGAAAGGAATTTTTCTTACTAGCTTGTCACCAGACCACAACAAGAAACCAATCAGAATATTTATATGAAAAAGATTGTGTTGTAAGGTGATATGTGTATGTTAGATGGATGGGTTCTAAAACCCATACCTTGGTGTAGAACTGGTTAAATATATTGGATGGTCTAATTGCAAGACAATGTCAGAGTGTGCTGGTATTGTTGTGGAAGGTAGTTGGTAATAGGTAAGGTATTATGCAATAGAAAGGCTCTATGTTTTAAAATTTGTATTATCTTTACTCCACTCCTCTGTCCATTCATGGGTTCTTTCTGGGGAGTTGTGTCTACTCCTGGGCCCTGACATTTGGTGACCTTCTGTATATGTGGATTCAATTGAATCCAATAATTGATAATAATTGATTTAGGAGAATGTACAGTTAGGGGGCTAATTCGTCTAGGATGGTGCTCTTCAAACTGTGTTATCATGGGGGAAGTAAACAGGTAAGTAGACAGGGAGATGATACCCAATTACATGCAGAGTATAGAAAGTGTTAGCTAGCCTGCTCTACTAGCAATCCACTCTAACGACAGCAAGGTCAGTGAATTTACATTTGTTATATCCTTAGAATGTAGTTAGCTCAGGGGAGCTAGATAGGTTTTTAGATAGAGGTTGAGTAGCAGCCTGGGATGAGTCAGCCAGGTTACTTTAGATCAGTACTGAGGGCTCTATAGGTCAGTTCCCTGATATCTCCTCCTGCTCTAGAAGCTTGAGAAGTTTCTAGAAGGCAGTGGGTGGGGTTGAGGAAGAGCTGATCTGCATACTCAAGGGACTCTGACCAATCCCCAAGCAGGAGGCTTGGCATAGTGTCAGGACAGCCCTTAAGTATGAGAGAGCCTGATCAGGAAGTGGTCAGTGTCGGGTGGAGGATGGAGTGCGAGGATGGAGTGTAGTGCCTGGGAGGGGGCCCAGGGAGGGGCCTACCTACAGGCAGGTGCTGGACAGGAGGATTTCTCTACCTCAACCGTCCCCTGAAAGAGAACAGCCTGGGAAGCAGGGAAAGAGCCAGCCAAGTGTAAGGCCTGAAGGCAGCCACCAACCCAGCAAGCTTACAGGAAAGACCAAGTGAGCAATCCTACACCCCCTGGGCCAGATAAGGGGAGAGGGCAGTCAGGTGGGAAGCACAACTAGCTTCTTATCTACAGTGGCAGTTTCTGGGCCCCCTTGCTAAGGGATACCCTCAGGCAGCTGGGTGAAGAGGAGGATTCATCTGGGATCTGAGGTGGTACACCAGAAAGGCTGTAGCGCTCTTTAAAGAAGAGACTTTCTTTCTTTTTGTCCGCAGACTTGTACATAGTTGCTAAGGAGTTTGTCCTTGCATTTCACAGTTCCTTGGGCATCTCATACACCCCTCAACCCAATCCAAGTTCAATACTCCTTAAAAAAACTACAAAAAAACATGCTGAAGGTTCGTTTACCGTCTCCAGTGTGCAAGTTTGGAAGAAAATGTATGTTGCCTGGCTGTGCAGGACTATAGAGGGACCTAATAATGCAGCGACTCCTAAGAGGATAGTTCTACTTATACAATATATATATATATATATATATATATATATGACCTCCCAGGCATTTACACCACTTCCATCGTATAAAAGTTATTTTCTGATGCTGTATTTTCTAACCTATTATAATTAACAAACGCAACACATGTTTAGTTTAGCTATTTAGTGTCCCTTGATAAAGACAGATATTTCGATTATAATGATGACTTTGTACATAAAACTTGATCTGTTGTGGAGAAATCACTGGCAACTAAAACAAATATCCACATATAAATATATTTATATTTATGCGTAATGATAGTTAAGGAAAAGGAAGCATTGCACTGCTATGTATCTGTCATCTTTGCCTTTGTTGAAACATCCTCCATGTTCATTGATATTATATGATGAGTAGGTTTTGAATAGCATGGGATGACACGTATATAACAGCAGGCTGTGACCACACCAGTGCTCTGTTTGATCAGTTGCCACTAGTCCATTGTATGTTTTCATCCTCCCGAACACATGAACAGACACAAACTTAGTAAAGCAAACATTACACTTAATAGGCAGAGGGTCTGGCTGCAAAGTGCTGGATACAGTTTCTTCTGGTTAATATATGCTGACGAGAGATGCTTTTTTTGTTACAGTAGACTGTACAAATTGAGGCTACTTGCAGCAAGGTCTGAAAACTCCATATCGCACCTGTATTCATGTTTGATATGACCAGGATGAAAAACAGCGTCTACCTGTCTGTCAGCAGAGCCACTCTCCAAATTTGAACATCTGCTGAGCTTCAGAGCATTAATTGAGCACCAGCTGCCTAAATCTAGCAGGAAATTGATTGATCCCTGTCAACACCCACTACGGGCTTATAATGTGCCAGTTACTATATGATAAAAGAACATTACTCTGACAATGGTAACCTTACCTGCCCTTTTTGGCTATGTCCAGCTGAAACATAGCTCCCTGCGAGTAAGATATTATTTTCACGTATAATGTCACTCCTTGTGCACACAAGCAGGGCTGGAGGCAACAGGTAATTTTCTATATTCTACAGAAACAAAACTCTACCTTAAATCTGAAGTCCAAACAGGTATAAAAAACTATTTATTCTGGTTATTTATTACAGACATCACAGCAGTAACTCCTTTATTATCAAACAGCTTAGTAGCAGGTTTTATAAAAAGAAAGCTAAAAAGTAAGTTTGTTTTCCATGTTATCTCTTTAGATAACTCATGGTGCTTTGCAAATTCTTTGTCATGTATTAAATATTTATAGATAAAAGAAAGTTTGTACATGTTTATAAAAGCATATGTAGTACCATCTAGTGTGCTACTACAATAGTGTAGGTAAATTTATTGTGTATGGCTCATGGTAACTGTGTGAGTCTGTGATTAACAGTGGGTTACTGCAGGTCAAGCTGGATGGCTTAATAGGTTGGGACTCTATAGCCTCCACCTGGTTCTGGAGGATGATTGGAACTTTCCAGAAGCTAGTAGGCAGAGGAGATGGAGACATAATCCGCATGTTTATGTGAGTTTAACCAATCCCAGGTTTGGAGGTCCTGGTAGAGTGGTGGACCAGCCCATAAACATGGGAGAGACAGGCTGACAGAAGAGTTGGGTGGAAGATGGAGTGCTGAGGAGACTGTTGGTGGCATGGGCGACCCCTAGGTCTAGGGGGAGCGGCCTCCAGGCTGTGCTCGGGCTGGTTACAAAATGAACACAGCCTAAAATTAACTAACAATTCAATCCTATGACAATTATAGATTAGAGCTGAATGAGGGTGTGTGCTCCTCTGCACCAAAAGGCCACCTGGATAAAATGTAACTTTTATTAAATCATATAAAACGAATGTCTTATAACCATAAATGTAAATTCCTATAGGGTGAAATTAAACAGGAGATATTGCGCTCATATTGCGTGCCTAGAGAGCATCATATATCTATGTGGATATTATCTTATACAATTAAATGCACAACATAAAGTATATACTGACTGTAGTAGCCAATTAACATCTGGTTATAAGGAGTATAGGATCTTTATCCTCATATTTTACATATCACAAGATGGTATACTAGCCGCCATCTCACTCCAAATGTAGACTGTCTCTCTAGTCATATTAAAGGTGAGATCCATCTATCTATGATATGTAATGTGGGTACACTCATCCATGTGGATACAAAACACCACTAATGGATGAGCCTTATATTCCACATATCCACATAAATACCTCTTTAGATATGGTCACTTCTACATCCCAATAAACATGGGTAAATACTCACCCCCAAAAAGGCAAAATTAGGATAAAAAGAGAAAACATATGTGATCCAAAAAGAAAGTGCTCCCAAATCAATCAAAACCTAACATGTTTCACTCCTTAATGGTGGAGCTTCGTCAGAGGTAATGAAATAAAAATAAATGGTGAGCAAACAAAATAGTGCAGTCATATGGCAGATGGTAATGGAATGGCTCAGGAGGGACCATTCAGCAGTGTGGCTTGAACAGGATCAAAGCCTGCAAGTAGTGGGAGCAATGAAGACAGAATGAGTACATCAACGCACCCAAGGGATTTACAAGGG
This sequence comes from Staurois parvus, assembly GCF_062004578.1. Lineage (NCBI taxonomy): Eukaryota > Metazoa > Chordata > Amphibia > Anura > Ranidae > Staurois > Staurois parvus. Next base: position 7,165,372 of record NW_028317900.1, on the reverse strand, counting down.
GAGAGACTGCCACATGTGGCAAGCTTTCAAAGCATTAATCCTCTATCTTTGTCCTGGGAGATCTTCAGAGCAGCCAGTAGGGCTGGTAGTGTCTGTAGGCTGTGGAGCTGGGAGCAGTCCTACAGGGGAGAGGAGACATCTCTACATGTAGTTTACAAGTTAAGTTGATTTTCAGGGGGCCTGTGAGTCCCTCGCCCATAAGGGGCTGTTGCTACTGATCTACAAAGGCTTTCAAGGAAAAGAACAGTCCAGGATCTGTCTCTGTAAATAGGAAGGAAGTTGTCTCTGTGCATTGATTCAGTCAAGTTGGGCATCCCATAATCCCTATTACCATATCCAAGTTATTTTCCCCTAATAAAAAAAATAAAACCAAGCTCATGGACTGTTCACTGACTGTGGATGAAAGTGTGGAAAATGCATGTTGCTTGGCTATGCAGAGCTTAGGGGTACCTAGAAACACAGCGGTCCTCACGAGGGTAGCGCTACACATACACTTTATTGCCAAAAGTATTGGGACACCTGCCTTTACATGCACATGAACTTTAATGGCATCCAAGTCTTAGTCCATAGAGTTCAATATTGAGTTGGCCCACCCTTTGCCGCTATAACAGCTTCAACTCTTCAAGGTTTAGGAGTGTGTCTATAGGAATGTTTGACCATTCTTCCAGAAGAATTTGTGAGGTTAGGCACTGATGTCGAATGAGAAGGCCTGGCTTGTAGTCTCCACTCTAATTCATTCCAAAGGTGATCTATAAGGTTGAGGTCAGGACTTTGTGCAGGCCAGTCAAGTTCCTCCACCCTAAACTCCTCAGAGCCTCTGAGGAAGAGGCAAGTCCTCGAAACGCGTCAGCCTTTTGGATGTCTACACTCCCTATTGCGGACTGTTGCTCAGCGCGGTGTTGACCCAGCTGTTCTTTATGATGTGCCTTGACTATATTGTCGTTTGTGAGTACAACACCTACTTTATTTTTTATTAAACATTTTTTATGGTAATGCACTAGGCCTGTGCGCCCTCTGTTTTGTCTTTCCTCATTGTGTTCTTCTATTGTTGTGACTTAGATGACGTTCAGAGCACATTTTATGCCCAATTCATGCAAAACTCCACGTAATCCCAAGGGGGTCACATACTTTTTCTTGCAACTGTATACCACTGCATCCAATGGTTTGCATTGCACTTGGTGATGTAAGGCTTGGATGCAGCTGCTTGGCCATGGAAACCCACTCCATGAATCTCTCTTTGCACTGTTGTGCTAATCTGAAGGTCACACGAAGTTTGGAGGTCTTTAGATGTTGACAGTTGGAGATTTCTAAGCACTGTTCACTTCAGCATGTGCTGACCCCGCTCTGTCATTTTACGAGGCCTACCACTTCGTGGCTGAGTTGCCGTTGTTCCCAGTTGCCTACACTTTGTTATAATACCACTAACAGTTGACCGTGGAATATTTAGTAGCAAGGACATTTCATGGATGGACTTATTGCACAGGTGGCAGCCTATTACTGTACCACGCTTCAATTCACTGAGCTCCTGAGAGTGACTCATTCTTTCACAAAGAAGCAGTCTGCATGCCTAGGTGCTTGACTTTACACCTGTGGCTATAGAGGTCATTGGAACACCTGAATCCAATTTCGAGGGGTGCCCCAATAATTTTGGCAATATAGTGTATATAAAACAACAGTTTAAAATGTATAAACCTAAGAAAGGCTACTAAAATTAAGTTTACCCAAAACTATATCTTACAAGAATAAGTGCATCATTGCAAAGATGTTAATAAGGGGCGCACAGACTGATTTCAGCTAAACTGATTTTTCCACAAAATTACCAATCTCACCACCAGAGAGGTTTCTCAAAACAAAATCTTTCACATTTTGCTCATTTAAATGCTTAGGTACAATCTGCATAAAATAACATTTTGTCCAGTTATGTTCTTTGTGCTTTTTTTCCTTTTTTATGCACTTGATCCTGAAATAATAAGGCTAATGGGACAATTTTTTGGTTCAGAACAGGTCCAGGATAGTAACCTATGTAACCTTCAAGATTAATTTCAAGCCCATTGCACATTTATATCACTTTCTGGATGCATTGTAATGTGCTTTGCCAAAATAGCAAACATTGACAAAAATCTCTCACAAATTTTTTTTTATTAAATTAAACCTCTTATTTTCACTCATTCTCCTGAAGAGCTTTGCCTTTTTTGTCTCTCCTGTGTAGATTCACTCTCCTCCTACTGCAGCAAAGCAAGGTTTGTGATGAATGTTATGCAGTGTGTAACCAATGGATCCAAAACTGGGAGTAAAACTCACATGTGCCCTTACGTGTAGGCTACAACAGTTATTATGATGCAGATGTTTCATCTTCACAATTACATTGAGATGTATAGCTGGTGTTTACCTTCACCTGCAATATTAGACAAAATATAAATCATACCAGATACTAGTGTGACAAATCAAAGTATAGAACTGATATGGATCTCTCAAATAGGGACACACTTTGAGTTCAGGTTGACCTTGAGTTTGACTAGAACTCTAGCTGCTTGCAGTTCAAGAAAAAGGTGAACTATTGCATTATTCACCGCCATAGCAACTATTATCAGTAATGCACTTTCTGACCACTGAACTGTGGACAGGTGGCTTGAAAGGGCCAATCATGGGGTTTTGCCAATGTGCCAGCTCCCTCCCTCCCTTGCAATAGATATGGAGTAGCTAGATAAAGCTCACAGCTGGCAGCTTTGTAACAGGTTACGCATAAGCGCTGTTTAGCGCAAAACACTGTATCCCACAATGTGATGTTTTTAATTGTATGCACACAATAAAGTCCAAGAAAAGTGCAGCTATTCTGTGCATCGTTGTTTCTGCTTTGTTATCTTCACCAGGGTGCTGTATAGGGGACATTGAGCCCTGTCCTTCCCAGCAGTGATATCATGGGAGCAGCATCTAAATGATAAATGCCAGCAGCAAACCCCCTGTGCTCACTGTTAGGAGAAAACCCAACACAGGGCTTTTGCTGCTGGAATTTCTTAATGAAATGCTGCTCCCGCCCAGCTATCTGCTGCATAGTCCCATGTTTCCTTAGGCATGCAGTACCCAAATTGCTACTTTTACCATGACTAAAATGCTGCAGACCACAGCAGTACTGCCCTGTACACCCCTTTTGCGTCTTGGACATCACTGGCAATTGCTGTGGCTTTTTCATTCATTGAATTGTTTGATCTTCTCTGTATGTGTTTGACGGCCCATGCTTCACCTGTTGGTGGTTTTTTAACCCAATAAAAGGCGTTCAATTTTATTGTCTTTATATATTTTTGTATAACCAATGTTGATTTATATGGTTTGGTACCCCAAAAGCCCCATTAGTTTTTCTTGGTTTGGGGCTTATTCAATACGTTAAAACAGTATTATATGTAAAAGTCTGAAGTGTGGAAGGTCCTCACTCCTGTTAAGGGATGGTTGTTCCTGTTGGAAGTATATGTCCTCCTTCATGCCTCTGATAAGCCTATTGTCCTCTTTATTCAAAATGTGCATTTCACTGTCCTTGAAAGAATGTCTTCCTTTTCTTTAAAGCATATTTAAGCTCAAATGAAAAAATATTATATTGCAGATTATCAATCCCTAATTGTGGTGGCTGCATTATGTTTTTCCTTTATTTTTACCTGGTGATCTGGCCGGTAACATACTTACTCCACCCTATAGAGGAGCAATGGAGCCACTCTTAGACAGCAGCATTGTCAACCTCTGGAGAGAGTAGTGCTAGATGCACTAGCAAATTTAGATGGTCTTGACTAACTTGTCTTGCCAAATGAACATGCTTGCATTTGAGCATATACATTTTAAAGGAAGCACTATAAAAAAGTAAAGCTCAATGTGGAAATACAGATTATATCTTCCATACAAATATCTGCAAAGATTGCAAGAACCATCTATTAGAATGGGGGCTCACATGGTAAAACCAAAGTTTATACCGCTGCTTAGTTTTTGGCAAAAAAGGGCTTGGATCAGCTACACTGGATAAGAGTAAAATTATGGACTTCACAAAATCATTTTACATTAATTCCTATTAATGGAGTATCTTTATTTGGAATACACTCAATGAACACATGTATAATCTTAGTCATTTTATAGTCAAAAACATAAAGCAGCTAATTAAAGATCATTAAGTGGCAGTGAAGGAAAATGTGTATTTCTAATGTGTTTTAATGAGTACAGTATGTGTTTGTCTAATGAGTGTGTTTGTATTCATGATAAGAACTTGACAAGAGCATGCAGTTACTCGATTGGATGGATATTAATACGAAGACAGTGGTGACAGAGAGGCAGAAGCAGTGTTGATGTTATAAGAGGTCACACTTGTGCAGTTCAAGCCAAGCCCCAGTATGACACCCAGGTGCTTGTTAATTAGATTCCAATAACAGGCCCAATAGGAAATGACTGAAAAGGCTACATAAAGTAAAAAACACTGTGAAGTTCACATAGGCAAAGTGAGTTATGGGAGGTTTGCTTGTAGGCTGGTGAAGTCCAAGAACAATTTTTTTTCAGTGCAGTACGTTGCAGTGCAATGATCTGAACCATATATAGTTACCGATTCTGTATGAAGTGTAGGTTACAGCAAATGAAAAAGCAGGAAAATGAGCAAAATCTTACAATACATTTAAATGAAATAATACTGGTTATGCAAATTTGAATACATGTGGAGCTTTTCTTTAAAAACTGTTTCTTGCTCCATTTTTTAAAAAAGCAATTAGTCTACTCTACTTAATTTGCCTGCATTTCAAAATCTTTAAAGCGTGAAAATAATTTAAAGGATCCCTTTATTTAAAAAGTCCAAAGTAACTCCCCCGCTGAGTAGATGGCACCCTCTGGTGTTTTTGATTACTATCCCTGTCCGTATCTGCCAGATCTGTACTGCAGCCCCAGTGGAAATCCTGAGACTTCCAGGTCTAGGGCAATCTCCAGACCCATGTTATGTCACAAGTCAGTATATGCATGGGATCTTTGTAGACTTTAGAGCAAAGAAAGGGGAGGCAGGCAGGAAATTGGAAGGTGAAGGCACCTCTTTTATTTGGGAGAAAAGGAATTTCTTTTTTCTTTGTAGATATTGGCTGACAAACATATTGTTTGCAATTTGTAACATTCTTGTAAAAATCTGATATTTTTGTAAACCCTATTGTTAGTGATGACCACTAATAAGTCTACTATTATTCAGTAATATTGTGCCTTTATTTTGCCTAAAACAGACCACATGGGAAAGTGAGGACAGTTGACAGAGAATATCGGAAATCTCAGGTTTATTGGTTTCCTTTCATAAAACAACTGTTTCCCACCAGGCCTCACTATAATATATTCTCTGAAGAAAACAGATTATTTGGAATATATCCTGATTAAACATCCTGTCAGCACTTCCTCTACAGGTAGAAGATGGGTTTTTCTGTAATGAGTGTTCAGTGAGGTCACACGCGTGTACTCAAAGTACCTACAGGCAAAAGAGTTTGTTTATATGCACTGTGACAGTTCTGCCTTTGAACTTTTTGTCTCTTTTTATTTTCAGCCTCAGATTTTTTTCAACAGAAATCAGAAACATTCTTTTGAAAATACATAGTCAAAGGTCCTCCAGGGAATGAAAAAGTGGCTTTCAGAGGGGGATAGCTCCATGGGCTATCATATAACGGTTATATTGACCCTTTTACTGTAATTCTCATACAAATTCTATGTCAATAAAAATACAATTGTTCATCAAAAAATAAAAACATTTAAATCAGACTTAATAGTTTGTAATGGAAGTGGAAGAACTTTAATGACAATTTTCATTACATATTTTAGTTTTTTGTAAGTTACAAAAAAAAAATAAATCCATGTATATCATTTTAATTTTCTATTCTATTCTGCAAACAAACAGCTATATGCTCAAGAATTAAGAGCTCAAAATTTCCTTACCTTTCACTATTACTTTTTTCAACTTGTGGTTTTGAAGGGATCATTAATTTTAACAAAAATCTTCTCATGGGCTTATATGCATATTTAGGTATTTTAAACATGTTATTTACCTGTAAAAGCCTCCCTTGTGTAGATATCCAAAAGCCATGACACGTTTGCAGGGAATTGCTATGCTAAGAATTTTTTTTCCTAACAAAGAAGTCAATTAGCCTATAATATAAAACAATACAAAAATGTTTATGGAAAGGAAAAACACTGCAAGTAAGCATATAAAATACTTGTTTTGTTCTTGATTTAAAAAAAAAAATACTTGTTTTGTTCCTGATTTTTTTTCTAAGATGGTGACAGGGTCTCTATAAGGTTGATCCAATCTCTGTTCATTGAAATCTAATATATGTTTTAACTTTTCATTGTAATTTCAAAAAGTCCTTTTCTATCTTCTTAAATCTGCAGCTTTCATTTTAAAAGGTGAAAACCCTCTCTCTCAGTTGTGCTCCTGTATTGTCAGTCAGGCACTGGTGGAGACTACAAGTGGCTGTGCCAACACACATTGCACAGACATAGTCGCTATAAGTAAGCAGGTCTAGAATAATGTTGTGCAGATGACACTGGGGTGAGTGTATATAGACAGGATGTGACTGAAGAAGACTGGAGAAGGTCAGCCCTTTAACAGGTTCAAAAAATGCCAAGAGGCAGAATCAGGAATTCCGATCACGTGACAGCTGTGATTTGGCAGTCACATGATCGGAATGCTCCTCATTGTAAGTATGCATCGGGAGCTTTCCGGTACCTGCTGGTTCCTGTGCTGGGAGCGCACAGGGAGGGCGCTTTCAGAACAGTAAAATGTTTACATAGGGATGCATATATGCGGCTGTTCGGCGTTGAAGCCTGCCCACCAAGAGGCCGCATATATGCATATGGACGGTGAGCAGTAGTTGAGTAAAATCTGTGCTTGATTAGGTCAATTAAGTTCTCATTAAAGAGAACCTGTTACTTCCATTTTGCTATTGCATAGTGGGCTTGTCAACTGGTTATGCCTGGAGTAGTGATGTCATAGGCTTCATTAGCCCATCCCTTGCCAGCACTCCCTCCTCTCACCTGCAGTGGCACTAACTGACACAGCAGAGCTGGATCATGTGACCAGACTGAAACGGTCTGAAAATAGGTAAGTATATACAACTTTCCTACACAAGTTATTTAGCATAGGTGTTACAAGTTGACAGTTTTAACAGTAGTTAGAATTCAACTTTAAGCAACATTTTCTTTAGGAATTTAATTAAGTGCCAACCCTATATTTAGATGAAACATCAGAGCTACAGAAAGACCAGCCTTTTCTCACCAGATTAAGTCATAAAATAAATCAAATTATAATCCAAAAAGATACAATAATCAAAATGATCACTGTTAGGCAAAGGTGCAATTAAACCTAATGATATTATGATCATTACAAATACACCGAATCAGGGGCGGACTGACCATTTGGAAACTTGGGCACTGCCCGAGGGCCTGGGGTCAGTAGGGGGCCCCATAAGATACCCCTGGTACCTTTTTCATAGGCTTTTTTGAATTTGGGCAAGGACAAAGGGGCCCCATGATCCCCTATTGTCTGGGGGCCCCATGAGTTGTCAGTCCGCCCCTGCACCGAATACAAAAAGGGAGTAGCCTCCAAAAATAGGGACTTTAAAGGCACTGTGCTAAAAAACAAAACAAGAATAGACTATAAAATTATATTTATTGAAGTCCATTAAAACGGTGGACCATCAATTCACCACTTAGTTAGTAAATAATTGCTAAAACATGACCAACAAATCACATGATAAGATTTGACCATTCCATATCCCGCTGTTAATGCCAACACGTTTAGCAGTCCACATCTGCTTCTTCAAAGGCTTTGCGGGGGCCATCTACAAAAACATGTTTATAAATTCACAGTAACACAGTAACAAATACATGTATGTCTACATGAAAATATTATTACCATTAATACACATCACATATTGTGAAGTGTATTATTTTGTTGAAACTCTTATCACAGTATTCACTTAACCCCTTCACGCCTAAGGATAAAACAAATCTAAATGCTTAAGCACAATTTTGCAACATTGACATGTGTTAGTAAAACCGTACATATCATCACAACTACTTTGTACATCCAAGTGAATTATACCTTGTTTTTTTCAGAACAAATTGGGCTTTTATTTGGTGATAAATGGTAATGGATATGTCCTGATTTTTTTTTATTATCAAAGGAAAACTGGCCCAAAATAGTAAAAAAATATATTTTTTAAATGTAGCTGTGTGTTTCTTGTTACTACCATAACCTACCACCAAAGAACAACCCAAAATAAATTTCCCAGCTCTTGATGATTGCAGCAATACCATATATGTGTATGTTATTTGTTGTTTGTTCCCGTAGTACAGCCCAGAAACAATAGTGCACATTTTGTTTTTTGTTTTTTACCTAAAACACACTGACAGTAACTGACACTGATACCATTTTTTTTTAAATCCTGACCTTTGACCTTGACCTTTTGACCTTGACCTTTGACCATTACCTTGACCCAAACACTTACCCTGGCACTGAACTAGATCAAACCTTGATTTAGGCATTTTTTCTTTCTTTTTTTTTTTTTTATATTTATTTGTTTATCTTTTTTTTATTTTTTTTAAACAAATTTTTTTTCCCTCAATATCAATGCCAGGAATTACAGCGATACAATGCATCTCTCTCTTCCATTCATAGAGAGAAAAAAAACAAAGGGGCTGGGCTGTACAGTGACTGATCACTGTGATAGCTAATCAGAGGCTATCACAGCGATCATGTGACCCGGAATCGGGAGTCCCGGGTCTCGATTGTTAGAACGGGACCCGGTGCTCTCAGTGACACCGCGGTCTTTGTGCTGGGAGCGTGCTCTCAGCAGAAAGACAGGTATGCAAATTTGACACCCCTCAGAAAAAAGCCCAGTTCTGTGAGGTGAGATATTTGTGTTATGTTGGCATCAAGGGGTTAAGGAACAAAATTGTTATTGGTTCAAAAGCGAACATTACAAATGCATATTAAACTGTGACAACAGGCTAACATCAGAATTGGTTTGAGTTCCACCTTTATGCCATTATAGTTCTAGGGTAAGAATTTCAAAGCGTGCTTTACATTGCTTAATTGGCACCAATTTTTCATGAGACGATCGTAATTCAGGTACAAGACAATAAAATAAAGCGTAGCTTATATACATAAATCTTAAGCGAATGAGTTCGAAGGGGTTAAATGGCAGTGTGCCATAACTCACACTAACTGTATGGACATCCCTTCCTCTGACAGGTGTAATTATAAAATCAAAGCCTCGGTCATCTCTGTGGGTACCTCTACATGTGAGGAAATGCTATAAAGGAAGCTTACAAATGAGTAATCATTTCCAACAACTCACAACGGCACTCACAGCAGGAAAGTGCAAGAATCAAGAAAAGTTTAGGCCAAGGAGCTGATTAAGAAAAAGATTCCTCTCTGTCAGGGGCAGATATTGTACAAGTGTCCCCAGGAGAATAAATTTTCACCTGAAAGCAAACTGTATTGGGAGCAGCACACAACTGTAGAAAGGAGGACAGTGATCTGATTAGGAACAAATGCTAATTTACACAATGGCTCCTGCTGAAATGAAACTACGTTTACCACTGGGTTTGTTAATTTGCACCGGACACCATTATCTGCACTGCAGCCCGTTATACTTGCAAGGATTTCACGTCATTATCTAGTGTGCCGAGCTTCCCAGAGATACATAGTTAATGTTACAAAATAGAGTAATGCTGCGATATTCTGGGCTCCAGGACTTTTCTTTATTCTGTGTATGTTGTGGAGTAGAACATGTGCGCAGTATCAAAAATATCTTCCTTCTGTACATATCTCAAGTAGAGGAATTTTTATCATTCGATCATAAAAATCAACTTAGTTTAATATTAGTATCAGTGATTACTGCTAAACAAGTTTTAAAGAAATCCCATGCAACACTGACATTTTATTGTTAGATATTCCCTTTGACTTTGGTTAAATGGAAGCATTACCCCCTACTAACGTAACAAGCTAGTTCAGGCCCCATGCTATGTTTAGGCACTGCTTAAATCCTATAGTCTATTAAAGGATTACTGATACCAAAAGCAAAAAAAATGTAACACATTGCAGATTACCAGTGATTTGATGTAGTGGTTGCATTAGTTTTATTTTTTTATGCTAACACCTTTTCTTCAGCCAGTACAGAAAATACCTGTTGATTTTGCTGGAAATTCAGAGTCCTTATCTAATTATATCTGTATTCTGTAAATATTTAATCCCATTGCCCTCTATGTAATGGAGATTATCAAAGGCAAACATGTTTGACAGCCAACTTGACTGGCAACCAAGACTGCCCCCACATATTTAGTATAGGAGTAAATGTAACCACCCAGAGACAGAAAAAATAGCTATTCCCATGATCATCAAGTGAGAATAAATGGAAAAAAAAAACTAAAAAAAAATTTGTAGCACCACATATAAGGACCAGTAAGCTACAAAATACTTCATTTTTGTTTTGGAGTTTGAATACACTTTATACCTTAATCCATCCACCAGACTATCCTTTTTATTCCTTTGCCTACCAAACCACTGTGACTAACGGGGCAGCACAGTGGCTAAATGGTTAGCACTTCCTCCTGGCAGTACTCGGGTCGTTGGTTCAAATCCCAGCCATGGTACCTCCTGCCTGGAGTTTGCATGTTCTTCCTGTGCCTGCATGGGTTTCCTCTGGGTACTCCAGTTTCCTCCCACACTACAAAGACATGCTGGTAGGTTAATTGGATCCTGTCTAAATTGGCCCTAGTATATGTATGTATGAATGTGAGTTAGGGACCTTAGATTGTACACCCCTTAAGGGTTAGGGACTGATGTGAATGTACAATATATATGTAAAGTGCTGCATAAACAGATGGAGCTATACAAGTACCTGAAATAATTAATAAATAAATAAATATACACATAGCCTGCTGCAGTCAATTGTGCTACCATGGCAGTAGTTTTGCCAGTAAACTGTCTGGTTCTGGATCTTGGTTAGGCTACAATATGCATTCTGCTTGTAGGCACTATGCTCTTTCACATACACATGAGGGGCACATGCATCAGAGCTTTCCACCTAGTAGATAGAGTTTTGGGCTTTTGATTGCCTTCTCCACCCAGTTCACACTTTAGTCATGTACACGGATGCAAGCCATAGGCCACAGTCTCTTCTCCTCATGTCCCTGGTCGCAGTTCCTTAACCACTTAGTACCTGGAGCACCTCTGTACATAGTCCTGCATTTTTCTCATGGTCCAAGTTGAAGCTACCAAAGTCAGTTTGAACATTTGGGGCCTATTCTATGAAGGGGCTCAAGGCACCTGACGCATATTACCAGAGGGGGTTAGCTCTCGCCGTCAGGAAAGTGACTCTATTCCTCCAACCAGCACTCGCTACATGGCCAACTGGGTTTACACCAAACACTTCCCAGTTAGCACAAATCCATCCTTAACTGACTTTACTCTTCTGTACACATACCATATAGTAGTAATGTACATTATTATTATTATACAGTATTTATAAAGCGCCAATAGTTCGCTCAGCGCTGTACATTACAAAGGGGGACAGAACATGTGACAGAACAATACCAATACAATGCAAAACATGAGGGGATTGAGGGCCCTGCTCTTTCGAGCTTACAATCTAGTTGGGAGGGGATGGTGGCACAGGAGGAGATAGCTGTGGGGGATGGAGTGGTAGGAAGAGTGGAGGAGGTCGGCAAGTTAGCAGGGGGTGGGGTAGGCTTCCCTGAAGAAATGGGTTTTCAGGGTGCGCCTAAAGGAGAGGAGAGTAGGTGATAATCTGATGGGTTGGGGCAGGGAGTTCCAGAGGATGGGTGACACCCTGGAGAAGTCCTGGAGGCGGGCATGGGAGGAGGAGACCAGGGAACTAGAGAGAAGGAGGTCTTGTGAGGAGCGGAGTGTGCGTGCTGGGCGGTACTTGGATATTAGGTCAGAGATGTAGTTCGGGGCAGTATGGTGGACGGCTTTGTATGTCAGTGTTAGGATTTTGAATTTGATCCGTTGCGCAATCGGAAGCCAGTGGAGGGATTGGCAGAGGGGGGTGGCGGAGACAGAGCGGTTGGAAAGGTGAATGAGTCTGGCAGCCGTATTCAGGATCGACTGAAGAGGGGATAGCCAGTGAGGAGGGAGTTGCAGTAGTCGAGTCGTGATACGATGAGGGAGTGGATGAGCTGTTTAGTGGTTTCTGGAGTTAGGAACGTGCGGATTTTGGTGATGTTACGGAGGTGGAGTCTGCACGAGTTTGTTAAAGATTGGACTTGGGGCTGGAAGGATAGGTTGGAGTCCAGAATGACACCAAGTACTCTGGCCTGCAGGGCGGGTTTGATGGTAGCGTTGTTGGATGTGATAGAGAAGTCAATGGGGTCTGGTGTACATCATTAATAGATACACTTTCTGGACTAATGTTCTCCAGCTGAGAGGCGAACTTTAACTTCTACCTGCTTACATGCTTGTAGATTTGACCTATAGCAACTGCCTTTCTCTGAAAAATGGATGCATTTACCTGTGCCTGAATTCCTCCAGGCTAGAGATTAGAAGTTTATGATTTAAATGTGCTGAGCCAGGAACAACTGAGCAGGTCTGAAACATTATGGTGAGATGATGGACGAGGGGACAGATCCACAGAAGTAGAATCCAAATCTGAAACTTCATCCAAAAATGTATACAGACTGTTCCAAGGTCAGAGGAGTAAGTTAAGAAGAAGGTCGGGTCAAGAAGAAACTAGCATGACAGTGGGAGAATGTTTAGGAAATCTGGGTAATATATGGGGGAAAGGAATGAAATCTAATAGAGGCACTGAGCAATAAAGATAATAGGAAAGTCATTTAAGAGGGATGCATGTACCCAGGGGTGGACTGACAACTCATGGGGCCCCCGGACAATAGGGGATCATGGGGCCCCTGTGTCCTTGCCCAAACTCAAAAAACCCTATGAAAAAGGTACCAGGGGCATCACATGGGGCCCCCTACTAACCCCGGGCCCTCGAGCAGTGCCCAAGTTTCCAAATGGTCAGTCCGCCCCTGCATGTACCACTGTACAAGGAACAAGCTCCGTTGGTATATATGTGTGCACATTTGTGCCTGAACGTACAGACAGCTTGGGGTCAGGTGTGTATCCTACAAATATAATCCTATTCATGGAAAGTACACGTTCATTGATTGATGGTAGAATGCAGGGGCGGACTGACAAATCATGGGGCCCCTGGGCAAAAAAGCCTATGAAAAAGGTACCAGGGGCATCTCATGGGGCCCCCTACTGACCCCGGGCCCTCGGACAGTGCCCAAGTTTCCAAATGGTCAGTCCGCCCCTGGTAGAATGATTAGAGAAAGCAGAGCCTGGGCACAGCTATGAATCCTGTTTCCACATATGATCTTGCTGCAGGGCCTTCCAGGGAAGTAAAAGTAAAGTGTGATTTTTTTTTTACACCACAATATTATCAGTATGAAAACTATCTGCTTGGCTTGAATTTATTTCCTCCCATGGTTACATAGTTACATAGTTAGTCTGGCTGAAAGAAGACAAAAGTCCATGCAGTTTAAAAATGATCTTTTGTACTTTGCTGCTACTTCCTATGGCCATAGATCTTTGCATCTCTTTTCAGTTGAGAAGAAATGTTTGTGAGCTTTAGGAATAATCTGAGTTTCTGCATGAACAGTTTCAAAAATGGATATGATCCTTATAAAAGGTTAACAATAAATGAAGACAAACTTATTAGAAAAACAGCAAAGAACGCGATTTCACATTCCTTATCTTTCTGGACTAATGGTTTAAAGAATAAAGGTCATTTATTTAAAAAGAAAGTTACACTATATTTAGCAACTAGTGGAATCCTCTTAGCAGATGGACAAAGTACTGGGTTGATAGTACTGCCATCTGATTATATATGTACTGCAGGTAAGAAGCATTTAGGTCCGTTTATATATAAAGTGTTTTGGTTCCTGTTTGATGATATTGTGCTTGGATAGTCTGTTTTAGATCACACCACAGCATTTGAATGTACAGCATCTAGTCAAGACTCTGACTTAGCCATTCTTAAAACATAGAATTCATTCTGTTTGAGCCACACAGTGGTGCTGTGGATCATTCTAGTGTTGCATAGCCTCATGTCTTTTGAATTGTACATAGCAGACGCCCTGATATTCTGTTGTACAGTTTCCTGCATTAACATTGAGTTAATTGGTCCTCCAGTTATTGCAATGTATTCAGATCCTGAGACAGAAAAGTAGCCTCATGCTGTTACACACCCCTTACCATACTTCACAGCTGGAATCAGATTGTGGTGCAGGTATGCATTTTTTTTCTCGAAACATAATGCTGTGTTCTTTTCCTGTGGCCTTAGATTGAAAGGCATAGCAATGTTTTTTTAATTTTAAAAAGCAGTGGTTTGCTCCACGATAACCTCATAAGCATCAAAACACACACCGGAATGCATACAAAACGCACCGGAGTGCATACACAAACGCACCGGAACACACATGTTCTGAATTTAGATGAACAAAAAAAAAGAGGGGGAAAATACACTGGAACACATAAAAAAAGTATAAAAAACGCACTGGAAAGCATAAAAAAGACATCAAAGGCATGCATGCAAAAACACATTTGGAACACAGAATTTGTGGCATAAACCAGCCCTTAAAGTGTTACTAAACCCAGGACAGTGCATTCACTATATGGCCCCTTTCACACGGGCGTTTCATATGTCCGTTTTTCATCTGTCCGTTTACGGATGAAAAACGGGCATGCATGTATTTCTATGGACGAGTGGATGTAAATGGATGATCATCTGTTTACATCAATTAATGTCCGCATTAATGTCCACATCCATTAACATCCATTTTTTGAACGGAAGAAACCCTTATTTTTCTTCTGTTAAAAAAAACGGAATGGGCAAAAAACAGATGGGAAAGGATGGAAATGGACAAAAACGGATGTAAACAGACAAAAAAGGGATGAAAATGGATGTAAACGGATGAATAACAGATGAAAAAATGGATGTAAACTGATGAAAACTGGATGAAAATCGGATGTGAACTGATGAAAAACTGATCCATTTTGTCTTGGAAATAACGTGACTGAACAGATGAAAAAAACGAAAGGCCTGTATGAAAGGGGCCTATCTGGTCTCCCACGGTACACAGAAATGCAATTATTTTAGTAAATATAAACTACTAAATACCTTTTCTCATCTGTAGTTAGAGTAGTCTTGTGACTTCTATCAGTGCCCAGCAGAGCACATGTTAAAGTTTGTAGAAGGAGTTTTAATTGTCCTCTGATTGTCCTGCGAGAGTACCGGATCCCTGACCCTCTGGCTGGACAGCACTGATTGGTCCTGTGCTGATCACATGCACTCTCCTAATTAAAAAGAAAAACTCTCTAGCACTACACACCAAACTGAGCATGTACAGCTTGCCCCCAAGGCTCTGTTCTATCAGCAGATGGATTGGGGACTGTGGAACAAGGGGAGGATCAGAGAAGACAGGATCAAACAGCCTTTTTACACAATGCAGAGGATTAACTCCACAGTGTTCCACAGTGAGTATACCAAGCATGCTTTAGGCTTGGTTCACACCTATGCAGTTTGCTTTTGATCCGTTTTTGCAATGTTTTTTGCATTACGCTTTGCGTTTTTACACATGCGTTTTTGATGTGTTTTTATTGCGTTTTTTCAACTTTTTTTGTTTGTTTTTGTTAAAGGGGAAATCTTTTGTTTGCTGGGCAGAAAAAAAATGCAATATGTGCAAAAAACGCACTATGTGTTTTTCAGCAACGTCTCCATTGAACTCTGTTGTAGCAAAAACACTGCTTTTTGCATTTAAAAAGTTCTTGACCCTTTCCAAAAACGCAGCTGCTCAAAAAAGCATAGATGTGAATGTGCCCCAAAGGAATCCATTTTAAATAGACTGCAAAAAGCACTAATAAAGGCATTGGTTTGAACCAAACCGTACTGCATATACAGCCTGATTTTACTGTTGTGGGTTTAGTAACACTTTAATGCTGCTTTTATTATCTTTTAGGTAAGAGATAAACTACATGTTAGAGCCTTTCAAGTAGAAAGTTCACCAAGGGGTTACAACTATACTAAATTATATAAAACAATAATTGTGCATGTAGTTCATTAGTAACCAACTAGATACAAACGTCCATTGGAAAATGGCAGATTTAATCTGAAATTATGAATCTCATTTGTAGCAAGGACACAGAAAATTCCTGTTTCAGAGACATTGATATACAATATGAGGTGCTTTGTGTCCCCAAAAATTGATGTCTATGATACCACATACAAACCAAGGCTTTTTTAATGTGAAAAGTGCAGAAACCTCTAGTCCTTGCTACTTGCCAGAAATCACCTGTCACTGATTTAAATACAGCAAATAGAAATCTGCCTGTTTGCAGTAGGTTACAGCACTTTGCATGTCATGATTGCTCTTTGTCCTACTTTATTAAAAGACCACAATCTTAACAAATATTCAGAGAAATTCATAACGACAATCTATGATACTCTCACTTGACTTTTATTGTGCCTCTGCATGGGAAAAAGCTGGTGTGGGCCACAGATTCATGTGCCTGTTCAAAAAAGTGGAGGTGCACTGAGGCTAGAGAGTTTGTATAGACATCCTAAATGCAACTGAGGTCATTCCCATCGTTGCAGCTATCACACAGACAGCACAGCAGCTCAAGACATTTAAAAAATGGGTGGTCCGAGCCTGATCGGTATTCTGATCCACTCCCCTTGGGATTGTCAGCAGGTACTGGGTGAAGCTATAGCCAACAGACTAAAGAATCCGCCCACCCCACATGGAAGAAAAATAGATTTTAAATATATTTTAAAAATATTCTTCCCAAATATATTGACATATATTTGAAATACTATAATTTTGGCCGTATTCAATATATTTCAAAATATACTTAAATATATATATATATATATATATATATATATATATATATATATATATATATATATATATATTTATATATATATTTATATTATATATATACTGTGTGTTGAAATGTATTTTTATTACAAAATATATGACAAATATTTTTAAAAATACATTTTCAAATACACTGTATGCCTTTCAAAATACATTTAATCTACATTTTTGGAATGCATTTACAAATATATGTAACAATATATGTTAAAATGACTTTTATATACAGTACAATATGTTAAAAAAATCTGAAGATCATATTTAAAAAAATATATTTTTTTTAAAGTATTTTTAATATATTTTGTAATATATTGTAACACATTTTAACATGCAGTGTGTATATATATATATATATATATATATATTTTGAAATATATTGAATATGGCCAAAATTGCAGTATTTCAATTATATGTCAATATATTTGGGAAGAATATTTTAAAAATATATTTAAAATATATTTTTATTCCATGTGGGACAGAGTTCTGTCAACCACAAAAAGAGAGTGGACCTGATGGTTAATTAATGTTACAGCTTTTCCATAAGGCTCTGCCCATTGTCAGAGTCACTGGCATTATTAGGAACTACCTGTATCTGCTGCCACTGTCTATAGAGCTTCATAAACTTGTGGCAGGGCATTTAACCAATTGCCCTCCAGAAGATTTACCCCCCTTCCTGACCAGGCCATTTTTTGCAATACGGCGCTGCGTTACTGTAACTGACAATTGCACGGGCATGCAACACTGCACCCAGAAGACATTTATTTGCTCTTTTCCCTACAAATAGAGCTTACTTTTGGTGGTATTTGATCTCCTCTGCATGTTTTATTTTTTGCTCTATAAACAAAAAAAAGACTGACAATTTTGAAAAAAAAAACAATATTTTTGACTTTTTGCTATAAAATATATCCAGTAAAAAAAATTTAAAAAATCAAAGTTCATCATAAATTTAGGCCAAAATGTATTCTGCTACATCTTTGCTAAAAAAAAAACATGTCCCAAAACATGTAAATTAATTGGTTTACGTGAAAGTTATAGTGCCTACAAATGTCGGGTATAGATACTGGAATTTTTATTTTTTATACTAGTAATGGTGACGATCAGCGACCTATAGCGGGCATTCTGATACGGGGGGAGAACTGACTAACTGCCACTGACATCCCCAATGACACTAATTCAGTGATCATTGCTAATAAAAAACACTGACACTGTACAAATGGCAGTGGGCAGGAGGGGGATAACATCTGGAGCGATCAAAGGGTAAACTGTGTGCTGTGTGTGTTTTACTAGGGAAACATACTGCTTTGTATTGCTCTTCTACGCAGCATGTCGGTGCTGACGGGAGAGATCTGTGCTGTTTACATACAGACCCAGGGGCGGACTGACCATTTGGAAACTCGGGCACTGCCAGCGGGTAATCTCCGGCTGGGACCCGCAGATCGACGGCTGTAGCCGCCAATGTTTGTGCGGATAGGGCGCACCCCCTGCCTGGAAATGCAAAATCATGTATATATTCTTGATTTTGCGCAGCCCTGTCGCCCTGTAGAAGTAGTTCTGCTATAGGGCGGTCGGGAAGCAGTCAAAAATTGGTGCAGACCTCTTAAACTGCCATACCTCCTAAAAAAGTGGCACTAATAATGCTTGAATTTTCCTAATTATTTTCTTAAAATAGGAAGCCAATAATACATGTAATGATATTATTCAGAATATAAAATTCTCAGTTACGGGACTGAGATTGAGCTCTGCGGTCACTTTTGCAGCAGTTGTTTCTTATTCCGGGTCACAATCCTGCGCAATGTCCTTTTGTCTCTTTGGTCAGCTGACCATGTCGACCGCGCTTATGCTCATCAGACAATATTTCCTGGAAACTGTATCTGCCGTCATAACCTTTGATACTGTACCTTGCGACACGGCAAATAAATTGGCAACTTCAGTCACAGAGGCACCAACAATTTGCCCTCTCTGTAGCTCAGTAAGCTCTGACATGACTGTATTACTAGTAGCACATGCAGTGCATGATGAAAGTGAGGCTTCTCACCTGTTAGCTAGGTGTCTCATCACACAGTGGAAGCAAAAGAATGTTAGGTCACTTCCACTTTCACCACGAAACATGTGGTCACTTTCACACCTGCAAATCATGGCGACTAATTGGTATACAAGGTCATTGTCATATTTTTCACTGTGGTTTTTAGTTATGGCTGCACAGAAGGGATCAATTCATTTTTGTATCTTTAAAGGGTAACTCCACATTCTTAGGGAAAAAGAATAGCAAATAAAAAAAGTAGTATAACATATACAATTGCAACACAGGTCATATTGAAATTGAATTATATTAAAAATTACCTTTCCTTTTCAATCTGCAGTGCTAATAGTTTATGTAAAATCCAATGCAATATGGCTACCAAGAGGTGTTCTGTACATAGAATGAGATACTCCCAATAGGAAATTACCTATAAAGGGATGCAGACCCTGCAATTTTCCTCATTAGATCCAGCAACTGATTGATAATTATAAAACCACTCCCATTAGATTCACTTTCCACATGGACTCAGACAAACAGCTATTCCTTTAGAACAACAAAAAGCAGGAATCTGCAACAACGTTTGTTAAAATTCTTGGAATGTACAGTTGGGCTCAAAAGTTTGCATACCCCAGCAGAAATCATGCAATTTTGGCATTGATACTGAAATACTGATACTGGCATTGATTTTGACTTTTTTCTATTAAACATGCCCAGTAAAAAATTTTAAAAAATCAAATTTCATCATAAATTTAGGCCAAAATGTATTCTGCGATATGTCTTTGCTAAAAAAAATCCCAATACGTGTAAATTAATTGGGTTGCATGAAAGTTTTAGCGTTTACAAATGGCGGTATAGATACTGTAATTTTTTTTTTTTAATTTTTACTAGTCTTGGTGGCAATCAGCAACTTATAGTGGGACTGCGGTGGGCATTCTGACACTGGGGAGAACTGACTTGGTGTCACTGACATCCCCAGTGACACCAATACAGTGATTAGTGCTAAAAAAAAGCACTGACACTGTACTAATGGCACTGGGCAGGAAGGGGTTAACATGAGTGGCGATCAAAGGGTTAACTGTGTGCTGGGAGTGTTTTACATAGGGGGCCGTGTCAGTGTGCCTCACTGTAAGCGCACTGCTTTGAATGGCTGTGCTGTGCATAGCCATCCAAAGCAGTCTGTCCGAGCTGACAGGGCAGCTGTTAGTAAACAAAACAGTTCTCCCTGGATTTAGTTGGAGATTGTTGTAAATCACTGGGCTCCAGTGAGTAATTACCGTCCGGGACCCGGTGATTGACAGCCATGGCCTCCCTACCCGGAAATGTAAAATCATGTATATATATACATGATTTTGCGCACCCGTGCGGCACTGTAGCAGTATTTCTGCTATAGGGTGGATGGAAAGCGGTTAAGGATAGTAATCATTTATTATCACATAATTGCTTGGCTCCTTTTTAGACTATAATGATAACATAAATCACCCAAATGGCCCTGATCAAACGTTTACATATCTTGGAATGTTTGGCCTTGGTACAAACACACAAGGTGACACACACAGGTTACCAGGTTAAAATGTCAATGCAAGTTTAATCTCCCACATCTGTGGCTTTTTAAATTGCAATTAGTGTCTGTTTAGAAGTAGTCAGTTTTTTTAGCACTTGCGTGGATGCACTGAGCAGGCTAGATATTGAGCCATGGGGATCAGAAAAGAACTGTCAAAAGACCTGCATAACAAGGTAAACTTTATAAAGATGGAAAAGGACATAAAAAGATATCCAAAGCCTTGAATATGCCAGTCGGTACTGCTAAATCACTTATTAAGAAGTGGAAAATTCTTGCCTGCTCAATGCATAAATGGCTTCATATGATCACTATCTTTTTAGCATAATCGGTTATATTGTCAATATCAATGCCAAAATGTCACTCTTTCTGCCATGGTATGCAAAATTTTGAGCACAATTGTACATTGATCACCCAGAGGGGAAGGTATTTATCTCAACAAAAGTGGAGTTACTCTTTAACCACTAGCCTACCGGACACTTTTACCCCCTTTCTGTCCAGGCCAATTTTCAGCTTACAGCGCTATAGCACTTTGAATGATAATTGTGTGCTCATGCAACACTGTACCCATATGAAATTTTTCTCATTTTGTTTTCACACAGATAGAGCTTTCTTTTGGTGGTATTTAATCACAGCTGGGTTATTTATTGTTTGTGCTATAAATGAAAAATAGCAATTTTTTTAAAAGGTTTTTCTTTGTTTCTATTATAACATTTTGCAAGCAGGTAATTTTCCTCCTTCACTGATGTGCGTTGATGAAGCTGCACTGATAGGCAGCAGTGATGGGCACTGATAGGCAGCACTAATGAGCACTGATGAGGCAGAACTGATAGGCTGCACTGATGAGGCAGAACTGGTGGGCATTGATGAGGAGGCACTGATGATGCTGCACTGATGGGAACTGACAGGTGGCACTGATGGGCACTAATAGGCAGCACTGAAGGGCACTGCCTGGCAACAGTGACTGATGACACTGACTGGCACAGATTGGCAGCACTGCTGGGCAGAACTGTTGGGAACTGATGGGCAGCACTGTTGGGCACTGCTGGGTAACACTGATGGGCACTTTTTTGGCTGCACTGATATCATTGCCCTGATTATCAGTGCAGATGTCTGCTTTGACAGTTGCCAGTTACCGGTAGTACTTTCCTCATGCTGTAGCAGTGTGGGTAAAGTACTGCCAATAACCGGCAAGTGAATTTACATGGTGGACAGCTGTGATTGGACACAGCTGATCACGTGGTAAAAGGCCATTGTGATTGGCCCTTTACCATGTCATGTGATCAGCTGTGTCCAAAGGACACAACAATAACAGACAGCGCCGGGTGCGCACCACTAGGGGCACGTTCTGGGAGGATGTCATATGACACCCTCCCAGAACTGGACGACCACGCTGGAGCCGTCATTCTGCTTGGGCTGTACAGGCTCTCTGACTATTTAAACACATTCACACACTGTAGATGTCAGTGACCCACTCAATCCTCTTTAGACAAATAGTCTGATCAAAGAGTCTGTCTCAGGCCTGAACATATGCTCCCTGCCCCTGCATGGCTATCCACACAATGGTGCTACTCCCTGCAGCACACAACTCTCTTAGGAATGAGGGAGCCCTGCCTGGCTACCCTGATTCTTTGTTCTGAGTGCACTCCCACCTGCAAATCAACGCTTGCTCAGACACTCTTTTCATTGCTTAACTAGTCAGCAACTGCATCTTTCCTCAGTGACAGACCACTAGACTGTTACAATGTGTAGTGCCGGGTCAGGCAGTTTCAGCCACCTGAGGCTTAGTGAGAACTATGCAAGCCACTGGCTACCAGGAACAAGGAGGATTCTTATTGACTGCGTAGCCAGGTTTTTAGTCTTACTCTTCGCTCAACAGAGGACGGCACAGCCGAGACCCAAGTGGATGGAGGAGTGCCTGGGAGAGTGTGAGAGCCCACAGAATGGATTAAAAAATAGGGGAGGGTAAAGGGCATCCAAGGGCGTTCAAGGATGGCCAGCCGGTATTTCCAGTATACATCACACCAAAGTTAAAACATACCATATTTTATTACAAATATCATAAAAAAAATCTAGATATAAATTGCACCATATAAACACAATGCAAAAATACACATAAAGCTTCAGTGGCTACTGTCATGTATAAGGATGTCAACGCATTTCGCAGTTCACGCTGATTCTTCCGGCCTTCTCATTTCCATATGACAAGTGCCTTATGCATATACACTTTAATCTATAAATCAGCGGAAAAAACATAAATATACTGCATAGGAAGATGCACAAGACCTTCATAAATAAACACAACAACAATAAAGAAATTTACATTCTTTTCAATTAAACTCACCATAGGGTAAATATTCTATCCAGCTGAGGAGAAAGGAAAACATGGGAGGAAATAGAAAAAGAGAGGAAGGGAAAAAAAAAACATACACCATTTACATAGACCAGAATACCAAAAAAAGCAATTGCTTGAAGCGAGAGATAATTACATCCTCCTGGGCTATGGGGAGGCAAATAAGGGATGACAGACAGGGAACTCCTCCAAAAGGACCTCAAAGCCAATCACAATGTTTCACAATAATGGACAACATACTAAAAGTAATTACACAATATTGTAATCTGGAGTATATAGTCAATATATAAAGGAACCAAACAAACATACCTTCTGGTTCACCAAAATTGTGCGACTTGCCTCACAATAGCGGAGTCACCACCTAAACTTTAAGCTAAATAGGCTATCCTCTGAACCAATTAACTCATCATGTATCCTGTGAATCATGCAAGTTACCACATATATCAATTAACTCCAAAAAAGACAGCATTAGATACCAGATATTTTGACAAAGGAAGCGCAATACTAATCAAAATGTAGTCTGATACAACAAATATATGTTACCAAGCTAGCACTTAATGCAATGGAAATGGTCTAATATTTAACTGTATAAATATGTCCTCCCACACAAGATGGTGTAAAAGACAAAAAACAACAACAAAACCTTAAAGAGCCCAGAGACTGGGGAGCATTACTGAGGGTTCTTGTTGCAGTGGGCTCAGGAGCTGGAGAGACTTAGTGGCTGAGAGCCTGTGTACAGGGGCTCTACTGCTGTTTCCACTGCTGGTGGAGTGAGTCTGAGAGATACATGCTCCTGGAGGAAGAAAGAGCTGTGCACATGGTTGCTTTTAGCCTGTGTTACTGAAATAGGACCAAGCTGATATGACAGAGAGACTGTCTGCTGTCTGGAAAAAGTCGCAGAGGACTTTGCTGCTGAGAGTCACAAGGCTTCTATGCTGCATTTGGAGTAACTGTTCTGAAGAGCCCAAAGGCCAAATGCGCTGTTCCTGTATTATTGCTGCAGACTGTGTATTTCGTTGCTGCACTCACTGGGTATAGAGACTGTATCCCTGTACAGGACTGTTTTACTATCAGTCCCAGTCTTCCTGTTATTTCAGTATTCTGTTATGCACATCTGTCCAGGGACTGTGACTTTTCCACTTTACTGTCACCCTTGGTGGGAGAGGGATGCAGTATCAATCTAACCTCCCCAGAGTGGAGATAGGCCATAATTTTGTGTTACTGTTGTCATTGCCTCTTAGCTCCTGAGTACTGCTGGGACAGAACTGAGTTTTTCCTACGAATTCCCCTGGTGGAGACAGAGCATTTTGACACAATACCAGCAGGACTGTATATTTCACTGACCATTGATTCAGACATGGATTGATGTTCTTAAGTAGACCATTCTCCTGTGTATGATATTGGGATCTTAAATTGCTTGTATCCATACTGTGGTAGCTGCCTTCATTACCTTTGTCTAACCTAATTTTCTTTCTCAGGGCTTTTCCCTTCTTATTAAAAACCATTCTAAAAGGTTTCAGGTGTGTTAGTGTCACTTGGGTCTAGGTATAGGGTGGGTCATCATTGGAGCAGGGCAGGAGGACCCAAACAATCCAACGGCTACTCCAATGGAAGCACTACATATGGTAAACAAAATGATACGTTCTAAGAACAATCTTGTAGAATCTGGTGCACTTAGACTTTTCTACTTAGAGCTGGCACATTTTAAGATGGTGCATGGCACATGGTTGCCATTGACATAGGAAGATAAAACCTCATCTTTGACACATTGTTGGTGAGTGCATCTTTTTTTCTCAGTAGATTCCTGTCCATATCATCTACCATATACTGTATATCCCTTAGCAACAAAATTGACTTCTTTGATAAAGGCTATCATTTCTCTTGGATGTATTGGCTTTTTTTTTTTTTTTTTTTAGTCCCATGAATAGTTATTTAGATTTAAAGTTCATAAGTTAGTCAACCCAGTGTGCTGAAAGAAAAAAACCTGAGAGGCTGCCTTACCAACTAAGCAATGTTAGTGCGTCAATCTCCCTCGCTGAGTTATTGTGTTCTGACAGGGGGACTCCACTCCTCCATAGAACACACTGATGAGCGCTGGCAGTCATTGGCTGTCACCACTGAGCGGATGCTTGTTTTTCAGCATACTCATTCGACAGAAGCCGGTCATGACACCGGCTTCTGTTGCACAGAGAGCTGTACCCACTGGCGGAAAGTCAGCTGGATCGTGCTAAACTGAACATTTTCGCACGTGTACCCAGCCTCAACTAAAACATTGAGATGTGGACAATAATTATCATGTTGGTGGGATTGGAAGCTGTAAAAAAATCTCAGCTCTGCAGGGAAATGGGTAATGGTATTGTGTTATAAAATAATGTTACAATAGATAGAATGATAGGAAAACAATGATAGATAGATAGATAGATAGATAGATAGATAGATAGATAGATAGATAGATAGATAGAGACAGACAGACAGACAGACAGACAGACAGACAGACAGACAGACAGACAGACAGACAGACAGATAGATAGATAGATAGATAGATAGATAGATAGATAGATAGATAGATAGATAGATAGATAGATGTCTTACTGATCAACTAAGCAAATATAAAGAAGAAGGTAGTGATATGGACAAAAATATTCAATAAACAATCAAGATAAATAGATAGATACTGTAGATATGTAAGCTGAAAGTGAAAAGTTTCAGTAAAGATAGTATTTATAAAATTGTATTCCAACGAATTGTTTACTTTCACTAACACTCCATTATCCCATTATGATGATAAAATACACTTACGTTTCTTTCTCTTAACAAGCTACATAGAATGCCTTTAATCGAGATCTAATTTCTTTTTTTTACTTTGAAGTATCTCTACAATTTGATTTTTTTTTTATGCATGCATTATGTTTTCCCCTAAAATGGGGGGAATTATGCATCTAAAAAATATGTCTTAAGTAATGGGGTTCTATACAGGTTACTTTAATCACTTTCACTGGCAGTTAAGGCTGTTTTACATCTTATTTGCAACAAAAGGGAAGTCTAATTATCTTCAAAGAGAGGAGAAAATAGTGTGCCTGGCTGCTGATGCAATGCTGAATGGTGCTTATGTGAAGTGACAACTAAATACCTGTCACCCTCTTTAGAAGCTATGACTGGTGACAGAATAACCACCTTTTCTGACCTGGGAAGTAGACAAGGGGGATAATTTTTTTGCGTCTTAAATAGAAACGATTTGCCATTCTCACCTTTTATGATAATGATAATAATAGTACTTCCAAGAGAGGCGGCTGTTGATTTCCTTTAATGGCCAAAATGCACTTCTGGCTTTAAGATGCTTTTCAACAACAAAACAAAAAATGCTGGCTAAATCCATAGGCTGTACAGTTTTACCGTATACAATATTGATGGCAAGTATATATTGCACAAGGCAAAGCTGTAGCCCTCTTATGTTTAAATAAATATATTGATGCCATATAGGCATCATTTTATTATCACTGCACAAATACTGTAGTTTGCAACACATACAGTATACGCACACGCATGTAGAATTTACACATTATTATGTACTTATGTATTACACAATTAATTTCTAGTCTTTATTTTTTTTTCTAATGAATAATAGAGCACAAGGTGACAGGCTGCACTTGTAGTCTTCTGTCATGACCTCCTATTTATGTTAATCTGATGCTAATAATGTATGTAGTGATCTACGACAAGTACACAAGCAAACCAATCGGAGCTTGGAGTTTTTCTTGTAGTGACATCATTCCAGATTTAAAGTTCATGATTTTCAAGAAAATTTCATCAAATGTACATCATGCTGGTATTTTTTTAGTGTTTAATTACATTTGCATTCTGTTTTCTCACTTTTATTTTATCAATGTTTAATGAATTATTACAATGAAAGTATGTACAGTATATATGTGAAACAACCCATGCAGTTTGTAGAAATGCAAGGCAAAATGTTTGCATTTTTACATTTATGGCCAAAAATATTGGCACCCCTGTATTGCTGTCAGATAATGCACCACTTCGCCCAGAAAATTGTTGCAATTACAAATGTTTAGGCATTTCCATGTTTATTTATTTTGTTTGTATTAGTATGACACTAAAAAAGTGGAGAACTTTATCAGCAGATGGCCCTCACTTCTGTGTTTTCTGTGCAGGCCTAATGATGACATTGGTGTCAGATCTGCATAGAGAAAAAAGAATAAATGGGCTCTTTCCCAAAATCCCATGATATTTTATTAAACCTTGCAAGATCTCTAGGAAAATAAAACATTCATTTTTTTCCATTCAGGTCTGGCATGTTACCTAAGAAAGTTCAGTAAAAGGCACTGGTGGAGTAGCCTTTCCAGGGACTTAAGAAAGTGCAATGTTAGAGATGTACCCATGTAATTATCTTACTGGGGTTGCTATCTAGTGACAGTAATAATGTTAACCACTTGCCCCCCAGAGGATTTACCCCCCTTCCTGACCAGGCCATTTTTTGCGATACGGCGGTGCGTTACTTTAACTGACAATTGCGCAGTCATGCAATGCTGCACCCAAATGAAATTTACATCTTTTTTCCCCACAAATAGAGCTTTCTTTTGGTTGTATTTAATTGCCTATGCGTTTTTTATTTTTTGTGCTATAAAAAAAAAGAATAATAATTTTGAAAAAAAAAATAATTTTGACTTTTTGCTATTAAACATGTCCAGTAAAAAAAAATTAAAAATCAAATGCCATCATAAATTTAGGCCAAAATGTATTCTGCTACATGTCTTTGCTAAAAAAAAGAAAACCCCAATACATGTAAATAAATTGGTTTATGTGAAAGTTATAGCATTTACAAATGGTGGTATACATAATGGAATTTTTTTTTTTTCACTAGTAGTCAGCAACGTATAGCAGGACTGCAGAACTGCGGTGGGCATCCTGGCACAGGGGGGAACTGACTTGGTGTCACTGACATCCCCAGTGACACAAATACACTGATCAGTGCTAAAGCTAAAAAGCACTGACACTGTACTAATGGCAGGAAGGGGTTAACATGTGGGGCGATCAAAGGGTTAACTGTGTGCTGTTTTACTATGAGGCTGTGTGCTGTGTTTCACCATAAGCACACTGCTTTGTATGGCTCTGTTATGCTATGCAGATCCATACAAAGCAGTGTGCAGGAGTTGACAGGGGAGAGATCTGTGTTGTTTATACACCAGTCTCTCCCACATTGGAAATACTTGGCAATCACCAAGTGCCAGTGAATAGTCACGGTGATTGACAGCCGAGGACATGAATGGTGGCGCGGGTAGGGTGTGTGCGCGGAGCACACGTGCCCCCTACCCGAAACTGCAAAAACACAAACACACACACACACACATACACTATAGGGCTATAAGGCAGCATGGAAGCCATTAATGCAGATAATCTGGTTACTGAGCAGGCAGCTTCTACATCCCAGAGGATCTGTACAGATTTCATGGGTTTTAATGTACTACAGTATAAATAGGAATTGAAGTGTCACACTGCTGGTCAATAGGCCAGAAACAGTTTTATTCCAGTAAACCTCAAATGAACCAAAAGTTAGCCAACATATTTTGGGGGTCCAGAAACTCCCCGTACCAGGTTAATACCTGCAATGATAGTATATTGTAAAGCGCTGAGCAAACTGTTGGCGCTATATAAATCCTGTACAATAATAATAATATTCAGTGTATGAATTCCTTCTTTTTTTATATTTTTCTCCACTTTACCATGCAGGCTAAGTTGTGCAATATGGTATCATTTACAGGTGTTGGGACAAACCATATAATACTGACAGCTTTGTTCCAAAAAATGTTTCTGTAACTGTATAAAAAGTGTTAGCTGGACTTGGGCTTTAATTCGCTTGTCCCCTACTAAACCACATCTCTCACACCTGTATACTCCCTATGAACCAGAACCATTGTTAAATTTCCGCCATGGGTCTGTTGAGTCAGCGATAACTTGTCATTACCTAAGATAACTTAAATAAAGTGACACATCATTTTCTTTCTTATAAAAAAGGCTCTCTTTTGACTATTTGTCTTGCTTTTTTTCCAATGTAAACCACAAACTAAAAGTATCACAAAACAAAATGTTTTGCTTTTTCTGTTTGACCTGTTTTTTTAGATACAACATGCATATGTTATTCTATTTGTCCTTTTATTTTGACAATAAATTTATGTTTCTATTACAAAGCATGCCAAAGTTATTCACAACAAATAACATAAAAACTTTTTTTTCCTAAAGGGCAGCACAGTGGTCAAATGGTTAGCACTTCCGCCTGGCAGTACTAGGGTCATTGGTTCAAATCCCAACCACAGCACCACCTGCCTGGAGTTTGCGTGTTCTCCCTGTGTGGGTTTCTTCCAGGTACTTCAGTTTCCTTTCACACTCCAAAGAGATGCTGGTAGGTTAATTGGATCCTGTCTAAATTGGCCCTGGTGTGTGTATGTATGAATGTAAATTAGGGACTTTAGATTGTACGCACCTTGAGAGTTAGGGACTGATGTAAATGTACAATATATATATAATGTGCTGAATAACTTGACAACGCTATATAAGTACCTGTAATAAATAATTTGGCGTTTAATTTAAATGAGTCACTTAAAGATTAAGAAACAAAATACTTGAATATTGTTTGTAAAAATTAGCAATAGAAATAAAATCAGCAGCAAAATAATAACTAAGGGAAGAAGGTGAGTAAGGCATTAATTAGGGTTGATTAGCATGGGGTTAAATAGAAACACAGTTTATTTATTTTTTACCTGCAGGGATATTTTATGTGACTGAATATGTAGATCAGATGTCAAAATAACATTGCTACACTGTAACTTTTGGCACTGTGGATCTATATTCTTCAGATTTTTTTTAACATATAAAAAAGTAATTTTAACATATATTTGTAAATGCATTCCAAAATGAAGATTTGTATATTTAAAGACATACAGTATATTTGAAATGTATTTTTAAAAATATTTTTCATATATTTTGTAATAAAAACGTATTTCAACATGCAGTATATATATATATATATATATATATATATATATATATATATATATATATAAAAAATATATATATATATATATATATTGAAATATATTCTGAAATATATTGAATATGGCCAAAATTGTAGCATTTCAAAAAAAATATGGCAATATATTTGGGAAGAATATTTTTCAAATATATTTCAAATATATTTTTCTTCCATATGGGGAGGTGCTGCTCTTACAGGCAGGCAGGACATTAAATACTCATAAGAGACAGTGCACTGATGTACAGGACTCACAGGGAGACTGGAGTACAGGAGTATCTTAGCAGCAATGGGATACTGAACTTGCAGGAACACAGAGGTAACAATATGAGGAACACTGAGGTGCACATGGGTACCATGGAATGCAAGTACATAGGATGCAGTTGGGGTACATGAGGAGTGTAGGACACGTAGAATAACTATTGGTACTGTCTGGGGAGACCAGCATGCCTGCATGTACAGCAAAGGTGAAGGCCCTTGTAAGGGCTGATGTGCAGAGTCTAAGCAACCTGCCTGGTCTCCTCCAGAGCTCTTGATGATGGAGATGGGTAACATTGCAAACGACTCCTCCATTGTGGATCTTAAACTCATCAGAGCAGGCAATTACTGGGAACCAAGGGCTGATAAACAGATAAGAATTCAATGCAATGCATAGAGCAGGGATAACAGGACTGTAGGAAATAAAGCCCAAACACTGGGAACAGGTAGAGAGAGACACATAGGACAGCTAGGAGTAAAAAACAGGTTGCAAGCAGAAATGCACTGAGTGTCACTGGGGACAGGCTGGAAGACACTGAGAACACTCGGGGTACAGAGGCCACACTGGAAGGCACTGAAAGATGCTGGCAGACACGAGGAACAAGGGGAATACACCTAGAGCATCACTAGAAATATTGGGGTTATTCAAAATCTCTCAGGACATAGAAAACTAGGAGTATAGAGGTCACTTAAAAGCTTCTCAGGAAGCAAAGGACACTAGGAAATTATTTGGAAATTACTGTGGGACCTGGAGCTAAAAAAAAACTAGCAGTGGCTCAGGCAGCTAAGTCCAGATTAAATAGGAGGGGGAATGGTCTGGCTGGACTGGGTGTGTAACCAATTTGTAGGCAGGTGCAGTCCTAGTTCTCCAACAGCAGGTGGTGGTTGGCTGTACTGCAGCTAGAGAGGAAGTTGAAAACCTGTTTTTTCTATGGCATCCATGGTCCCCTGAGGCAGAGTTCAGGTTGGCTATGCTACATACAGTTGACCCTGTTGGCCATCTTGGGTCAGCAGAGCTTTTTTAAGTGCCTGCTCTCAGGATTTGTTGCACATTCTTGCGAGTGGATAGGATAGGGACAGTGCACCATCTGTCAGGGAAAGTAAACAGCAGTAGGGAAAGTTTTGGATGATTATTGACACACCATCCTTCTTGGAATCCTCCCTATTGGGCTCAGATTGGCCAGACCTCACCTGTCCTTGAAGACAGATGCTGCTGATGCATCAGAACCTGCTCCAACCTGCAAGTTTGCACAGAACTGTGAGAGTGTCCCCAGCTGGATACCTTCCCAATGGGCTGTTTGTATCTTTGAGTCATTCCTTCAACACAAGTTTTGTTAATTGCAACTGGACATAGTGTGTTTACTGCAGCAGGTGGTTAACCAGTCTTGAGCTCAAGTCTTGCGCATCCCTTTTACATTAAAAATATTAGAAAATCATATTTAAGAATTGACACAGACTGATAACTCGAAGCAAGCTTTGAAAATACCATCATTAAAGTCTGAAAAAAGTATTAAAGCCCCTTTCACACAGACGTTCCGATCGGGTCCACCTGCCCATTTTCCAGACAGACCCAATTGGAACCTCTATTCTCCTCTATGGAGCAGCGGGTGTAAATAGATATGCGCTCGTTTACACCCGCCGACAGTCAATCCGATCTACCAAAAAGAGACGGATGGGGATCCATTCCCCTTGTCAGGAGCCGACTGGTGGTAGCCTCTAGCGACTCACAGGCCGGAATTCCTCACGGCAGACTTGAAGCAGCCTGAGACCAGTACAACCAGCTGTGGTAGAGGTAGCCGCCAATGGCAGGTGGAAGGTGAGAGCCAGATGTGAAGAGGTAGTAGCGTAGTCAGACAGGCCGGGTCGGTAACAGCGGAGGCAGACGGTACAGAGCGGCAGGCAAAAGGATAAACAGGTCACAGGCCAGGTTCAGCAACAGGAGGTCAGACAATCAGGATCAGGCAGAGAATAGTCAGGAGAGCCAAAGGTCAGAGCAGGAGATGAACAACAGGATCAGGGTAAGGCTGGGTCGGCAACAAATCAATCAATAGACAGGAACGAGCAGGAACACAGGAACAAGACCATAACCTGGTGATGCACAGGGCTGGTTTAAATAGTGCGCCCTGTGCTTTCATTGGTGCCAGGCGCGCGTCCGCGATAGCGAGTGCGCATGCGTGGCCGCCGCTGTTGCCACAATTGCCTAAGCCCTAGTGCTCGCTAGCTAATGCGCATCGGCGTTCTGCGCATGCGCAAACCTGTGCGCCGCCATAATCCCTGACACCCCTTCTGTTCATCAGATCGGATGGGATGGCAGTTGGATGGAAACAGACAGGCGGTTCCTTTCCATGTGACTGCCCATAGAGGACAGCAGGCTGTGTCTGTGTTCACTCTGCAGCAGTGGAGCGGACACAGACATTTCATCCACTTGCTCAGTGGAGAAATCCCCCGCTGAGCAAGCGGATCCACTGACAGGTCCGCCCCATGTGAAAGGGGTCTTATAGTGATCTAAAATGGCCTCTTTCCCTTTCCTTTATTTTAACAGAATATATACACTGATATGCGCTTTTCCAAAGTCTGTAGATTTAGGAAGATGATGTATCCACAAACTGATAAAATGTTGTCCTTTACTTACACAATTAGGCTACTTTCACACAACCGTTCTGATCACGTCCAGACCTGATCGAGCAGTCCAATCATCTCTATGGAGCAACAGCTGTAAACAAACTTGTGTCCATTTACACCCACCTACCTCTGATCCGGTCTCCTAAAAACAAATGGAATGGGATCTGTTTCACTCCATCTAGGCGGATCAGATAGGAGTACAGTTGGGTGTAAACAGACAACCGGTCCTTTTACACTGGATCACCAATAGAGCAGAGCAGGCTGTGTCTGTGTCCACTCTGCATAAACTGAGTGGACATCGACCTGTCATCCGCCTGCTCTGCTCTGATCAGCAAGGGATCAGCAGACAGATTTCCTGCTAAGCAAAGCTGATCCACTACGTGTGAAAGGGGCCTTATAGTTTTTCTAGGATTGCCAAATTTCCAAATGTGTGTCCCTTATTATCCAGTAGGAAAATTAGCCCTTGCCTTAAAAAAAATCAAGAAAAAAATGCAGACGACATACTGAAAAATTTGCATTCAAACTGCACATTTAAAATGTGCAATTTAAGACCTGAAAATTGCTTAAATCCCCAAAACATTAAGGTGGTTGTAAAGGTTGAAGGTATTCTATGCATAAAGGTAAAAAAAACCTTCCGTGTGCTGCTCCCCCACAGCCCTCTAATACTAACCTGAGCCAACTCTTGATGCAACAATGTGCACAGGAGCCTCAGCTATCATGGGTCTCTTTCTCCTCATTGGCTGAGACAGCAGCTAGAGCCATTGGCTCTCACTACTGTGAATCACAGCCATTGAGGCAATGAGGAGAGAGCAGGGGTCAGGGCTAAGCTGAGCCATGGCTCTCTGTGTATTGTAGATGTATAGAGCTGGGCTCAGGAGTGAGCTATCACCAGTGCCCCCATAGCAAGCAGCTTGCTAGGGGGGGACACTGGTTAAGGAGGCCAAGGTAGCCAAGAGGAAGAGGATATGGGCTGCCCTGTGCAAAACCATTGCACAGAGCAGGTAAGTATGACATGTTTGTTATTTGAAATAAAAAATGAACCTTTAATATCGCTTTAAAGTAGAATTGTAGGCTAAAGCGTACCCCACATTTATCATGCTCCCTCTTCATGGTCTTACATTTTTCTATGTGGCCAGGTGAGTGAAAACCTCCTGTTCGCCTGTGCAATGCATGGAACACCTGATCCTGGATTTTTCAACACAAAATCTGTTGTGAAATTGCACAAGAGACAAATCTTTCTGTGGGCACAATGAACGCCATCATAACACAGTGAACCAGGTTGTCCTAGGATGGTTCAGGCGTACTGACAAATCTTTCTATGCCGAAGCTTCCCAGGCATTAGTTAAATGCTGGACTAAGTGTATAAATGTAGCAGTGGAGTATGTAAAAAATGAATGCAGTTTCCATTCCTTGAAATTTGTTCTTATATTATATAAACTCAAAAGTCCTGGTTTGACTTGAATGCCCCTTGTAGTAAAAAAAAAATACACTAAAACTAACTTTAGTGCCAGGAAACAATATAATTACCATTTTTTTGTAAAATATATATGGAAAGATTGCCGTACAAATGTCAAGCCTTAAAACTGCATGCCATATGGCTATGACTAAGACTTATTGCTGAAACGCGTAAGCCATTTTATATGCACATTTTACTCCCTCGATAAAGTTTATTATTCAGGAAGACAATAAACAAAATTGTCCATATGCAATACTTTAAAACCTTTACAGCTCAGTTTAGCCATAAACAATGGATTCTAGAATTATCTAGAGTGCATGGCAACACCCAATATGTGTTATCCAATCTTTGATTGTGTATAAACATCCTAGGTGAGTGTGTGCATGCAGATGTGGCTGCGTGGAGGGGCATGAGTCATTGCATTTTTTTTTTTTTTTTTTTGCTTTTTTCGTTTTTTTTTTGTATTTTTATTTTCACTTTACTTTATTAATATCTCAAGAGGGCTGACAAGTCCCTATGTGATAGCACATTTTATGTGATAGGTCTTCTTTATGCAGACATCAGGGGTCTATTCAACCCTGGTGTCTCCACTGCAATGCTTCTAAACAAATTGAGTATCCAAAATAATCTATTTATTTACATTACAGACAGAAGAGAGCACTCTTGGGTTTTCAAAAAGTCAAAGGATTAGTGAGCAGATGTTTAATTGTCATCTGAAAGATTCCCAGCCTCCTTGCTAAGTCCAAGCATTACTAGGGCTCGGGTACGATGTAAAAATGGTCACCTAAAGTAACACTCTAGATTACCCATTTTTACATAACATTCTGCTTGGGGTTAATTCTAAGGAGGTTTAGGGAATGAAAAGTAAATAAAAACTTTATTTTACTTTATTCTATTTAATATATTTTTTGAGTTTGGAAAAAGCATCTGACAGGGAAGAACTGCATTGGGTGCATTTTCCCTGGTGGTGCACCTAATACATCACCATTCAGACATCAATCAGAGTGGAATCTACACTTAGCGAAACAAGCTGAACATTATATAACTACCTGCTATCTGATTGGACCTGCAGTCACAGTCTCTGACAGAAAACAGTGAATGGCTTCCTTTGTGGTTTTGAGATATCATGTGACCAAGTTTAAAAAACTGCAACAAAAGGTAATGCTGTAAGATGTTAAAAAAGTGGGTCACAACAAACCATATCAATCTGAAACACCCACCTTTCACCATGCCCATCAATCACTGCAGTACCTTTGCACTGTAAACTAATCCCACAGAAATTTTTCCTTAGCACTAAAATTGCCAGTCCTCAACAGCCACTGGACAAACACAGAGGTTACATAACACCTTCAAATATATATTTTTAGCACTATTCCCTAAAGTTTGGGTCCCCCTATAGCCCTACACAGCTAGGCAACACACATATTCCATGTCCTAGAGCTTCTTTTTTGGATTTTATTAGGGGAATTAGAACTTGGATATGGTAAGGGATGTATGAGATGCTCAAGGGTAATGGCAACAGAGGGCAAACTTTCCTGGAACTATATACAAGTCTTTACAGCAAAAAGTTATCTTCTGGAGAGCTAGCCAGCATCTTCTGTGGTATCATCCCAGATCCAGCTGTTCTGGGTGTATCCCTCGGCAGGGGATCCAGTGCCTGTCACTTAAAGAGAAGACAGTCCTGAGTAGTAGCCAATCCAGTTTCCCACCAGAGTGCTCCTTCCCCTTACTGGCCCAGGGGATGCAGGACTACTCACTCCCATGCTGTTGGAGGGTCAGTGGCTGCTACCAGGCCTTCTAGCTGTGCCACTCCTTCCCTGCTGCACAGTGGTCCCTGCTCTGGGTGATGGTGAAGTCCTGAGCTTTCCTCCTTAAAGAGCTTCTCTGTACGTGAGTCCCTTCCCATCTCAGCCCCTTCTAAGGCTCCTGCTCTCCAGCCTCACTTTTCCATCTTCCACCCAAAGTCTCCTGCTGCTGAGCAGGCTTTGTCACTTTTAAAAACTGTCCTGACCCCATGCCAAGCCTCCTGTTGGGGAATGGCCAGGATCCCTCAAAAGTGCAGATCAATCACTTCTTACCTCCGCCCACTGCTTCTAGAACTTT
This sequence comes from Staurois parvus, assembly GCF_062004578.1. Lineage (NCBI taxonomy): Eukaryota > Metazoa > Chordata > Amphibia > Anura > Ranidae > Staurois > Staurois parvus. The sequence continues at coordinate 7,129,004 of NW_028317900.1, read as the reverse complement.
TTCCAAAGTTCTAGTGCAGGGGAAAGTCTCAGATAGCTGATCTGCAAAGCCTCTCAGCTCTGACCACAATTCGACCCTGCTGACTGTTGCACCTGGGCTGCTACTCAGCCCCTGTTTAACAATCTGAAACCTAGATCTCCCTAGCTGTCTAGGAGGGTGCTACATATGTATTGTAACATTTGTAAATATTGGGTCTGCTTTGAACCAGATAAAAGTGTATGCCAGGGCAAAATAAAAACGTATGCAGCGTATCGCCACAGCTCATCCACATGTTTCCATTACAGGAGGTTGTAGGTCAACACAGAACTACAGCTCATACACATCTTTAGATTACAGGAGGTCACAGTTTAACACCTAAGAATAGCTCATACACAGAGTCCCGCCATTACATCATAGTAGGATGCAGTCCATCCCTTAGATTCAGCTTATCCCCAATTTTACATCCAAGGAGGCTGCAGCCCAATAATCAGCTACAGCTCATCAACGTCTTTACATTGCTGGGGCCTGCAGTCCAACATTCGGCTATGAATCATGCACATCTTGACATTGCAAGAGGTTGCAGTCCAAAATTTGGCTACAGCACATCCACATCTTTTTAATACAGGAGAATGCAGTCCAACACTTAGCTACAGCTAATCCACAAGTATTTGTCCAGGATTCTGCAGTCCTAAACTCAGCCACCTTAATATCTTTAAATCACAGGATTATGCAGGCCAACAATCAGCTCAAGCTAATCTACAGATTCCCATCTTTATATCAAAGTAGACTGCAGTCCAGCACTTATCTTAAGCTCTTCAATAGTTTTACATCACAAGAGGTTGCAAGCCAGACTTCACTTATAGCTCATTCACAACTTGTTTGCACCCATATGTAGCAATTGTGCATACAGAAATGGATGCGGTCACCATCTTGCTAAGGATCCTCCATCTTGTATCATTTCTAATCCCAAATCTGCTTCCCTCCAAATCTCCCCTCCTTCTCTGTTGAGTGACACGTGGTCCCTGGATGCTGAGTTCAAAAGGCATCAAGGCCCAGCGGGAGAGCTCATGGTTATAAACCCCAATTAGCCTGGCCCCCGTATGTCTGCGAGACTCTTGTTTGGAAAAGGATCGTAAAGCCATAAACCAAGTCCTTCACTGAGCTTCAAAAACATTCCAGATAAACCGTAAACCAGACATCACATTCAAAATCCATTTTCCCCTATGATTTCATATGTTGGAATATGGAAGACTTACAAGGAGACCAGGCATATATTCAGATTGGTCACTTTAATACAAATCGCCTGATATGTTACACCCCTAGCTAACATCTACAGGAGAGCAGAATATGATATCTCCTTAACCGTCTCAAGCAGGTATGTCATATTTCATATCTAGACGTTCAGCAGATGCTTCTGCATATTACTCTACTAGTGGCTAGGCTGCTACAGGCACTGAGGGTAAGTTATGGGTCATGATATAAGCTGGAGGGATTTTGGTTCTAGCTTGGGTCTCCGCCTGCAACACCATCCCCAAATGAGGCGATTATTTCTCTGCTTCAAGGAGACACCCTGCTGAGTACCTAGAAAGGCTGTGATGCTTGGAGCAGAAAGTTAAGTTGAGTTGAGCTAAGTTGAAGAATCCTTCCTTGTAACATCGGAACTAACTTGGGGAGATAAGGGACCCTTTTTGCTCTGAAACTGGAAAGCTGCTTAACCCAGGACTTTTAGCAAGTACTTTACCTCTCTAAATTCCTTTCTGTTATCTCTTTGCTATGTTATTGCTCTCTGTATATTTATATATATATATATATATATTGGCTACATCTTTTTCTGTAAATATTTTTATTGCACCCTTTTGACCTTTTAGTAATAAATCTTACTTTCTGAAAGTGTTGAACTGTTTCTAAAGCTCTTTAATGCAAACTAAGAATCCCTGCCTCTGAAGAGCTCTACTGTGTGTTTTAAAATGTCTGCATACATCTGTCTGTGGTGACATTGTGTATACAAACGATTATTCAAACATCATAGTGTTATTGCTGATATTGCTGAGTTTCCTCTTTCTCTGTACAAAAAGGAGGTGGTGGCAGTGTGAAGGGTTAATTGCGTAATTAACCTGACCCAGTAACAATCGCTCCCAGGCTGCAGGTACACAGATTGTGGTCCATTAGCTGGAAAATCTTTGTGCAGGGTGCAGCTGGGCGTGGCATTGTTATGCATGTGACAGTGCGGTTTTAGATTGGCTAGTCCTTCAGTCACAAGTTTGGTGAGAAGGGCTGGGGTCTGACGCCACGTTCGTCACACCATATACTCCTCTTTTCTCAAGAGTGATGAACCTCTAAGTCCTTGGAATAGTTACTGTAGAATTAACTCTTTCAACTAAAAGGCAAATGATTCCTCAACATATGCAAAACCATACAGCCTCCCCTCCTGGATGGACATCATAGGAACTCTGCTCCTAAAATGTCTCTGAATTTTGACCTCATTGACGTAGGTAATCTTCTGGCACATAAGTACATGTAGAACATGTTAGTGGTCTTTAATATCTTACTACTAATGTACGAAATAAAGCAGTATGAAAGTGTTTAGAGCTTGAAAACACTTTTTAATGAGTACATTTATGAAGTTGTGTCAACATGTTTTCAAGTTTAGAAGATTAATAGTGTCATTGTACATATAAATAATTTCTCTGGATAGATCACAGAATATAAATTCAGGTTTACATTGAAACTATACGTATATGTTGGCAGTTTTACTTCATATCTAGTGACTGATATGTAGCAGACCTGTCGGTTCCTTGGCTGGTGCTAGTTAGAATATTACACAATTGAAAGTTTCATTATTAGATACATATTTTGTTTATTTTAGGTAATCAGCATTCACATTTTAATTAGCTGATTTCAAGAGAAACTACAGAATGCTGATGAGGCAAAAATCAGTAGAGAAAAATACATAATTTCCTATTATAGTCTTTTTGTTTCATGTTTCTTATTACAGAGAATGTAAGACAACACTAAGCCTGCTATAAGGGTGCTAAATAGAAAAACTGATTGGAATTCAAAATACTGGCCATTTAGTCAGTTGCAGGCTTGATATTTGTGCACAGGCCAAGGGCAATGGGAACACTGGGGGAGCAAATATAGCATTAATAAGGTTCTATAGTAAATCTCTACTACCTACAGTCCCTGTTTACACCTCTTACTCAACAAGTAACCAAAAGGGACCTACAGCTACTGCAAGCAAAAAAAAGATATGTTGTAGCCTAGCAGCAAAAAGGTTTGACTAGTTCAAAAATAATGTCAATGTTCTTTGACCTAAAGCGTAAACATCTGTTTACTAGCTGTTAATAGTTAAAGGGCCAATTCTACCATTGCTGTTGCCTTCACATTAGTAGAAAACCTAACCATGCAAAGACAGTAGGGAAAAGTCTATACAACTGTAATAAAGAAGTAATAACAACGTCTTCCTATATTTTGCTGTGTGAGTTCTTGGGGAGATTTTCCTCCATTTCCTGTCCTGGAAAAGTTTAAAGCAGAACTATACTCATTGTAGATCAAATGATGTGATATCGCGGGGATGATGTCACTCCCACACATGCATGGAGTTCAGTCAGATTCGGCATTGCCGAATTCATACAGTGAGCTACACCTGCGTGGCTCACCATACAGGGGCTAAAAGGCAGGTAGGTAATATACAATATATCACCATATTGTATATTTTACCTACAAATTGGGTATTATATAGTGTTTGTGTGTATTTAAATTCATTAAATTGCATTTTTTCCCAAAAAATTAGAAAAAATTGCAAAACCCACCATTTTGTTCTCTAGAGCCTCTGCTGAAAACATAATGTTTGGGGGTTCAAAGTAATTTTCTATCAAAAATACTGATTCACTGTATGTGCCTAGGCCATAAAAAAGTCTCACACATGTGGTATCCCCATACTCAGGTGGAGTGGCAGAATGTGTTTTGGGGTGTAGTTGCAAGTATACCTATCCTGTGAGTGAGAAATAACTTGTTAATATGACATTTTTGCAAAAAAAAAAAAAATAGTAATTTCTAAACTTTCTTAAAGGATTGTGGTAAAACATTACAACTTGAAAAGTTCACCAAGCCTCTTACTAAATACCTTGGACTGTCTACTATCCAAAAAGGGGTAATTTGGGGATTATTTGTACTGTCCTGGCATGTTAGGGCCTCATGAAATGAGAGAGGCAGTCAGTACATCAGGTGTCATTCATTTTCAATTAAAGGTACCAGGGGTGGACTGACAACTCATGGGGCCCCCGGGCAATAGGGGATCATGGGGCCCCTGTGTCCTGGCCCACACCCAAAAATGGCTATACAAAGCCAATGAAAGGTACCAGGGGCATCTCATGGGGCCCCCTACTGACCCCGGGCCCTCGGGCAGTGCCCGAGTGCTTAAATGGTCAGTCCGCCCCTGATAGGTACCATAGCTTGTGGACTCTATAACTTTCACACAGACCAAATTATATACACTGATATTTGGGTTATTTTTACCAAAGAAATGTAGCAGTATACATTTTGGTCAAAATTTATGAAGAAAAAGTACTTATTTGCAAAATTTTATAACAGAAACTAAGAAAAACACTTTAAGAAAAAACCTTTTTGGTCTTTTTTCATTTATAGCACAAAAAAAACAGTGGTGATTATATATCATCAAAAGAAAACTCTATTTGTGTGATGCCAGTGTTACATAACTGAGTAATTATCATTTAAAGTGAGAAAGTGCTGAAAGCTGAAAATTGGCCTGTGCAGAAAGGGGGTGAAAGTGTCCAGTATTGAAGGGGTTAAGGAAATTAGAGGAAGGATTCCCCGGTTAGACAATTGTCACCAGAAGTGGTGTCCCCACTGGAATATTTCTATTCTATTCTGTGCTGTTGATGACTCCAAATTTTGGATTTCCTCTAACTTTCAGTCCTGATGACTGCTGTCCAATAGAGAGGGTGAATCTTGCCATGGGGACACAGACAGCAATTAAAACCTGATAGGGGTTTTATTTCTTCCCTACTCTATCCAAAACTATAAAAAAAAGTTTTGCCTAAACATATACTTTTAATATGCTAGAGAAAGCATATTCTGACTCCAATATGAATCAATGTATATTAGTATGAGTGAACTATGATAATTAAAAAATGGAATGTAGAAGAAGCAAATGTCTTTTCTATGCTACTAGACTCTTAGAATGCTCCATAGCTATTTCTCTTCTTGACTGAGTTTGAAATTCGCTTTATGTAACCAATCTGACTTTTTGATTTCCTTTTTTAAGCCAAGTATATCAGAACTCTGTAACATAATCAGAGCGCAGCCTTATCTTTTTACAGCAGCACTACTGACGGCTGACAAGCAGTCTGCCACCTCTTTGGATTAATTGTCTCCACTGATATTAACAGAACTGATGGAAATTTATAAACCATCATCAAGGGTTTGTTTGGCCGGTTTGACACTTGAATATTTCTCTTCCATTTCTGAGACTATCTGCAAGACATTGCTTTTGTATTAACTCTATCAATTTAATGAACTGTAACAATTAAGAACCATTCATGGCATTTCAATTTATCTGCAGAAGATGTGAACAAGTGAATAAGATGGCATGACAAAATCAGCTCCAAAAAATCATGTAGGAAATTTTGCTTAAAGCAGAATTCCAGTAAACAGCTACTTACACAGATTGATACACATCTTGAATGCATGTATGAGTTTACTGTTTTACCTTCAAAAGGATGAACCCAAAAAAAGAATATTTGCTGTACCCTTTGATCCCCAGTTCTCAGTGCCCATAACTCTGAAAGAAGCACCACACTCCCTGACACACCTGGGCTTTTAAAGGGCTTTAGTGAACAAGCAAATTGCCTACACGGGAGGCACAAGTGAAGCAACCAACAATGATAATACAACTCAAGAGAAGTGTTTTTTGTCCTGGAAAAGGAGACTGTGCCCTGGAGGGCTGCTGCCCTTCGAGGCAGACCTGCCATGTGTCTGCTGTTCAACAAGGTCCCAGCTAGGCTAGCTGTGGGGTCTATTCTGCTGAAAGTTGCTGGAGCTGACTGAAGGACTTTTTGTCTGGGGATCTGGTCTGTCATCACTGGAGAGGTGCCTGGAAGATATTCGGAGGTGACCAACTATCAAAGGACATTAGTGAGTACAGACTGCTGTGAAAGATCCCTGAGACTGTGTGCTGTGGCTATCCCTGTTGTACTGGGGTCAGCATTGCTCAAAGGGGAATTGTGTCTGGTGTCCTGAAAAATTCAGTCCAATATTTGCTTGTGCAAGGACTCTGCTCAAATCTTTAAGAGGAAGATTAGTATCCTCAAGTTGCTGCTAAAGTTACTGGAGTATCCCACAGTTACCCTGAACCTACCCAAGCTCCAGTTCTGCAATAAGGCATCGGAAAAGCACCCCTGAACTGTTAATTGAGTCAAAGGAGTGACTGTGATTGTGTATCTAGCTGCTATCTAAGTAACCTGACTGAAAGTTGAAGAAAACACTATCTAAGGCAGGACATAGATAATATGATTTGCTATTCTTCCACCATGGGTGGAAGGAAAGAAAATTGCTTGATTTCCCCATCAACAAATCCATTGTTAATGAGGGTATCCATCCTGTGAAGCTATTGTGTTCTGCTGGCAGAGAGCCTTCCTGGCCAGCAAAACACAGTGATTACTGCTAGTGGCTATAGGCGGCAGTAGTAATCTCATGTACAAGACAGGCTGGCTTTACCCAAGTCGATCAATGGATTAACTTGGGTATAATCAGCCTGCCCTTAGATGGGTCTAATCTTAGCCGGTCCCTGCTGAACTCGCTGAGATTTGATCCATCTATGGCTGACTTTAACCACTGGCTAGTGGGTCTTAGCACAATTAGCCGGAGCTGGGGTCCTCGATCTCCAGTTGGAGCAGTTCAATCCAATGAAAGAAAGTAAAGGGTGCCAGACTGACTCTCCACAGGCAGCAACTTTGAACAATAACAGTGTATTCTTGAAGCACAGTGAGGGGGTCACGCTGCATGCACAGGGTTTCTCTCTCAATCTGGTGTTGGAAGAAACTGCAGCCTTCTCCTTTCCTGGAGTCCTTAGCAGTAGCACTGCAAAGTACCTTTAATGGCACAGGATCTAGCAGGCACAAATACAGCCACTAATGAGCACAACAGTTTTACTCAGAGCTTACAGCAACCTTTCTGCACACAGGTCCTGGAGGCCAGCACTCCAAGACAGCAATGGTAGCTCCTTAGTCCTCACACCAGGCAGCACACAGCAGGGACATCAGGTCTCAGTACTCACTGTTTCTTCCTCTGGGTCCTGTAGCAACAGAACAGTAAACAGGTTAGAAAGCTAGTCTCCCCATAGCAGTTCAGTTTACACAGGGAGGTGAGCAGCTTGGAGCCTTATGCCTGTGTTAAATGGCCTTTCTCTCCAGTATCAGCCAGCCAGAGACTTTCTGCTTCTTGCCTCAATCTGCAGCGCATTCCACAAAGTGAGCTTTTAACCTCTGTTTCTCTGTGTGTGTTTCTCCTCACATGGGCTCTCAGTCTCTCTTCCTCTTCTTGTTCTGCCACCTCACTTTTGGCACCCTTGGCTCTCCTACCGCTCTATTCTTCTGGATTGTGTCAGAGTGTGAAGACTACATCTCCCATCGGCCCCAGTTCCTCCCAGTGGGCACAACAACATCTTCTTCCTCTGCTAAGGTGGTGGGCAGGACTTAATTGGGCTGCTCACAACCCCATAATGGCAGTGTCTTACTTCAGCCCAGGGGTGGACTGACAAGGGGCCCCTGGGCAATAGGGGATCATGGGACCCCTGTGTCCTCGTCCACACTCAAACCACACCCAAAAAAGCCCATGAAAGGTACCAGGGGCATCTCCTGGGTCCCCCTACTGACCCTGGGCCCTCGGGCAATGCCCAAGTGCCCGAATGGTCAGTCCATCCCTGCTTCAGCCACTCCTGTCCCTGTCAACTGCAGCAATGGTGGGGGAACAACAGAGACCTGCAGCCACTCTTAGCTGTCAGTATTACAGACTGGGCTACAGCTATATGGGATATCTAAAAATGTTAATTGTGGCTAAGCAGTTCCATGAAAAATGTATCTTTTGTCTGAAATTCCTCCAAAAAAATTATCAGTGAATTTCCTGGTATGGAAGGTACATAGATTCTCCTGTGCTGATAGCTGTACATCTGCAGGACAAATCTGCATGGACTGTTCCTGGGTATTCCTGTCTTGAGCATGTTTTTATCTGTTAGATTTAGGCAATTAAAGAAATGAGATGGCAACTTGAAGATTTCCATTGTGTAAGACAAAGCTTATTGAAATAATACATTGACTATGCACTGATGCTCTAGTATCCTTTTTTTGTTTTCATCCCAGGGTAAGGACAGCTCCAATTCTACTCTAACTGTGAGTACATGGGTTTATAGACAAGAAGGTGACAAATAACTGTTTTAGCACTGTACCAACAAAGTTAAAAAAGTTTGAAGTCTTATGAAATGCTTCTAAGTTAACAATACGACAAACTGTGAAAAGTAAAAAAAAATACTCTCATCTTCCACCATAGATCTCCCAACTGCTTGAAACCATCCCAATTATATCTTCACAAAATAGCTTTTAGAGAGTCAACCAGTTCAGTCAAGGGCCAAGGCTAAAAACTGAAGCTATCAAATATATCACCATACAATTAGTTTAATAAATTACCTGTTATTGTATATATTACTAAGTGAAATGGGAGGTGATGGAGTGGAAATAAATGTAAGATAAACAAGGAGAGATAAGGATAGAAAAACTTCCCTGAAGTTATGGACAAAAATTAGGAGCACTATCACGTACTTGGTGATGGAGGCCAATGGAGAGAGGGCTTCCCTTGCAGCTAAGTTCCGGACTCCCCTGAAAGTTGGACAGCGGGAGTCAGGCCCAAAGTTGCACAGGTCGCCTGTAGGAGTGCTGGTTGGTGGTCCACTCAGAAGCACAGCTGGTGCACGGAGATAGGTCTGCAGACAGGAGGCGCCTGTGCGTGGTATGCAAGCCCTTCCAGGACTTAGATATTTACTGGGTAGTCGGTTCAAGCCAAGGTCAGGTACAAGATGGGAATCAGAGAAGACGTAGTCATATGGGATAGCCGAGGTCATACACAGAGGAGCGAGAGAGAGAGAATCTGTAAGCCAAGCCGTGGTCAGATCAGGTGTAAATCAGAGCAGACAGGTCCAGGAGCAAGCCGAGTTGGTATCAGGAAATCACAGGTCACAATCACAGAAAACAGGAAACAGGAACAAGGCACGGGGAGCTAGAGATAATCCCGCAGCTTGAGGAAGTGATGAGCCTCCTTATAAAGGCCGTCTGGCACCAAACTGAGGCTGATGCGTGCTTCTGCGGCCATGCAGGGTACTTTCAGAAATGCCAGATCTTCCAGAACTTCTGCCGTGGACAGGACTCTGACAAGCATTTAGAAAAATTTGGCAAAAGCATTGGAATTGGCTGGAAGAGTGAAGTTAGGGTGGTTTTTAACGGTGCAACAGACTTTAAATGACTCTTGAAATGTTCCTGAACCTGTTCTTGAGCCAAAATGGCCACTTGGTATCCACATTCTATTACAAAGTATTTTACATATAGAAAAACCAAACAGTGGAGAATAAAGTCAAATAAAAAATAAAGCAACAGTACAGACAGTATCAAATACACACAAGGGGGAAAAAATATCAGAAACACTACATGAAATAAACAAATCTACAGTAAATACAATTTAACAAGCAGCTCGATGATAAACATTGAGAGTTTCCACTTCTACAAAATTTCACCAATAGCAAAATCAGTAATGTTGTGGCAAACCCATTTTTGTGCAAATCAATTTAACCAAAATCATTCCGATCAAATGAAAGATAAAGAATGATCATTCTGATCGAATGAAAAATTAAGGATTATTATTATTATAAGATCCTCACTGAGTTAGACACATACACAAAACCAATGTATATAGTAAAATGGGAAAGAGATTTGGGAATAGAGATAGATGAGGATAAACAAAAGAAAATATATAGATTAATACACGAGAATATAAGTATGAGAGAGGTGGAGGTAAACTATAAGTGTTTAGCGAGATGGCACATTACACCGAAGGTTGAGTATAAGATATGTGGGGAAAATACACAAGAGTGCTGGAGGGGATGTGGAAAGTTAAGCACGCTATATCATATATGGTGGGAATGCCCGATGATCCAAGGTTTTTGGGAGATAATGGTTCAACTAATTGAGAATATCTCTGAGATAAAGATAGGACTGGACCCAGAAGTGTGTCTACTACATAGTACAGAGCTATCAGTAAATAAATACAAGGACTCGGGTATATGGTGCTATTTGAATGCGGCGAAGGGTCTAATACCTAAGTTCTGGCATAGATCAGAGGTGCCGAACATAGAGGATTGGGTGGAGAGAACGAATCAGATATTTAGGATGGAGAAATTGTATTATATGCAAGAAGACAAGATGGGGTTATTCTCTAAGAAATGGAGAAAATGGGAAGAATTTATGGGGAAATATATGAAGTAGTAGTGTGAGAGAGATGGAAGTATTTATATATTCTATATTCTAGTTGAGATAAGAGGGAATAGAATAATGCAGAGTGGGTGGGTTTATATGGGGGGAGGGAGGTCTTACTTGGGGAGGAGGGAAAAGATAGGGGGGGCGGTAATGGGAATAAAGTTAGTATGAAATGTAATTAACGATCTGGAAATGGTTTTTGTATGAGAATAATGATGAAAAAAAAAAAAAGAATGAAAAATTAAGGATTATCTAAATGCTGAAGTCATTGTTGATATTCTTCTGAAAATGCTTCAAGGTAATTTGCAGCTTCACCTACGGAGTAAGTATGCAGATCTGGAGTTTTGATTTAAATTGCATGATTGTTCTGAAACAAAAGCCAGAGAGATCCAGACAGCTAACATCTTTAGTTTGGACAAGAGGGATTTGGCACTGCTTATTTTTTGGACTGCTATGAATCAGCACCATTTGTACCCAAGACTGTGACTAACAGCAAGCAATACGTCCTATTTGGATTATTAATGTACTTGTAATTATCATCCTATTAATGTTAGTGATATTTTTTTCTAGGACATAAATGGGGAGAAATATACGTTGGGAGCCAGTCACTGAAGTCTTTTTACCATTTATTGCTTAACTCAATTCTAGGAGAGAGGGTTTAGGGGTGCAGGATACCCAAAGAAGAGCACAGAAATAGCACGGTCTCCTAAAATAAGCAGTCCCTTCAATAGCAGACTCTAGGTAATTGTTGACTCTGTAAGAGCAGCCAGGCACATCTATGACCCTGTAGGAGCAGTCTTTCCTAAGTTTTAGTGGATCTCTCTTCAATAAATATGGCCCTTGACCCTCTGATAGTCATCAAAGATACCCTGATTGGTGGACAATGAACCCTTTTGCAGTGTGCAGCAGTAGCTTCTACTCAGCTCCACTGCAAAACTATTCACCTAAGAAGATTCCTTACAGATGTTTCCTCTAGGTAGTCATCTACTTGCCCAGCTTCCCCTGGATAAACACCATCCAGCAAAGCAGGTAAAGTCCTTGGCATCAAAAACAAGCCCTTAACTGAAGCATAGTCCAAATAGAAAGCCTACCTCATTTTGACATCCTCTTTAGGCAAAGGCCCAGAAGAAAAAGAACAGTCTGGAAAGGTGCCCCAAACATTTATTAACTTCTCAAACCATATCTTTGAAAATGGATCTTGGAAATGTAAACAGAGCTCAGACTAAATTTAATTAGGAACACCCCAACAGGGTTCCTACACATAGAAAGACCAGGAAGAGAGAGGAGTGGTGCAGCAGCTAGGACAACACTGGATTGGTAATAGGAGACAGGTAAGTGTTTAGAAATAGAGGGGGGGGGGGGGACAGTTAGTGGGGCATTTTTACCTTAATGAAGAGAAATGTGTTAAGGCAAAAAAAATGGCTTTGGTACCACTTTAAAGCTTCAGCTTAGCTAAAACTAAAACCAGAAGAATCAGCACAAAGTACATAACTTAAAGTTAGTATGATATGCCCTGTCTGGTTTGATATGGTTTGTCAAGAGAGCTCAACTATGCTTGCCCTTTCTTGCCTAATATGTACTACAGCTTCTATGAACTAGAAAAGCTACAATTTCTGGGGAAATTGTGTGAAGTGTTCTTGCCTCCACCAGTTGTCTACAACTCACAATCTAGCTTTTGTCACTCTGCTGCCTGCTCACACACCTGGGTTCCTATGGCAACTCACTCTACAGCAAGGACAGAGAAGAGCGGTTAAAAACAAACTGCTCCAACTTACTCACTTCACTGGCGGTTGCCATCTTCAAATGGTTGTAGTTTAAAAATTATAAATCCTGCACCGAAGAGCTTTATATTGTGAGAATCACAAGACCCAGACCTACATTGTGATGCATAGTATGTCTCTGGAATATTAAAAATGAAGGCACAGTCACAGTTTAGAAATTGCCCTTCAAATTTGAGGTGGCAAGAGTGGAGTTTCAATGAATGTCAATGGGTGGCGTGAGTTGCAAACAAATGGTCATATTGTGAAAACTATCAGGACTATGGCTTAGCCATGGACATTTTTAGTGGCAGCAGGGATAGCTGAACGTTTTTATATAAGATTTATGTAGGTGGGCTTGAATATGAGGGAGTGATGGCAGTTTAGAAATCATGTCCTGATTTTTCAGCTCACACTCTAGCTTTTGTCAGCTCCCACTCTAGTTTTGAACATTCTGCCATTCATTCCTATGGGACCAATTTCACCACAAAAACGCCAATATTTTGTGAACCATTCGGCGAAACGTTTCACAAAGTAATAGCACACCAATCGGGAACAATCCGCACGTTTCGGTATATTACGGTCTATGTAGTGTAAAAACTGTGGGAGGAGTTAGGGTGGTAAATTTGGCTATAATAATAAGAATATATATGTGAGATAACAGTAAGTGGTCTTGCCATGCAAGAACACTTAATGACATAGGATCTGTGAATGGAGGGGACAGAGCTATCAATCATCTGTCTGTACCCCATTCAGAGTTCAGGGATCATGTTCCATTCATAATAGCTGTAGTATGGTTTCCACGTATGAATGGCATATCTGGGCAGAATGGGCAGGTATTAGACATGTGTGATTCGTTTTGTTACAAACCAAAATTCAGATGAAATTTTTTTTATTTTTCAGAAGTTTGGATATATCTGAATCTCTGAATGACGATAGTAATGAATTTTAACAAATGAAAACATTGAATTCATATGTATTGATTTGTTTCATTCGTTTGCGACTTCAGATTGCTTTGTAAGGTCAATAATATTGTTATACTCTGTGTTGCTGTGATTGGCCAAAGTCAAGCAAAACATCAGAGTCACATTAAAATTGCAAGCAAGTTGCATAGAGGTCGCATCAAAGTTGCAAGCAAATCAAAGTCGCAAGCAAGTCATTGAAATTACATAATGACATAACGAATTAATCCGAATCTTCTGAAAGAGCTTCCGAAAATACAAATAAAGTCAGAACAACGAACATACAAAACAAATCCAAATATACAAAACAAACTCAGAAAAAAAATCATTCTAACAAAATGAATATGATGAAACAAAATGATTGACTTAAAGGATCCCCATCACCTTAACATTCACCTTTTTACCAGAAATAAAAAATGCACATTTATTATTTTTGGTTGCAGGAGCCTGGAAACCATTGCATTAGCTATCAGAAGCATATATACTGACTGGAAGAATCAATGAACTACCACGGAGCTCCACAATATGGTTGTTCATTGAGAACTACAAGCCGACAGCTGCTAAGGTTGTTGGGACTTGTAGGCACTCATTCACAGAGAACTGTGAATGCGTGACGTAGCCGGGCTGGTGGAGCCCTGTATGACCACGTTTTTTTAAACTTTGACAGCTAGTGGGGAGAGAGAAGATCCCCGCTAGCTGTCAAAGCGGGGGAGTGTGGACTGGTGTATTCATAACATGTTATGAATATGGGTGTAACATGTAATGAAAGGTAAACTTACCTTATAGCCTCCCTAGCAGTCTGATTATGTCAGTATTTCTGTGCTCAAAGCGGTACATTTTATTGCATAGAAATATGTATTTTTTTATTGTAGGCCTGTAATTTTTAGGAATAACTCACTGAAATCTGTCCGAACAAGAGTCTAGTAAACATCCCGGATATGTTAAAATTTGAAACACAAAATCATAAATTATAATTTAATAAATAATCATAAAAAATAATAATATAATAATAATATAATAATAATAAATTTAATTCAATAATATAATCAAACAAAAAACACTGAAATTTGAAATATAGCGCCAAGTTCGCACATCACTGCGCAAACTCGCAAAATCGTTTTCAGTGTCTGATGACGAATTTCCCCACGAATCATTATCACTCAATTCTACAAGTGGTTCTAATTTACTATCGCTGTTCTCTAGCTGGTCTAAAACCGCTTTTGACCTAAAGGGACGCTTTTTGGACACCATGGACATTTCTCAGTTTCCAGGCATAAAACAGTAAAAATGCAGGCAGGGCACAGGACAAAGCACTAGGGACAAAATGTATGTGAAATGGTTTGATACAGTAATGTTTTACTATGTGATTTTAGTGTATTTAGTGAATGTCACTTTTTCACATTTTAACATTTCCCGCCAGTTCCGTCCCCGTACGTCCTGACATCGCAGGGAACGGAACCCAGAAGACAGATGCTGGCATCAGCCGGAGGACATTGCCGGGGACACTGCAGGAGAGAAGGACAAGGTAAGTACAGAAGGGATCCCGGAGCAACTCTGCAAGGTATTCATGAGTGTAGCTCGGGGTTACCGCTTGTGGTGCTGAAACTTTACCCCGAGCTACACTCGGGAATACCTCTAGGGAGGTTAATGAGTAAATCCAAAATGAAACAAATTTTTTCATTGTGTGGCGCATCTCTTGCTGCTATAGTTGGACACTCTTGATGAGAGCTTCTGACAGCCAATTAGTTGTATGAAACAGGAGGGAGGTAGGACACAGAAAGATTTTTATTGAAAACAAAAGAAGTATAATTCCCCAAATGAAAACCACATGCAATGTTAGAAATTCATTCATTCAAGAAAATTGTCCATCCTGCTCCTTCTAATTTTCTTGTCACTATCGTCAAAGGGACACATCATATTTACTGTAAGTTATGTCCCTTATGCTGATTCTTCTGTTTTTAGCATTAGCTAAACTTAGGCTTTAATTAAATGATGGCTGGAGAAAAAATGCACTCTAGTGCCATCCTACCATAAAAAAAACCATAGTGATCAGCCTTATCCCTCTCAACCAACCAAAATGTTTTTCTGGCTGGTATGCTCTGTTGGTGTCCATACACAGGAGGATCTTTGATTGAAGTGGATCAATTATTTTTTTCATGTCTATAAATTTTGGCAATACACTGATAGATTTTTGAGTGAACATTTGTAACAATATTCTTACAAACATTTGTATGAAAATTCTCAGTACATTCGATGACTTGATGAATGTCACAGTGGCTAAATTGTTAGCCCTTCTGTCTTGCAATACTAGGGTTGTTGGTTTGAATCCCAACCACGGCACCGCCTGCCTAGCGGTTGCATGTTGTGCCTGTGTGGGTTTCCTCTGGGTACTCCGGTTTCCTCCCGCTCTCCAAAGACATGCTGGTAGGTTAATTGGCTTCTGTCTAAATTGGCTCTAGTATGTGTATGAATGTAAGTTAGGGAAATTAGATTGTACGCCCCTTGAGGGTTAGGGACTGATGTGAATGTACAATATACAGTTGTGACCAAAATTATTCAACCCCCAATGCTGTAAAGGGGTTTAGGGACTATAGTGTACATTTGGAATTGTATTCAGAATCAAATCCTACAAGGACGTTGTAACTACCCAAATGCAACTAAAATGACATCAATTGTTTATGTAATACAGTAGTAAATGGTTCTTATGTGGTTTCTTCATTGCCACAATTATTCAACCCCTTAAAGACTACCACTCTGAAGAACAGAGGTTCATACAGGTGCTTTCCATCAGGTATTGAAAACACCTGTGGATGTCACCGAGCAGCAATCAAGCATAATAAGCACCAATTAGGCAGCTTTAAAATGACTGTGATACTCAGCTCCTTCTAGACATTTACTGGTGTGGTTACAAACATGGTGAAGGCAAGAGAATGGTCCAGGAAGACAAGAGAAGAGGTGATTTCTCTTCACAGGAAGGGCAATGGCTATAAGAAGATTGCAAAGATGTTAAACATACCAAGAGACACCTTAGGAAGCATCATTCGCAAATTCAAGGCAAAGGGCACTGTTGAAACGCTACCTGGTCGTGGCAGAAAGAAGATGCTGACTTCGACTGCTGTGCGCTACCTGAAGCGTAGAGTGGAGAGAAGTCCCCGTGTGACTGCTGAGGAACTGAGAAAAGATTTGTCAGATGTGGGTACAGAAGTTTCAGCCCAGACAATAAGACGCACACTGCGTAATGAAGGCCTCCGTGCCAGAACTCCCAGGC